>NW_027362762.1:206504868-207704868 GCF_046119375.1 Phyllobates terribilis
TAACAATTTTAAGACCAAGGCCATTAGAGACCTACATGCAGAAAATATCACCTTTTGGAAGGACGCTTTCTCTTTCTCGGTCTAAGAATTTTTTAAAAGGTAAAATATTGTGTGGATTTGATCTAAACTGGATGCAATACAATGTGGGTCCATGACATCCATGTCACTACGCATGGTTTCCAGCAATGAGCATAGGGTTGGTTGTTTGGGGCTTTTATCTTTTTACCTGGGCCTGGCAGAAACAGCAATGACATTATCTTTGTTATCTAGCATTTCTCTGCTATACAGCTATCATTACAGACAACCACATTTTTATGTTATGGCTACACAGGACATCTGAAGCTAGAATATGATCAGAAGTATTGAGTCCTAGGAGTAAAGTTATTTAATATTGGAAAGTTGAAATTACATCAGTTTTCCATCACTTCTCAAACTTTGAAAGGGGCGGTTTAAAAAAAAACAACGTAATATGATGAATAAAAAGCATTATTTACCACTCCTGTTTCCCTCTTCTCTATTGTATTTTGCCGTCATCAAAAGTGATGAAGTCCCATCCATTTGGTCACCCGAAAGCTGAAGCCACGGATTAGGTCCAGGGTCAGGTGATTGAACAGATGCGATGTGATCACTTCTGGACCCAGGACATAGAGAGACATGACTGGACTAGTAAGAATGCTTCTTTCGTTTATAACAGTCCCTACCCACTTACAAAGTATACAAAATATATTTTCATTACACTCATAGCTGTCTTTTTTTCTTTCTTCATAAATCTCTGGTTTTAGTAAAGTTACAGCACAAAAATTTGGAACATCCTATACTTTAAAAACACATTTCAATTAAATTATTTAAGTACACAATGCAATTCGGTATCAGGTCAACAACAGGGCAAGAGAAATCATTACTTGGTCTAAATGTCTGTCCTTCATCAGATCATATTCATGCTGTAAAGTATGCTGGAAAAGTGTCCAGATGATGTGCTCCAGTTCTAGATGGTCGGGTAAGAGATTGGCGCAGAGGCTGTTCAGCCGGAGATATGCCAAACGGTACACTGAGCAACACAAGGAGTAATGGAAGGGAGTTTGATTAGCTTATTACATGTTATTTAAAATCCTACATGACAATTACAAGTCATCATATGCAAAACAGGTTATCATGAATAGTCGCACAGGGCAGAATTTCCCAAGATTACAACTAGAACAATTATGAACAGATCAGTATCAGCTTGTTTAGTTCGGGTTCCTTTTTTTATTTTACCTTTTTTATAAAAAACGGAAAGTGAGGTTGACCTCTGCTGAGGCTGGGAAGCATGTGGGCCCTGACCATTTATACTGGATGTTATGTGCACACTGGGGGCAGCACACTGGTGCAGATTTCGTGAAGGTGATAGGTAGCTGAAAATAGAAGAACACCTATTAGTTCATCAGTATTCACAAAACAATATATTTTGTACAATGTTACAAGCCCCTACATAACAAATGTTTTGATCACTGTTTTGGAAAGTGCCATCTAGGTGACATCGTTACACGTGAAAAAGTATACGAGCCAGTGATGAGTCAATTCAAGGTAATAAATATGGACAGATGACTAATCTATTAAGTACAGACAGAATGATCTAGGCATAAATTATATCAAAAAGTGTAGCGCATGAAAAGAACTGTTGGAAGGTATGCAGAAATTTCTTATTGCTAGTTTACACTTATAAATTAATGCAATTTTAACACTTATTAGTGTATATACTGCAGGGCACCACCTAAAAGATTCCTATGAAAGCCAGAGATTGGAATATACTTTTAAAGGGATATTCTCAAGTTGGTATCTTCAGGAGCCCACCACTCAACTACCAGCTTACTGCTCTGTTGAGAGCGATGAGCTCCTGAAGATGGACAGTTCAGACCAGTGGCATAGTCACATCACTGGTCTGAAAGGTGCGCTCCCCAGGCAGGAAGCAGGGGCAGATTTGTTTCTGCAACATGGGAGACGTGCAGGGAACTAAGGCTGTCAGGATCCAATGATCCTGCCAACTTTAGAGCGAGGCAAGCAAGCTGTAAGGCATAGAGTCTGTCCGAGCCATCCTTACCAAGGTAACTGGCCAGGCTGAAACTGAGGGTCGCCAGTAACCTACACAAAGAAGCAATACACTATAAAATTAAAAATCCCTCCATTCTTGAGAACAGAGACTATTTTTAGAAGGGGTAAAATGCAAAGTTGCTTGTTTTTACAAACAGAAACAAATTTTACCCATTTATAAACTTGAGTCAACCCCATTAAGTTGTCTAACACATAACCACAGGTGGAGCAAGAACGCTAAAACACAATTTTATTCATGAAGCTGGAACTGAACCACTTTATGATTGTTACAAGTTCTTGGTTCAGATCTCAGAATAATAGGGAAATCTAATTGAGTAGCTATTCAATACTTACAGATCTGCTGCAGTAGGATGGTGTTGTGACGGCTGCTGTAACAGGCTTGTTGATTCCTGGTGATCTGCTCCCTCCCGATCTTTACTTTGTCTGATTAAATCAAACAAAGGTGAATCCTTGAAGATAAAAAGAAATAAAAAAAGATTAATGTCCCTATAAAAACATTCCAATACATGTTACCGTATAAAAATAATATCTTGGGTGTCTGTCTAGAATTGCAGAGGTGCTGGTGGCAGCAGACCCAGATTAGCTCTGTCATTGACTCACGATAGAGACCGGCCTTCCCCCGTAATAGAGGCTCCTAGGGATGCTGCAGTTACAGTGGAATAAATGCACAATAAAGGAAAATAGATAATGTCCTAACAAATCTTTTATAATCTCTTAGGGGAAGTGTGTAAAAGTAAATAAAATTAAAACATGTATAACATATATTATGGACTAAAAATAAATAAAAATCCTTCATATTAAACAAGCACATGACTATAATAGCCTGAAGAATTTATCCATAAGGTTATTTAGTTAGTATAAAACAAAAATCTAAATAAAGTATTTTTGTGACACAATTAGAGAACAAAAAGCATTAGTGAATTAATAATTTATATAACACAAAAATCACACAAAAATAATAATTTTTTTCCTGCACAAAATAAGACCTTACAAAGCCAGGGCAGTGGGAAAAAAAAAAGTTATTGCTACAGAAATGTGGAGAGACAAAAGCGGGAAAAAAACATGGCCGGTCACTAAAACATTCCTGTCATTTCAGGTAACTTTTCAGAATAACCTTTTGCAAACATGTGCACATGAGGAATATCACCTCCTCTGGGCATTACATGGTTTGTATCTTGCATCTTTCACCAGCTTTCCCCTCTGCAGGCTACCTACTGCTGGGGTCACATTAGAGTGTTTTATCGCATATCACTCGGCCGTGTTATACGCTTGTGTGACTACAGCATAACGGTCAGTTCTCTCTACTTTGTGGGTAGAGACTACCTGGCAATGTTGACTCATATACACAGAAAAAGAGGGATTCCTGCTTCTTTGCCTGTAGCACACAATCAGAAGCTGTAGCAGGAAGGACAGTGTGCAACAGAGTTGAGCAGTGTAGCTGTGAAACCACCACTTGGGTGAGCTAAATTGCTTGATAGAGAATAAGGATGTTTTTCTGTCTGTTTCTGCAACTCCTCCTTTACCCAACTCCTCCTTTCCTCAAAGAATAAAAGGAAGGGTAACCTGACACCTCATAGTGTTGGCAGTCCATTTTGTTTTGACTAAGATGGATTTGAGCAGTTTTTTAGAGTGGAGAGTGAGTTCAGTAAAAAGAGCTGATAATTGGAGAAATAAACAGAGAACTTTCATTAGACACATTACAAAGGTTTAATACGGACTTGTTCTGTTAATTTATGCAAAGTTTGTTGAAATGACATTGACCAATTAAGGCCTGTTTAGTCCTAGGCATTAATGGGATGAAGAGAACAACCAAACCCCACATGAAAACATATGGCTGGTTGAATATCTATCTATACAGCACTACATAAAAAGAAAATGAAGAAGAAATATAAAAGAAAAAAAATCTTGTACAATGAAAAACATATTTGGTCACCAGGTGTTAGCCTTTTAAACTGAGGAAAACATTTCTAAATATGATACAAGTACTTTTGATTTAGAAGTACAATGATCGTATTTTATACCAGTAAAGTCACAGAATATTATTATTTGTTGAACACAATCTAATCAAACAAATATATTGGCGAATTGAATCAAGTTGAGGAAAATTGATAACTACTAAATGGAAACACATTTTTATAAAATAAAAAGTAAGACTGTGAACCTAGTGTTATAGGAAATATTTGATGAAAACTTTCAGAAGAGTTCAACGTGAAGTAAGCCAAATCTGAACAAGAAAATCATTAAGCCTGACCTGCTAGAGGTGGGAACATTTTAGCACTTGTAAAGGAACATAAAATAAACCTTTCTTTGTTTACTTGGAAGTCGATTATTTTTTAAGTCATTTATGATGTTATTCTCCCTGACCTGGGCTCGTGTAAGCTCAGTGACCATAAATGAGGCATTTGCTGGCAGATTGAGCCAACTTTGGAAGGTTTTGGAGACAATCAAATATCTATGAATGGCTGATTCACTTGCTTATATTAGTAGACACCCTAGTTGGACTTTGGTATTGATGGCCTAAACCCTAAGGATGAGCAATTAATATCAGATTGGAGGGGGTCTGACTCCTAGAAAGAGGTACCAGGCTGTGCCTGGTACTGCAGCTCTCTCCACTAAGGTGAATGGGGCTCAGCAGTCACTTCAAAATGTGAGAACCATACCCTTGCATAGATTTTTAAAACATTTATGGCAATGTGTTTTTTTTTCATATCCCAACCTTTCAATTTTCACACTGGCCACTAGGACTCATTGGAAGAATTTCATCATTACATTTTTGCTAAAATTGCATTAAAAAGTCAGAAAATTTTGGCGCAACTGCAGCTCAGAGTTGCGCAAAAAGTTGTGACTATTGGCATTATTACAATAAAGCTAGGGTGGCACGGGGGCGCGGCAGCACAGCTCAGCTAATTCATGACGAGCTATAGGGTTCCCTATGCCAGAAATCTCACTTCATACCCTGACTGGAGTAAGACTTCTGGCATGGTGCACCTCTTCATGTATCAGGAGCATCTAACTGCACCAAACCCCCTCATCAAGACTAGTGAGAAAATAACCAGTCTTGATGAATCGGGGCAATACTTCCTGTCCTTTCAGGAAGAGTTTTCAGCGAGACTTCTTATCATTATGCCAGTATTTTATATCAGTATTTGTGAGCCAAAATGAGAACGTGTAACAATCAGAGGAAAAGTAGAATAGAAACACGTCACCACTTCTGTATTTATCACCCACTCCTTGTTTAGGCTTACAAATACTGATGTAAAATACTGACCAAATACTGAACATGTGAGCGTGACCTTAGAGGCAGGATTACACACCACTGTACACAGCTGATAACACAGGATCCACCATTGACAATACGCAATGTCACAGCTGAACCTGCTCCCCCCTCTATAATTTGCACAGGCTCATTAGATGCTTCAATACAAAGGATAGGGTCAGGTTGATTGATTGTGGCTAATGTATATGTGTTGCTCATGAAGCAAGAGGAACTTTAGTCTAAAAAAGCCCCTGTGGCCAGTGTGAAAATTGCAAGATTTTTTTTATTCTTTAATAAAGACTGATATAGCAAAAACAAACAAAAAACCCATAAAAATAAATTTAATAAGAAAAAAATAATATAAACAATAGTTCTGTTTTTTTATGATAGCTTCCCGTTAATTCAATATTTATAGGCAGCCACAGCTACTATTACATGGCATGTGTTTACAGTAACAATATAGTCTCTTTCGCCCCTGCAGGTTGGTGTGGCTTTTGGACTATAGTCTCACTATAAAACAACGGTAACGCTAGTATATGAGCAGTCAGCTGCTGGGTGGCAAAACTGAGGAATAAAACATTATTAACTGTTATAGAAAATCAACAAAAGTGAAAACAGGCTGGGGGTGAAGGGGTTAATATCAACATACATAACACATATCCAATTTAGTCCTAAGCATACTGCCAAATATAAAAATGACTAGGTATCATATAACATGCTGTACTGACTCACTAATATGTCTCACCAACAATATGAGGAGCTTTGTAGGCTATGGTGTCCACTTCTATACATGTGACGAGAGGCACAAGAAGCAAGAAAGGGGACAGCTGGGCCGTGGACTACAATGCTAATATGTACCTCACTTAAATATACCTATATATATTTTTTCGCTTATGGTAATTTTACTTCTACTTTTTTTATTTGGATATAAATATATATGGAAATTTGTTTTCAATTCAGAATGTTAAATCTGGTATCGAAAAATCACGGTTGCCATTTCAGTCATCCTAAACAAAAAGATAAATTGTTTTGAAGTGCAAACTATACATACCCATGGAAACACACCACAATGCTATGATACATTTAAACAAAATGTATCTTTGCAAAGGGCACAGAAAAAAAGTCCTTTGTTCACCCTTGAACACTTTTTTTTTATATAGTTCATACAAAATACAGCAGCATACCTTGTAAAAACATTATTAACACATAATATAAACATAGGATTAGATACACAGCTCAGAAGACTATCACACATGATAGGATAAGATACATGAAGACTTTATTGCACATGATGAGATTAGATGCATGGTTTAGCATCACACGATAGGATTAACATACAAGGCTTTGCTCAGTCAGTGTAAAGCCTCATTCAGATGTATGTAATGCATGGACGTCTGAATGAGGCTTTACTGTACATCAGAACAGATGACTTTGTGACCTCTGCTCACCGCCGCTGTCCTGGTGGCTCTTCTCAATGTCCTGGACCTCCCATCACTGTTCGCTGGTGACCACTGCGAGAGCGGTGACAGGTAGAAATTGTAGTTCAGAGCATAGGTCTGGGCTACAATAAAATGGTACCGGGCTCCCTCCCACAGATGTGAACTGAACAGGCCATGGGGCGTGCTCAATAAACAACTGAGGCAGCCACGGTATAAGAGATATGGTCAGACACCGACTACAGTCTCCTATGCCCAAAAGTTGCTATATTTGCGGTGTCTTAACGGTCTTGCTCAGACACATACACATCAGCAAATAAAAATGGCAACCCCCAGCAGATGCATAAAAATTTAACTAACGCATTATATTGAATTCTGTTTTAATAATAACTGATAGTATAATCAATAATTATTAATACAAAAATAAAAACTGTGACACATTTCCTTTAAGATGGGTTTGATTACTTTGAAAGAGATCACAGGAATAGAGACCTTACGCGTTACGCCATCCAACCATGACTTCCTCAGAGATTTTCCCTGTTTTTCCCTCCTTTTATTGAGATCACAGGAATAGAGACCCGATGCGTTACGCCATCCAACCATGGCTTCCTCAGGGGCATACTCCTCCCTCTGTGTGGACAATAGTGGTCTGTATTACCGTATTTTTCGGACCATATGACGCACCCCAAATTTTGGGGTGGAAAACAAGAAAAAAAAAATGTTTTATAAGATGGGGGTCTGTCTTATAGTCTGAATAGGTATCTTACCTGGGGGGGTTGAGCGGGGGTCACAGGAGGCAGGGTCCTGCAGGAAGCTGGCGGAAGTGGAGGAATGCTGCAGACGTGAGAAGCCAGTGCTCCAGCAGCAGGGAGTTGCAGTGGTGGTGAAGCAGGATCGCAGGGCCCTTCGTTCCCTCTCTCAGGAACCCAGCGGCTGCAGCAGAAGTGAGATGCTGCGGGGCCGGTGCCAGTGTCTGGCTGTTGGCTGGAGCCTGTGTCTGGGGGCCGGTGTCTTTCTGTGAGCGGCGTGGCAGAGCAGCGTGAGCGGCTTCCGGTGCCCGCGTCCATCTTCCTGAAGCTGTGATCTACAGGAAAATGGCCACCGGCATGGCAGAGAGCATGCGCCTGCGGCCATTTTCCTGTTGATCACAGCTTTAGGAAAATGGCCGCGGCCACCGGAAAGCCGCTCATGCAGCTCTGCCTCACAGCCAGACACCGGCCCCCAGCCAGATACAAGTCTGCCTCACCTCTTCTTCTGCTGCTGCCTTCCTGATGGAGGGAGGGAACAGAGGGCCCTGCGATCCTGTTCCACCACCACCGCACCACCTGCAAGTTAAGTTTGGACCACAGGATGCACCCCCCCCATTTTCCTGTTGGTGAGAGTACGTCTTATGGTCCGAAAAATATGGTATATGTCTCTTTTTCTTAACCTTTAAAGGGGTTTTCCCTGTTTTTCCCTCCTTTTATTGATCTAATATAGAATCACCTTTGACATGTCTGTGTGTCTTGGATAGAGATAAGGGATCCCCTTTGGGGTTATCATGACAATTATTGGCTTAGATTGATTATTTTGATAAATGTACAGTACAGACCAAAAGTTTGGACACACCTTCTCATTTAAAGAAATTTCTGTATTTTCATGACTTTGAAAATTGTACATTCACACTGAAGGCATCAAAACTATGAATTAACACATGTGGAATTATATACTTAACAAAAAAGTGTGAAACAACTGAAAATATGTCTTATATTCTAGGTTCTTCAAAGTAGCCACCTTTTGCTTTGATGACTGCTTTGCACACTCTTGGCATTCTCTTGATGAGCTTCAAGTGGTAGTCACCGGAAATGGTTTTCACTTCACAGGTGTGCCCTGTCAGGTTTAATAAGTGGGATTTCTTGCCTTATAAATGGGGTTGGGACCATCAGTTGTGTTGTGCAGAAGTCAGGTGGATACACAGCTGATAGTCCTACTGAATAGACTGTTAGAATTTGCATTATGGGAAGAAAAAAGCAGCTAAGTAAAGAAAAACGAGTGGCCATCATTACTTTAAGAAATGAAGGTCAGTCAGTCCGAAAAATTGGGAAAACTTTGAAAGTGTCCCCAAGTGCAGTTGCAAAAACCATCAAGCGCTACAAAGAAACTGGCTCACATGAGGATCGCCCCAGGAAAGGAAGACCAAGAGTCACCTCTGCTTCTGAGAATAAGTTTATCTGAGTCACCAGCCTCAGAAATCTCAGGTTAACAGCAGCTCAGATTAGAGACCAGGTCAATGGCACACAGAGTTCTAGCAGCAGACACATCTCTACAACAACTGTTAAGAGGAGACTTTGTGCAGCAGGCCTTCATGGTAAAATAGCTGCTAGGAAACCACTCCTAAGGACAGGCAACAAGCAGAAGAGACTTGTTTGGGCTAAAGAACACAAGGAATGGACATTAGAGCAGTGGAAATCTGTACTTTGGTCTGATGAGTCCAAATTTGAGAACTTTGGTTCCAACCACCGTGTCTTTGTACGACACAGAAAAGGTGAACGGATGGACTCTACATGCCTGGTTCCCACCGTGAAGCATGGAGGAGGAGGTGTGATGGTGTGGGGGTGCTTTGCTGGTGACACTGTTGGGGATTTATTCAAAATTGAAGGCATACTGAACCAGCATGGCTACCACAGCATCTTGCAGTGGCATGCTATTCCATCCGGTTTGCGTTTAGTTTGACCATCATTTATTTTTCAACAGGACAATGACCCCAAACACACCTCCAGGCTGTGTAAGGGCTATTTAACCAAGAAGGAGAGTGATGGGGTACTACGCCAGATGACCTGGCCTCCACAGTCACCAGACCTGAACCCAATCGAGATGGTTTGGGGTGAGCTGGACCGCAGAGTGAAGGCAAAAGGGCCAACAAGTGCTAAGCATCTCTGGGAACTCCTTCAAGATTGTTGGAAGACCATTTCCGGTGACTACCTCTTGAAGCTCATCAAGAGAATGCCAAGAGTGTGCAAAGCAGTCATCAAAGCAAAAGGTGGCTAGTTTAAAGAACCTAGAATATAAGACATATTTTCAGTTGTTTCACACTTTTTTGTTAAGTATATAATTCCACATGTGTTAATTCATAGTTTTGATGCCTTCAGTGTGAATGTACAATTTTCAAAGTCATGAAAATACAGAAAAATCTTTAAATGAGGTGTGTCCAAACATTTGGTCTGTATTGTATATTTATTCAGACTCACTAGATCTATCCATATTTGTCCACTTATAATAATGACTTACATATTGTTATACATGTGGTGTCTCAAGGGGGTCATCTGCTGTTTCTTTGTTTTTAAGTATGTTTTAAATTTGTGGCATCTGTTTGGTGTTCCTAATAAAGTTTATATCTTTTTTCTATACTGTAATTTGATACATTGCTTATTTGGATTACGTGGTGCCCACATCCTTGGATTCAGCTTCTCTTTGACTACATTACGCTGATCTCAGATGAGGTAGTAAAAACCTGCTGACAGATTCCCTTTAAGCACCTGCCCACTGCTCTAACTTCCATGTAAACTGAACAATAATATTGGTAAATAAACCCAATAAGCTACAAGTATTCACTGGCTTCAGTCCCGTGCAGTTTATATATATTTTGCTCATTTGCTAACATACATTAATTACATATACAAAAATGCTTTCCATGTTTTGCATTTACCAACAGAAATATCTGCAGGCTGGACTGGAGACTATAACATCAGTGTATGTCACTGGTGCATGACTACTTCCTGCAATCAGTATTCATTTTCCCAGCCATGGTTGTATTGATGTCAATAAATGTTTTGTCGTGAACAGACACGCTTCAGTTTTCTCAAGTTAATTTTGCGGAAGGTGAAAAGAATAGATAGCATGCCAGAAAAAAAGAACAGTGTATTGCATAACTTTCTAGTTCCTTATCTTATACAGAAGTAGTCCATGGTATATTACAGAAAGTAACAACATATCACCATTGTAGTGAGAGGAAAGACAACAGATCTAATGCTAGTAACTAAAATTGAAAAGATACACATTTCTTCTATACAATGGCGCAAGATTTATAGTCTGTACAATAACTAAAGGAATGCAATGAACTGGAACCACACTTGGAGTTTGATTTACTTGGAGTTATATTCTGTTGTTGAAGTGTTCCCTTTATTTTTTTTTGAGCAGTGTATTATCTTCCCAATCATTTACTGATCCCGTGGCAAAGCTAGACTGGTCCTCCATTGGCCTCTGTATCCTGGCTTACTATTAGTGTTGTGTAGACAAGTGACAACCACAGCAGTCACATGTGATGACACATGATTGCTGTAGATTATACATCTCAAACTTTGGCCCACAAGGTGGTTATATTGAGCCCCTGACACCAGCCAGAACCGCCACCCCTATGTGGGACCATTATTTTGTATGGAGGACTATGTGGCTCCCATTATACTGTATGGAGGACTATGTGGGGCCCATTATTCTGTATGGAGGACTATATGGGGTCCATTGTAATGTACACTGGTTGGCCTGCAACTTTGTGCAAGTTTTTCATTTTTGCCCTCTGTGGGTTTGAGTTTGACATCCCTGCAGTAGACAGTGTACAGAGACACCAGTGGGGGAATAGGCTAGCAGTACCGTTCAATCAACACGGAAGAGGAAGAATGGAGGCTTTTTCTCTTGTTTAGTGGCTTTTCCTTCGTTTTTCTTTTACTATACATTCTGCAGCCAATCTGATAATTGTGAATGGTACATGGCAATAAATAGCAAAATCACAAAGTCATTATTTTATTCTAGTTAAATACACACACACAATAGTGCAATTCAGGAATGTGGAAACATGGACTTTCCAATACGAAAAATGTATCTATATGTTGTAGGAAAGCCAGGTAGACTAGGGTCAAATCATAGCACTACAGGCCCTGTTACGTGCACCCGGATAGCTAGGACTAGAACCAGGCCATGTGCTCACTGGTCAGTCAGCAGGAAGAAGCTGTACAGAGTGGGTTGTGTTGAAGCTGGAGAGACAAGCCAGAATCTCTCTGAGAAGAGACTGCACAGGCCATGTGCACCAAATTGCAAGTATCACTGGTTGCTATGGACAATAGCGGTTTTGTGTGACCGAACTGGGACTAGCTCAGCCGTGTCTGTATCGCCTGGATCTGTATTGTTTAGCTAGCACCTGGACAAGTCTAGGGATTTTATGTTTATGGTTGGAAATAAACATTAGGGCTCGCTCACATTAGGGTATAAAAATATGTTGATGTTGCTCCTGAAAAGTTGGACGAGTGGCATCAATATGGTTCAACTTATGTCATGCGAGTGCAATTTTTTTTCCTCACATAGTGTCCGTATGACATGCATATGCAATGTGTTTTTAACATCACCTTTTACATGCCACGTGAAAGGCACTAAAGGGTGCAAATTTATTATATGTGGCTTGTGACATTAAATATCTATCTATCTATATATATTTTCATTCTATCATATTCTGACAGTTGTTGGCTTTCCTTTGAGATGTGTGCATATAAATCGGGCAACATATGCATGGTCCGCATGCCGTTTAATTTTTTTCTCGGACGCATTGACTTGCATTGGTGAGTGAGATCCAATTCTCATATCCACTCGCAACATGCTGTGATTTTTTCCTCAGTCCGATTTGAGCTGAGAAAAAAGATGAGCAGGGAATCATTTAATAACATTGGTCAGAGAGCAGTACAAATTTTCTTGCATTGCACTCCTCTGTATTATACGCCAGTGTGAAGGAGCCCTTATTCAGTTTTTGAAATAAAAGCTCAGTATTCCAAGCGGCTACCCGAGAGCGTGATACCCTACAATATGCTCATGTATGAGAAAGCCAAATGCCACATACTGCAAAAACTAAAGAGGAATTTAGCAGAGGGACAAAGGGAATGCAGGTGAATGTCAGCTGACTGACATATATAACCTACAACACAAGAATACTGAACAGTGTGCAGTAACCCATGTGAGTCCAGATGTAGTGATGTCTTGTTTTATGCTCCATATGTGTCCATAGAGGAATGACTCCAGCAGAAATAAGGATGAGGTCATGAGCTGCTGTAGAGCGCCTGCTGTCTATTGTATTTGATGGCAGTTACACCACAAAGAAATATGTAACAGCCACATTTTCCTGTCAAATTTCAACACAGATCACTAAATAAGGCAAATTATGTGAAGTGGTTGGAGGAGATAACTTATCTGCACTGTATGAGTATAGAAAAGACATAGTCCATAGGTCATCAAGAAGTGATCTAAGTCTCTGCTTGTTATAGTCTAGCTGGTTTGTATCACAACATATCTGCTTCAGTTCACTGACCGATGTAAACTTTTCCCTTACAGGAATTAAGTGAATAAGGCTCTGTTCACATTACCATATTGGTAATGGTGATCCATTTTTTCGTAAATCAGAAATTTATTGATAGAGTAAGTTACAATAAATGTGAACTATGGAAAATTAAAAGATAATGCAACATTTCGAGGGTCGCAATTACATGAGCGTGTTCAAATATATGTCACTTATGATGTGATCCTTTTTTTATCATACAGTGATATTAATGAGACAGAATGCAACAAGAAGATTATAATTCTTTTCTTCCGCTACTAAGGCTGTGTACCCACGATGCGGATTTAATGCGTTTCCGCGGTGGCATTTCTGCCGCGAAAACTCATTAAAAACACTTGTTAAGTTGTCTGCCATGTTTCCCAATGATAATCCGCATGTGCTGTGCACATGCTGCGGAAATATCTGCTGCCGATTATCATTGCGAAAAAATCCGCAGCACTACCATTTCTTGTGCGTAATCGCGGTGAAATCGCCACCATTAACTTGCATTGAACCGCATAATATCCGCATGTATACAGGTATGCATGCGGAAGTTATGCGGCTCAATGCGCGGATGGTACCTGGGTCTGGAGAAGGAGACTCTCCTCCAGACCTGGATACCATTAGTAAAAAAAAGAATTAAAACGTAAAAAAATATATATATATTATATCTCCTCTCCGGTGATGTCATTTAGTCATGTGATGGCTACGCGACCACTTACGTCAGTGGTTGCGTGACCTGTCAGCTAGTGGCTAAACTAACCTGTTTAGTTCTGAATGTGATGTACTGCTGCATATACATTGGCATTTACGGATTGTAATCCACAGTGGTAGCTAGATGCTGACCAACAGCTCAAAAAAATCTTTATTTTTTTCTCCTTAAAATTGCAGCTCTACTCACAACATATGCCAGCTCTTCAATTCAAAGGTCAATACTGACAGTGAGTGGTGCAGGAAAGGCCTCAGTTGCCTTTCCTGACCAACTCCCCTGACTTGACTCCTCTTCAGCATCTTGTGCATTCTGGACTTTCATTCTGCATCACAAGTGGAGCTCTGCTCAAAGGATGTGCTAAGGAGTATTTTCAGGTTGGATGTTATCCTCCATTGAAGGGATAGGGTATAACTTTCTGATTACTGGGGTTCCAACCACTGGGAGCCCCACTGCTCCCAAGAACCAGGTGTGAATGTAATAGTGGTTGATTCTTTATGGGACTGTCAGAGACATATGAGCACTGGGCTTGACTGGTCTGTGGCACTCCAACTTGAATGACTAGGGCGGCAGTGCACATGATTAACATGCACACAGGGCTCTTCAGAGCCACAGCTCTTGGGATAGGTGGGGGCCCTAGCAGTCGGAACACCAGGTCCTGGGACTGTGGTACATCAGCTGCATATAGGGGTAGACACAGGAAAGCTCTCAGTCTTTAAATCTTCCACTGGTTTATTAAAGATACTGCATAAACCAGAGCAGGGTTAGCAAAATAAACAAGGCCTTCCTAACCTAACAAGAAAACAAAACATAACATATGGCACTGTCCGTGTTGCTGCGGGGATCCGCCTGCTCAGGAACCTACATATAAAGGTTCAGCTTTCCTTAACACAAACATCCAGCTCTCATCTCCAGACACACCAAATGCTGAATGAGCCAGAAGGCTGTGTATTTATCCTCTGGACTCCACTCTGGGATGGAGATATGTTGAACAGCCTCCCACCCACTCTACAGATGTTCAATCAAGCCATAGCACTAAACATGGCCGATTAATCCCTCTCAGCACTTAGTGCGCTGTAGCATTTTTCTAGATTCATATCACTGAAGCTAACAACCTCAGTGATGCATATCTCCCCTCCAGTACTTTGCCGGTGACTTTGTCACAAGACGTTATCTCATATCCCACAGATAGGGAATAGCTCCCAAGCTTGAGAATACCCCTTTAAGCACATTCTTTGAGTAGAGCTTTAAGGCTGTGTTAACGTTGGGAAAATAATGTACATACCCATAGGTCTTCATGCACCAGGCATATACCAACAGAGTGTAATATCGTCATCTGCTGGGAGGAATCTGTTTGCATGCAGGAAAAATAATGTATGCTCTATTAAAGCACAGCAAGCATCCAATATTTTCTCCCAAATGAAGTTAAAAAAAAATAAAATAATAATTAAAGCTTTAAAAGATATATATTTTGTTAGAGCTGTTTCTTTAAATAAATTAAGTGTTCCTACAATAGTAAAATCTTATCGTTATTCATTAGTTTTGTTGCCGTTATCTAATGCGAGAGTGGCACATTTCAAAACCACTTTACTTTCACTTTTGATGATATTAAATATGTAATAAAGTCCTACATAAACAAAACCAGTTTATGATCTATTGTTAATAGAAAAACCTTGATTTTCATTTAAATTCTGAGAAATGTAGAATAATGCAACTGTAGCTTGTCACGGTTTCACCATGATGGACAATAAGAAAACAAAATGAGCAAATCTCGAAAATGTCTACTAAGTAAAAATCCCTAAAATGGTTGTAAAAGACAAGAAAAAGTTTAGTTTTTTTTTTTGCAAGAAACAGAACCAATCTTCTGTACTTTTTTTTTTTCGAGTGAATGTGGCTGAGTATCAGACACAGCCAGTAGAAATAAGAGGTTCTGTTTTGGGAGAGGAACAGACATTACCTAATCTCAAAAGTCCTTTACACAGACCGACCGGTAGCATGATACTACCAGCGATCGGTAAACCTTCAACCAATCGGCGGTCGCTTACATGTCTGTTTCCACAGGACGATTCACCACCAAGAACGATAATTTTTTGGGGGCTGCACAAAAGACCATTTCACCTGATGTATGAGCATTCTGCTCGTTTTCAGCAATTGGCAGCCTGTTTACACTGTAAGATAATCGTGAAACGAGCATTTTTAACAAAGCTCGATCACGATTATCTTTCTGTGTACATCTATCTTAACCAGCCATGCGTGTTAATAAGGAGTCAAATGCATTAGACAAAAGTTGATGAAATCAAACAATTTCAATCATAACAAATGTTTATTTGGTAAAATTAAATAGCAAACAATCGTCTTGCGATCAATAACAAACCATCAGCTTCTGAAGGATTAAAAAATACAAACAGTATACCTCAAAAGTGAGTACACTCAAGTTTTTAAATATTTTATTATACCTTTTCGGGGGACAACACTGAAGATATGACACTTTGATGCAATGTAAAGTAGTCAGTGTATAGCTTGTATAACAATGTAATTTGGTGTGTAATCTAAATAATTTTGTGTAAAATTTGGTGTTATTGCTCTCTCACTCTCTCATAGTGGTCACTGGAAGTTCAATATGGTACCTCATAGCAAAGAAGTCTCGGAGAATCTGAAAAAAAGAATTGTTGCTCTACATAAAGATGGCCTAGGTTACAAGAATGTTGCCAACACCCTGAAACTGAGCTGAAGCACGGGGGCCAAGACCATACAGGTGTTTAACAATACAGGTTCCATTCAGAACAAGCCTCACCACGGTCGACCAAAGGAGTTGAGTGCACGTGCTCAGCGTCATATCCAGAGGTTGTCTTTTCAAAATAAACGTATGAGTGCTGCCAGCATTGCTGCAGAGGTTAAAAGGGTGTGTGGGGGGGGTCATCCTGTCAGTGCTCAGACCATATGCCGCACCGAGCATCAAATTGGTCTGCATGGCTTTTGTCCCAGAAGGAAGCCTCTTCTAAAGATGGTGCACAAGAAAGCCTACAAACATTTGCTGAAGACAAGCACGCTAAGGACATGGCTTACTGGAACCATGTCCTGTGGTCTGATGAGACCAAGACAAATTTATTTGGTTGACATGTTGTCAAGCGTTTTTCGGCAACCAGGTAAGGAGTACAAAGACAAGTGTGTCTTGCCTACAGTCAAGCATGGTGGTGGGAGTGTCATGGTTTTGGGCTGTATGAGTGCTACTGGCTGTGGAGAGCTACACAGTTCATTAATGGAACCATGAATGCCAACATGTACTGTAACATACTGAAGTAAAGCATGATCTCCATCCCTTTAGAAACTGGGCCGCACAGTAGTATTCCAACATAACGAACCCAAACACACCTCCAAGATGACCACGGCCTAACTAAAAAAACTGAGGGTAAAGGTGTTGGACTGGCCAAGCATGTTTCCAGCCCTAAGCCCTATTAAGCATTTGTGGGGAATCGTCAAATGGAAGGTGGAGGAGAGCAAGCTCTCCAAACTTCACCAGCTCTGTGATGTCTTCATGGAGGAGTGGAAGAGGATTCCAGTGGCAACCTGTGACGCTCTAGTGAATTCCATGCCCAAGACAGTTAAGGGAGTGCTTGAAAATAATGGTGACCCAACAAAATATTGACACTTTGAGCATAATTTGGCCATTTTCAATTAGGGGTGTACTCACTTTTATTGCCAGCGGTTTAGACATTAATGGCTGTGTGTTGAGTTATTTAGGGGGCACACCAAATTTACAGTGATATACAAACTGTACACTAATACTGTACATTGTATCAAAGTGTCATATCTTCAATGTTGTCCCATGAAAAGATATAATAAAATATTTACAAAAATGTGAGCGTGTACTCACTTTTGTGATATACTGTATGTCATTTGTTCCAAGACTATTGGACCCTTGTAACAAAGTGCAGGGGCTTGATTAAAATGTTCAAGGAACTGTAGTATCAGGCAAACCAGCCAAAAGTGGTCAGCAACAGAAACTCAGAATCTGTGTTTCCAACTTAGCAATGACATTAATAGGAAGAGTCTTTCAAGCAATTTTTAAACCAAGTTTTAGCGTGGATCAGCTTAAAAAAAAAAATCATAAAAAACTCCTAATATGGGACCCATAAAACTCTTTAGGACCTTACTGCATCTGCTGTATCTGTATACACTTCAGATTTTATACAAAGGCATACATAATCTTCAATTCTTGTAGTCCTTAAGCTCCAAAAATAGTAATCTCTGAGCTCTAATGAAACTCAAAGAGGATATATCTATTATAGAAGTCATGATTTGTGGATTGCAGGCTAGATCAAGTGATTCATGCGGTTATTTCCCCATAACTTATTTATAAACTAAGACCTGACTCCCATTATCGTCTGACGGAAATTTCACAACAGTTTAGTCCTTGAGGTTTGTTCACAGATCAGCAGCTTTGCATAATAAGAGTAAAATAATGTTAATCTTTTATATTAATGACACAAAACAGTGTATACTGAAGATTACGGGTGTTTGAGCATCTGCATTCAAGAACACTGATCAAATTGTCGATATGACTAACAGAAAAATAATTATCTACCTGGATATGTAAAAACATCTCTACCCATAAAAGTTATAGTATAAAAAGAGGTTTGTCACGTATAAATGCAGTTCTTATACTAACCATAACCTCATATACGTGCACAGCATTTCTGGTTACTACATTATAGCTTTATTGCTACCATACATACTCGTGTATAAGCAAACTTTTTCAGCACATTTTTTATGGTGAAAAAGCCCTCCTCGGCTTATACTTGAGTATATACAGGTGGGCCATTTATATGGATACACCTAAATTAAATGGGAATGGTTGGTGATATCAACTTCCTGTTTGTGGCACATTAGTATATGGGAGGGGGAAAACTTTTCCAGATGGGTGGTGACCATGGCGGCCATTTTGAAGTTGGACATTTTGGAAGAGGGTCACATGACACATCAAACTTATTGAGAATTTCATAAGAAAAACAATGGTGTGCTTGGTTTTAACGTAACTATTATTTCATGAGTTTTTTACAAGTTTATGACCACTTATAAAATGTGTTCAAAGTGCTGCCCATTGTGTTGGATTGTCAATGCAACCCTCTTCTCCCACTCTTGACACACTGATAGCAACACCGCAGAAGAAATGCCAGCACAGGCTTCCAGTATCCGTTGTTTCAGATGCTGCACATCTCGTATCTTGATGGTATGGTGTGGTATATGGGGTACAAAGATAGTGGGGCCATTCTTCATCAATGGAAACCTCAATGCCACTGGATATCGGAAATTGCTACATGATGAGGTGTTGCCCTCTTTATGCACTGAAGATGGCACGTTCCCTGAGTTTTTCCAACAAGATGGTGCACCACCACTGTAACATCCCTGGTGGCGTGCTGGCATGGCTTACCATCTCCCACCATGCAAGACCGCCAACTTACCTATCAGTCCAGGCTGCACACTTTGCTCCAGTACTTGCTGTGTGCATGTCTCTTGTCTGATTGCTTAGGGCGGCGGCGCGGTTACTGCCTGATTCTTAAAGTTACAGTGTGCACTCCTAATGCGTCCCCAGCCTATTGCTGTCAGTCACTGGATACTTAAACCCCCTTCACCCAGTAGGAGGTGCCTGAGCAACACTTTCTTTCAGTGTGTTCTGTGCATCGGAGTTGCCAGGTCCTGTCCTGTATCTTTTTTTTTCTTTTTTGCTAGTGTGAACATGCTCCTATTTTTTGCATGTCTACCATCTTAGACCTCAGTTCACATTGCCTGGTTTTTTGTCTTGTTTGCATTCTGTGCAATTTAAGGGTGTGGCATCCCCTTTGTTGAGCTGACTGGTATATATGTAGCTTACCACGGGCCTGGGTGGTCTGGAGTTGGGACCCGGTCCTATTTGTCTACCCTTTTATATGCATTGCTTCAACTTTGATATACAGTAAGGTTTTTAATATAGGCAGTATAGGTACCGTCCCAATTTAGGGTCACCTTGCCGCTGGTGGGACGGCTTGTATACTTTTTTTGATCAAAAATAGTTCACTAAGTACCCTATATTTATTATGCAACTTTGCTTTACATTTATATATAATGATGGTAGGGTATGAGATATATTTTTGTCTTTTGTCTTTTGTAGGTTTTGTTTCTTTTTTGCTAGTGTGAACATGCTCCTATTTTTTGCATGTCTACCATCTTAGACCTCAGTTCACATTGCCTGTTTTTTTTGTCTTGTTTGCATTCTGTGCAATTTAAGGGTGTGGCATCCCCTTTGTTGAGCTGACTGGTATATATGTAGCTTACCACGGGCCTGGGTGGTCTGGAGTTGGGACCCGGTCCTATTTGTCTACCCTTTTATATGCATTGCTTCAACTTTGATATACAGTAAGGTTTTTAATATAGGCAGTATAGGTACCGTCCCAATTTAGGGTCACCTTGCCGCTGGTGGGACGGCTTGTATACTTTTTTTGATCAAAAATAGTTCACTAAGTACCCTATATTTATTATGCAACTTTGCTTTACATTTATATATAATGATGGTAGGGTATGAGATATATTTTTGTCTTTTGTAGGTTTTGTTTCTTTTTTGCTAGTGTGAACATGCTCCTATTTTTTGCATGTCTACCATCTTAGACCTCAGTTCACATTGCCTGGTTTTTTGTCTTGTTTGCATTCTGTGCAATTTAAGGGTGTGGCATCCCCTTTGTTGAGCTGACTGGTATATATGTAGCTTACCACGGGCCTGGGTGGTCTGGAGTTGGGACCCGGTCCTATTTGTCTACCCTTTTATATGCATTACTTCAACTTTGATATACAGTAAGGTTTTTAATATAGGCAGTATAGGTACCGTCCCAATTTAGGGTCACCTTGCCGCTGGTGGGACGGCTTGTATACTTTTTTTGATCAAAAATAGTTCACTAAGTACCCTATATTTATTATGCAACTTTGCTTTACATTTATATATAATGATGGTAGGGTATGAGATATATTTTTGTCTTTTGTAGGTTTCCTGTCCTGTATCTTGTCTGTTTCCGCCACCCTGGGGGCTGTATACCCAGGCCTGTTACCTGTATCTGTGACTTTTAGTCTGTTCCGCCACCCTGGGGGCTGTATACCCAGGCCAGTTACCTGTATCTGTGACTTCTAGGCTGTTTCCGCTACCCTGGGGGCTGAGTTCCCAGGCTCGTTCCTGTATCTTGTTCCTGGTTCAGTTCCTGTCTGAACTGTGTCCTAGCCCGTTACCTGTTTGTCTCTATGTCCGTACCTGCCCTTTTCCTGCAGTGTCTGAACCTGCACCTAACTCCAACTCGTTGTCTCTAAACTTCTGTTTGTGAGTTCTGTGTCCACTAGCTACTTCATTGTAAGTACTGAGTATCTGTTTCTGCTTGTCCCGTCTCCCTGCCTCCGTATCTACCTCCTGTGGTCTAACTATCTTCCGGTGTTTCCCAGTCTGTTCCATGTGAACAGAGCCCTGTCCTGTCTGCCTGCACCTTCTGCTCTGCGGTTTCGCTCTGCTCTGTTCTGCCTCGCTTGTCCACCGCACCTGCGGTTTCGCTCTGCTCTGCTTGTCCACCGCACCTGCGGTTTCGCTCTGCTCTGCTTGTCCACCGCTCCTGCGGTTTCGCTCTGCTCTGCTTGTCCACCGCACCTGCGGTTTCGCTCTGCTCTGCTTGTCCACCGCACCTGCGGTTTCGCTGTGCTCTGCTTGTCCTCCGCGCCTGCGGTTCTGCTCTGCTTGTCCACTGCACCTGCGGCTCTGTTCCTGTATCCCAGTCTGTACTGGTCCCTATCCAGCCTGCGTTCCTACCTGCCAGTATCTGCCTGTCTGCATACCAGCCGTGCCTGCCAGTACCCGCCTGTCTGCATACCAGCCGTGCCTGCCAGTACCCGCCTGTCTGCATACCAGCCGTGCCTGCCAGTACCCGCCTGTCTGCATACCAGCCTTGCCTGCCACTACCCGCCTGTCTGCATACCAGCCGTGCCTGCCACTACCCGCCTGTCTGCATACCAGCCGTGCCTGCCACTACCCGCCTGTCTGCATACCAGCCGTGCCTGCCAGTACCGACCTGTCTGCATACCAGCCGTGCCTGCCCGTTCCTGCATTCCCCGGTGTGGGTCAACAGCTGTGACCAGGGTCTGACCTGGAGTAGCACCTGGGCCACCTCCCACGTCCCTCCTCAGACCACGGAGTCGGTTAAGCCGCCGTGTGTTCGTGGTCGGATCTGGCGAGGCCCCTAGTCACGCCCCTCCAGGCACTCCTCGGTTCGTGGCCCATTGGGACCACTAACCCCGCTCATGCCAGTCAGTCCGGGCGTGGGCCTAACAACCACATTATGGGTGTCAGGTCCGAGCATTCCTACATGAACAGTTTCCTGGAAAGTGGATTGGTCGTCGTGGGCCAGTTGAATGGCCACCAAGGTCTCCCGGTCTGACCCCCTTAGACTTTTATCTTTGGGGTCATCTGAAGGCAACTGTCTATGCTGTGAAGATATGTGAGATCCCACAGACCCAGCTAGATAGGACGGCTGAGCTGTAAATCACAATACCTCTGCCTCAGATTGGGAGTTAGAGCTGTCACTCACAATCCTGACAGTTCAGCCAGTCCTCAATATCATAGGGCAGCAGAGCTGTCATTCACAGCGTCCCTAGGACACGGTGAGTGGTGGAATCGTGACAAGATAACTTTAAATCATCATACATGATGACAATCAGTCATTAAAAAATATTCCTCAAGGTCTCAAAAAAAATGATCATCTTATGCCATCCAGCAGGAGAACAACAGAGCTCCATTATGTCATACACTTTCTGTAACCAGGGCAAAAAATACCAAAATCCTACACTTGACTAACGATGAAAAATTTTCTTTTTTAAAAAAAAGGTAAATTATAGCAGGGCTGTGGAGTCGGTAAGCCACGGTTGCGACTCCGACTCCTGGATTTTATCAGGTTCCGACTCCGGCTCCTTCATAAATTGCCAATTCGTAACAATAAATTTACTGTTGTAAAATATTAACATCGTGCTTATTCAGTTTCTCACCATCATATAAGTAATCAGACCACTTAGAGCAAAAACTATATTTATTAGAATACAATTAGAATATAGCAAATAACTTTTATAAACTTTTCTAAACTCTTGTAAGTAAATATGCAATAAACACGGTTATGCAGTTAATAAGAAGAAATCTATAATTTGTCCTCAGAAAAAGTATTGCCTCTGTCAGATCCTCCTTCATGGATGCCCTCAAATCTGAGCTAATTATTTTGAGAGCAGAGAACAACCTCTATACACTAACTTGGGTTGGTGGCAAAGCAGTAACCACTCGGGCAACATCTCTGACAATGTCAGGATACAGAGGAATCGCTTGTTGCACTGTTATTTTTGATGAACGGTCAAATTTCTCAATTTCTTTTAGTGCACATGAAAAATTCTGCTGAAATGTACTGGCTGTGTTCTTTGATGGGGATGACTCTTCTTCTATGCGGGAACGCTTTGCACGGTCCTTGTGTTCCAAATATTTTTCGAAATTAAATTCTTCATCAGTTGATTATGAGGGTGAAGATGTGGCAGGACGACAAAATTCTTCTTGTTCCTCCTGACTGTTCTGCAACCCTTTCATCCTTACTGCTATTTCAAACAGAGCTTCTTTTCCTTTAGTTAGCTGTTGATCATCTAGAAGAATCCGATGCATTGGGTCTACATAAACAGCTGTCAAAAGAATGTTATTTTGTAATAGTAGCTCCTCTCTCCGTTTCATTGATGTAGCAATGCCACTAGCAATTAACCCTCCTCTTTGGGACAGGCGAAACATCAGGTTCTTCCACTCCTTTAAGAAAATACCTGGAGTTAAGTCCTCTGCTTGTAATTTTTTAGTCACTGTAAATGGGTGCTCTAGCAATTTTTCCAGCTCGGTCACCTGATTCCACTGACTTTCATTTAGCGTCAGTTGAGGGTTAGCCATGTCTACAAGAAAGGTTTTCAGTTCAACCAAGCGCTGAATCATTAAGTACTGCCCCATCGTGTGGCTTGATCAATAATTGCCCCTTTTCCAGCACGTCTCTTCAAAATTGAGTCAACTTTAGGGGTTCTGGCAACAGTAGCCAATTTTCTCAACTTGCCAATCAGTGCAGCAGCATGTCCTTCTTGCAGACTGTCTCTTATAGCCAGCTGTAGCGTATGCACAACACAGCGCATGTGATGAATGAAAGAACGTATTGACACAGTTTCAACAAGATCATCTAAACTATCATGTTGCTGTTCATCTGAAGAAACTTCAGTTTGCTCCTCAGTTACAATACTGTGTTCCTCTATTTCAAACATTTCTGTGTCTGTGGACCCAGAATGTTCTTCTAGCTGCTGGTCACCATCATTACTCTCATTCATTAGCTTAATAGTACTTATCATATTTGAAGCATTGTCAGTTACGACAGAAAGAACTTGCTCTTTTTTAAGTTCATAGTCTTGCAGAACCTTTTCCACTAAGACCTGGAGAAACTCACTGCTGTGATGAGCTTTGGTGTCTTTTACTGCCAATGTCTTGGTAACTATTTCATTTTTGTCACAAACAAATCGGACATTGATGACAAAATAGTTCACTCTGTGACGTGTGCAGGCATCCATTTTAAGAAACAGAAAGAGTCCCTTGAGAGTTTTTTTTAAGTTCTTCCTTTTGTTTAAAAGCTTCTTCGATTACAAATTTTCTAATACTCTCTCTCTCCAGAGAAACACCAAGCTTGCAGGCCATTTCCCCATTCAGATACATAAAAGCTGGTCGTGAAAATAATGAAATAGGCACACTATCCTTTACAACAAGCTCTATGATCTGTTTTTTTTAAATGTATCTACTGTCATTGTCACAGTAACTTTGTCACTGACAAAATATCTTGCAACTGAAGGCAGCAAAGTTCTCTGCTCCTTTGTTTGGCTGGAAGAGCTGGGCACTGGTTCATTGGTTTGGATGCAGTCTTTCTCATCCACTGCTTTAAGTACTTCTGGATGAAAGCGCTGTAAATGTCTCTTTAGATTAGAAGCTCTGGTAGGAGTATTTTTATCTTTGCCTGAATATGCACTGATCTTTGCTTCACAGCATTTGTTTTCGTCTGGATCATTTGTCATACACTGACAGACATAATGTTTTCTATCTTGAGTGATGGTGAAATGTTCAAATACAGCTGATTTAATGTGGCGCTTCTTTGACATTCTCAGGTTTTTAATTCTGTATTCACAATCCAAATGACAATTGTTTTTCCTAAAAACAATTGTACAAAATTATTGGCAGGTCGTACAACTGATATAGTGGTCAGTAATACTGTTATTCCTCATGTACTCACAGTTAACTGATGCAAAGTTTGTTGAAAGGATAATACTTCTTACAGCCTTCCTCTTCTGAGTAGCAGCTGTGAGATGCTTGAAAGACGCACACCTAGTAAACATCTAGTCTAGAGGAGGAGCTTTACTACTAAGAATTTGCAACACATTTTCACTTTCAGTTTCATACACTGTACGTAGGGGGGTTGGGGCAGCATGAGGTTAAGCAAGTATAAGATTAGATAAGGGCAGTGGAGAACAGTGACACACAAGAAGTAAGAAATGTCTCTATCTCCAGCAGAACTGCTTATCACTGATGTTCATAGTTTGATAGAACATATATATTTGAGTAATATTTATAAAATTCATATGAAAGTTCAATTATGAAATATTAATACATTTTTTTAAAGCTGGAATCGGAGTCGGTACATTTCTACTGACTCCGACTCCAACCAAAACTAACTCCGACTCCACGACTCCGACTCCACAGCCCTGAAGCATAGAGAACCTCCACAACATGATGAGCTCAGGTCAGGATTGAATCAATGCATTTATTTTTAAAGATGTACATGTAGTATATGGTGCCAAACAAGGAGATATTACTTCAGTATCTAATTACTTCAGATATTGCACTACAGTGCAGTGACTGTACACTGCACAACTAAATTGTAAGCCCATTGGAAATGAAAAGCAGAGAAATGTGCTCAAGCGTGTTCTGTTTTTCCTTACAAATCCTGAAGCTCTTAGCCTTTGCAACTGAAATGCCAAAATCAAGAAAGGAAGTTTGCTGTAGCCTGTAAACTAAAATGAATGAAAGCTTAGACTGAAACATACCCCACCCTATTTCCTAGCAATATATGAATAAGCTCTCAGATAAAAGTGTTGCCTTGATTTTTTTTTGGTACATAGGAAACTTGGATACATATTTCCAGGCTATACTTGTTGCAGCGTCAACCACCTACTAAACCTCCAAACTGAATAATTAATGTTTCTCGTATGATTTTAGTAGAGGGGGCTTATAGTTCAAAAGCAGTCATAGTAGCAATGTCTGAGCCATGGTAACCAAAAAAGAAGCATTTTCTTTACCACATTTATTGCATATATTCTTAGTGTGATTTCACACATTGCAGGCTTATTTGCTGGCTGTTCTGATTCAATCAAGGCTTTGGAAAAAATAAAAACGGTTTTGAATGCTAGGTGTTTTTTCCTCCATTGAAGTAAATTTGTTAGCTAGAGCAGATATCATTAAAAGGGTTATCCACTATTTGGACAACCCCTTATTGATCTATGTTTGGCCCTGATAAAATAAAAAAGCCTATACTCACCTCCCGTGCTGAAGTCGCACTCGCTCTCCCCAGGGCTACTGTGCTGTTGTTTCGACATGTGACGCCGGCGCCCAATCAGCGCTGGCGTCACTGTCCCCACCTTCAGACAAATCGAACATGAAGAGAAAGCCCAGGCTGCGGCTCCTCTCTCACTTCCTCTTCATATTCAATTCGACAGGAGGCGGGGACAGTGACTCCGGAGCTGATTGGGCGCCGGGCATCACAACAACAGCACGCGAACCCCGGGGAGAGCGAGTGCTGACACCGTGGGAACAGCGCCGGCACGGGAGGGGAGTATAAGCTTTTTTCTTTTATGGGGGGCCAAGCGTAAGGGATGACGGAGTTGCCAAGTAGTGGATAACTTCTTTAATACTTAATTTTGACTCCTGAGTTTTCTGCCTGTAAGTTCCTTCAGTGATGAATACTAATTGCCAGAAGCTTGATTAAGGGCAGGTGCAGATGGCCATAGACTCTCTCATCCAAGATGCAAATAATATAGTGTGATCCACTTCTCTTCTCTTGGATGAGAAGAGAATGGAGAAAAAAATGCCTCCATCTTCTTCATTCTGTGAGGCTGTGGAAGAAGGACTACACTCAGATGTCATTCGAGTGCAGCCCGATGTTTCTCACGCACTCATTGATTTTTTACTGGATATGTGCACGGCCCCATAGACTAACATTGGTCCAGGTGTGATCCGATGTTTTGTTGACTGTGGACTTCAAATCCAATCTTTCTGATAGGTAATGTAAGCCTCTAAGTATGTTATACACAAACCAACAGTTAATCACTAGGCAATCTGGTGCTTCTTGACCATTCTATATACCTATCCATATGTCAGCTGATTTTACAAGACAACGAGACATATAAAATCCTAGTCAGGGATACGACACCTAAATACACGGACATCTTAGGAAATCTATTGGTCGAGGAATGGACAAAAAGCTAATCTTGAAAAATGAATTTGAATTTATGGCACCTGATTTTCCCACGTACTATGCCCTGCTCAAGGTTCATAAAGGGCTAAACCGACTTAGACGACCAACAGAATTAGGAGTTGACTCTGCTAGTCAAAATGTTGGGATCTATGTTGATAAGGTACTTTGTTTTTTAGTCACGTTTTTACCTTCTTATATTAGAGACACTTTAGATCTCCTTGTTAAACTTGATGGTTATCAATGATGATACTTTTCTTGTGTGCACTGTATAGCAGTATTCCACACAGAGCTGTCAATCATTTTCTTAAATCTAGAGCAAAACAGTGTGGGAACATAACCATTTTCTCGCTAACCTACTTTTATTCATACTTACCCATAATTACTTTCTTTTCAATTGGAAAATGTCCCACCTGCTCAGGGGGACCCCGATGGAGAGTGTCTGTCCCCCTTCGTATTGTAGCATCGGCGTCTCTGCCCCGTACTAGGCAGAGAGGCCGTCCCTCTCACCTCCCCGCTCCTGGCGCGGCGTCCTCCAGCGCTTCTCTCCCCGCTGCTTCCGGCACGCGCGCGCTCCCCCTCTCTTAAAGGGACCGCGCGCGCCGTCCTAAGGAGTCCCCGGCCAATTGCCGGAGGACCTCCCATATTTAAGGCACCTCCTCCAAAATGGAGGTGCCCGAGCAATGTTGTTGCAAAGCCTTCACTCTGCTTCAGCCCTCAGGTCCCGTTACCAGTTACCAGCCAGTCACCTGCCAGATTCCTGCTTGTTACCTGCCAGTCACCTGCCGGATTCCTGCCAGTTACCTGCCGGATTCCTGCTTGATACCTGCCTGATATCCGTTTACCTGCTTGCAAGCCTGCGGTCCGACGGTCTGCTTTCCTACACCTGTCAGTCTGTCTATGGACCAGCCTGCTCGCTCACCTGGGAGCGCTCATCTGCTACCTGCCTGCTAGCCTACCTGGAGGCTCCGCCGTCACTTGCCGTGACCACCTGCCTGTCCAGAGACTCTCGCCTGCTCACCTGGGAGCGCTCATCTGCTACCTGTCTGCTAGCCTACCTGGAGGCTCTGCCGTCACTTGCCGTGACCACCTGCCTGTCCAGAGACTCTTGCCTGCTCACCTGGGAGCGCTCACCTGCTACCTGTCTGCTAGCCTACCTGGAGGCTCTGCCGTCACTTGCCGTGACCACCTGCCCGTCCAGAGACTCTCGCCCGCTCACCTGGGAGCGCTCACCAGCCACCTGCCTGCTGTCCTTCTACCCAGAGACTGTCCCTGTCACTTGCCGTGAGTACCCGTCCTTTTACCCAGAGACTGTCCCTGTCACTTGCCGTGACTACCTGCCCCTCTACCCAGAGACTGTCCCTGTCACTTGCCGTGACTACCTGCCCGTCTTCCCTGGGAGCCACCCGCTTCCTTACATGGACTGCCCCCTTGTATAGTTGCACAGAGGTTCCACCTCCCAGACCCGTTACACGTATGCAAACCTCTTCCTAGGCTGGTGAGAGGAAATGGTGGCCTTGCAAGAGGAAACCTGGTGGAACACTAAACAATGTTTTGGGCAAGGTTTATCGATGATGTCTTTGTCCTTTGGTCCAAATCCCGGTGTTTAAATAGTTATGATATTGGTCTAAGATTTACATCTGAAATAAATCACATGAAATTGCCATTCCTGGGCCTGGTCATTAGTAGACGCAGTCAGGGTAACCTGGTAACACAAACATATCGTAATCCAACGTCAACTGACAACCTATTAAATTGGCAAAGTCAACACCCGGTTCCACTTAAAATGGTATACCTAAAGGACAATACCTTTGTATTAGAAGGAATTGATCTCAAATTGATGATTTTCCAATACAAGCTAGTGACTTAAAGACCAGGTTTATACAAAGAGGGTATCCAACCAATCTTTTGGATCCAGCCTTCAATAATGCCCTAAATCAGGATAGACAGTCACTACTGCACCCCAAAGTTAAAGGAGATATGAGGAAAATAGCAAGGGTTATTGGCACGTTCGAAACCCAAGCAAATAAAGTCTATCGGATAATTAAAAAACACTGGCGTATACCCCATGAGGATCTGGACCTAAATTACATCGTCCCGTCTAAACCCATACATCACATACAGAAAAGGTCGATCCATCTGTGACTGGCTGGTCCACAGCTTCTATAAAAAGCAGATACAACCAGTTACATGGTTATACCGCAGAACCTGTAGTACCTACAGAAGCGGGGACTGCAGTTTTTGTAACTAGATCACAAGGTGTAGATGCTTCACCAGTGCGTTGTCATCAAAACAATTCTATTAGAGATTTCGCTAATTGTAAGATAGTAGGTGTTGTACATATGGTCACATGATCTTGCCCCTTGAACTATATAGGAAAAACTAAAAGGGAGTTGAGAAGACGTATTATTGAACATTATGGTGATATCAGGCACAAGAGAGACATTCCTATTGCCAGACATATTAGAGATTACCATCAAAACAACATGGGGACAAGGATTCTAATTAAGTTGATGCTCTGGTAATTGGAAAATATATGATGTCATCAAACATGGATCATTTACAGTGGTGGCCAAAAGTATTGGCACCCCTGCAATTCTGTCAGATAATACTCAGTTTCTTCCTGAAAATGATTGCAATCACAAATTCTTTGGTATTATTATCTTCATTAAATTTGTCTTCAATGAAAAAACACAAAAAGAATTGTCCTAAAGCCAAATTGGATATAATTCCACACCAAACCAAAAAAGGGGGTGGACAAAAGTATTGGCACTGTTTGAAAAATTCATGTGATGCTTCTCTAATTCGTGTAATTAACAGCACCTGTAACTTACCTGTGGAACCTAACAGGTGTTGGCAATAACTAAATCACACTTGCAGCCAGTTAACATGGATTAAAGTTGACTCAACCTCTGTCCTGTGTCCTTGTGTGTACCACATTGAGCATGGAGAAAAGAAAGAAGACCAAAGAACTGTCTGAGGACTTGAGAAACCAAATTGTGAGGAAGCATGAGCAATCTCAAGGCTACAAGTCCATCTCCAAAGACCTGAATGTTCCTGTGTCTTCCTTGCGCAGTGTCATCAAGAAGTTTAAAGCCCATGGCACTGTGGCTAACCTCCCTAGATGTGGACGGAAAAGAAAAATTGACGAGAGATTTCAACGCAAGATTGTGCGGATGGTGGATAAAGAACCTCGACTAACATCCAAACAAGTTCAAGCTGCCCTGCAGTCCGAGGGTACAACAGTGTCAACCCGTACTATCCGTCGGCATCTGAATGAAAAGGGACTGTATGGTAGGTTACCCAGGAAGACCCCACTTCTTACCCCGAGACATAAAAAAGCCAGGCTGGAGTTTGCCAAAACTTACCTGAGAAAGCCTAAAACGTTTTGGAAGAATGTTCTCTGGTCAGATGAGACAAAAGTAGAGCTTTTTGGGAAAAAGCATCAACATAGAGTGTACAGGAAAAAAAAGAAGCATTCAAAGAAAAGAACACGGTCCCTACAGTCAAACATGGCGGAGGTTCCCTGATGTTTTGGGGTTGCTTTGCTGCCTCTGGCACTGGACTGCTTGACCGTGTGCATGGCATTATGAAGTCTGAAGACTACCAACAAATTTTGCAGCATAATGTAGGGCCCAGTGTGAGAAAGCTGGGTCTCCCTCAGAGGTCATGGGTCTTCCAGCAGGACAATGACCCAAAACACACTTCCAAAAGCACTATAAAATGGTTTGAGAGAAAGCACTGGAGACTTCTAAGGTGGCCAGCAATGAGTCCAGACCTGAATCCCATAGAACACCTGTGGAGAGATCTCAAAATGGCAGTTTGGAGAAGGCACCCTTCAAATATCAGGGACCTGGAGCAGTTTGCCAAAGAAGAATGGTCTACAATTCCAGCAGAGCATTGTAAGAAACTCATTGATGGTTACCGGAAGCGGTTGTTCGCAGTTATTTTGGCTAAAGGTTGTGCAACCAAGCATTAGGCTGAGGGTGCCAATACTTTTGTCTGGCCCATTTTTGGAGTTTTGTGTGAAATGATCAATGATTTGATTTTTTGCTTCATTCTCTTTTGTGTTTTTTCCTTGCAAGCAAATTAAATGAAGATAATAAGACCAAAGAATTTGTGATTGCAATCATTTTCAGGAAGAAACTGAGTATTATCTGACAGAATTGCAGGGGTGCCAATACTTTTGGCCACCACTGTATATAGTGGGAGAATATATCCTTATGCGCACACTATCAGCTGTGCATCATATTTCCATGTATCCTTCATCCCAAGATCTCCTGTGGAACCATCATCCGGAGAGGAAATGCATCGAGATATGACATGTGGACTGATAACTACCCTGACACATTCAATTTACAATTTATATTGAAGAAGTTTTTTCTTTTGCAGCATAGCAGGTGGATCATTTATCACTAGAACACGTGATTTGCTAAGCCAACCTGCTGGACCTTATTTTTTCTTTGTCTGTTGGTTAGAAGGACTTTTAGTGCTACTTATTCTCTATAGGTCTCTTCACCAATATGCTGATTACATGTGCAGCACTCAGCTATTTTTATGAATTCCTTGCTGCTGTCTAGGACCAATAGTCGCCCCTATCTCTGGTGATGAAATGGTTTTGAACCCTTGCACCCAATGAATCATCTTGAGGGTGATATAGGGCTATACAGTGTGTACTAGGGAGAGATGACATGTGAGTGGGGGCACTGACTGTGCGTTCCAATCAGGGTGCCATCCCCTGCGGTCAGGCAGCTTTTTTTTATAGGGTGTATTAGAAACATCTGTAATTCCCCCACGCCTGATTTTTTTTTTTTCTTAGTCTGTGATCTGACTGTGTTATGCATTAGGTCTGGTAGTCTTTGAGCCTTAGAGCCAATTCCCTACATCAATCTGCACAACTGCTGAACCAGGTCAGGGCATCTCAAGGACAGACCACGTTGAGTGGGCGCGTAATTTGCATATGTTATCTAGGGTGCCAGCCTCCGCAGTCACGCAGCATCTGAGATTACTGAAGTGCAGGATGTTTGTCTAATACTGCGGATACTTCTTATTAGTTTGCACACCAACTGCTTTTGAGTGTGCTGTTTTGTACATATTACATAGTAAATTGTTTGTTGGGGTCATGGTATTTAAATTAATCTAATAAAAGTAACGTTTTAGGGTATATATGTCAGCTGAATTTTGACCCATCCTCTATTACCTATTTGGTTAGTCGGATCGCACTCGGACAGCAAATACGCACGTCTGCACCTGCCCTAAGACTGACAGTGACACCCCTTCAACATACACACAGGTCGCAGCACAAGGAAATTAATACGTGCAAGGCTTGACACATCATAATAAATTATCACCTATTGAAAGGATAGATAAGAAGTTGCTGGTCACGGAGGTTTGACTATTGAGAGTCACACGAATCTTGTGAACAGGGCTCAGGAGCTCCATATATGAATGGAACAATGGTATTGCATGTGTGGTCATGATGTGCCATTAAAGTCTTTTTCAGACAGGTATAATGCAACTGCATTTTAAGCTGGATTTACACTGCTGATTATTGCGAACAAGCGTTCTCACATACGCGCTATTCTCGATAATTAGGCAGTGTAAAAACACTAATTTGTCAGGGGTACTGATTTCTAATCAGTGTTAAAAATCATAGTTATGATTTCCCTATACCGTTCTGTTCCAATTCTCTAATGGTACGTCACCCAACTTTTCCGTCTTGACTCCCATGCAGATTTCTCTATATTTCTCTACCCCTATGTCCTACTGCTTTGTGACCCAGCCACCCCCCACTTTCATTTATGGCCTTGTTTACTCTGTCTTGAGCATCCAGCATCTGGTTCAATCTAATCAGCTGATCAAGATGAGCACAGACCACTCCCATCTGCTTCGCAGCTGAATGCATTCTGTAGCCCATATATTGAGAACTAGGAGTCTGTGTCAGACTGAAGTCTGTGTCCCTCAGCTTAATTGTCCATGAGCTGAAGTGTCTGAAATTTGAATTAATCCTGAATTGAACCTGAAGTGAACTGAAGGTAACTGGATACTTTGTCGCAGTAAACAATGTTTGTCTTTGTTTTCACTCTCACCCCCTTAATCCTTCACTTCTTTCAACCACCCCTAATCCCTACACCTAGTAAGGAACTCTTCATCTCTCCCTCCATTCTCCCCACCCATCTCACCTCCTCCTCAGAGCTATTCCACAACATACAATCCTTTGTCTCCAAACACAGACAGCCACCTCATGCCCTCTCCTGCTCCCACCTAATAACGCTTTCTCTGCTCCTCCTTACTGCCGGAAACATCTCTCCAAATCCCGGCCCTCCTCACCACATCCCTACAATCACTTCCACCTCCTACCCACGATCTATCCCAAACTCTCGTAACCCTTCTAACCTTATACCCATCCACCTAGCCCCCGCTTCCCCAGTTCCACTAACAGGAGCTCTATGGAACGCTCGCTCTGTCTGCAATAAACTTTCCTACATTCACGATCTCTTCATCACTAACAAGCTTTCCTTCCGCGGCATCACTGAAACCTGGCTCACCCCCTCCGACATAGCCTCTCCTGCTGCACTTTCGTATGGCGGATTCCACCTCTCGCATACCCCCCGCCCCACCGGCAAGCACGGTGGAGGAATAGGTTTCCTCCTCTCAGAAAACTGCTCCTTCACCCATATCCCACTGCCGCCCGCAATTACTCTCCTCTCTTTTGAAGTGCACTGCGTGCGCATCTACTCCCCATCCAACCTCCAACTAGCTGTCATTTACCGCCCCCCAGGATCAACCACCACTTTCGTTGACCACTTCACCACCTGGCTACTTCATTTCCTCTCCGTTGACATCCCCACTATCCTCATGTGCGACTTTAACATCCCCATTGACACTTCCCTCTCAGCTGCCTCTAAGCTTCTATCCCTCACTTCCTCCTTTGGTCTTACTCAGTGGTCTTCCACACACACCCACAAAGACGGCCACATGCTGGCCCTCATCTTCACCCGCCTCTGTTCCCTATCTAACCTCTCTAACTCACCTCTCCCTCTTTCTGACCACAACCTACTCACATTCTCTTCTCTCTCCTCCCCGGGGCAACAATCCCCACTCCACAAACTTGCATACCCTCGTAGAAATCTCAAACACCTTGACCTACACTCTCTCTCTGAATCCCTCCTCCCTCTTACAGACATTAGTTCCTTACATGATGCAGATGCTGCTGCCACTTTAGACAACACCACAACAGCTGCAGCTCTCAATTTGGTCACCCCCCCTCACACATACCAAGGCTCGCACAATCAACAGACAACCCTGGCACACCAGCCTAACTAAAGAACTGCGACGGGCCTCCAGGGTTGCTGAACGTAGATGGAAAAGGTCCCACTCCCATGAGCACTTCATCGCATTCAAACAGTCCCTCACTACCTTCAAGTCCACACTCACTGCAGCAAAACAAACATACTTTGCATCTCTCATATCCTCCCTGTCTCACAACCCTAAACAACTATTCAACACCTTCAATTCTCTCCTGCGTCCCCCAGTGCCTCTTCCCTCTCCTCTTATTTCAGCAGAAGACTTTGCCTCATTCTTCAAGCAGAAGATTGACACCATCAGACAAAGTTTTTGCCTAAAGCCCCCACCGCCCCTCCCCACACCTACTCAACCCTCCTCCTCCAAAACTACATTCTCCACCATTTCTGAAGATCAACTTTCCTCCTTACTCTCCAAATCACATCTCACCACCTGTAAACTTGACCCAATCCCTTCCCACCTCATCCCAAACCTTACCACTATCTTCATCCCAGCCCTAGCCCACCTCTTCAACCTGTCACTAACAACTGGTGTCTTCCCCTCATGCTTCAAACATGCCTCAATCACACCCATCCTCAAAAAGCCCTCCCTTGACCCATCCTCCGTGTCTAACTATCGCCCCATATCACTTCTCCCCTATGCCTCAAAACTACTGGAACAACACTTCCATTCTGAACTGTCCTCCCACCTCTCCTCCTGCTCCCTCTTTGACCGCCTACAATCTGGTTTCCGACCGCACCATTCTACTGAAACTGCACTGACTAAAGTCACAAACGACCTACTAACCGCCAAATCTAAGCGACACTACTCTGTCCTCGTCCTCCTCCTCCTAGACCTGTCATCTGCCTTTGACACAGTAGATCATTCCCTCTTACTCCAGACTCTCTCATCTCTCGGCATCACAGACTTGGCCCTATCCTGGATCTCCTCATACCTAACAGACCGGACATTCAGTGTCTCCCACTCACACACCACCTCCTCATCTCTCCCCCTATCTGTCGGTGTCCCCCAAGGTTCAGTTCTAGGACCCCTGCTCTTCTCCATCTACACCTTAGGCCTGGGACAGCTCATAGAGTCTCATGGCTTTCATTATCACCTCTATGCTGATGACACACAGATCTACCTCTCTGGACCCGATATCACCTCCTTATTAACCAAAATCCCACAATGTCTGTCTGCTATTTCATCCTTCTTCTCTGCCAGATTTCTAAAACTTAACATGGACAAAACAGAATTCATCATCTTTCCGCCATCTCATTCAACCCTCCCAACTGACCTATCTATCAACGTCAATGGCTGCCCACTCTCCCCAGTCCCTCAAGCTCGCTGCCTTGGGGTAACCCTGGACTCGGAACTCTCCTTCAAACCACATATCCAAGCCCTTTCCACTTCCTGCCGACTCCAACTCAAAAATATCTCCCGGATCCGCACATTCCTAAACCATGAATCTGCAAAAACACTAGTGCACGCCCTCATCATCTCCCACCTTGACTACTGCAACCTCCTGCTCTGTGGCCTCCCTTCCAACACTCTCGCACCCCTCCAATCTATCCTAAACTCTGCTGCTCGACTAATCAACCTCTCCCCCCCGCTATTCCCCGGCCTCTCCACTCTGTCAATCTCTTCACTGGCTCCCCATTGCTCAGAGACTCCAGTTCAAAACCCTAACCATGACATACAAAGCCATTCACAACCTGTCTCCTCCATATATCTCCGACCTAGTCTCCCGTTACATACCTGCACGCAACCTCCGATCCTCACAAGATCTCCTGCTCTACTCCCCTCTTATCTCCTCCTCCCACAACCGTATACAAGATTTTTCCCGTGCTTCCGCCCTACTCTGGAACTCTCTACCCCAACGTATCAGACTCTCGCCTACCGTGGAAACCTTCAAAAGGAACCTGAAGACCCACCTCTTCCGACAAGCCTACAACCTGCAGTAACCACCGCTCCACCATACCGCTGCACGACCAGCTCTACCCTCACCTACTGTATCCTCACCCATCCCTCGTAGATTGTGAGCCCTCGCGGGCAGGGTCCTCGCTCCTCCTGTACCAGTCGCTGTCGCATTGTGTTCAAGATTATTGTAATTGTTCTTGTATTATACCCCTTTTTCACATGTAAAGCGCCATGGAATAAATGGCGCTATAATAATAAATAATAATAATAATAAAAGTTATCAGCAGCACATGTCCTACTGAGAACAATGGCAAGAATGGTGGTGCTGAGAACAATGGCACAACAAGTGCTGCCAAAAACAATGACAAGCTAGGTGCACAGAAAAATGTATTACTGATCGTTCTATGAGCATAGAAAATGCGGTCTGTCTGTTTATCTAGGTTATTAAACGACAGCCAATCAATAAAAAAAGTAGATGGTTGGCGGTCGATTAACGCTGCAAGTTGAGTGGTGTAAACCCGTCTTTTAGTCTATGCTACAGCCATAATGCCTGTATCTGTATAGATCATTTCTAGAACATTTCTTATGGAATTAGCACAAGTAACCTTGGTTTGTGAGGCTGAATATTTACCAGGAGTCAAAATTGTAGATCATTTCATACCCCTAAAAGTGAACTATTTGGCAAAAGATGGGTGTCCTATGCAATTACTTCCAAAGTGTCATAAAAAATGTTTATAACCAATGTCCTAAAAACTAAATAATGGCATCATTATAGTAAAAGATCATAGGGTTTGAAGAAGATCCTTATTAGAAAATGTTATTTCTAAAATACCGTAACTGCAAGCCAGAGAAGGTTTTCATTGTGTATTGCTGAAAACAAATATTTAATGTCAGTTATCAAATAGACTCAACAAGTATTTATAAGTGATAGCTGGTTAAACAAACTAAGAGGACTAAAATACTCTCCAAGGTCAAAAGCCATCACTCTGAACAGTTAGGTTCTGGACAGAAACAGGCAAAACAGGTTAATGTGCAATTTTATGGTCTATAGAATCCATGAACAGAGGGGAAGAAAAACACACATCTGTACTGAATGCTAGGAAATGGGGTTGGGGGGATGAAGATCATTGAATATACAACAATGTAAATAACTTGGCTGCACTGAAAAACACAGACTGAAACAACAAAACAAAGCAAATATTTTGTTCACTAAAAAAAGCGATGTACAAGGGCTGAACAAGTGAATCCACCTCATTTGACTAACAAAGTTTTCTTCCGCTAATTAGCGTTACTTACCCAGTTCATTTTTTTAAGTTAGTAATTGTGAAGATAAAAAAGCTGAACACTAGATATATTCCATAACTTCCAGACTAGGTATCTAACAAATATGTACAGTATATGTAACTAATGATGCCCACAAAATCTACTATAATATACAATATAGCACTATGAGGTAGTCAGGAAGTGTGGCTTTCCTCAAAAAACCTGTCTCACAATAATTTAACAAAGCGACCTGCTTCTCAAACAAGAAATGAAATGATTTTGGAAGATGACTAACACCACAAAATTATGCCTTGTTATTGTCTCTTAACCATGCTAAGCAAGGAATGAGGTTGCATTTACACCCTAACATACCAAGTCTTTCCACCGTTTCTCTGCATAATCACTTAATCTTGCGGGGAAACAGCTGTTTTAACTGTAAGACAGCTCTGCAGATGGTAATCGTCCACAGTTTTGCAGGTGTAAAAGCTGTTTTCTTGCAAGATTAAGTGACTGTGCAGAGAAACAGTGGAAAATCCACAGCGGCATAGGGTTGTTGAAGTTTCAGGCCATTGCGGTTTTCAGCTTTTTACCCAAGGAAGCTGTAGCAGCGTAACGTTCTGGTCTTTCCTGCCACACCTGAGTCTTTTGATATAAATATAACCATTTCCTGAAGAAGTAGTGGGATACACTTGGAATACACTTTGAAACGCGTAGAAAAAATAAAAGAAACCGTTATTTTTATACTATCTCTGACGTTTCTTCTCCATCTGGCAGCGCGGATATGGACCACAAACTTTCCTTGCTTTTATACCTGTTCTTAGCTCATTTTAAAATATACAGTACAGACCAAAAGTTTGGACACACCTTTTCATTTAGAGATTTTTCTGTATTTTCATGACTTTGAAAATTGTACATTCACACTGAAGGTATCAAAACTATGAATTATCACATGTGGAATTATATACTTAACAAAAAAGTGTGAAACAACTGAAAATATGTCTTATATTCCAGGTTCTTCAAAGTAGCCACCTTTTGCTTTGATGACTGCTTTGGACACTCTTGGCATTCTCTTGATGAGCTTCAAGAGGTAGTCACCGGAAATGGTCTTCCAACAATCTTGAAGGAGTTCCCAGAGATGCTTAGCACTTGTTGGCCCTTTTGCCTTCACTCTGCGGTCCAGCTCACCCCAAACCATCTCGATTGGGTTCAGGTCTGGTGACTGTGGAGGCCAGGTCATCTGGCGTAGCACCCCATCACTCTCCTTCTTGGTCAAATAGCCCTTACACAGCCAGGAGGTGTGTTTGGGGTCATTGTCCTGTTGAAAAATAAATGATGGTCCAACTAAGCGCAAACAGCATGACGCTGCAAGATGCTGTGGTAGCCATGCTGGTTCAGTATGCCTTCAATTTTGAATAAATCCCCAACAGTGTCACCAGCAAAGTACCCCCACACCATCACACCTCCTCCTCCATGCTTCACGGTGGGAACCAGGCATGTAGAGTCCATCCGTTCACTTTTTCTGTGTCGCACAAAGACACGGTGGTTGGAACCAAAGTTCTCAAATTTGGACTCATCAGATCAAAGCACAGATTTCCACTGGTCTAATGTCCATTCCTTGTGTTCTTTAGCCCAAACAAGTCTCTTCTGCTTGTTGCCTGTCCTTAGCAGTGGTTTCCTAGCAGCTATTTTACCATGAAGGCCTGCTGCACAACGTCTCCTCTTAACAGTTGTTGTAGAGATGTGTCTGCTGCTAGAACTCTGTGTGGGATTGACCTGGTCTCTAATCTGAGCTGCTGTTAACCTGCGATTTCTGAGGCTGGTGACTCGGATAATCTTATCCTCAGAAGCAGAGGTGACTCTTGGTCTTCCTTTCCTGGGGCGGTCCTCATGTGAGCCAGTTTCTTTGTAGCGCTTAATGGTTTTTGCAACTGCACTTGGGGACACATTCAAAGTTTTCCCAATTTTTCAGACTGACTGACCTTCATTTCTTAAAGTAATGATGGCCACTCGTTTTTCTTTACTTAGCTTCTTTTTTCTTGCCATAATACAAATTCTAACAGTCTATTCAGTAGGACTATCAGCTGTTTATCCACCTGACTTCTGCACAACACAACTGATGGTCCCAACCCCATTTATAAGGCAAGAAATCCCACTTATTAAACCTGACAGGGCACACCTGTGAAGTGAAAACCATTTCCGGTGACTACCTCTTGAAGCTCATCAAGAGAATGCCAAGAGTGTGCAAAGCAGTCATCAAAGAAAAAGGTGGCTACTTTGAAGAACCTAAAATATAAGACATATTTTCAGTTGTTTCACACTTTTTTGTTAAGTATATAATTACACATGTGTTAATTCATAGTTTTGATGCCTTCAGTGTGAATGTACAATTTTCATAGTCATGAAAATACAGAAAAATCTTTAAATGAGAAGGTGTGTCCAAACTTTTGGTCTGTACTGTAGATGTAACAATTTCTCTTGATACACCGAAATGCAGAAAGATACCTTGATTTAGAAATCTAATTTGACAGCTGATATATTCAATTGCTTGTACTTTGTTAAAGGGAATCTGTCACCAGGTTTTTGCCACTTAACCTGAGAGCCGCAGAATGTAGGTCCAAGACCTTGATGCAAGCAGTATGTCAATTACTGGGCTGCTGGCTGTACTTTTGATAAAATCACTGTTTTATCAGCAAGAGTTTATCACTAGAGGACTAGTAAACCTGCTGCCATGTAGCCTTCCATATTTATGAGCTCTGTATAATGCTACCCCCATCATTAATTCAAAATGTGCACAGAAAGCTGCCAATCACTGGTGTGGGCAATGTTATAAAAAGGTGAGCATTGAGAGAACTGGCTGATCTGCACAAGACAAAGCAGTGATTTTATAAAAACTGAAGCAAGTGACATCAGTGGAATCAGGGTCTCTCCCCCTACATCATGCTGCTCTCAGATACAGTTTCTGCAACAGGATATATTTCTGCATCACAGTTAACAACTTGGGTATTAGGTTAAATAAAGCTGAATTTATAGGTTTTCTCTGAAAAGCCGTAGCATTTTATAGTAAAACATAGCTGTTTGCAAAAAGGGAGCCTGACCATTACCCGTTTCATGCTGCATGCATTAGTGACAGACATTATTATTCACACTTATCACATATTATAACGTTTGATCATATGACTATAAAGAATGTGAAGCACTTCTGTCCATACAATGGCTGGTGGAGGAGCAGGTGACCAGACCAGTCCATCAGTCTCTCCGAAAGAAAAGCAGCATCCCAAGAGGGGTAAATTACAATTTGAGAAGGCTAATGAACAGGTCTGGTCACATGCTCCTTCACCAGCCGCCATTGTATGGACAGAAGTGCTGGTCAGTTTGTAAGAAAAGCTGTTCTAACAAGATAAACTGGCCCTTTTAATAAATACTAATGCAATGTTTAAATATATATTAGTTGTGTTGTGACAGTCATAATACTAATAAAGTATTAATAAAAGTTGTGTTTAATATATATATGTATACATTTATTTTTTTTATTTAGTCAAAGAATAGCATTTATATTCCTTAGTGGCAATTTGTAAATAGTTTCAGTACTTATGACACATCATACAGGAAAGTTCAGGCCAGGAACAGGTATTTTCTATATTTTATATACTCATCACCTTTTCCATGTTTTCTATTTGTCTTCACTGTTGGTGTATTAACTACAGCTGTAGATTCAGAATATAACAGTCTTGGTGCATGTTGCATTATCTTTGTTGAAGACGCTAATACTGTGGAATGCATAGGGATATTCTACTCGCTGTCCTCACTTCCATGACTATTTATGTTATGTTAAATTACTGCTGTTTTCTCGATTACTTTTTCAGCGATTATTATCACTTTATTTCTTTGTATATATTGACTAGTGTTTCTATATGTTCTATTTTCCTGGATGAGGGTATTTTACAATTATGACAGTGTGGATAGTTGTTCTATCTAGGTCATAAGCTTGGGGTAATACAAGAATTTGAGTTTTAAATTGCTTTTAACCACTGTCTGTGCAATATACTATTTCATATTTTAATAAGTTGTAAATTAATATGGAATAATTTAATTATTTGGAGGAGCAGTATTAACAGTGCATGTATCTTTTACTTTTTTTTATTCCCCCTTTCCTTTACTATTTTCGGACTGGCACTCCATTTGTAAATCCGGTTATACCTACCTATTTGGTAGCTGGAACCTGAATAAGTCAATGGAGTCTTCTGGCCACTGCTTGGATTTGCTATATGACAGCCTCAATTATAAACAGCAGCCATAACACTGATGAGAGCAGACCCATAAATTATTCTCCAGTCATCACTATTAGGCCACGGCCCCACTATCAGTATTCGGTCAGTATTCTCTCTCAGGAGCGGGAGCCAAAACCAAGTGAGGAACAATCAGAGAAAAGGTATAATAGAAACAAGTCACCGATTCTACATTTATCATCCAGTCCTGCTTGCATGTCTATAGTCCGTTGTCCTTGGATGTGTGCATTTGGAGCCACTGCAAGTCAGCTAAGCGGTGCTAAAGGGTTCTCCTCCCCATTTCTCCCCCTAAAACCAGGCCCAGCATGATCTTTAAATAAAATAATTTATACACATCTACCAACCTCCCAATGCTCCACCATAGTGATGAAACAACCCCCCTGTGCGAGAACTTACTTCCTCCACCAGCGTTGACAGGCATGTGACCTCTGCGGCTAATCAGTAGCTGCAACAACGACTAATGCGTCACCAGTACTGCTGGCAGTGACTGGCACTGGCTGTAGTGATCATATGTTCTTGCTTTAGCATTGATGATATATCCTTAGGATAGGTCATCAATGTCTGATTGGTCAAGGTCCGACACCCGGCAACCCCGCCGATCAGCTGTGATCTGTGCTGGCGGAGGCTGGAGGTGCTCACAAGTGATGAGCGAGCACTAAAATGCTCGGGTACTCGTTGCTCGGGACGAGCAAATTGGAATACTCGGGTGCTCGACCCGAGTAACGAGCCCAATGCAAGTCTATGGGAAACTCTAGCATTTTTCAGGCGGCTCCCCCCGGCGGTCTGCAGAGGGCCTAAAAATTGCCCAAATCGATGGGAACAGTGCACAAATGAGATGGGAACAGCATGGGGAAGACCCCTGGAAGCATCTCTGACTCCCAGATCACTGCTGTCAGCAACGTGGTCAGAGTATTATGCCACTTTTACGGACTCACAATAAAACATACAAAAGCAAAATGGATTTTCCTGGGAAATATGTTAAGGAACATCCTTTCCAGGGTAATGACTTGTATAGAAGGCAAAATAAATAACCAAAACCAAAAATACTCCTCCACAACTTGGGCTATGTTCACAAGTAGCGTTTTTGCACTTTTGAATTGCTTTCAACCAAGACAAATGCATTCACCAGGAAATGTCATTTTAACATTTTACAACCTTATCGGGCCATGTGGTGTGTGACACATCAGACACATGCATAGAGTGCTGAAAAGAAATGGGAACAGCATGGGGAAGATCTCTGGAAGCATCGTTGACTCCCAGGTCACTGCCTAAAAGTGTGCCCATTATAAGTGATCCTTGGCGCATGCAAAGATGCCTCCCGCCATGCACCTGTTGTTGCAGACTTGCAACAATCACCATCCACGTCCTTGTCCAACTGCAGCGTTCAGTTGTCCCTACTCCATTCCTTGGAATGCAAACGCAAGTATGCAGGCAGCCACCCACCCACCCACACACAGGCTGCAATACTATACTGCCAAATTTTTCACAGCTGCTTGCACTTGAAATATGGCCTTTTAGGCTCGTGGAGGCGGAAGCTTTTCACAACCTCATGCCTGCGGCGGCCGGGTGTCCATACTCGGTCCCCAGCCGCCACTATATTTACCGGTATCGCCTCCGCCTTCCACAATCACGGGTCCCACAACATTACCCGTGCCCTCCCCAGTGCACTTACTGGGAAGGACCGCCTAACCACAAACACGTGGACAGGTGAATGTGGCCAGGGACGACTCGCACTTGTTGGTGGTGCTTTGACACACACATCTTTCTTTGTGCATTTAATTTCTTGAATACAGAGTTGGACAATGGCCTGATCTGTAATGCGATTTGAGAAATAAAATGCATAAGCATGGCCGATCCATATTAAAAAAGCAGCCATAGAGTGTTCGGGAACCTTCCCCCACACTTTTCTTAGCCAGGGCTGCTTTTCGGCAGGGTTGGACTGGCCCACCAGAGAACCGGAGGCTCCTCCGGCGGGCCCTGGCTTCTCCTTCAGGAGAGTTCATAGTGTTGAGGTGAGGCCATGATGATAGAGGCCACCATCTGCTTAGTTTTCTGTTACTTGTAATGCAAGTGCAGTATCCAGGCCTTGTTCTTTTTTTATAATAGTCAGCTTGTCAGCATTTTCAGTTGACGGGTGTATGCGCTTATCAGTTATAATTCCACCAGAGGCACTAAAAACCCGCTCTGATAAAACGCTAGCGGCAGGGCAGGCCAGGACCTCCAAGGCATAGAGAGCCAGTTCATTCCACGTATCCAGCTTGGATACCCAATAATTATAAGGTACAGAGGAATCACGGAGGACGTTGGTACGGTCGGCAAGGTACTCCCTCAGCATCTTCCCAAACTTTGCACTCCTTGCGACAGTACCCTGCGCCTCAGGGCCTGTGCGATGGGAGGGTCTGAGAAAACTCTCCCAGAACTTTGATAGTGTTCCCCTGCCTCTGCTGGATTGAAGTTGTGTCTCTCTCGCCTGTACTCCTTGGTTGTCCAACGAAGTGTGCCCTCTGCCGCCAACGTTTTCACATGAGAATTTTTCTAACTGTTTCGGAACAAGGGCCTTCTGGTACTGCCCCATTTTTGTAGACCTGTCCGCCTCAGGAATAAGAGATATAAAGTTCTCCTTGTAGCATGGGTCTAGAAGTGTCACCAACCACTAATGACTGTCACCCAAAATTTTGAGAACGCGAGGGTCATGGGAAAGGCAGCGTAACATAGTAATCTGGCACGCATGGCTGAGTTTAACAGGCAAGACTTCCATGTTCTCACCAAGAGGATGACTGACCAAGCTCTCATCCTCCTCTCTGTCCTCTGGCCATCCACGCTGAACAGACGGTATGACAGCTGTGCAGGTAGTACCGTCTATAGTGCATGAAACTTGCTCCTGTCCTTCCTCCTCCTCTTACTCATTGTCACCCAATGCACGTTGGGATGAGATGAGGCTTGGCTGTGTGTGATCACCCTGTATGGTTCCTTGCTCCATCTCATCGTGCTTCGCCTGCAATGCACCCTCTTTGTGAGAAGAGAGCGTTTCAGAAGACAGAGAAGCGGGATGGTGACGCTAATTATGGCGTCATCGCCGCTCACCATCTTGGTGGAGTCCTCAAAGTTTTGGAGGATGGTACATATTTCTGACATTCATGTCCACTCCTGAGGTCTTATGTGTGGAGTCTGAACTGAATACCGATGGCCTTATTGATGCTGGTACTCAACAACTGCCCTCTTCGGCTGACAAATCCTTCCCAACATCTGAAGTGTAGAGTTCCAACGCGTGGTGACATCACACACCAGTCTGTGAGCCAGAAGCTGCTGAAACACTGCAAGGGTGGCGGAATCTGTAGCAGACTTTCTAAAATGGGCACACAGGCGGCGTACTTTAACAAGCAGATCTGGCAGCTCCGGGTAGGATTTGAGAAACCGCTGAACCACTAGGTTAAGCACATGGGCCAGGCATGGTACATGTGTGAGTTTGCCTCGCCTCAGAGCCGCCACCAGGTTCCGGCCATTGTCACACACGACCATGCCTGGCTGTAGGTTCAGCGGTGTGAGCCACAGATCTGCCTGCTCTTTCAGACCTGTCCACGCGTTTTTTCACCTAAGCATATTAGCTTCAGCACAGCCTGTTGCTGCTTGGCCGAGGCAGTGCTGCAGTGCTTCCAGCTTGTGACTGATGTGATCATTTCGGAGATGGAGGCTGAAGAGGAGGAGGAGGCTGAGGAGAAAGAGGTGCATGAGCTGTAGACCGTGGGGGCAACCCTGATTGACCTAGGGCCCGCAATCCTTGGCATCAGGAGGAAATGTTCCGTCCCAAGGTCCGACTGGGTCCCGACTTCCACTATGTTAATCCAGCGAGATGTACCGTCCCTCCCCACAAGCACTTGTCCATGTGTCCGTGGTTAGGTGGACTTTACCGGTAACTGCGTTGTTGAGAGCTCGGCTAATGTTTTGGGACACGTGCTTGTGTAATGTGGGGACGGCACACCAGGAGAAATAGTGGCGGCTGGGGACCGAGTACCGAGGGATGGCCGCCGCCATCAGGTTGCGGAATGCTTCTGTCTCCACGAGCCTAAAAGGCAACATTTCGAGCGCAAGGAGTCCTGAAATGTGAGAATTTAGTAGTGTGGCCTGTGGGGCGTTGGCTGCATATTTGCGCTTGCGTTCCAAGGACTGGAGTATGGACAACTGAACGCTGCGCTGGGACAAGGACATGGACGTGCTTCCTGATGATGCTACTTGAGAGTGTGCAACGACAGGTGCAGGACAGGTGGCGTCTTCACATGCACCATGGACAGGGGATTGGCTTGCATGCACAACAGCGGAAGAAGCAATGGTGCCACCCGCAGACACTGTTCCTGGACCCTGGGGTTCAGCCCACAAAGTCGGGTGCTTTGCTGCCATGTTCCTGATCATGCTGGCGGTGGTCAGGCTGGTTGTTTTGCCACCCCTGCTGATGCTGGCCTGGCAGGTGGTGCAAATGGCAATTTTGGGGTTATCGGCAGAGTCTTTAAAAAACAACCAGACTTGGGAAGACCAACTTCCTTCGTGTTGGTGTTACCGGGAACGGTTGCCTGCCTTCTGTCTGCGGCCACTGCTTCTTCCTGCCTGTTGGGGTGCTCTGCCTCCTTCCCCCTGTGTGCTGCTGTCCTCGCTCTGCATCTCCTCCTGCCAGGTTGGGTCAGTTACTATATCATCCACCACCTCGTCTTCCACTTCCGCACCCTGGTCCTCCTCCTGACTTTCTGGCAACTGTGTCTCATCATCATCCACCTCTTGTGACACTTTCCCACAGTCGCCTTCGTGTGACCGTGGCTGCTCAAATATTTGGGTATCGCTACACGCGATCTCCTCTTGCCCCGCTTCAAGTGGACCGGGCGAGAGGCCCGAATCTATAAATGGAAAAGTGAACAGCTCTTCAGAGTGTCCAAGTGTGGGATCAGTTGTCTCTGGGTACTCGGCCTGGTGGGAGGAAGGAGGATCAGGGTGAGGAATATGCGGTCCAGACTCACGGCTACTGAGACTTGACTGTGTGGAAGACAGGGTGGTGGTGGTGGTGGCTAAGTGACTGGAAGCATTATCCGCTATCCATCCAACAACCTTTTGACACTGCACTGGGTTCAATAGTGGTGTGCTGCGGTCCCCTAGAAATTGGGACAGGAAGGTCAGGCAAGAAGATGTGGGTGTTTGTTGTGGCACAATTTGGGCTTGTCCACGGGCTTGTCCTCGGCCTCTGCATGCACCATTATCATCACGTCCAGTTCCCCGTCCCTTGTCCATTTTAAATGGAGGACAGTATCTTCCACGCTCACTACAAATGACTGAGTTTGGAGCGAACTTATATGTGATCCGTGTGATAGAGAAAACACAGTTTTAAATATCTGGCCTGTAGGTAAGTAGTTTGAACAGCAAACTGTGGTGAATTGCTTCAATGACACACTAAAGGAAATGGCAGTATTTTCTGACCACGTATATATGATCCGTTTGACGGAGAAAACACAGTTTTGAATAGCTGGATTTCTAGCGCTCTAATATGGAAAGGACCTGGTTGTATTCTGCAGTGCCAACAAGCAAATAGTGCAGAAAAAATGGTGTTCTCTGGATTGTCTTTTAAACAAATAATGAGGATTAAGATCCAAAGAAAAGTATTCCTGGCCACTGAGACCTGGGGCTTTGTATAGAAATATCTAACAGCAGCAGAAGGCAGAATTGGAATGGAGCCTCTTGTGCTATATGCACTGCAGTCTGCTATATACACCGCCTGCCTATACACCCTACTTGCCTGATATCTCTGCAGATGGATTAATCCTCAGAAGGACTGTTTGTTAAGATGGATATGTGTAATGTACGGTTTTTCTCCCTACACTACCTAATACACGATCAAATCTCTCCCTGACACAGCAGCAGCTCTCCCTACATTGTCTGATCCAGAGTGACTGTGATGAGCATGGCGGCGCCAGGTCTGATATAGACCTGATGACGCTGTGTGGCCAGCCAATCACTGTAATGCCCACAACCAACATGGCTATGGCATTACAGTGTATGGCAGGCAATCCCTGCATGTTCATTGGCGCTCTAAAAAAGAGCGCCAAACATGCAGGGAGGGGACCCGAGTTCCCGCCCGAGCAACCTGGAAATACTCGGCGAGCGCCGAGCATCTCGAGCAGTGAGATGCTCGGGCGAGCACCGAGCAGTAGCGAGCATGCTCGCTCATCACTAGTGCTCACTTGTGGAGCGTGCAGTCTTCTGATAGTGGATTGATTTGAATAGGAGGCAGTTGTGTAGTACCAAGCCTTGGCAGCTATCAGAAGACTGCCAGATCCGCAAGGGAGCACTTCCGGCTGGCGCAGACACCAATAACAGCTGACTGGCGGGGTTGCCGGTTGTCGGACCCCAACTGATCAGACATTGACGACCTATCCTAGTTTAATTTAAATGCCCTATTCTTTTCTTCTCCCAGAATATTATTGCCAACGGTTTTCTCCCTGCTGAATACACTTCATTATTTGTCTAAGCTGAACGCTCATGTCTATGGAGGAGTTGGGAAAGATAGAAGTTTGTCTTACAGCTATCTAAGGTATATGGACACCTTAAAAGGTTAATCCCAGAATTGCATTATTTTTCACAAAGCATAGTAAATACATACCGTACTTATTGTAAATAAATAGCCTAAGATCAGCAAAGTTTCTTTCTTGTACCTTTTGTCTTTTTTCATCTTTATCTGCCCCTCGATGCATCCAGTTTCACATAACAGAATGGGCGGTCATTCGCATCTGCTAGGATTACATTTCCCAGCAGAGCTTGCCTCACCTCAGTGCTGCAGGCCCCTCCACACTCTCTTGTGTGCTACTGACACCACTCCAAGTTATCCTCAAACTGATCTAAGCGTGGTATTCACCTTGTGCTTCTGTGCACTTTCAGCTCATGTACAGAACCTGGCCTGACCAAGTTTATCTTCTACCATCTACATCAGTATAGCTTCCTGTGCTTTTTTACATCATTAGCTGGTTCTAGCAGAGCTCAACTGTCCTTGACTTTTCCAAAACAGCAGTGGAGAGCTATGTTTGTTATCTGCTACAGACAGATCTGTGATGTGAAACTGCAACAAATGCTGCATATGACAGAAAATCAAACAGAGCATTATTGGCAGTTTCACAACAGACAGTAGTTGTATGAGGACCATAATTCATTAATAGGCATGCGCTTCTTAAAGGGAACCTGACAGCTGATACATGCTGCCAATGAATCTGGCATAATGTATCAGACACTGACTGTAGGAGCTCAGCTATATATGTTTTAACTGTGAAATGCTGCAGCTCTTCAGAGAAGAACATAGCGTAACAACATCCAGGGACCGAGCAGCAGGGGAGACTATCTTACTCCAACAGTGCCTTCATTAGGATTGGCATGCAAAACACTAGTTTAAATGTACAAAGCTCTAAGTATGACATTTTATACCCTAAAGAAAAAAACAACTACAATTTCTGCAAATGAAACAGCATGCTATAGATTTCAAAGGCATGCTCTATAATTAACGATTGTTGTTTCCTATATGTACATTCATCCATTTTACCTTTAAGTAGAATTTTTTATTTTATTAATTTACTTAAATACGGATTTAAGGCATAAATTTCAAGGACTTTGTGGTGCAAAATAACCTTTTTAATTTCTGTATATTTACACAGAAGTATATATAATTATGATTAAAGTACAATGAATAACACCTATGAATAAACAACTTTTAAACTAACCATTTTAGCATTTTTAGCATATTCAGTGTTTCTCATGCCAAGGAACATATTTCCACTAGTGAGGTCAAAGTGATTATACACTGAAAATATGTAAATCTCCCATACAATAAAGATAATGTGTCACTAGGAATAACACCCACTTTCAATTAAAATAAGCTCTGAAGGTACATTCTCAGGAAGATCTGTGTCCGGCCCATAGATCTTAACAGCTCATTTACAAATAAAAAAAAACATGGATTTTACTGAAATAAAACGTCAGCTCACAGATCTCAAGGTATCACTTTAATCAACTTTCTAAGACATATATGCTCATGTAGACAGTATAGGAGGGTTAATCCTACTGACAGATTCCGTTTAAACTACTATGGCTATAATGATCCTGGAATTTGCACACCAAAAAAACCCCCAAAAAACATACTCTGTTATATGAACTGGATTTTCAGGCATCACCATGAACATCACAAAGACTATAAGGGTGTGTGCACGCGATCCGGACAAGCAGCGATTTGGACGCAGTATACTTTATGCTGCGTCCAAAGCACTGCGTTCTATTGAACGCAGGTGAATCCACATGTGTTCATTGAGCCATGCATATTCACCGCATTCAATACATTCTAGTGGTCAAATTTCTCTTGCGGATAAAACGACTCTGCAAGAGAAATTGACAAGCTGCGGTCTTGAAAGACGCACTGCATGGGTGATTTGCAGGCACAGACAGATGAACACATAGTGGACATGGGATTTCTACAAATCGTGGAACCGTGGTTCAAAAAGAGAAAATTAACGACTGGAAAATCGAATGGAACCAACCGAAAATGATGTTGGGAAACAAAATGTAATTTTTATTAATTAATAAATATGGCTGGACACAACCAAAGTTTAAAACAGCAAGACAAAAGACTTAAAAACACAAGGCAAGTATGGTATGACCATGGGTAATGGACATAGAAATTATGATAATAAAAGTACATACAGATGATGAAGTAACACTCAAATGGACAGTAATCAGTAATATAAAGTGCAAATGATACAGTGTAAGTGAAATAAATATGCAATCAACTCTCAAGATCCATGAAAGCAGTAATTAAAATTGTTATTCATATTTCTATGAATTCCATGTACATAACAGTGATAAATACTGACTAGAGGTCTCCATGCTCAGGAGTTTGCTGTGCAGCCTTAACCTCACCTTCCAAAGTGCGTTTCGCAAACGCTTCCTCAAGGAGTAAAATGTGCCCTGTAACATAACCTAGCCATGGCAAGAAGTAAATTTTTCTGGACAACAGAACACTTCAAGTGTACTCACATTTCTGTTTAAAGGGGTTTTCTTAAATGGGAAAGAATGCAAAGTTCTTTTAAAAACAAGTCAACTTAGCAATTTATTTTTTATTAAAAATTCTTTCCGTTTTCAAGAATGAAATTATTTTTATTGCTGATACAGCTCGTTTCCTTGAGTACAAGTCACGCGAATCCACAGGGTGGCATGTTACTTAGGTAAGGAGCGTTGAACCGCTTTGAAGCTCTATACTTTAGATCCTGCAAGCACTGTGTCAATGTCCTTGCATGTTTTGGACTGAGTTTCGGACAAGTGGCACGACCATGCTGCTGGACTATACTATCAATCTTCAGGAGTGTACATCCCCTGGCAAATAAGCCAAAATGCTGAAGAGATGTGCACTGCAGAAGAAAAGAACACTTCTTTAATTTCACCATCCATGTCAACATTTTAGGCTTGGGCTTTACAGCGTCTTTGGCTGCAACATGGCACATAGCCAAAAATCACACTATGTTGCTACATCCCACCATAATGTAAGTGAATGTAATTGAGTCTTGACCAGAAAGCTACCATGACTGCTATACCAGCAGGTTTCAACTTCTTGAGACTTTGTATCGAGGAAACTTGCTGATCACATTGAGACAGCATTCACTTATGTTATAGAATGATGTAGCAGCGGCACAGTACGATCTTCGGCCGAGAAACTTCACACCTGAAGTTGCTGTGTGGACCCAGTCTTCTCAATCAACAACAGTCAACTGAATTGATGAAAAAAAAGGCCACAATCTGTCTACGATATTCGATAAACTAAAAAAAAACAAAACAAGAGTACACACTTAACTATTACATTGAAAGATGTAGATAAAAATTGGTCGAAGCAGCTGATTTAGGTGACAATCGTGGGTATGTGTATGTCAGCCTCCCCACTCTTTCTCCAAAGGAAGATATCAGAGGATAACTGAATATGCCCAACCTTTCTTCCACAGTCTGAGGCAAGTCTGGACACATTCAAACAGGTTCAGCCCCCTTACATCTAATGTTTTTGGGTGCCTCTTGGCCAGGTTCACAATACACAAAAGAATGGAAATGAAAGTCCCTTGAGGCGCTTTTACGGTCATTCAAAACCACTAATGTTAAAATCCAGCTCATATTTTAATTGGATCACTAGTAAGTGATAGTATTTGCTGCAGTAAAGGCACAGTTAAATGCCTCCATTTTTTTTATATTTTTTAATACATTTTCAACAAAATTTAACAGTCTCCCAAAAACGTCAAAATAAGAAGTGCTAAGTAAGAACACGACCAAAATGCAGTCACCTGCAAGAGAGTACTGTATTTGCATGTATGGATGTACAATTTGACTGCTAACAGATATGGGGGAAAAAATTGTTTGCGACACTTACTGTAATAGACAATCACAGTTAAATGTCTAAGTAATATTAGCTTGCAAAGTTTAGGTTATATTTATGATAAGCCCAACTGGGGGGTTTAAAGAGATACTTCTCCGGGGGTGTATACTTTGTCCCCAGCATATCAATGGCCAATCATAATCAGAAGGTGCCATGCATGGGGCAAAAAAAGGACACGCCCTGCCCTTAGAATTGATCTTTACAGCTATTGTAAATCTACAGCTATATACTCCTCTCACAGCAGTCAATATGAGGGGATGAGAATACAGAAGGGGTGAATGTCACTGAGATGTGAGCTCTGAGGTAGTCCCTCCTAATTGGATGCACTATACCATGTGATAGTATAGCTGCAAGGCATTAGGTCATATAAGCCTTCTGTGACTGATGCAATCTTCTGCAATGAGTACAAAAGCAGTGAGCTTTTTCTTTTGCGTGAATCCAATCGAATATTGTCGTAATTCACTGTGATCTGCAAATTCCATAAAATTTGACTTGTATATTGCTATTTGGCTTACTTTTTTATGATGACAAATCAAAATAAAAAAAAAAATAAAAAAGAAATATGCACTAGAGTTAAATAAATGTGAATGAGAGATATAGAAGTGAGCAAGTTTGCATTTTCAACAGAAAATGTTCCAGTAGCATTTTTCAGAATGGCTTTTTGAACAGAAAAAGTATGAGCAGTAAAATAAATCATAAGTAAGAAAAAATACAAAAACAAACCTATTCAACACATTTCTGCAGTTCTGGACATATGTTCAACTATAGAGTAAAATAATTAATAAGATTAGTCCTGCAGATTAGATAAGAAATACTTGCGCCATTTTAAAAATTTGATGTGTAGTTAAAAAGTTTAGTTAGGCAGCAAATACATTAAATTACTGGGAGTACCTGCAGACTCACAGCGCAACCAGATGTATAATGTCCTGCGTAGCCTTGTCACTAGTGAAACACAGCAATACACGGACATGCTTCACTGTTAGTAGACTTATGTTTTCCTAGCAGCATGACCTTGGGTTCAGTTCTTTCCTTTAGGGCTCATCCAAATTGCTGTATTATAGATACTGGTTGTACAAATCCATATTATGGCACCCACAAAAATACATAAGCCCACACTTTGCCTTTATTTGTCACAGATTTACATTTTATTTGCTCACAGATATATTCAGAACCCATAAAAAATAGTGGATTTGTTTAAAAAAAAACGTTCCACAAAGTTAATCTAAACTCAGTTTATAAATCATGTCGAAAGCATAATACACCTTGTATAAAACAAACTAACTGCATCGGTGTCAAGTTTTAACTTTCATTTTATTTGGAAACCTCCCAAAATAGAAAGCTAAAAGCCACACGTAGCTGCTGAGGTGTGCCAGTGCTGCTGGCAAAAAAGTGGTTTCATTGTTAATGGAGGTGGTTTTGCAATAGTTTTAAGGTATCGTCACACTTAGCGACGCTACAGCGATCCCGACAACGATACGACCTGTCAGGGATCGTTGCTGCGTCGCTATGTGGTCGCTTATGAGATGTCAAACAGTCAGATCTTCCCAATGACGCAGCAGCAATGCGGCGACCCGTAGCGACCAGTATAACAATGCACGCCTATGTGTTTCTGTGTCTGAGTCGCCAACGAGGTCGTTGGTAAGGTGTCAAACACAGCGATGCATGCTACCCAGCAGGACCTCAACGAACAAAAAAAGGTCCAGGCCATTTCGACACAACCAGCAATCTCACAATAGGGGCCTGGTCGCTGCTACGTGTCAAACGTGGCGAGATCGCTGCGGAGGTCGCTGTTGCGTCACAAAACTTGTGACTCAGCAGTGATCTCGCTAGCGATCTTGCTTAGTGTGACGGGGGCTTTAGACTGCACAGTTTTTAGAAAGACTGTTAAACACCACCGTGATCAAAATTCAGATTAGTAAAAAATTCAGATTAGTGGTAAAGCAACAATGTTGTTGAGACTATGACAAACCTCCTTTTTAGAAAGCAAGGTTGGAAACCATATTTATTGTTGCTATGGGCAACAATAACTGCACGTTTGTGCACCAGGCTCAAAATGTGAGCATTTTATCTACCAAAAACAAGAAAAATATTAAGCTTTTTATATTTGCTTTTCTTAAAAAGTTTTAGAATAATATATTGACTTAAGGAAGCACTCCCATAACCTTTTAATATATAGCACTGTGTACTTACAATTGCTCATTTTGCCCTTCTACCCAGCTGATTCTTCTCTTTTCCATTAGGTCTATGACATAACGTGATTAAGCCTAGCTGAATCCTATTAGGCTCTATGTAGAAACAAGAGGTCAATTTTCCCTGCGTGAGTCATAAGTCACTGCAAAAGCCCCTGGCGCGGGGGGGAGAAATGGAGCAGCTGGGTCAGGAGTTGAAGAGGGGAATGATAAATGCAGGGAAAATTGAAAATACAGACGTGTGAACAATCTCTAATAAGGAGACCATTCTGATAAAGTGGTGGAAACGTTCATGAAGTAAATATACTTATTATAGATATAACTGTAAAATCTATAAAGCCATCTCTGGAGAGGGGACATATCACCACCACATTGAACATAATGGATTAATTATAACTGGGGAAGTGAAAAAGAGCTTGCACTTCAATTCCCATTGAACTAGGACCTCATGCAATGAAAAGGTAACTAAAGTCATGTGCTGGGGGGCCAGATACAGTCTTTGATCTGTATATTTCAGTGGAAGTGGAAAATCTAGCACCTCCGGAGGTAGCCCTTCCTCTCTTCAAAGCAGCATTGAACAATTACAGCCAGACACTCTAGCTCCGCAGCCTTGTTATGAATATTTGTTTTTTACGTGAACAGCGTAGGCCCTACAGTTATGGCAGACATGTTTTTGGCATTGTGACCAAGTGGCGAATGTAACACACTTACTTACATCACTGGGCAGTCGCTGTATCAGTCCCAAATTAAAATCTGACAGAAGGATGCCAATATCTATGCCATGTTTTCTTTCTATGGAAAGATAAAACCATGATAGGAAATATGGCATTAATATTTCCTGCCTGGGACCTAGAAGAGCAAAGATATCCTGAAAGTTGGGGATCGCATAATTTTGTAAAGACTTAGCCATATCTCATGATCCACCCCCCATATGAGCTTACAAAGGGGAGGTATCTGGGCGTGACTTTTGTTTAATAAAATCAAATACTAAATTATAATCAATGTCAGTCCTGGGAGATACGGTTCGCTGAAGCTGTGAACCGTTTCCAAAAACTAAGAGCTCCCCTTCATAAGAGTCAGAGCCATTCCTGCAACAACCGGTTTAGTACATTTAGTACAGTTTGTTATTCTTTTTTATTTTATGTAATTGTATATACTGTATTGTTTTGTTCCCATGTTGTAAACTCTTTGGTATATTTTTTTTTAAACATTGCCTACTTTTCATATTAAATATATAAAATTTAATAGGTTCATTCCTCTTCTTCTATAAACCGCATCCCTGAAGCCACGTGAGGCCATGAGTTACCAGAAACGTTTGTCCAATCGGCCAGTTTAAATATTGGTGTTGGTTGCTAATTTTCGTGGTTATTATGGAGCTTGGCAGTGACCATACCGGAGTATATATTCCATGCATTGGAATCGAATGTGTATATACTTTATGTTCACTGTGAGTTCCCCAATAACGGGCCTAGTACAGAAAGCAGCCGCAGTCTCATCCATCAATCGTCAGCCAATTGCATAATTGTCCTGATGATTGGAGGTAATGGAGTGCTAGTTCGTGACTACCTGGAAACAGCGGGGGGATATCTGCAGGATTCCTCTGCTGTTATACTTGACAATACTTACAGAAACAGCGAAGCGGGACATCACTTCATTCAGTGCCATCGATTTTGAATGGTGGAAAAGGGTGCATTCTCAACCATCACACCATTCAAACCCCTTCTCCAAGGGATCATGACTCTGTAGAAAGGGGGAACAAGCAATTGGTAGGGGTCCAGCATTGGAGCGACAACAAATGGTAATAAATGTTTTGAAGGCCAGGTGCAGATAGCCATATCATAAAACAGGTTAGTCAGCTCAGTGTACGCAACCATATTGTGGACATGTGCAGAAAGAGCCTTACATTGCTTACACTATTCTGGTCTCTGAAATAGACCAGCGTATGGTATGCTGCATTGTTCTTCCCACTTGGATTGTCGGTTCGCATAGAAAAAAGCCTATGTGTACTAGCATATTAGCTACATTGGACACTGAGCTGATCCGTTTGTCGTCCTTTGTACAAACAGACAGCATAACAGCATACACACACTGAAAACTCACTTGGCTGAAAGAGCCATCATTGCAATACCCCTTCAATAGAGGGATTAGAATCCTGATTTATAAATTAAAGGGAAAATCGAGTAGAAGAGTATATGTCTGTGGAGAAGTACACCAGTCAGCTAAATAGACAGCCAATTGATTTCCACAACAACCTCTACATCATTTTCTCTGTGGTGGACACTAAATTTGGAGAAAACGTTTGCTAACAAGTTCCCACCCAGATTACCGATGATCCTTGGAACTGCAGCAGGGTACCATGCAATCAGCTTTTTGTAGTGAAATGTTTTTACAAATAAAACCTGCTCAAAGGAGACAATCACTTTACCCCCGAGGGTGGTTTGCACGTTAATGACCAGGCCAATTTTTACAATTCTGACCACTGTCACTTTATGAGGTAATTACTCTGGAACGCTTCAACGGATCCCGCTGATTCTGAGATTGTTTTTTCGTGACATATTGTCCTTCATTATTGTGGTAAAATTTCTTCAATATCACTTGCGTTTATATGTGAAAAAAACGGAAATTTGGCGAAAATTTTGAAAATTTGAATTTTTATGCCCTTAAATCAGAGCGATATGTCACACAAAATAGTTAATAAATAACATTTCCCACATGTCTACTTTACATCAGCACAATTTTGGAACCAAAATTATTTTTTTTTATTAGGGAGCTATAATGGTTAAAAGATGACCAGCGATTTCTCATTTTTACAACAAAATTTACAAAACCATTTTTTTAGGGACCACATCACATTTGAAGTCACTTTGAGGGGTCTTTATGACAGAAAATACCCCAAAGTGACACCATTCTAAAAACTGCACCCCTCAAGGTGCTCAAAACCACATTCAAGAACTTTATTAACCCTTCAGGTGCTTCACAGGAATTTTTGGAATGTGGAAGAAAAAAATGAACATTTAACTTTTTCACAAAAATGTTACTCTAGACCCAATTTTTTTTTATTTTCGCAGGGGTAACAGGAAAAAATGGACCCCAAAATTTGTTTTGCAATTTCCCTGAGCACGCAGATAACCATATGTGGGGAAAAACCACTGTTTGTGCGCACGGCAGAGCTCGGAAGAGAAGGAGCGCCATTTGACTTTTTGAATGTAAAATTTGCTTGAATAATTAGCGGACGCCATGTTGAATTTGGAGAGCCCCTGATGTGCCCAAACAGTGGAATCCCCCCCAAGTGACACCATTTTGGAAACTAGACCCCTCAGAGAACTTATCTAGATGTGTGGTGAGCACCTTGAACTCCCAGGTGCTTCACAGGAGTTTAGAACATTGAGCCGTAAAAATAAAATTTTCACATTTTTGCAACAAAAATGTTTTCAGCCTCCAATTTTGCATTTTCATGAGGGTAACAAGAGAAATTGCACCATGCAATTTGTTGTGCAATTCCTCCTGAGCACGCCGATACCCCATATGTGGGGGAAAACCACTGTTTGGGCGCACGGCAGAGCTCGGAAGAGAAGGAGCGCCATTTGACTTTTGAATGTAAAATTTGCTTGAATAATTAGCGGACGCCATCTTTCGTTTGAAGAGCCCCTGATGTGCCCAAACAGTGGAATCCCCCACAAATGACACCATTTTGGAAACTAGACCCCTCAGGGAACTTATTTAGATGTGTGGTGAGCACCTTGAACCCCCAGGTGCTTCACAGGAGTTTAGAACATTGAGCCGTAAAAATAAAATTTTCTAATTTTTCCCACAAAAATGTTTTTCAGCCCCCAATTTTGCATTTTCATAAGGGTAACAGAAGAAATTGCACCATGCAGTTTGTTGTGTAATTTCTCCAGAGTAAGCAGATACCCCATATGTGAGGGGGAAACCACTGTTTGGGCGCACAGCAGGGTTCGGAAGGGAAGGAGCGCCATTTGACTTTTTGAATGTAAAATTTACTTGAATACTTAGTGGATGTGCCCCTGATGTGCCTAAACAGTGGAAAACCCCCACAAGTGACACCATTTTGAAAACTAGACCCCTCAGGGAACTTATCTAGATGTGTGGTGAGCACCCTGAACCCCCAAGTGCTTTGCAGAAGTTTATAACATGGAGCCGTGAAAATAAAAAAATCTAACTTTTTCCACAAAAATAATGTTTTAGCCCCAATTTTTTTATTTTCAAAAGAGTAAGAGGAGAAAATGGACCCCAAAAACTGTTGTGCAATTTCTCCCGAGTACGCCAATACCCCATATGTGGGGAAAATACAGTGTTTGGCCGAACGGCAGAGTTCAGAAGGGAAGGAGCATTGTGTGACTTTTTGAACGCAAAATTGGCTGGAATTGAGAGCGGACGCCATGTCGCGTTTGGAGAGCCCCTGATGTGCCTAAACAGTGGAAACCCCCCCACAAGTGACCCCATTTTGGAAACTACACCCCTCAAGGATTTTATCAAGGGGTATAGTGAACATTTTGAATCCAAAGGTGCGACACAGAATTTGATAACATTAGGTCATCATATTGAATAAGTTGTCATTAGTCTTGAGCGCAAGTGCTCGCTACTTGAGTTTGCATCAGGTACACGGGTATGCACCAAGTATCACGTCTGCTTGAGTGACATGCTCGAGTCCCCGCTCGCATGTTTCATGGTTATTGGACACCCCAAAAAAAACATGTGGGGATCGCTCGTGCATGGCAGGCAATCCCTGCGAGGTTTTTTTTTAGCCAGGAAGCATATGGGGCAGAGACTCGAGCATGTAACTTGAGCACCAGCGATACACAGTGCAAACCCGAGCACCCGATGCAAACTCAAGTAGCGAGCACTTACGCTCAACACTAGTCGCCATATCATCATCTTTTCTTTTTTTTACTTTTGAAAAAAATCCCAACCCCATCACAACCCTAACCCTAACACAACCCTAACCCGAGAGTTTATTTTTTACGCCGTTCCTCGTGTGGTATAAGTGATTAGACGACTTTATTCTTCGGGTCGGTTCGATTACAGTGATACTAGAATCATATCGGGTTTTTAGGATTGACAGCTGTCACACACTAAAAGACGCATTTTTTTGCAAAATCTAGTTTTTGCATCGCCATATTTTGAGAGCTATAATTTTTCCATATTTTGGCCGACAGTCATGTGATGACTTGTTTTCTGCGGGATGAGTTGACGTTTTTATTGGTACCATTTTCAGGCACGTGGCATTTTTTGATCGCTTTCTATTTCGATTTTTGGGAGGCAGAATAAACAAAAACCAGCAATTCCAGAATTTTTTTTAATGTTTCTTTCATGCTGTTCCGCGTGTGGTAAAATTGATAAGGCAGCGTTATTCTTCGGGTCAGTACGTTTACAGCGGTACCACATTTATATAGTTTTTCTATGTTTTGGCGCTTTTACACAATAAAAACTATTTTATAGAAAAAAATATTTTTTTGCATCGCTTTATTCCGAGAGCTATAACTTTTATTTTTCGGCTGATGGAGCTGTATGGCGGCTTGTTTTTTGTGGGAGAAGATGACGTTTTCAGCGGTACCATTTTTATTTATATTCGTCTTTTTGATTGCGTGTTATTTCATTTTTTATTTGGCGGTATGATGATAAAGCATTGTTTTTTGCTTCGTTTTTTGTTTTTTTTACAGTGTTCACTGAAGGGGCTAACTAGTGCTACAGTTTTATAGGTCAGGTCGTTCCAGACACGCCGATACCAAATATGTGTACTTTTATTCTTTATTTTTTTTCCATAATAATATTTATTGATGGGTACATTATATTTTTATTTTTTATATTTTTACAATTTTTTTTCCATATTTTTTTTTTTTTTCATTTTTTTAACACTTTTTGGACTTTTATTCTGTGTCCCACTCTGGGACTTTCACTTTTTTCATTCTGATCGCCTGCATAGCACAGGAATGGAGCACCATCCCTGTGCTATACAGGCTGTCAGTGCTGCACAGGGAGAAGATTCTTTGGTCATGCACTGCGCATGACCAAAGAATCTTCCTGCTGTCTGGTGACCCGGATGTTGTCATGACGACATTGGGTCATCATGGCAACATCCAGGAAGCCGTGGCAGACAGCACTGGAGGCCGGAAGAGGAGGTGAGTATTGCGATCACCTCCCCTTGCCCCCGCAATGCTGCGATCGACTTCGATCGCAGCATTGAGGGGGTTAATGTGCCGGGAGCGGTGCGGGACCGCTCCCTGCACATAGTACCAGGTGTCAGCTGTGACTATCAGCTGAGACCCGGCGGCGATCGCCCCGCACCGATTGTGTGCGGCGCGATTGCCACATGACCTAATAGTACTTCATTGGTCCAATCGGCCCAGGTCACCAAGACGTACTATTAGGTCATACGTCAGAAAGGGGTTAAAGGGAACCTGTCACCAGAAATAACGCTATAAACCTGCAGATATGAGGTTACTCTGCAGGTTAACAGCGTTATTATGCTGCCCGGCGCCTGCACGCATCCGAATGCAGTGGGGGAAAATTAACTTTATTCTCCCTGTCAGCATTCGGTTTCAATCATGGAGGCGAGGGCGGCGCTAGTTCAGTCATCGCTCTGAGAATACACAGATCTGGCTGTAATCGCGCCTCCGGCCATGATTGACACTGGCTCTACATTGGGGTTCAGCTGTCATTCAGGGCCGGGGTGTGATTACAGCCCCAGCTCGCTATACTCAGAGTGGTGACTGAACCAGCGCTGCCCCCGCCTCCATGACTGAAACCGAACGCTGGTGGGGAGAATAAAGTTAATCTTCTCCTTGCTACATTTGGCTGCGTGCAGGCGCCGGGCATAATAACGCTGGTAACCTGCAGATTAACCGCATATATGCAGGTTAATAGCGTTATTTCTGGTGACAGGTTTTCTTTAAGGATCTTACTTATACCATAGAAAAACAAAACCATTGACAAATTAAAACTGAGCTCTTCAAAAATGTACTGCCTTTGCCATGGGTCTGTAGCTAAACAACATCTTTTCCTTTTCCTATGGGTATTAAATGCTAACGTTACATGTTATGGTTCAGTCTATGCCAAACAACAGACTATAAGCCATCATCATTTTCCCGTAGGGAAAACATCAGGCTTTCCATAAATTATAACAAAGATACCACACTTTGAATGGAAGGAGCACAAAAGCTGCACTACAAACATAATTTAAAAATGACGATACCTGTTTTCCAAAACACATTACATCAGCCTGTTTATTGTTTATACTAATTCAGCCTATCAGACCTGACCCAGGAATACAGTGTCTGATCATGCAACAGCCACACTGCATCTCGACTGTCAGACAAATGTGTATGAAGGTTTAGGCTATAGCAGAATATGATGTCACTCTGTGATGACTTAACTTCCCTGGTCATTGTTGGACTCAAGCCTTTTTTATTTTTATTTGTGTGACTCCTTCGAATAGTGTATTGTGTTAATGTTCCCTAATATACACATAAGGCAGAGCTAAACATATTTGAGGCACAACTATAACGACAATACAGACTTGACGGAGTTATAGGTGCGTGTAGATTAATGACAACTACTAGAGACACCCTGTGTAAATCAGCGTTATGGGCATTCCCTGAAGACAGCTGAATCACGGTCTCTGCTGACTGCTCTTGTTTCTGGAGTTACCTGCTCCAATGACAAACATTTACATGTCAAGTTACTCATATCTATAATGCTGAGAAATGAAGCTTGATAGTATCTACAATTAATATATGTTCCATTACCTAATGTGCTTTAAGTAATTATTCTATCATGGTAAAAAAAAAAAAACAAGAAAAAAAAAACATCCCATTTCCTATATTCCTCCTATGACTCGGTTGAACTTATAAAAAATTTATTACCAGGTTTTTGTCGCGTAATCCGAGAGCAGCAAGCTGTAAGTGCTGAGACTCTGATTCCAGCAATGTGTCACTTACTCGGCTGTGTGTTTTTGTTTCAATCAGCAGGAGAGTATCACCACAGAACAAGCTGCCCTCCTACCTCCTAGTCCAACCACTCACCCACTGCTGATTAGATTTTATTAATTTTTATTTTACTCACTTATATAGCGCCATTAATTCCACAGCGCTATACAGACAATATCGGCACTGTCCCCATTGGGGCTCACAATCTAAATTCTCTATCAGTATGTCTTTGGAGTGTAGGAGGAAACCGGAGAACCCGGAGGAAACCCACACAAACACGGGGAGAACATACAAACTCCTTGCAGATTTTGTCCTTGGTGGGATTTCAACCCAAGACCCCAGCGCAGCAAGGCTGCAGTGATGATCACTGAGCCACCGTGCTGTCAGTCAATATGCAATGTACACCTAAAGATGCCAATCAGTGGTGTGGGCAGAGTAACACAGGGCTCAGCATTCCAAGTTCTGCTAGATCGGCAGCAGAGAAAACTGTGATTGTGTCACAACTGCGGCACCCAGTACAAGTGACTCATCACAGCAATGAGGGTCTCTGTCCCTATATTATGCTCCTGTCAGATAACATGGCAAAAACCTCTAATGGACTTGTTTTTTTTCACTGTACTATGTAACTAATCCTTACACCCAAATCACACTGTAGGATTCAATCACAATTTTTCATCTTTTTCTTAAGCTGAAATCAGGACTGGTACATGACAGCAAAAATAGATAATGGAAAGATTTAAAGCCCATTTACACTGGCTGACAGCTAAGAAAGGACATTCCTAGGAACACTAATTTCAGACTATCACAAGGCCAATCACCCAACAAACGAGCAAAACACTTGTTCATCTGGTGAAATACATTTTAGGCTTGCACATTGACCCATGTAAAAACAAGATGTGCTGCTCAGAACAATGATCTTCTATGCGCAAAGAACAATCGTATTAACGACTGTCCTGTGCATATAGAAATGCGGTTGGCCATTCTACACAGGCTTTTAAATCACCGCTGATTGGACGTGCTCGGCTAGTGCAAATGCAACCTTGCAAGTCTTTCTGGAGTCTACTCCTGATCTTGACATAAAATATAGATGTGTGAAAAATACAGATTAAAAACAATGAAATATGAATGAGACCTGACTGCATTATTAAGAGGTGCACCCCTCTGAGTAAATGTGGTGCAATTGGGAATGTCTAACAATTAACATTCAGAAAAGCCAAGTTAGGACATTACCAGTGTAAACAAGCAGGTCCACTGAATTTCCAATGGTGAGCTAAGTACACTTGTCCCAACATGTTTCTCTTATATGCACTACAGAACTGACTAAACTATTCGCACTTCTGATACATATTCTGTTCATATTAGAATCGCATTATAATTAATTCAAGATTGAAATACAAAGAAGAAAAAGTCACGGAATTATGATAATCACAGGATGGATGGACATGTTAATGCTATGCAAATGATGGAAACATGGAAACAACATTTTAAAAATGTTTCAGAGATCATCTCATTTGTATGTATAAAAACTAGTGATGAACGAGCACTAAAATGCTCCGGTGCTGCTTACTTGGGTCGAGTAAATCGTAATGCTCGGGTGCTCGACCCGAGTAACAAGCGCAATGTAAGTCAATGGGAAACTCGAGCAAATTAAACTGACAGATGGATGACAATGTCTATGCCATGTTTTCTATCTTTGGAAAGATAAAATCATGATAGGAAATATGGCATTAATATCTCCTGCCTGGGACCTAGAGGGACAAAGATATCATGAAAGTTGGGGATCCCATAATTTTGTAAAGACCTAGCCACATCTCATGATCAGCCCCCATGCTGGAGTTACCACGTGTGCCCACTGCTAAAGAGAATGAATATTCACTCTTCTCCACGCCCATGGGAGTGGAGAGGAGTGAATATTCATTATCCTTAATAGCGCACACTGTCAATAACAGCTGCTGGCTTCCCGCAGCGGCTCAGAGATGCTGGGTGCCCGCTATTAGAAAGTATGAATAATCACTCATCCCCACTCTTATGGGTGTGGAGAAGAATGATAACTCATTCTCTTTAGTAGCTGGCACACAGGATCGCTGAGCCGCTGCTGACAGTGTGCGCTATTATAAATGAATATTCACTCCTCTCCACTCCCATATAGTCCCGGCGTGGAGAGTAAATATCCCCACAGCGTCAGAGGACGCATGGCAGTGGCGTCATGCACTGCTCAGATGCTGAGTTCAGCTGCTGGCAGAACAGGACGCAGTACTGGAGCAGAGGGAAGGAAGGTTAGAATAAGTGTTTATTTTTTTCATGTTTGCAGTGATGGGGGGCCATGCATAACAGGATAGGGGATGATGGGGCCGTGCATACCAGGATTGGGGATGAGGGGGCCGTGCATACCAGGATTGGGGATGAGGGGACCGTGCATACCAGGATTGGGGATGAGGGGGCCATGCATACCAGGAATGGTGATGAGTGGGCAATGCTTACCAGGATGGGGAAATTTACCAGTAGCTGCTGCATTTTCCCACCCTAGGCTTATAATCGAGTCAGTAAGTTTTCCAATTTTTTTGTGGCAAAATTAGGTGCCTCGGCTTATATTCAAGTCGGCTTATACTCAATTATATATACGGTAATTCAAGAAGCACCCAGAAATGGATGGAAACAAAGCACTCGAGACTTCTGAAATGGTAATTCCAGCTCCAGTAGCATCAAGTCTCCCCCCACTACCTCTTACATACAGAAGCTGCAGTGAAACTGTGAATGACACATTAAATCAGTACATTTTTTTAAGTTTGATTAATTTGTCAAATTTGAAAAATTTCTGCCAACTTTGATGAATTTTTGTCAACTATGGTAAATTTCTGTCAACCTTCATTCATTTTTGAGTACAGATCATAAAAATTATGAATCGGTCAATGAGTGCATGGAGAAAATCAATCAAGTTATGCACTGTGGAAGATATGTATGCAACCAGAATGAACACCCCTTTCCAGCTGACGGTACCATCAAGCACCTGTTCCTATTTTAAAAGCAGCTAACAGCGTTATCAGTAGGGAATAGAATTTTTATTTTCAGCACAGAGTATAATACAATAATCCCTGACTAGATGCCTGTAAGACGCTATCCCAACTACTATAGGTCACCTTCGTACACGAATCACAGATAAGAGAGGTAATATAACTGTAACTGAAAAAGACCTGGGTGTATTGGTGGACGACAAGCTCACGTTTAGTTGCCAGTGTCAGGCAGCTGCTGCAAAGGCAAATAAAATAATGGGATGCATTAAAAGAGGCATAGATGCTCATGAGGAAAACATAATTTTACCTCTATACAAGTCACTAGTGCGACAACACTTAGAATACTGTGTACAGTTCTGGTCTCCGGTGTATAAGAAAGACATAGCTGAACTAGAGCGGGTGCAGAGAAGAGCGACCAAGGTTATTAGAGGACTGGGGGGTCTGCAATACCAAGACAGGTTATTACACTTGGGATTATTTACTGTGGAAAAAAGAAGGCTTAGGGGTAATCTTATTACTATGTACAAGTATATGAGGGGACAGTACAAAGACCTGTCTACTGATCTTTTTACTCTGAGGCCAGAGATGGGGACAAGGGGGCAAGTTCTACGTCTGGAGGAAAGAAGGTTTAATCATAATCACAGACGGGGATTGTTTACTGTAAGAGCAGTGAGACTAGAACTCTCTGCCGCATGATGTTGTAATGAGTGATTCACTACTAAAATTTAAGAAGGGCATGGATGCCTTTCTTGAAAAGTATAATATCACAGGTTATATATACTAGATTCCTTGATAGGGCGTTGATCCAGGGAACTAGTCTGATTGTCGTATGGAGTCGGGAAGGAATTTTTTTCCCCAATGTGGAGCTTAGTGTTTGCCACATGGGTTTTTTTTTGCCTTCCTCTGGATCAACATGTTAGGCTATGGGTTGAACTAGATGGACTTAGTCTTTATTCAACCTTAAAAACTATGTAACTATGTAATATAGTACAATAAAAAATAGAATTTAACCGGATCCGAAGATGTTTTTATGGTATGTTGCACCACCAAACTGTCAAAAATGCAAGCAACCGTGTCTGCTTTCATCAATTTCTACCTACAGATCACCCATTAAAAATTAAGAATCAGTAAAAGAGTGCATGGAAAAAAATCAATCAAGTTATGCACTGTGGAAGATAAGTATTTGCAAGAACATAAACACTAATTTCCAGCTGATGATACCTAGCATCTGTCCCTATTCTAAAAGCAGCTAGCAACGGTATCAATAGGGAATAGATTTTTTGTTTGTTTGCTTGCAGCAGCAAGAGTATAAGGCAATAATCCCTGCCTGGATGCGTGTAATACACTATCCATAGTGCGATAGCTCACACATACACAAATTTCAGATGAGTTAATATTGTAGAATATAGAATTGTTTTGAATTGGCCTTCCCATTATTAAGGAGTGGGTCTATACTGTTATTGCGTATGCAGAAAGTTCAAGGGCTGCCAAAAATTAGGACGCACTCCAATACCAATTTGAAGAGACGAAGTGTAGGGCCTCCGTCAATTTTTTTTCCCATTATTAAGGAGTGGGCCTCCTATACTGTTATTGCGTATGTAGCAAGTTCAAGGGCAGTCAAAGATTAGGATGCACTCCAATACCAATTTGAAGAGTCGTAGTGGAGGGCCTCAGTCAAATTAAGGAATGGGTCTTCTAGACTGGTAATGTCCATGCACTTGGGCTAAAAAAACATTTACCCCTGGGGAATAAACATATGAATTATATAGAATGTTAGAGGTAGGCCTCTAAAAATAGTTCCTACGGGCATCATAAACACCTTTAAAAAAAAAATACGTGGGTGTTGCATCATGGTCACCCTGGCGAAATGGTGGTGGAGGATGAGGAGAAGGATAAGGAGGAGGATGACATAAAATAAAAGAAAAATCCTGAAGTGTATACCCATGTCTGGGCATGAAGAGGTGCATGGGAAGAGACCCTCCAAAAAAACCACTGGATTTGAGTTTATATTCTGCTGCTATCATCCTGTGGTGTCGAGAAGTCTGGCTCAATCCAGCCCTTGTTCATTTTGATAAGAGTCAGCCTGTCATAATTTTCAGTTGACAGGCGGATGCGTCTATCTGTTAAAATGGCCCCGGCCCCACTAAAAACCCGCTCTGACAAAACGCTAGGGGCAGGGCAGGCCAGGACCTCCAAGACGTAGTAGACAGTTCATGTCACGTGCCCAGCTTGGATACCCAATAGTTGTAAGTCACAGAGGAATCACGGAGAGCGCTGGTACAGTCAGCAAGGTACTCTTTCTGCATCTTCCAAAACTTTTCCCTCCTTGTCAGAGTACCCCATGCATCAGGGCCTGGGCGCTGGGGGGGGTCTGAGAAAACTGTCCCACACCTTTGACAGTGTTCCCCTGTCTCTGCTGCATCTGGTTTGTGTCTCCCTCGCCTGTACTCCTTGGTTGTCCAGCCAGAGTTGTCAGCTGGGAATTTTTTTAATAATTCTTCAACAATGGCGTTCTGGTACTGCAACATTTTATTAGACCTGTCCGCCACGTGAAGGAGAGATAGAAAGTTCTCCTTGTAGTGCGGGTCTAGAAGTGTGATCAACCAGTAATTACTGTTGCCCAAAAAGCACACAACGCAAGGGTCACGGGAAAGTCAGCGGAACATAAACTCAGCCATGTGTGCCAGACTGCCAACAGCCAAGACTTCCCTATCCCCACGAAAAGGACAACTGACCATGTTCTCCTCCTCATCCTCCCCCTTTACAGGCCATCCACACTGAACAGACGGTATGAACGTGGTGTGGGTAGTACCGTCTGTAGCTCGGGAGACCAGTTCCTGTTCCTTCTTCTCATCACCCAATCCGCGTTGAGATGAGAGGAGGCTGGGCTGTGTAGCATCACCCTGTATAGTTCCTTGTTGCATCTCATCGTGCTCCACCTGCAATGCCTCCTCTTTAATTGTGAGCAGCGAGCGTTTCAGTAGACAGAGAAGCGGGACGGTGACGCTAATTATGAAGTCATCGCCGCTCACCATCTTGATCGAGTCCTCAAAGTTTTGGAGGATGGCACAGATGTCAGACATCCATGCCCACTTATCAGCTCTTATGCCCGGAGGCTGACCTGAATACCGACAGGCGTGTTGAAGCTGGTACTCAACAACTGCCCTCTGCTGCTCACAAATCCTTCCCAACATATGCAACGTTGAGTTCCAACACGTGGTGACATCGCACAACAGTTGGTGAGCTTGAAGCTGCAAAAGCTGCTGAAGCACTGTCAGGGCGGCGGAAGCTGTAGCTGACTTTCTGAAATGGGCACACACACTGCGTACTTTCACAAGCAGCTCAGGCAGACCTGCGTAGGTTTTGAGAAATCGCTGAACCACTAGGTTGAGCACATGGGCCAGGCATGGTACGTGTGCAAGGTCGCCAAGCTTCAGAGCCGCCACCAGGTTCCGGCCTTTGTCACACGACCATGCCTGGCTGTAAGTTCAGTGGTGAGAGCCACAGATCGGCCTGCTCTGTTACAGCTTTCAACAACTCTGCAGCGGTGTGCGGTTTGTCGCCTAAGTAGATAAGCTTCAGCAGAGCCTGTTGCCGCTTGGCCGAGGCAGTGCTGCAGTGCTTCCAGCTTGTGACTGATGTGGTCATTTCGGAGTTGGAGGAGGTCGAGGTGCAGGAGCTATAGAATGTGGGGGCAACCCTGATTGAAACAGGGCCCGCAATCCTTGTCGTCGGGAGGACGTGTTCCGTCCCAGGGTCCGACTGGGTCCCGGCTTCCACAATATTAACCCAGTGTGCCGCCAGTGAAATGTACCATCCCTGGCCACAAGCATTTGTCCACATGTCCATGGTTAGGTGGACCTTCCCAGTGACTGCGTAGTGAGGGCACGGGTAATGTTCTGGTACAAATGCTTGTGCAAGGCGGGGGCGGCACACCGGAAGAAATAGTGGCGGCTGGGGACCGAGTACAGAGGGAAGCCGCCGCCCTGTGTGAGCATGAATATATATGCGCATGTGTGCATCAAAAATTACTAGTATTTTGATTGACCACCAAGTCTTCTGGCCCAGAATGAATGAGTTGGTGACATATTTTAGCACGGTGACTCAGTGGTTAGCACTGCAGACTTGCAGAACTGAGGTCCTGGGTTCAAATCCTTTCAAGGACAATATCTGCAAGGAGTTTGTATGTTCTCCCTGTGTTTGCGTGGTTTTCCTTCGGGTTCTACGGTTTTCTCCGACACTCCAAAGACATACTGTTAGGGACTGTAGATTGTGAGCCCCAATAGGGACAGTGCCGATAATGTCTGTAAAGCACTGTGGAATTGATGGCACTATACAACTGAGTAAAATAAATAAAAATAAATGTTCAATATCTGTCTTTTTCCATACATATAGTGGCGTGAAAAAGTGATTTCTTATTCGTTTGCATGTTTGCACACTTAAATGTTTCAGATCACCAAACAAATTTAAATATTAGACAAAGATAACACAAGTAAACACAAAATGCAGTTTTTAAATGAAGGTCTTTATTATTAAAGGAAAAAGAAATCCGAACCTACAGGGCCTTGTGTGAAAAAGTGATTGCCCCCTAAATCTAATAACTGGTTGGGCCGCCCTTAGCACCAACAATTGCAATCAAGCGTTTGCGGTAACTGGCAATCAGTCTTTTACAACGCTTTGGAGGAATTTTGGCCCACTCATCTTTGTAAAATTGTTGTAATTCAGCCACATTGGAGGGTTTCCGAGCATGAACCACCTTTTTAAGGTAATGCCACAGCATCTCAAATCGGATTAAGGTCAGGACTTTGACTAGGCCACTCCAAAGTCTTAACTTTGATTTTCTTAAGCCATTCAGAGGTGGACTTGCTGGTGTGTTTTGGATCATTGTCCTGCTGCATAACCCAAGTGCGCTTCAGTTTGAGGTCACGAACAGATAGCCGGACATTCTCCTTCAGGATTTTTTGGTAGGCAGCAGATTTGATGGTTCAATTTACCACAGCAAGTCTTACAGGTCCTGAAGCAGCAAAACAGACCCAGACCATCACACTACCACCACCATATTTTACTGTTGGTATGATGTTTTCTGAAATGCTATGTTATGCTATGTTTAACTTTAGTCTCGTCAATCCACAGCGTATTCTCCCAAAAGTCTTGGCGATCATTAAGTGGTTTTCTAGCAAAAATGATAGGAGTCTTTATTTTCTTTTTGCTCAGCAGTGGTTTTCGTCTTGGAACTCTGCCATACATACCATTTTTGCCCAGTCTCTTTCTTATGGTGGAGTCATGAACCCTAAATTTAATTTATGCAAGTGACGCCTTCAGTTCTTTGGATGTTGGTGTGGGGTCTTTTGTGACCTCTTGGATGAGTCGTTGCTGCGCTCTTAGGCTAACTTTGGTCGGCCGGCCATTCCTGGGAACATTCACCACTGTTCCATGTTTTCGCCTTTTGTGGATAATAGCTCTCACTGTGGTTCGCTGGAGTCCCAAAGCTTTAGAAATGGCTTTATAACCCATTCCAGACTAATAGATCTCAATTGCTTTGTTTCTCATTTGTCCCTGAATTTCTTTGGATCGCAGCATGATGTCTAGCTTTTGAGGATCTTTTAGTCTACTTCACTTTGTCAGGCAGGTCCTATTCAAGTGATTTCTTGATTGAGAACAGGTGTGGCAGTTATCAGGCCTGTGTGTGGGTAGGAAAATTAAACTTTTTCACACAGGGCCCTGTAGGTTTGGATTTCTTTTTCCTTATTAATAAAGACCTTCATTTAAAAACTGCATTTTATGTTTACTTGTATTATCTTTGTCTAATATTTAAAACTGTATTGAAATCTGAAACATTTACGTGTAACATACATGCAAAAGAATAAGAAATCAGTAAGCGTGATAACACTTTTTCACACCACTGGACATATAGTTACATAGGCTAAAAAAAGACTCACGTTCATCAAGTTCAACCTTTCTCGACCAATTATACATTCTTTGTCACTAAATTATCTATAATCCACAATGTTATGTGTACTGAGGACATCATCCAACCCTTCTATAAAAGCTGTTATAGTGTCAGCCATTACTACCCCTTGTGGTAAGGTATTCCAGTCTGATTGCGTAAATATTATATATATATATATATATATATATATATATATATATATATATATATATATATATATATATATACATATATATATACATATATATATACATACATACACACAGAATGGCATTAGATACCATTTTATTATTATTTTTTTTTTTTTATGTCAGACAGTCTTTTTCCCAACTGAATGTGTTTCTTGTATGGTGCCACTTCCTACATTTCATAACTTTCAAAAGCAGAGGCAGAAAACTAGCTTGACTCATTCAATAGAAGTGGTAACACACACATCTTCTCTGCCTTGAGATTAAAGAGTAGCTAAGCGTTCACATTTATTTTGCCAATTTTATATGGCATTGAAAGTTATTTAATTTAAATTGGTTGTCTGGTCGTTTGCTATAAAAGTCTGCAGAATAGTGACTGCAGACTTCTGACACTTGCAGCGTGCACACCACATGTCTAGTTGGAATGTGGCCGTAAGTAAGCAAATAGCATGAGGTGCGACACCCCTACAATCAGCTGTTCCCAGTGCTGGGCAGATGTGATCATTTCAGAGCTGCACAGCTCCACCAATTGTATGATGACTGCGACCAGATACCACACATCCGCCCCTATTCATTCTTATAGAACCATGGCTACTATACAGACTGCTGAGGGTACCGGGTTTAACCTCGTAACCTCCCCCACCACTGATCTGATAGTAATGACTTATCCTAAGGATAGGCCATCAAGATAAAAGCAGTGGACAACCCCTTTAGGCTGCCAAATTTTTTACAATTACCTTAATTTTTATAAACTAGAATCTTGCAATCATTACGTTGCTTCAACAAGGCAAAGATTTGTCATTGACCATATACTCACATGTGACATCCATGACAAGCAAACCACAAAGAAACCTCTATTAAAGAAGCATGAACTGTTTACACAGAGTGTAAAATGATGAGGCTAAAATCCGAAATAACGGCTCACCACATGTTTACCCTTTTCTGTCCCAGCTGCTTTCTGACCTGATGATAAGTGGAAGGGCAGCTCAGGAAGGGCAAGGAGGTCAGCATGGATCTTATCTTGTCAAAGTGTAATCTTTTCTGGACTTCAAATGTGAAAAACATCTTGACTCCTAAATTCCAGTAGATGTCATATACATAATCCGATTTAAATACACAGTTTAGGTCATCATAAGCATGGTAGCATTAGAGAGCTGCCATCACAAGCACGGTAGCATTAGAGAGCTGCCATCACAAACGTGGTAGCATTAGAGAGCTGCCATTACAAGCATGGTAAATTTAGTGAGGTGCCATAAGCATAGCAGCATTAGTGAGCTGCCATCACAAGCATGGTAGCATTAGTAAGCTGCCCAAGGAGTATGCTCAGTGACACTCACAATATATGTTATATAACAAAATATGCTCGCTGTCTTGGGGGCATACATGATTCAGATATTTCATTCACTCCCTACACCCGATCACTCGCTCGTTCATGTCCTTTACACATGAAAAGCATTTCTAGAATTCGACCTTTTCTTACCTTTGACTCTGCAAAAACTCTTATTGTCGCCCTTATTCATTCTTGTCTGGACTATTGCAACTCTCTACTAATCGGTCTCCCTCTTACAAAACTCTCCCCTCTCCAATCCATCCTGAATGCAGCAGCCAGGATCATATTCTTCGCCAACTGCTACACTGATGCCTCCACCCTGTGCCAGTCGTTGCACTGATTACCCATCCGCAACAGAGTTCAATATAAACTCATCAAGCTCACCCACAAAGCGCTCCATGCTTGGAACACACTACCCAGGACACTTTGATTAATCCCCAATACGCACAGTTCTTTTAAGAGTGCCCTAAAACCACATTTCTTTAGATTGACCTATCACCTCACCTCACTTGTCTACTATCCCTGTTTTTCCCATACAAAATTTCCTTCCAAATCAGGACCCTCGTATCATCTGTTCACACACCCCCATGTACTTAATAGCTCTCTGTGTTCGTAGTTGTACACATAATGGTTGGCAACTGGTTCATTCAGCATTATGTGAATACCCCATTTATTAAATTGATGGTTGACAGTACAATACAAGCAATTGTTACCATCCACCTTTCGTGTCTCCACTATTTCCTCAGATTGAGAGCAGGGCCCTCACTCCCCTTGCTATCTGTTGATATATGTGATTGCTATTCAGTAATGTCTTTTATTGTCTGTAAATTCCTTCTAAAATGGAAAGTGCTGCGGAATATGTTGATGCTATAGAAATAAAATTTTATTATTATAAATATAAAAAAAGATTATGATCCAACCATTAACACTTTCAGCTAGTAAAACACTAATTTCATGTACTTCAGGCATGCTCCACATGGTCACCAGATAATAAAGTTTCATCTCACTTCCGTAACAAACGAAAAAAGGCCATGTTCAGACATAGCATTGTTTTGCTGCATTTTTTTCCTACAGAAAAAAAGCTGCATTTTACAGTGCCATCAAGAACTAGGAGATTAAATAAATCTCATCTACACGCTAGTTTTTTTTCCTGAATAAATTTGCACACTGTACCATGTCAATACTTTAAGCATTTCTGCAGCATTTTATACACCCAATGAAAAAAATTCAAACATGCTGCACACACACAAAAGCAGAAAATAGTTTTATTCATACAAAAAAAACACATCAAAAGCTTAATTTTTTAAAATATGTACTGTGACCAAATAGCACCGATTATCCACACACAAAAAATGCAGCAAATAGCTGCGTTTTATAAGAAGAGTTTTTACTGCTAAGAGGGAAAGTTTTGGTTGCATAAACAAAATGCTGCAAAAACACCATGTGTGAACATAGCCTAACACTGCAGTCCATTATAGCAGTATTACCAAATACATGATAGAAAAATATATGCAAGCAGCATTTACTGCAGCACATTTATAGTTAATGGATCACTCAGCAAGATCTCTTGCTAGTCATTCACAATCCCCCCTCAGGTATATTCCCAAAAGACTATCAGACTGAGAGCAGAGCAAGCAAACAAACTGGGCAGTGTCTAGCCTTTGTTTAGTGCCAGCCTCTTCCTGTGTTGTTCAGGCTTTTTAAGTGTAAGGTTTCAAACGAGCAGACGCCTGTACAGACATTACACATCAAAGCTAGCTGGATTTTCTTCCAACCTAAAACTTTGGTCGTCTTCTTCAAACCAACAAGTTTTCATTGGAAAGATCGCCATAAAGCAGCAGAAGACTTTCCCAGGAATGTTTGGATTTTACTCAGTGAGACAAGACACTGAGAAACATTCTCTGCTCTCTCAAAATCTCCGCTCACACGGCTTGTGAAAGTCTCAGTCAGCTGCATCTGCCCTGCCTTTTACTGGTAGGAGCTGGGCTGTAAAGACAGCAGCTGTATAGTGAGAGCGAATCGCGAGGAAGCAATAATAAGAAATACGGGAGATGTTTATAACCGTACATCTTCAAGTACATGCTACATTTTTCTTTGGAGAAGAAAAATCAGGACAAGTTTCTAGGTGATGCTACAAGATTGTCCTAGAAGACATCTCTGCTGAAGATACGCTGTGGTGTATGTGTTCTGCCGAGGATCTGTGATTATAAAAACTTCCATCTGAACCATCAAAACAATTCCTAGGATTCCAAATATGATGGTAAGAAATATCTCCGACGCAAACTGTTCAGTGGATGACAACTTTAAGTACACCTTGTATGGGTGTGTATTTAGCATGGTGTTTGTTCTCGGCCTCATCGCAAATTGTGTTGCCTTGTACATTTTCAGTTGCACCTTAAAAATACGGAATGAAACCACGACGTACATGATCAATCTGGCCATTTCTGACCTTTTGTTTGTATTTACGCTCCCTTTTCGGATTTTCTACTTTTCGGCCCGCCATTGGCCTTTTACAGATATACTGTGCAAAATATCTGTCACCCTGTTCTATACAAATATGTACGGCAGCATCCTGTTCCTCACTTGTATAAGCGTGGATCGCTATTTGGCAATAGTATACCCTTTTCGATCAAAGACCATCAGGACAAAAAGAAATGCCAAAATTGTCTGCCTGGCTGTGTGGATCACCGTTCTTATGGGCAGTGCCCCTTCATCCTTTTTCCGGTCTACAAATGCAAATAATAAAAACAACACTACCCAGACTTGCTTTGAGAACTTTTCAGAGGATACTTGGAAAACATATCTATCTAAGATTGTGATATTTATTGAAATAGTGGGCTTTTTCATCCCTCTCATCCTCAATGTTTTCTGTTCAGCGATAGTTTTGAAGACGTTGAAGAAACCAATGACTTTGAGCAGAAGCAAACTGAACAAAAGGAAAGTGCTGAAAATGATAGTTGTCCATCTGGTGATCTTTTGTTTCTGCTTCATACCTTACAATGTCAATTTGGTGCTATACTCTCTTATGAGGACAGAGGTATTCAGCAATTGCTCAGTGAAGGCTGCAGTCCGAATTATGTACCCGATTACATTGTGTATTGCGGTATCTAACTGCTGCTTTGACCCCATCATCTACTACTTTACTTCAGAGACAATTCAAAATTCCATAAAAAAGAGAAACCGACCTATGAGGAAAGACTCTCACTTCTCTGAGGCAATGGCTACAGAAAATTTTATTCAGCATAGCTTACAAACGCTTAAAGCTAAAATATTTGAAAATGAATCCACAATATGATGTCTGGATTGCTTAGCGGAAAACAAAGAAAAGACCCCTGTAAAACCCCTGGATTAATAACATTGTAGGGGAAATGGTCAGTTGACTGAACAAGCCAATCCTTCCTTACTTTAAAACCCGGATACCTATCACAAAGCATTTGTTTTGTTGAACTTTAGAAAAATTAATGGTACCCAACTACTTGTTTTTTTTTGGACTGTGAAGTTTGGAGTGTCATATTAAGAAGTATGCAGAGGGTCTTGGTAACATCGGGTTGGGGTGGGAGTTGGGGGGTAAATGTGGTCGGGGGGACACAGGCAGAAGAGGGTTTCTGTGCAAAAACAGCAAACAGGCCCTCTGCAGCCCAATAGCTCATCATAATGCACAACTCCACCTGCTTTGAAGCTGATGTGGGTCCCCATACCTATCAAGTCCCTGAATGTAGTCTTGTATTTTATACACCCCTTTTAAGGGGGGGGGGGGGGGGGCAAGTATTTACAAAGAACGTGCTGCTGTTGACTTTGGCAGCAATGTTAGTCATTAAGATAAATTATATATTTATACGTGTGTGTATATATACACCGTACATACATACCCACATATATATATATATATATATATATATATATATAAATATAAATATAAAATGAATATATACATACATACATACAGACACACACAAACATATGCAGCCTCATTCAGCTTAAGCACGTCAGTTCCAATGAGGCAGAGGCTGCCAAAGTCTTAATTTGTTTAAAACTGTATAATTGTGTACATATGTGGTTCTGCTGGCTTTACCTGAAAGTATTTGAAAGAAATGAAACTTACCATCCATTTCCTTTCAAAAAGGTTTTATTATTTGCGCATATGGCTACTACTTGCATATGGTATATGAACTCTTAACGTCTTTTCTTCTGAATGATATGCATTCAACCTGTTTTTTGTACATCGGCTGAGAGTAAAGATGTTGAATGTGGACTATTTCCTTCTTACAGAAGGCCATTACATTTGGTATATTACTGAATATGATAATAGTATTTGACTTGGCTCATGCTTTTCACAAACACTGTACATGCAAAATCTACTCCACTCTGTAGTGACTGAATTGTGAATGTATTGAAAGTTGGCACTTTAACCAGGACAAACTCCTCATCGAATACTTGGTTTTATTAAACTTTCTTCAAATCCAACATTTTAGCAACTGAGTATTTTTGTCCCACAATGCAGGTTTAAGTAGACGGAGCATGATATATTGGAGCTTGTTAACAACTTAGCGCAGACACATTCAGTTCCTTGCATGAAACATATGCCTACTACATCCTAATAAATGCAAGACTGCACCAAAATCCTGCATATATATATATATATATATATATATATATATATATATATATATATATATATATATATATATATATATATATATATATATATACACACACACATATATACATACATACATACACACATATATACATATATACATACACACACACACGCATCATACGAGTATCACATTTATATATCTCATTACATTTTGTGAGAACTAAGATCAAACTATTTTGGCCATGAATAAAAAATGTATGTCTAATGTGATGGTCATGAAAAAAGCAGACACTGTCTGCATGAAACCTGGGCAACATGATTAATCACTTCTCAAAAGGAGTTCACTCAGGAAAGGTCTGCTCTGTTAAGACATGCCAAAGATGCATTATTACTAAGTTCAAGCAACTCCTTTTCCTGAGGACAAATGGGAAAAGGTGATGAGCACATGCAGGTCAGTGCTCATGAATTCCCTTCCCCTACCATCCACCCACTGCTTCCACTAATCAATTCAATGTCCTGGTATTCTGGAGCTGGAAGGCTCAGGACAAAAGCTTCTCTGCTCCAGGGTGTTAGTCCCATTGAACACAAAAGGCTTCAGCATATCTCCAGCTCTTGTTAATTATGGACAGCACAGAAAACGCACTTGTAATTTAAATTGAGAAAAGACAGTACAAATGTGCACATTACATTTACATAGTAATATCATAGGTCTTTAGACACAATTGAAAACTAAGCAATTATGCACCTACTACTTACACTTCAAGGACCAAAGAATAGTTGGACAAGTAAAAAGACTTGGTTTAAGGTTGTTTAAATCGCATGACTGGCCTATTGCTGTATAGCAAAATATGTAAGCAACTCACCAGAGAACAGATCTGGTCACTTGGTACCATGTGCTGAATATGCAATGTTATACACTTCATCTGGACACTTTATGATGATTGATGGTCACTTGGGACAATTAATGTAGTAGTACAGGGAACATGGCTGCATGCATGAACAGCTCAGTTGTGCTGTGAGGATTAAAGGCTTGTTCAGACTAGTATTTTCAGTCATTTCAAACATAGTTGTCAACATCCAATGGGATGTGAGAAATTCAGTATTTTGTCAGAGACCTTAGGGTGCGTTCTGTGTCCCCTTCAGGTCATACGTCGGAAATCCCTGTCACAACAGGGTCCAGGCGAATGCCCCGAAGGGGCCAATAGACTGTAATGATGCAGACAGAGCGAGCGCGAGCTCTGCCATGCACTTTTTTTTGGGAGTGTACACTTACAGGAGCCGGACACTCAGACGTAGTCTGCTACGTTTGAGTGTCAGTCTCCAGTAGGCATACACTCCCAAAAATGATGCACGTCAGAGTGTACTTTCACTCTGTCTGCATCATTACAGTCTATCGCTCCATCGGCGCATACGCCTGGACCCTGTTTTGAGGGGGATTTTGGATGTATGCCCCAACGGGGCCAACAAACGCAATGTGAAAGCATTCTTATATATAACACTGCATTATTACCGCAAACAAGCGTGCAAGCTGCGGATTACCTGACAAACAAGCAAAATGCTCATTTGTTGGGTGAAATAATCTTTTGGCTTGCCCAAAACACCACCGTTGTGATTAGTGCATCTTCCTGTGTAAACAGGGCTTGTGCTGTCAACCACAACGATAACCTATGTGCACTGTGCGATCTATAACAGATCATCCACTGTGCATCTGAATCAGAGTCTGCCAGTGTAAGCAGGCTATGAAACGACCGCTGATCAGCAAACAAGTAGCTGATCAGAGGTCCTTTAGTGCCACAGAAAAAAAGCAATCAATGATTTCGCATAATAACCCAACTGTGTTATATGTGGATTTTCTAGTGGATTCACTTCAGATTTCAACCCTTTATTAAAAAGGGAAATCCATGGCATTTCCTTGACATTTGAAAATGTGTGTAGATGGTGATTAGATTATTCCATCCGCAAATAAAAACTCAATCCACATGTACAGTTTTGTAATTTGCGCTGCAGAATGCACACAGTAATCCTCTACATCTGGATCGAGGATGTCCAGACTTGCCATCACTTAATTAAAGGTGCTTTTATGTGCCTCTATCACCACACCTCTTGTTGGTCAACAGAACCTGAGATAGAGCACTATTGGCTTGTATTATAGACTGGCTTCTGCTCTGGTGAACCATTGGAGGTTAGGGTGTTGCATTTGTAGTACAGGTGCAATGAAGCTGTACTACACAACTGTCTGAAAGTGGTCTTAATGGCAATTCAAGTTTAAAGGGACTGTCAGCACAGAATGACTGTTCAAATCAAGTACAGGCGCTCAGAGCATCAATGCGCAGCCAAACATTTAAGTATACCTTCCCACCTGCTTGTTTTCCATCTATCAAGATCTGTCAATCAAAGAAGAGAGGGGTGGAGACAGAGGGAAAACAAGCAGGTGGGAAGGTTTAGTTAAATGTTTGACCACACCATGATGCACCGAGCGCCTGTACTTGATTTGAACCATCATTCTGTGCTGACAGTCACTTTAAAATTTAATTTGCCATTGAGGCCAAAAAGCAAAAGCCTGATTCCCTGAATATTTTTCTTTAAAAAACACACATCTATTAACATTAGCTGATCACACGCAGCAATTTGCTTTGTATTTCATGCTGTTTTTCTCTGCACATTATCAGTAAAAAAATACTGAGGTGAGATGTTACTTTAAAACACCATTCCATCGTTTTTTTATTTTAGCGCTGGAGTGGTGTCACTAATGCACGTTCCCTGTCCGTAGTATGATACTTAACAGCCACCGTCTTCAGCTCTTCCAGGCGCCGCTCAGGTCTCACATCATCATCTTTTGACCACAACTTCTGGCTAACCAGAAGTCAGAAATAAAAGTCACAAGCTCTTAGTGTACGCCTATGAGAACCTCATTCTGGCTCTCCTAGACTTCCACTGAGTTATGACTTGCGGATCATCCAGCAAACACTGGAGCGATCCGGTAAGTCACAATCAGCTGGAGACCGACCGAAGCAGCGGCGATAAAAGAGGATGGTAGCTGGTAAGTATGAGACTAAGTGCAGGGAACTTAGATTAGTGGCACCACTCCAGCACTGCAATAAAAAAAAAACACTGGAGTGGTGCTTTAAATGGAACCTGTCGTTTTTGCCGCCTAATCGGAGCAGCATAATATGGAGTGAGAGACCATAATTGCTGGAGTTTTACAAATCTGTTAATAAAACAGTGATTTGATCAGTAGAGGACTAGTAAATATGCAGTCAGGTAGACTTCCATATTCATGGGTTCGGTATAAACACCCAACCTCTGCTTTACAGCTTTCTGCCTAGGCACAATGTACACAGAAAGCAGTCAGTGGTTATAATAAGCTCAAAATTCAAAGAGCTGGTACACCTACAGCAGAAAAAAACAGGGATTTTATATATATATATATTTGGCACCAGAAGTTTACATGCACTATATAAAAAGACATATATGCATGTTTTTCTCAATATCTGATCTAAAACGGGGAAGGTTTATTCTGATTTCATGTCAGATATTGAGAAAAATATGCATATGTCTTTTTATATAGTGGATGTAAACTTCTGGTTTCAACTGTGCATCATGCTGTTCGCAAATGAGGAAGAGATTCTGTATAAAGTCTATAGTAAAATTATTGCGAAGCCTACATACATAGCTTGTGGTTCTTAACATCTTCAAATGGTTTGGGGTCAGTGGCATTTTCTTTAAATGCACAATGTTCTGTGTATGGTGTTCATCAAGAAACCTCTATAACAATTTGACATGGCCAGTATATAAAAAAAATACATGTTCAAAATGTTCAAATTAAAAGAAAAACACTAGAAACACTTATGAAGACCCTCAAAAAAGCAAAACACTTTGTTTGTAAAGGAGTCAGTGTACTGTAATTTGTAACATAATAATAATAATAAAAAAAAAAGAAATTTGCATATTTCAACCTGACCACATAAATTTCACCATGGGAAACAGTTTCTAAGCACACACCTATCGATGAACGGTTTATTAACTTTACTCCGTCTACTTGTTTCAGACACTTTCATATGCAAGAATAAAAACGTACCACATTTGAAAGAACAATGCAATCAAATGTTATAACTCTTCCACTATTACTTATTAAGTATTGCAATAATCCCAAGATAATTATACAAAAAAGTGCAGACTCAATGACAAATCTGGGAATGTAAGAGGTGTGTGTGTGTGTGTGTGTGTGTGTGTGTGTGTGTGTGTATGTGTGTGTGTGTGTGTGTGTGTGTGTGTGTGTGAGAGTCAAGTGACATTTATTCAAAAAGATATGTTACCAATCAAACCACTTAACAGAAAACCCGTCCGTTAATTCATGCTGCCTAAATGATGGGCATCCTGAATCAGAGACCGGCTCTAGTATTGTATGCATGTACGTTTCACTCTGAAACGCTGCAAATTTCAGAGTATGCTTAAAAATAGCAGCATGAAAAAAGGTGACCAGAATGACTAGTCACAGAAGTATGTCCCAGTCATCTCCCTGCCCCGCTCAGCTGACAAATCTTCCCATAAACTTGACAAATTTCCCGATACATCTACAATTAGGGAGAGATCTGTCAGTCTAGAGAGTGGGGCAGGCAGAAGCGGATACATACCTTTGTGACTAATCAATCTAGTCACCTTGTCACAGGTAGCCTTTACAGGGTAAATCATATATGTTTGCATTAAATGAGGTGGTCTATGAACCAAGCGCAGCATGAATTAGCTGACTGGTTTCCTTAAAGGGGTATTCCCATCTCCAAGATCCTATTCCAATATGTAGTAGGTGTAATAATAATAATATTAGCAAATACCTCCAATTAGAAATGTAGTATAGTTTTTCTGATTCACTATGTCTCTTTCCTCATGTGCAGGGCATTGCAGGACCTTAGGTGTCCATGGTTACGACAACTGATATAGTGACAGTTAGTTAAACTTAATTTGTTTTATTAAACAATTTTTTTTAAACAATTACACATTGCATTTGGTAATAGAAAACATCCAGAGACATCACAACAACACAGATCTACACCTCTTACACTGATGAGAACACATTAAAATAAACAGGTCGGATGGGTTATCGCATGCATATGAATAATTTCTTTGCCCTGTGGATGTCATATCTTCTGAATTTAGATAAAGAGGAGAGAAAAAGGGTATTTACTAGGGTTGAGCGAGTATGTCCTGTCCGAGTATGCTCGGGCCGAGCTCCGATTATTTACAGCTGCTCGGTGATAATGTTAAATCGCTCCCGTGTGCATTATTTGCAACTGTTTGACAGCTTTATTACATGTGAGGAATGTGTAAGAAATAGACATTCTTCCCATGTAATAAAGCTGTCAAACAGTTGCAAATAATGCACACGGGAGCGATTTAACCTCATCACCGAGCAGCTGTAAATAATCGGAGCTCGCCCGAGCATACTCGGCGAAAGGGTTACTAGAACATACTCGCTCAACACTAGTATTTACCTAATTAGGATACCATCCAAACTTTTAACCCTCAACAATAACTTATCAAACTTATGCTGTCTTTATCCTTTCCATGCTCAGATTGACTCTCATCGTAATATATATGGAGCTAAATGCCTGCCACTATAAGCAACATTTGTCACTTATAACTTGTGGTTTTCCATTTGTTCTCACATCCCTTTCAAATTTACTCTCCCAGCACAAACCCTTTGCCTAAGTGACACGAAGAATTCCAATAGTCCCATATTTTGGAGAATTTTAATGGACAACCTCTGTTTTAGTATACTATCTTTTCGAAAGGGATGATTGAGTTAACCAATGCGATCCAAGATCTCAATGTTGGCTGTATATTGCCCATCCATCTCAATGCCAACAATTTCCAGGCCAAAAATAAGGTTTCTCTCAAGACAAGAAAATTTTAATATAATGATCCCAGGCAAGTGACCGTTAGTTAGCTAGTTGCTAGTGGACGTAACCATGGATGGCATGAGCTCCAGCGTCATTTTTATAACCAGCAGAGGGAAAGCCAACCGTTTGGGGCTGATATTAGTAGCCGGGGAAGGGGCCATTAGCCAACAATGTTCCCTGGCTATTAATATCATCCCACAGCTGTTTGTTTAGCCTTTATTGGCTAGATTACAGAGGGACCCCAGAAAAAAAATTTGACATGGGGTCCCCCTATAAAATCTAACCAGAAGATGCTAAACAGACAGCTGAGGGCTCATATTAAAAGCCAGGGAAGGGGCCATGAATACTAGCCCCTCCGTGGCTATTAATATCACCCCTCAGCAGACCCAGAAATGGCGCATACATAAGGTGCGCCAAGTCTGGCACTTAGCCTCTGCTCTTCCCACTGCCCTGTAGCGGTGGCGATTGGGGTAATGAGGTTGGGGTTCACGTCAGTCTTGTATTGGCGGCTGACGTGAAGCCCAGGTTAGTAATGGAGAGCGTCTTCTGAAAAAAACGTAAAATAAAAAGCAAACATATCCCTCACCTGTCCGCCGTCACGACGTAGTCCACGATTACCGCCAACGATTGCCCCTTGGCGATCCGTGTCACTTCTAGAGCAGTGACATCAGCAATTACTGATGTCACTGCTGTAGAAGACAGCAATGTACACTGACAGGAGTGTAAAATCACTCCTGTCAGTATACATTGCTGCTGCAGGAGTGAGGTCACTGAGGTTCATCAGCTTATCAGCCCCGGAGAGATCAAGACCAGTACTGGTGGGAACATTCTTGAGAATGGCCCCATGGTGAGGTCACGTGAACTCTCTGCTGATCAAAAGCTGAGAGCTCACGTGACCACAGGTCCTGGCAGCGCAGTACACTGCTGGGAGCAAGCGCGCTCCCGGCAGTGTGCAGCCGACCTGATCAGATCGCCGAGGACCAGGAGGACACACCGGGGGGCGCCGGACAGGTGAGTATAGTGTTTTTTTTTGTTTTGTTTTTTTACACCGCATGGTACCTGGCTCGGCTGAGGAGACTATTGCTCCCCTCAGCCGCGCCTCTCTCGCTGTTATCAGCGGGAGCAGCGGTCGGATGAGAGGAATAGTAGTCCTCCTCTGCCGAACCGGGTACCACCCGCAGCGCGTTTCAGTGGCGAATTTGCGCCCATTGGCTTTAATAGATATTATACCTGTTGATTTGCTGCGGTTCAATAGACCTCAATGGGCGCAAATTTGCGGCGGAAACGAATGCACAATGGACATGCTGCGGTTTATTCTACTGCAATAGCTGGCAGACCAATTAATAAGAGTTTTCACTGCGTTTCGGCAGCGGAAAAAAAGCAAAAACGCTATGTGTGCACACACCCTTATACTGCAGAGCCCCACACTGTAACCCTTTTTCCACGGAACGTGGAGGCAGGGGCTTCTAAGCAACTCTGGCAGTACACCTCTGCTACATCACCACATACAGCTGGTGAATGTGGTCGCCAAAGTCGCTGTGTATATCACAGATCAAAGAATTGCTTGCACTTTTGCACATTTCTATGTCCGTTCTTAATCTGTTGCATGATGTAAAGAACCTCAATTACACTTCTGAAAAACGGCTCCAAATAAGAATGTATAAATATTTGGTGCTTGGCATTTATGTAGTTTATATGCAGAGTTGCTTTACTAACAATTTTTATGCAAATCTGAACTACATCTTAACCTCAAATATTTTGTGCTCTATTGAGAAGAAACAGAGCATAACTAGAAATTCACTTATCCAAACATGCAGCCAGATACAATACACAGTTTAAAGAGATATCAGTAAGTGGTGTCACAGCAGCAGCTCTATAGATAAGGGCACTGGGAATACAGGACCAGCAAGCTGACTGAGTACTTACTGACTAAAGATGAATATGTATAAGCAGAAATATACTACAGACCCCATATACAGTCACACTGTTCTTACAATATATATCTATAGTATAGACTCCAGTATAGAGTCACCGATCTTCACTATTAAAGGGAATCTGTCACCAGGTTTTTTTTATACTTCATCTGAGAGCAGGATGATATAGGGGCAGAGACCCCCAGTATATTTGGTTTACTTTTGATAAAATCACTTTTGATAATCCGCAGATAAAACAGTGATTATAGCAAACCTTCAGCAATCAGTACACGTTGCTGGAATCAGAATCTCAGTCTGTACATATTAAGCTGCTCGAAGATTAGGTGACAAAACCTGGTGACAGATTCCCTTTTAATGATTTTCATTCTGTGACCAATTTGTGAAACTTAACTGACCTTGGTGTATATACCACAGACTGTGGGCCCAACTGTGGTCAGGCATCTAAGTGAACACACTGCACAGTATGGTGAAAAACTGGTATTTTGTAAATTACAGATCATATGTTAAAGCAAAACTTTGCCCACGACCTCCTCTTAAACTGGTAAATACCACCTAAAAGCAGCACATAATTTAGGGCGACACCCATTGTGTGCAATATCAGGATGCTGTATAACACACACGTCAAACTCTGGCCCGTGATGCCATATGGAGGACTATGTGGGGCAATTATTCTGTATGGAGGACTGTGTGGGACCCATTATACTCTATGGAGGACTATGTGGGGCTAAGTATAATGTATGGTAGACTATGTGGGGCCCATTATTCTGTATGGAGAACTATGTGGGACTATTATTCTGTATGCAAGACTATGTGGGGCTCAGTATACTGTATGGAGGACTATGTGGGGCCCATTATACTGTATGGAGAACTATGTGGGGCCATTATTCTGTATGGAGGACTATGTGGGCCCATTATACTCTATGGAGGACTATGTGGGGCTCAGTATAATGTATGGAGGACTATGTGGGGCTATTATTCTGTATTGAGAGGACTGTGTGGGGCTCATTATAATGTATGGAGGACTATGTGGGGCTGAGTATAATGTATGGAGGACTATGTGGGGCTATTATTCTGTATGGAGGACTATGTGAGGCTATTATTCTGTATGGAGGACTATGTGGGCCCATTATACTGTATGGAGGACTATGTGGGGCTCAGTATAATGTATGGAGGACTATGTGGGGCTATTATTCTGTATGGAGGACAATGTGGGGCCATTATTCTGTATGGCGGACTATGTGGGTCTATTATTCTTTAGGCAGGACTATGTGGGGCCCATTATACTGTATGGAGGACCATGCGGGGCCATTATTCTGTATGGAGGACTATGTGGGGCCCATTATACTGTATGGAGGACTATGCAGGGCCATTATTCTTTATGGAGGACTATGGTGGGCCCATAATTCTGTGTGGAGGACTATGCGGGGACCATTATACTGTGTCGAGGGCTGTATGGGGATCAAAGTTGAGCATGATACTGTGTTGAGGTCACTATTCTTTGCCAGGGGAATTGGGGGGGTACAGTAGGGCACCATACCATACGTGTGGAGGCTACTGTGGAGGAATTCACTGTGGGGGTATCATACGGTGTTTGGGGGCACTTTTGTTGGTATCATACTTTATGGGGGCAATGAAACTGCAACCTAGGGGCTTTAATAGGAGGAAAATTACTTTGTAAGGGCAAAGCTGTGAGGTATGCTCCTCTGTGAACCCATCAAATATTAAGGGTTTTTCTTTTTTTAATAAATATCAAGGTTGGCCTGTGACTTTGTCACAGTTTTAAATTTTGGTCTTCTGTGTATTTGAGTTTCACATCCCTGCTGTAGAATAAAGGGGAACAGTCTGTACCAGATTATTCTATAAGAAAAATGTATCAAACAGATGCTTTCAAATCAAAAACCATATAGCAGACCACTGACAATCATATAAAACAGTCATATATGCCAGTATTTGGCTTATGCATTACTAAATATACATCCCAGCTTATGAATAAACTCCACCAACCACCTTATAAGGCCTCATTCAGACAACCATGAATCACATACGTGTTCTGTATTTTTAACGGATAGAACACATACCCATTATAAGCTATGGGGTTGCACAAATGTTTGTGATTTTTTTTGCACACTGAGTAATCTACAAATAATCAGGGTAACATGTCCGTTTTTTATAGGAGTCACGGATTTAAATTACTCATACAAGTCTATGAGTCTATAAAAATCACTGACATCACATGCATGGCACCAGGATGTTCAATATGCAGGCCATGGTTAATACAGTTATGCATTAGAGGAGCTTTGCAACTTATTTATTCATACATTAAAATCACTGATTAAAAAAAATAAAACCCTACCCAAATAATGATCAAAAATCAGACGAAAACACTGATGACAGACCGTTTTTTGAATGTTAAAATTCACTGATGTCTCATCTTTACTGCTACTACAACAATAGTAATAATAGAAATCATAAGGCCGGTGTTCAGCCTGTCCTCGCTGTGTCTTTGGGGCTGTGCCTTAATGGGCTTGTTTGTACTTGTGGAGGAAACATTGGGAGGATCACACCTCCAGCTGGGCTTAACCTGGATGAATCAGTGCTGGAACAGAAAACATAAATGAACACGCTGAATATATAGGATAATATATTATGCCATTTGGTTCATAGTTCTGACTTGCTTTCTCACTGGGTGGGTCAGTGTGTCAGATCCTGGTGAAGAGAACGTACATAACTAATTAAAACAAGGAGATTTAGAAAATCTAAGGATATTGCATTAAGGTGACAGAATATAATTTTTCCTATGTAATATATACAAGTGATACCCCTTCTGTCCATGACCCCACGTTGTGACCATCTAGCATAGTCTCTTAAAAGGATTTTCTGGTCCGCTGCTAAATATCTGTATGTGACTGCTGACTTCTGAACCATTGCAGTGTGCGCATTGCACACTGATAGGATTCTCCGGTGTCGTTGCCGAGAGCAGGCGGTCACGTGACTGCAAGTATATGATTTGCATACTTCGTCCACATTCTGATGAAACGTGTTCGTATTGAGATAGGCTGAGCACGTCTCGTTGGCACGTGCCTGTATGTATATAAATCGTATACTTGTGGTTACGTGACCGCCAGCTCTCGGCAGTGACACCGGAGAATCCTGGCAGCGAAGAAATTCAGAATAATGGCTGTATGATCGCTGCTATACCACCTGCCATTTTTGATGGAGTTTTTTGTCCATTTCCAATGCAAATATTAAATATATTCGTTAGACTAGATTAGCCATATTTTATTGGTAGTCACAGAATCAAATAATTGCCTTCATAGCCTTTTAAGTGCAGTTTTAAAATACATTTAAAGGCTTATTCATTAAATAGTTTCCTCCAGAATTCTGTTGCAAAACCGCATAAGATATCACAAAATTTTGTTCAACTCATACTTGCGCAAAAATATTTGACTTGGGTGGTTCTTATCCCAGCTGTGGACTTTTTTTTAAGTGGGTGTGGCTGACAAATACACCGTAATTTACGCCGCCAATTACAACAAAAATGTACTCCAGTCCCTGTAAGTAAATTTAATGCATCTTATTCCACTGGGCTTTCAATCAAGGTTGATGTACTAAACGGCAGTCTGGATCAGTTGGGGTCACAGCCTATAAACAAGTCACTTATATATTCCATTTGTAACCCAAGGCAAAATTATGGAATACCTAAAACATTTCTACCTCTCAGTTACCCCCAAGCATCAGAACTGTAGGTAAATTATGCTATAGTTATCTAATTTAATTCTGTACAAATATGCAGCATACAAATAAGTCACATGCTGCACCACACGTTGCAATGCAATGTGCAGAGTTCACACATCATCTACATTTACATATAATGACCAATATTATACACCCAATAGGGTGTGGTAGAGATGACACTATACCTTGAACAAGGCTTGTTCTCTTCTGGGCTAATCCACATATAATCACAAGGATATATAATACTTTCAGGGATATTACAGTTTCTAAAAATCTACTTGCTGTATTTGGCACAAAAATGTAACATTACTGCTATATTGTTGCATACTTTACTTAAAGGGAATCTGTTCCCAGTTTTTTGCTACTTAATCTGAGAGCAGCATAATGTAGAGACAGAGACCCTTATTCAAGCGATGTATCACTTACTGGTTTGCATAGTGTAGTTTTGATAAAATCCCTGTTCTATCAGGAGATTAAAGGACTACTAAACTTGCTGCCAGAGTCCAGCATATTCATGAGCTCTACTTAAATATAAATTGGTAAGCATGCAGCATGTAGGCACATGATCCCACTGGCCACTAAACAGACAAAACTCATGATAAAAAAATAATAAGCAAATACCCTGCAGTAAATAAATAAATAGCAATAGTGCAAGAAAATAATATAGGGTGCTTAGTAGTGTTGAGCGATACCTTCCGATATCAGGAAATATCGTATCGGATTGGATAGGCCGATACCCAAAAAGTATCGGATATCGCCGATTCCGATACCGGAAACCAATGCAAGTCAATGGGACACAAATATCGGAATGAAAATAAACCCTTTCTTTCCTTGTAGGTTAATTCTACATGAAGTAAAACAACTAAGAATAATGTAGAATGACATGAAAAGCCGGCAATTCATCAGCGGCATTCACCGGTACCCGACAATTTACAACAGAAAGAATAGAGCTTCACACATAGATTAGGTAGATAGAAGCATGTCAGTCACATATATATGAAGTACAGTGACAGTGTTGCTTACTGTACTTGTCATTTAGTGTAAAGGATTTATTTTAAAAAATATTAGTGTTTTCGTGCACCGTCTCTTTAAAAAAGCCGGCCGGCAATTCAGCAGCGGTACCCGACAATTTATAACAGACAGAATAGAGCTTCACACATAGATTAGATAGATAGAAACATGTCAGTCACATATATATGAAGTACTGTGACAGTGTTGCTTACTGTACTTGTCATTTAGTGTAAAGGATTTATTTAAAAAAATATTAGTGTTTTCGTGCACCGTCTCTTTAAGAAAGCCGGCCGGCAATTCAGCATCTGTACCCGACAATTTAGAATAGAAAGAATAGAGAAACATACATAGATTAGATAGATAGAAACATGTCAGTCACATATATATGAAGTACAGTGACAGTGTTGATTACTGTACTTGTCATTTAGTGTTAAAATAAAGGATTTATTTTAAAAAAAATTGGCGTGGGGTTCCCCTTAATTTTAGTCTCTAGCGGAGGTTAAGCAGACAGCTGGGGCAAATGTTTGAAGCCTGGGAAGGGGGTAATACCCATGGAGCTTCCCAGGCAACTAATATCAGCCCCCAGCTGAATACCTAGCCTTTACTAGCTATTAAAATGGGGGAACCCCCCCAAAAAAATAACGTGGGGTCCCCCCTAATTTATTAGCTAGCAAAGGCTAGGCAGACAGCTTGGGGGCTGATTTTAATAGCCCAGGAAGGGTGCCATGAATATTGGCCCCCTCCCAGGCTAGAAACACCAGCCGTCAGCCGCCCCAGAAATGGCGCATCCATAGGATGCGCCAATTCTGGCACTTAGCCTCGCTCTTCACACTGCCCTGTAGCGGTGGCAGTGGGGTAATAGGGCTGGGGTTGATGTCAGCTTATAATGCCAGATGACATCAAGCCCAGGTTAGTAATGGAGAGGCGTCTATAAGACACCCCCATTACTAACCCCATAGTCAAAGTTAAAGAAAAACACAAACACCCAGAATAAAGTCCTTTAATTGAAATAAACACACAATTCTTTATTGTTCTAAATTAAACCATACTTACCATCACGCCCATTCCAGCTGAAGCCAACGATCTCCTGCAATAAAAGAAAAATAATAAAGCAACATCATCCTTACCTTTCGATGGTTCCCAGGACAGCTCCAGCTCTGCTACATCGAGATGACAGGCTGGACCGCAGCAGAACGCTGCCATCCAGCTTGTCATCCCGCAGACACTGAGAAGCGCAGGCTTGCTTGCGCTCCTCAGTGTCTCTCTGTGACGTCATCCAGATGAGCCGAGTTCATGTCCAATGAACTCAGCTCACCTCATGCACGTCACTGACAGCGTGGGAAAATTCTCACGCTGAAGTGCTGAGTGCAGGAGAATTTTCCCACGCTGTCAGTGACGTGCATGAGGTGAGCTGAGTTCATTGGACATGACCTCGGCTCATCTTTATGCCGTCACAGCCAGACACTGAGGAGTGGAAGTATGCCTGCGCTTCTCAGTGTCTGCGGGATGACAGGCTGGATGGCAGCGTTCTGCTGCGGTCCAGCCTGTCATCTCGATGTAGCAGAGCTGAAGCTGTCGTGGGAGCCATGGAAAGGTAAGGATGAGGTTGCTTTATTATTTTACTTTTATTGCAGGAGATCGTTGGCTTCAGCTGGAATGGGCGCGACGGTAAGTATGGTTTAATTTAGAACAATAAAGAATTGTGTGTTTATTTCAATTAAAGGACTTTATTCTGGGTGTTGTGTTTTTTTAAATACTTTACTAGAAATTCATGGTGGTCATGTCTAATATTGGCGTGACCCCATGAATTTCGGGCTTAGGGCCAGCTGATAATGCCAAGCTGGCCTTAACCCCTTTATTACCCAGTGAGCCACCGCACCAGGGCCCTGGATGAGTTGGGTACAGCGCCAGAAGATGGCGCTTCTATGAACGCGCCATTTTCTGGGGCGGCTGCGGACTGCAATTTGCAGCGGGGGTGGCCCAGAAAGCTTGGGTCTCCCTGCGCTGCGGATTCCAGCCCCCAGCTGCCTAGTTGTACCTGGCTGGGCACAAAAATAGGGCGAAGCCCCACGCATTTTTTTTTTTAATTATTTCATGAAATTCATGGAATAATTAAGAAAAAAAGGGCTTCCCTATATTGTTGTGTCCAACCAGGTACAAATAGGCAGCTGGTGGTTGGGGGCAGCCAATTCCTGCCTGCTGTACCTGGCTGGACACAAATATAGTGCGAAGCCCCACGTCAATTTTTTTTTAATTATTTCATGAAATAATTTTTTAAAAAAAGGGCTTCCCTATATTGTTGTGTCCGGCCAGGTACAAATAGGCAGCTGGTGGTTGGGGGCAGCCTGTTCCTGCCTGCTGTACCTGGCTGGACACAAATATAGTGCGAAGCCCCACGTCAATTTTTTTTAAATCATTTCAGGAAATTCATGAAATAATTAAAAAAAATTGATGTGGGGCTTCGCCCTATATTTGTGTCCAGTCAGGTACAGCAGGCAGGAACGGGCTGCCCCCAACCACCAGCTGCCTATTTGTACCTAGCCGGACACAACAATATAGGGAAGCCCTTTTTTTCTTAATTATTCCATGAATTTCATGAATTTAAAAAAAAAATACGTGGAGCTTCGCCCTATTTTTGTGTCCAGCCAGGTACAACTAGGCAGCTGGGGGCTGGAATCTGCAGCGCAGGGAGGCCCAAGCTTTCTGGGCCCCACCCGCTGCAAATTGCAGTCCGCAGCCGCCCCGGAAAATGGCGCGTTCATAGAAGCGCCATCTTCTGGCGCTGTACCCAACTCATCCAGGGCCCTGGTGCGGTGGCTCACTGGTAATAAAGGGGTTAAGGCCAGCTTGGCATTATCAGCTGGCCCTAAGCCCGAAATTCATGGGGTCACGCCAATATTAGACATGACCACCATGAATTTCTAGTAAAGTATTTAAAAAAAACACAAACACCCAGAAAAAAGTCCTTTAATTGAAATAAACACACAATTCTTTATTGTTCTAAATTAAACCATACTTACAGTCACGCCCATTCCAGCTGAAGCCAACGATCTCCTGCAATAAAAGTAAAATAATAAAGCAACATCATCCTTACCTTTCCATGGCTCCCACGACAGCTTCAGCTCTGCTACATCGAGATGACAGGCTGGACCGCAGCAGAACGCTGCCATCCAGCCTGTCATCCCGCAGACACTGAGAAGCGCAGGCATGCTTGCGCTCCTCAGTGTCTGGCTGTGACGGCATCCAGATGAGCCGAGGTCATGTCCAATGAACTCGGCGCACCTCATGCACGTCACTGACAGCGTGGGAAAATTCTCACGCTGAAGCGCTGAGTGCAGGAGACTTTTCCCACGCTGTCAGTGACATGCATGAGGTGAGCTGAGTTCATTGGACATGACCTCACCTCATGTATGTCACTGACAGCGTGGGAGAAGTCTCACGCTGAAGCGCTGAGTGCAGGAGAATTTTCCCACGCTGTCAGTGACGTGCATGAGGTGAGCTGAGTTCATTGGACATGACCTCGGCTCATCTGGATGCCGTCACAGCCAGACACTGAGGAGCGCAAGCATGCCTGCGCTTCTCAGTGTCTGCGGGATGACAGGCTGGATGGCAGCGTTCTGCTGCGGTCCAGCCTGTCATCTCGATGTAGCAGAGCTGAAGCTGTCGTGGGAACCATGGAAAGGTAAGGATGAGGTTGCTTTATTATTTTTCTTTTAATGAAGGAGATCGTTGGCTTCAGCTGGAATGGGCGTGACTGTAAGTATGGTTTAATTTAGAACAATAAAGAATTGTGTCTTTATTTCAATTAAAGGACTTTTTTCTGGGTGTTTGTGCTTTTTTTAAATACTTTACTAGAAATTCATGGCGGTCATGTCTAATATTGGCGTGACCCCATGAATTTCGGGCTTAGGGCCAGCTGATAATGCCAAGCTGGCCTTAACCCCTTTATTACCCAGTGAGCCACCGCACCAGGGCCCTGGATGAGTTGGGTACAGCGCCAGAAGATGGCGCTTCTATGAACGCGCCATTTTCCGGGGCGGCTGCGGACTGCAATTTGCAGCGGGTGGGGCCCAGAAAGCTTGGGCCTCCCTGCGCTGCGGATTCCAGCCCCCAGCTGCCTTGTTGTACCTGGCTGGACACAAAAATAGGGCGAAGCCCCACTTTTTTTTTTTTTTAATTATTTCATGAAATTCATGGAATAATTAAGAAAAAAAGGGCTTCCCTATATTGTTGTGTCCGGCTAGGTACAAATAGGCAGCTAGTGGTTGGGGGCAGCCCGTTCCTGCCTGCTGTACCTGGCTGGACACAAATATAGTGCAAAGCCCCACGTCAATTTTTTTTTAATTATTTCAGGAAATTCATGAAATAATTAAAAAAAAAATTATTTCATGAATTTCCTGAAATAATTAAAAAAAAATTGACGTGGGGCTTTGCACTATATTTGTGTCCAGCCAGGTACAGCAGGCAGGAACGGGCTGCCCCCAATCACCAGCTGCCTATTTGTACCTGGTTGGACACAACAATATAGGGAAGCCCTTTTTTTCTTAATTATTCCATGAATTTCATGAAATTAAAAAAAAAAAAAAAAAAACGTGGAGCTTCTCCCTATTTTTGTGTCCAGCCAGGTACAACTAGGCAGCTGGGGGATGGAATCTGCAGCGCAGGGAGGCCCAAGCTTTCTGCCCCCGCCCCCCCCCACCCCCCCGCTGAAAATTGCAGTCCGCAGCCGCCCCGGAAAATGGCGCGTTCATAGAAGCTGGATGCTGTACCTGGCTGGCATACAAAAATATGGCGAAGCCCACATCAAAAGTTTTGGGAAAAATTAATTAAAAAATAAATAATAATTTAGGGACTGCATCTTTATTAACTCCTCAAATGTCATTTAGTGTTAAAATAAAGGATTTATTTAAAAAAAAAATGGCGTGGGATCCCCCATAATTTTAGTCTCTAGCGGAGGTTAAGCAGACGGCTGGGGCAGATGTTTGAAGCCTGGGAAGGGGGTAAAACCTACGGAGCTTCCCAGGCTACTAATATCAGCCCCCAGCTGAATACCTAGCCTTTACTAGCTATTAAAATGGGGGACCCCCCCAAAAAAAATGACGTGGGGTCCCCCCTATTTTAATAGCTAGCAAAGGCTAGGCAGACAGCTGGGGGCTGATATTAATAGCCCAGGAAGGGTGCCATGAATAATGGCCCCCTCCCAGGCTAGAAACACCAGCCGTCAGCCGCCCCAGAAATGGCGCATCCATAGGATGCGCCAATTCTGGCACTTAGCCTCGCTCTTCCACGCTGCCCTGGTGCGGTGGCAGGGGGTAATAGTGGTGGGGTTCATGTCAGCGCCAGCTGCCATGAAGCCCAGGTTAGTAATGATGGGCGTCTATAAGACACCCCCATTACTAACCTACAAAGTGTTAAAAAGAAAAAACACACTACACCCAGAAAAAAATAATTTATTTGAAATAAAACACACCATTTTATTTAATTCTTAGTATACTAAAAATAATAGTTACCTGTCCACGTTCCTGCGCTGATCTCCCATGCACAGCTGTCACATCTGGAGATGGTGACAGCTGTGCATGGCTGCTGTAAGCTCACGCTGCCAGGAACACGTCCGCTCCCGGCAGCGGGAGCCACTGACTGAGGTCACCGGAGTGAATTCAGGCAGCGCAGCTCCGGAGACCTCCTTTACGGCACTGCTGTACCGTGGGAATTTCTCACGATACAGCAGGGCCGTAAAGGAGCTAACCGGAGCAGCGCTGCCTGAACTCCGGTGAACCCTTACGGCCCCGTCATTCTAGCGGCGGCAGCGGTTCAGAGCGGTCACATTCTATGTGGCTGCTCTGAACTGGAGATCTTCGTGGGACACTCGTGGACTACTACGGAGGGGTAAGGATAAGGTTGTGGTTTATTATTTTATATTTTATTACAGGAGATCGATGGCTTCGGGGAATTAGGTGTCTAGGTGAGTATAGGTGTAGTTTTTTATTTTTTACTTTATTTTAGGTGGCGTTCGGCGGGGACAGGTAATGTATGAACTAATTTCTTTTAGGTAACCACTGGCCACCAATGACATGTATCTAACATTTATTGGGGACACAGTAGGGCAATTTAAATAGCAGGATCAGGCTGATGGGAACTACTGCTCCCATCGAGCTGATCCTGCTGGCACGAGTGGACGGGGGACAGACATAGGCCGATGGGAGTAGTAGTGTCACATCGGCCTATGTCTGCCTGCACGCACAGACACCGCGCACACCCGCACAAACATCGCACACACACCCCCGCACACACACCCCCGCACACACACTAATCATGACGGGTCTGATGGTCTGGGAGGTGAGGCTGACCTGTGCGGCCGTGGGAAAGTTCATGTGAGTTCATGCAGTCAAGCATGAACTCACATGAACCCTCTGAGGGCACCGCGGCTACTTCAAATGAACAGCTGATCGGCATCAGCTGATACCTCAGCTGTTCATTTTAAATAACCGGCGGGAAAGCGCAGCACAGAACGGGAAAGCCGGCGGTGAAGTCTTTTCACTGCCGGCTTCCCCGCCCGGGTCCATCGCTCCTTGGTGCTGCGCTCCCCGCCCGGTCCTAATTTACGATTGGGATTGGAGGTGGCGAGGGGAGAGGAGGATCGGGGTGGGAGGCTGCGGGGAAGCAGTATGGGGCTGTGTGATTGTTTAAAAGCCGGCGGCTTTTTACCGCGCGCCGGCTTTTAAACAATCAGGAGAATTCTCCCCCGCTGGGATGGCATTCTGATGACAGGCTGGATCGCGCTGCCATCCAGCTTGTCATCCTTCACAGACACTGCAGAGCGCAGGCATTATGGGAACTTCCGATTCCGGTATTTGATATTGTAAAAGTATCGGAATTAAGTATCGGAATTCCGATACCGCGAATATCGGCCGATACCCGATATTACAGTATCGGAATGCGGTATCTTTAACAGATTATAGTTTATTTAGAAGGGACCGGAAACAGGGGAAGGGCGGAGGAGTCTGCTTATATGTAAGGTCACGTCTAAAGCCCAGACTAAGGGAAGATATAGGAGAGGGAGAAGAGGGGGTCGAGTCCATGTGGGTAGAGATAGAGGGGGCAAAAAATAATAATAAAATATTACTGGGGGTCTGCTATAAGCCACCTAATATAACAGAGGAGAATGAGAAACTGCTATTAGGACAAATAGACAAAGTAGCAAAACATAATGAGGTGATTGTAATGGGGGACTTCAACTACCCGGATATTGACTGGGAAACAGAAACCTGTAGATCGCAGAAAGGAAAAAGGTTCTTGACAAATATCAAGGATAATTATCTCTCCCAACTAGTGCAGGAACCAACGAGAGGGAAGGCCGTGTTGGACTTAATATTGACTAATAGGCCTGATAGAATAACTGAGGTACAGATAGGGGGGTACCTAGGTAATAGCGATCATAATATTATCAATTTCAAAATGCCCTTCAGTAGGGTTATCAATAAGGGAACAACAAAAACATTAAACTTTAGGAGGGCGAAGTTTGATCAGCTGAAAGAAAACCTTCAACTTATAGACTGGGACAAAGTTCTTAATCAAGGAAATACGAATAGTAAATGGGAAACCTTCAAAAGAATTCTGAATACTCAGTGCGAGAGGTATATACCGTATGGGAATAAAAGGGCCAGAAATAAGAGGAAACCAATATGGTTGAACAAGAACGTAAAAGGGGCGTTAAATAGCAAAAAAGAGGCATTCAAGAGATTAAAACAGGAAAACAGTAAGGAGGCACTAATGTGTTACAAGGAAAAAACGAGAACCTGCAAAAAACAAATAAAAATAGCAAAGGAGGAAACAGAGAGACGTATTGCTAGGGAAAGTAGATCAAATCCCAAACTGTTCTTTACGTATATAAATAGTAAAAGGATTAAATCGAATAATATTGGACCGATAAAAAGTGATGAAGGCAAAATCATAGAGAAAGATGAGGATAAAGCTAATCTATTAAATACATTTTTTTCGTCAACTTTCACAAAGGAAAAAGAACTAACAGGCGAAATGAGAAGTGACAAGCTTAATCCTCCACTAAGTATGACAAATCTAACCCAAGCTGGGGTACAGAAACGCCTCAGTAACATTAAAATAAACAAATCACCAGGACCTGATGGCATACACCCACGGGTACTAAGGGAACTAAGTAATGTGATAGACAGACCGTTATATCTTATATTGAAGGACTCTGTTGAGACTGGGTCTGTGCCACTTGATTGGCGACAGGCGAATGTAGTGCTAATATTCAAAAAGGGAGCAAAAAGTAACACCGGAAACTATCGGCCGGTGAGTCTGACGTCCGTTGTGGGCAAAATTTTTGAAGGCTTTATTAATGAGGCAATTACGGAGCATCTTGATGCTAATAATCTATTAACCCCGAACCAACACGGATTCATGAGGAATCGCTCCTGCCAAACAAACCTGATTGACTTCTACGAGGAGGTTAGCTCTCGAGTAGATCAGGGGGAACCAGTGGATGTCGTGTATCTCGACTTCTCAAAAGCGTTCGATAGCGTGCCACATAATAGGTTGGTATACAAAATGAGAATGATGGGGCTGGGGGAAAATGTCTGCAAGTGGGTAGCTAACTGGCTAAAGGATAGAAGGCAGAGGGTGGTTATAAATGGAATATACTCAGATTGGGTAAGCGTCACTAGTGGGGTACCACAGGGGTCTGTACTAGGCCCAATGTTATTTAATATCTTTATTAACGACATAGTCAACGGGATAAATATTAAAATATCAATATTTGCAGATGACACAAAGTTATGTAAAACAATTAATACAAAAGAGGATAGTGAAGACCTACAGAGGGATTTGGATAAGCTGGGTAGGTGGAGCATTAAATGGCAAATGAGGTTTAACGAGGAGAAATGTAAGGTCATACATATGGGAAGGAAAAATGGAAGTCACCAGTACTCACTGAATGGGAAATCATTGGGGAATTCAGAGATGGAGAAGGACTTGGGCATCTTGATTGATAGCAAACTAAATTGGAGTGCCCAAAGTCAGGCCGCTGCTGTAAGGGCAAACAGGGTAATGGGATGTATCAGAAGAGGTATAGCTGCAAAGGATGAGAACATTGTTCTTCCACTGTACAAAGCTCTGGTCAGACCACACTTGGAATACTGTGCTCAGTTATGGGCCCCAATATATAGAAAGGATATAAATGAGCTTGAAAAGGTACAAAGGAGGGCAACAAAATTAATAAGGGGAATGGAGGGACTGCAATACCCAGAGAGGTTGGCAAAACTAGGACTATTCAGCCTGGAAAAGAGAAGGTTGAGGGGGGACATAATAAATGTGTACAAATATGTTAGGGGACAGTATAGAGACCTTGCCCGGGATTTGTTCAAAAGGAGGGATATTACGGTAACAAGAGGGCATTCACTAAAGACTGGAAGAGAAAAGGTTTCAGCACCAGCATAGGAAGGGGTTCTTTACGGTAAGAGCAGTGAGAATATGGAATTCACTGAGTGAGGAGACGGTAATGTCAGATTCACTAAACCAGTTCAAGCGGGGACTGGATGCTTTTCTAGATACCAGGCAGATTTCAGCATATACTTAAAAATAGAATAAAATAGTAGGTTGATACAGGGATTTATTCTGACTGCTGGTTTCAGAGTCGGGAGGGAATTTTTCCTCAGGTGAAGATTGGCTAAATCATTTGGGGTTTTTGCCCTCCTCTGGATCAACTTTAGCAATTACAGAACTAACAGGTCGAACTTGATGGACGCAAGTCTTTATTCGGCTTTACTAACTATGTAACTATGTAACACTAGTGCTTAGTTAACGTAATTTTGATTTTAAAAAAACAAAAATGTAAAAGCCATCCCACCACATCCTGGTGACCAAGTTCATCTCTCTAGGTTTTTTTTTTTTTTTGCACTCTGTGCAAATAAGGGTGGCCTCCCTTTTCTTTAAGCTGAACATTACATTCATATAGTTCCCCATGGCTGCGTGTCCACTAGCTGGGTCTCAGTTCTTCTCAGCCCTTATTCACATGTACAAATGGTAAGGTTTTAATACTAGACGCTAGGACCGTCCCAAAGAGGGTCACTGTGACGTGTTGGGATGGCTTTTACATTTTTTTGATCAAAATTATGTTAACTAAGCACCCTATATTATTTCCATGCACTATTGCTATTTTTTTTACTGCAGGGTATTTGCTTATTATGTTTTTATCTTGTTTTTTTTTTTCTTATATTCATGAGCTTTGTATAACCCTGTACCCACCACTGATTGACAGCTTTCTGTGCAGACTGTACGTGGGAAGAAAGCTGTCAATCAGTTGTGAGGGCAGGGTTATACACAGCTCAGCATTCTGAGCCCAGTAAATGATACATCGACGGAATCGGGGTCTCTGCTCCTACACCATGCTGCTCTCAGATGCAGTAGCAAAAACCTGGTGACAGATTTCCTTTAAAGGGAATCTGTCACCCCCTGGCGATATCAGACCTCTACTATGGGCATACAGGTTATAGAAATGTGAATCTATACATACCTGTATGGCCCTTAGTAGAGGTTTGATTGCAGAGAAATCTGTTTTTATAAACTCCGTTCCGCACAGGCTTGGTGTCCACCGGACGCCAAGAAATCCCCACTTTTGTGCTCATTATTCCCTGAAATCCCCGCCTATGTGCTTATTACTCCCTGAAATCCCCGCCTATGTGTGTATTTATCATATCCCCCCCCCTCCCCTGCACGTCACAGAGCCGTGTGACGTGCACTGTGCTCCCTCACTTCCTGGACATGCACAAAGCGCTCACATAGAGTGCGCTTTGCTTCATCCCGGCCCGTCTCTCTGTGCACTGCACCGCACGTTTCTATTGCGCAGGCGTTGGGAAGTGACAGTGACTTACAAGCGCCTGCGCAATAGAAACGTGCGTCGCAGAGCACAGAGATTCGGGACTGGGATGAAGCAAAGCGTGCTCTATGTGAGTGCTTTGTGCATGTCCGGCAAGTGAGAGAGAACAATTCACGGGGGGATATGATAAATACACACATAGGCAGGGATTTCAGGGAATAATAAGCACATAGGCGGGGATTTCTTGGCGTCCAGGGGAAACCAAGCCTGTGCAAAACGGAGTTTATAAAAACAGATTTCTCTGCAATCACACCTCTACTATGGGCCATACAGGTATGTATAGATTTACTTTTCTAAACCCTGTATGCCCATGGTAGAGGTCTGATATCGCCCAGGGGGGTGACAGATTCCCTTTAAAGCAAACACAATTTTCTCGCCCCAGTCCACTGAGTATATAGCAGATTAACAAATTGAATCTCCCAATGTAATATTTTTAGCAGCCAAGAAGCATAAAAGTCTTTAGGCATCACCAAAACAATTGTAGAAAATGTCTAGACTTTCATTTGGCTCCTAGGAATTGTCCAGTCCTGATTATTATATGAAAAGTACAAAGTAGCGATACAAATAGAAGCACAAGAACAATACATGTAACTTTACAACTAAGCAACAGGAAACAAAAGCAAAGAGGAATTGCCAGTTGTGAACATTACTCAATTTGATCTTAAAAACATCAGTCACAGAAGTTAGAAGATGGAAAGCACATTGATATATTCTAAGCCCTCAAAGCATGAAACGACTACTAAAACCAGCAGTCATACTTCAGCCAGAATTTTAAAACATCTGCCTAATTCTGTGTACATCCCCCCTTGAGCCTCCAAAACAGCTCTCACCCGTCAATACATGGGCTACACAAGTTCTCTTAAGGTGACTAGTGGCATCTTGCACCAAGACATTAGCAGCTGTTGTAAGCAGGAATTCCATGGCTATGGCCTGCTTTTCACCAGCACATCCCAAAGGTTCTGGATTGGATTGAAAAATCAAGATTTTGGAGGTCAAGTCAATACCTTGAACGTTTTGTCATGTTCATCAAACTTATTTTTGAAGTTTAGCAGGGTGCATTAGCCTTCTGAAAGGCAACTGCAATTACAGAATATCAATAAAGTGTTTAGGTCACATTTCCATCAATGAGAAGACCCAGTAGAACATTGTCCAAAGCCTCCACCAGCTTGTCTCCTTCCCATCATGCATGCAATGGTGCCTACTGTAGGCACTTTTTGACAGGGATATCTATGAGTACTTAAGACAAGTCAGTGGCTAGGTAGCCTCATACACAGAAAGCTGCAAAGCCCCCTGTGTGTTCAGACACCTTTCTATCATAGCCAATATTAACTTTCAATAGTAGCTCTTCAGTAGAATTGGCGCAGAGAAGCTAGCCTTTATCAGAACAAGCATCAATAAGCTTTGGCTTCACTGGTCGTCCTTCTTTAGGTAGGTACTTAGCACACTAAATCAACCATTTTAGAGATTTCCTGACCCATCCATCCAGCCCTCACAATTTTTGCGACAGTGCGCGTTTTCATAGTATGTAGTTTAGCAAGCTTGTTACCACAGGTGTTCCACAATGATTACATTTGGGTCATGCAATCCTATCACATTTTCATTATGCAAAAACTGCATGCAGTCTACTGTGTACTGCGTCAAAACCTGTGCCATAAAACATGGCTGATTAAAGTATATAGCGATTAGTATAGATTAGTTTAGGCAAAACATTCCACATGGCTCGCACGCAGCTGGGGTCCAATTCTGCTCTGCCAGTCACAGCTGCTGTCAAAGCCAGAACATTGTTAATTGGTATTTGTCCCTTTGGTTTTTGCCATTAAATGGGCTGTCAGGCCATCAGTTATTGATGACTCATCCATGGGATATCAGATTCGTAGGGGTCCTGAACCCAGCGATGAACACAAATAGTCCTGCCATTTTTTGGATTGAAAATGATTTGACTATCTTTATTCCAGTAACGAAATGAAAAGGATCATTCCAGGTACAGACAACAGATTAGCACAGGCTTTTTCCAATACGTTTCAGATCACCTTGGTCCATATTAAAGGCCAACACCCATACATCCACGATCAGATGTTCTAAGCTTTAGCAGATGCCGAATGACAAACCAATTAACAATGCATTGCATGTAGTGTTGAGCGATACCTTCCGATATCAGGAAATATCGGATCGGATTTTATCGGACCGATACCCAAAAAGTATCGGATATCGCCGATTCCGATACCGGAAACCAATGCAAGTCAATGGGACACAAATATCGGAATGAAAATAAACCCTTTCTTTCCTTGTAGGTTAATTCTACATGAAGGAAAACAACTAACAATAATGTAGAATGTATTGGGGGAGGTGGTTGCCCAAATCGATGGGAACAGTGCTCACAGTGAACATGAAAAGCCGGCAATTCAGCAGCGGCATACACCGGTACCCGACAATTTATAACAGAAAGAATAGAGCTTCACACATAGATTAGATAGATAGAAACATGTCAGTCACATATATATGAAGTACAGTGATAGTGTTGCTTATTGTACTTGTCATTTAGTGTAAAGGATTTATTAAAAAAAATATTAGTGTTTTCATGCACCGTCTCTTTAAAAAAGCCGGCCGGCAATTCAGCAGCGGTACCCGACAATTTAGAATAGAAAGAATAGAACTTCACACATAGATTAGATACATAGAAACATGTCAGTCACATATATATGAAGTAGAGTGATCGTGTTGATTACTGTACTTGTCATTTAGTGTTAAAATAAAGGATTTACAAAAAAAAAAAAATTGGCGTGGGGTTCCCCGTAATTTTAGTCTCTAGCGGAGGTTAAGCAGACGGCTGGGGCAGATGTTTGAAGCCTGGGAAGGGGGTAATACCCACGGAGCTCCCCAGGCTACTAATATCAGCCCCCAGCTGACTACCTAGCCTTTACTAGCTATTAAAATGGGGGATCCCCCCCAAAAAAATGACGTGGGGTCCCCCCTATTTTAATAGCTAGCAAAGGCTAGGCAGACAGCTGGGGGCTGATATTAATAGCCCAGGAAGGGTGCCATGAATATTGGCCCCCTCCCAGGCTAGAAACACCAGCCGTCAGCCACCCCAGAAATGGCGCATCTGGATGCCGTCACAGCCAGACACTAAGGAGCGCAAGCATGCCTGCGCTTCTCAGTGTCTGCGGGATGACAGGCTGGATGGCAGCTTTCTGCTGCGATCCAGCCTGTCATCTCGATGTAGCAGAGCTGAAGCTGTCCTGGGAACCATGGAAAGGTAAGGATGATGTTGCTTTATTATTTTACTTTTATTGCAGGAGATCGTTGGCTTCAGCTGGAATGGGCGTGATGGTAAGTATGGTTTAATTTAGAACATTAAAGAATTGTGTGTTTATTTCAATTAAAGGACTTTATTCTGGGTGTTGGTTTTTTTTTAAATACTTTACTAGAAATTCATGGCGGTCATGTCTAATATTGGCGTGACCCCATGAATTTCGGGCTTAGGGCCAGCGGATAATACAAAGCTGGCCCTAACCCCTTTATTACCCAGTGAGCCACAGCACCAGGGCCCTGGATGAGTTGGATACAGCGCCAGAAGATGGCGCTTCTATGAACGCGCCATTTTCTGGGGTGGCTACGGACTGCAGTTCGCAGCAGGGGGGGCCCACAAAGCTTGGGCCTCCCTGCGCTGTGGATTCCAGCCCCCAGCTGCTTAGTTGTACCTGGCTGGACACAAAAATAGGACGAAGCCCCACGTATTTTTTTTTTTTTACTTATTTCATGAAATTCATGAAATAATAATAAAAAAAAGGGCTTCCCTATATTGTTGTGTTCGGCCAGGTACAATTAGGCAGCTGGGAGTTGGGGGCAGCCCGTTCCTGGATGCTGTACCTGGCTGGCATACAAAAATATGGCAAAGCCCACGTCAAAATTTTTGGGAAAAATTAATTAAAAAATAAATAATAATTTAGGGACTGCATCTTTATTAACTCCTCAAATGTCATTTAGTGTTAAAATAAAGGATTTATTAAAAAAAAAAAAAAAGCGTGGGATCCCCCATAATTTTAGTCTCTAGCGGAGGTTAAGCAGACGGCTGGGGCAGATGTTTGAAGCCTGGGAAGGGGGTAATACCCACGGAGCTTCCCAAGCTACTAATATCAGCCCCCAGCTGAATACCTAGCCTTTACCAGCTATTAAAATGGGGGACCCCCCCCAAAGAAATGACATGGGGTCCCCCCTATTTTAATAGATAGCAAAGGCTAGGCAGACAGCTGGGGGCTGATATTAATAGCCCAGGAAGGGTGCCATGAATATTGGCCCCCTCCCAGGCTAGAAACACCAGCCGTCAGCCGCTCCAGAAATGGCGCATCCATAGGATGCGCCAATTCTGGCGCTTAGCCTCGCTCTTCCACGCTGCCCTGGTGCGGTGGCAGGGGGTAATAGTGGTGAGGTTCATGTCAGCGCCAGCTGCCATGAAGCCCAGGTTAGTAATGATGGGCGTCTATAAGACACCCCCATTACTAACCTACAAAGTGTTAAAAAGAAAACACACACTACACCCAGAAAAAAATAATTTATTTGAAATAAAACACACCATTTTATTTAGTTCTTAGTTTACTAAAAAAAAAAAATAGTTACCTGTCCACGTTCCTGCGCTGATCTCCCATGCACAGCTGTCACATCTGGAGATGGTGACAGCTGTGCATGGCTGCTGTAAGCTCACACTGCCGGGAACACGTCCGCTCCCGGCAGCGTGAGCCCCTGACTGAGGTCACTGGAGTGCATTCAGTCAGCGCAGCTCCGGAGACCTCCTTTACGGCACTGCTGTACCGTGGGAATTTCTCACAGTACAGCAGGGCCGTAAAGGAGCTAACCGGAGCAGCGCTGCCTGAACTCTGGCGAACCCGCTTATGCAATGAAGGGGTTGCTTTACGGCCCCATCATTCTAGCGGCGGCAGCGGTTCAGAGCGGTCACATTCTATGTGGCTGCTCTAAATTGGAGATCTTCGTGGGACACTCGTGGACTACTACGGAGGGGTAAGGATAAGGTTGTGGTTTATTATTTTACATTTTATTACAGGAGATCAATGGCTTCGGGGAATTAGGTGTCTAGGTGAGTATAGGTGTAGCTTTTTATTTTTTTACTTTATTTTAGGTGGCGATCGGCGGGGACAGGTAATGTATAAACTAATTTATTGTAGGTAACCACTGGCCACCAATGACATGTATTTAAAATTTATTGGGGACCAAAAAAAACATGTATAGGGGCAAAAATAGCACATGGGGCAGTGCAAATAGCAGGATCAGGCTGATGGGAACTACTGCTCCCATCGAGCTGATCCTGCTGGCACGAGTGGACAGGGGACAGACATAGGCCGATGGGAGTAGTAGTGTCACATCGGCCTATGTCTGCCTGCACGCACACACCAATCATGACGGGCTGATGGTCTGCGAGGTGTGGCTGACCTGTGCGGCCGTGGGAAAGTTCATGTGAGTTCATGCAATGCAGTCAAGCATGAACTCACATGAACCCTCTGAGGGCACCGCGGCTACTTCAAATGAACAGCTGATCGGCATCACCTGATACCTCAGCTGTTCATTTGAAATAACAGCGGGAAAGCGCAGCACAGAACGGGAAAGCCAGCGGTGAAGTCTTTTCACTGCCGGCTTCCCCGCCCGGGTCCTTCACTCCCCGCTCCTTGGTGCTGTGCTCCCCGCCCGGTCCTAACTTACGATCAGGATGGGGGGAGCGGTGGATCGGGGTGGGAGGCTGCGGGGAAGCAGTATGGGGCTGTGTGATTGTTTAAAAGCCGGCGGCTTTTTACCGCCCGCCGGCTTTTAAACAATCAGGAGAATTCTTTCAAGCTGGGATCGCATTCTGATGACAGGCTGGATCGCAGCTGAGCGCTGCCATCCAGCTTGTCATCCTTCAGAGACACTGCAGAGCGCAGGCATTATGGGAACTTCCGATTCCGGTATTCGCTATTGTAAAAGTATCGGAATTAAGTATCGAAATTCCGATACCGCGAATATCGGCCGATACCCGATATTTCAGTATCGGAATGCTCAACACTAATTGCATGGTTTCATTCAATGTGAAGTGACTGATTCTGGGTACTGCACAACAGCTCTTATTCTCTTGATTTACTGATTGGTGGAGGAACAGTGTGTGGGACTCCCATCAATATAATATTGAAGATCTTTCTTATAAATAGGTCATCAGTATCTGGTAATCAGACCACCTGTTTAACAGTCAGTAATAAATTTATAAGCATTTCCCTATAATCTATTTGATAGCTACTGCGACTGTCAGGTCAGTGTCATAGTGGACATATCATTTGCCTGATTATTTAAAATGTCCAACTATAGTAAAATACTTATTCCCAGATTCTTGACTGGGATTTAATAACTCTCACCTACACTGAAACATTGTACAGGTAATCCGCAAGACAGACATTTCTGCTGCTTATATGATTAGACTCCATGCAAAAAAAACTTTTATATTTGGGAAGATATGGGTGGAGGTCAGACTCTGGATATTATGGCCTATTTATTTGTAAAATAAACAAAACATCATTGATACTGAATACATAAAAGGTTTTTTAAATGCCTCAGTATCACACAAGATATTCTAAATTTGATCATTCACTACATGTATATTTTCAGTTCAAGGAGTATGTATGTGTTGCATAGCGATTGAGCATTACTTAGGCTGTGTTCACACGCTGCATCACCACTTGTGCTACTGAGGCCATGCTCAATTACAGGAGCAAATTAGAGCACAAGCTTGTAGGCAGAACCTCAATGTTACTGCAAATTCAGGCACTCATTGGCGACGGCAGGTGGGCGTGCCAGCTACAGCACAGGATGCCAGCCTTGGAAAAAAACGGGACAATCTTTTAAATGTGCGTTTTACAATCTTTCAATATATTTAGTTCACTTAGTGCTAAGGATCAACTAGTATATCCCCCACCTGTTCTATTATGTAATATTATCAGTCTAGCAACATTGTGTCCTATTTTATTATTTCTACTTTATGTGTTTACTAAAAGAGGGGAAAAAACATATGCTAAATGTTAAAGAAACCTACAGTAAATTTGCTAAAGCAAATAGCTGAACCACAGTGGGCAGGAAGCACAACAGAACATCTTAAGCAAGCCTTCCTTTCAAAATCACAAGACCCTGCAGGAAAGTAATACAATGGGAGTCATTTAAAAAGGATGTCTGTTGTTTATGTCAAACAAGTAAAGGAATTAACCTCATGCTCTTTAAAAAAAAAAGGGTTTACCAAGAAAACACTCAAATGTAGATTCACATACAAAACAACTTTTAAAAGACCTGTAATGTCTGTCAATTAAAACCATTACATATAATGTTGCAAGTATAGTTACAAATATAAAGGTATACACCCCTAACAACACCAAGACATTAACTCGAAGGAAAAAAAACATCAGAAGGTCCGCTAGTTTAACAATGGGTCTGTGAAAAGTCCTATTCTCCACACACATAGACCGTACATGGACTAAGAATACGGTCATCTGAACATACCATAAGACAGTGTTTTATACTGACTGTTCTGCCTGATCATATAGAGCTGTGCTGTCACAAAGTTTCTCTATATTGAGTATCGTGCATGAGCAACACCAGATGTATCTCTATTATACCCTAAATCCCTAACCACCATGGATCTAGACCTTGTTTTAGCAGACCAAGTTGTATAGGTAATATTTTGGGGCATCACATATATTCTCTTGATGGGTTATATAGTTAATTTAGTGACAAAATGTATAATTGGTGGAGGAAGGTCGAACTTGATGGACCTAGGTCTTTTTTTCAACCTATGTAACTTTTATTAGCCCATTATAGGGGTAAATTGGGTAAAAAGCAATTCTGTATGATTTCCATTTTCCTACTAAGCTTGTAGTATAAATAAAATGTTTCCAAATGTATCTTTTTTAAGTTTCATCGCTTTTACACAATTTTTTTTTTTTTTTGCTGGATAAGCTTTAGTTTTTATTGGCACCATTTTGGAGAAATACACTGGTGCTTCAAAATTTGCGAACCCTTCAGAATTTTCCCATATTTCTGCATAAATAGGACATAAAAAGACATCAGTTTTTCACAAAGGTCCTAAAAGCAAATAAAGAAAACAAAATCAAACAAATGAGTTATACATATTAAACTTGATAATATGACATAATATAGACTTGAAAATGATCCAATATCACAAGTCTGTGAGTAGCAATAGTATGCGAATCTTTGCTTTCATTATCAGGTGTGACCCCTTTTGCAGGAATAACTGCATCTAATCATTTCTGGTAATTGCTGATTGGTCCTGCACATCGACGTGAAGGAATTTTAGCCCATCGATCCCTATAAAACAGCTTCAACTCTATTATGCAAGCGGATTTTTGCCCAAAAACTGCTCGGTTCAGGTCCTTTCACAACATTTCTGTAGCATTAAAGGGAATGTCAGCACAGAATGACTGTTCAAACCAAGTACAGGCGCTCGGCGCTTCATGGCACAGCCAATCATTTATATACACCTTCCCACCTGCTTGGTTTCCATTTATCGCCACCTTTCTCTGGCTCTATGAAGCCAGGGCTGTCAATCAAAGCAGGTGGGGTGGAAATAGATGGAAAACAAGCAGATGGGAAGGTATATTTAAAATGACTGGACCCATTGTGCAGCACCGAGCGGCAGTATTTAATTTGATCAGTCATCCTGTGCTGACAGAGTCCCTTTAAGGTCAGAACTTTGACATTCTAAAATGTTTAGTCTATTCTTCATTAACCATTCTTTCGTACAACAACCTATGTCACCATTGAGCAGAGATCTCAATCTGCGCATGTGTAGCCATTTGAAGCCTGCTGGGATGTTAACATGTGCATACGCAGACACCGGCGCCATTTTACGGAACCCTGCAACCATATCGATCTGCGCAAACACCGCCCCGAGCTAGGATAGCGCCGTCACGGAATTTTAAACAGTATGTAGATCCTTACATCAGTAACAGCTAAGGGGCCGTGGCAGAGATGAACATCTTACCCACAGTCACACCCACAGGCCGTCCCAGATGCACGAACAGCTTATTGCACCAAAACTTCTATTGGTGATTAAAGAATAACCAGGCTGAATATTTCTACAGTGAAGGTACCTATTAAATCAGCAGAACAGCGACTTTATGCCCATATCCTTAGTCTATCATGCCTGATCCTGATAACAGGTTCTCTTTAAAGGGACTATGTCATCAGAAAATGACAAACTTACAGTAGAATTCAACGTCTCATTGGACATTAGCAGCAATAGACTGACTCAAAACCTAATAATGTCATTGGTCATTGTGACGAGAGGAAAGTCGCGAGCTAGGATATCATCTATTGTGGATGGTGTACCCTGTGTTATCTACTGCATTGTTTCCAATCTCCAAAATCATATCACAATAAGAAGTGTAGTAAAGCCAGGTAGGAATACGTTAAATACTAGCACTGCAGGTCTTAATTAGATGGCCCTGCCTAGTTTTTTACAAAACCAGGGCCTGTGTTCACTAAGTGTGTATCAGTCTGCTGGATGCTGAGCAGAGTTGAGTGTGCTGCTGATAAATGACCAGCCAAAACATGAGCTATAGCTGGGAGAGAGATATGCCAGGGTTTCTCTTTGAATGGAGACTGCATGGGTCAGTTAGGAAAGTGAAGCAGTCTGTGTGCTGGAGCTGCAGAGAAATGTGTGGAAGCAGCAGCCTCTACAGTGTGAACTGTGTCCAGAGTTTAACATTTCTGTTTGGCGCTGGAAGTTGCTGGAGTTAGGCTGAAGGGGAAACCGAAACATGGTAAAATCGTAACTTTTCTGTGTATAAAGTGTTGCTCTAGGAGAAAAGAATGTAATCAGTTCGGGTGAGCCCGCACTGACATATGTTCCCTGCTAAATGAACTGTTTATTTGCCATTACACCTTTGCGCCCAGAAGAGGTTTTTTGAAAGCAATAAAACAGAACCTGTTTGGACCAAACCACTTTGCCTTTGTGAACGCTACCTAATGCCTATCTGAGAGTGTGAATCCCTACAGTAGTAGGCATAATAGCAGCAAATATCTCAAATGAGAAATGTAGAATATTTCTCCTGATTCACCATGTCACTTACCCCATATGTAGGCATTGCGGTAGCTTAGGTATCCATGGTTACGACCAATGGAAACTAGCTAACTCACTACATGAGTGGTTGTAACCATAGATACCTAAGCTACTGCAATGCCCTGCACATGAAGAAAGAGACATAGTGAATCAGAAGAACTATACTACATTTTTAATTGGAGGTATTTGCAAATATTATTATTATTATTAGTACAACTACTACATATTGGGATAGGATCTTGGAGATGGGAATACTCCTTTACGTGCAGCACACATAGCCGGATGCAATGCACAGAGAAGCTAAGTGCAAGAGGAACCAGTAATGGCTGTGTGACCAATATGCAATTGCGCTGCATGTTGGAGGAGCAGTTGCAGAGGTCTTGTGGCCTGTGTGAATAGTTAAAGATTTCTGAGTTTGTTTTTTTAATATAGTGATATGGAACATTAAGCGCTAGCTAAAAGCTCAAAGGAATGAGCATATACATTTCTGTGTAATAACAACTTGCTGTTTTTATGTTCAGTTTTTTTAGCGCCTTTTAAATGCTTGAGATTTCCAGATACCAAGCGGTTAAAAGAAGTGAGCTAAAAAATCATCAGGAGGACGCTTAATACATTATGATAGAAGTTAATACGAAAGGTTACAGAACCGCTAGGGTTTATTATTATTATTATTATTATTATTATTGTCGGAGTTTAAAAAAAAATAAAATAAAATAATGAATGGAAAGTGCCAGTAAAAAAAAAATAGGTGGCCAAAAAAGCTCTTAGGAAGAGGCAATAAAAAATGCTAAAAAAAAGACGCTTCAGGAACAAATTGCTGGCATTTCCTGTAACATCCTCCTCTTGAAAAACTTGGCGAGTATGTGTATATACCCTGAACAGATCAGTGACACGGAGTTAAAAAAAAAAAAGTGTGCTTTTACACTGAAGTTCCATATTGACATTTTAGTTGAGTGAAATTTCTACAAAATTCAACAAAAATACAATGTAATTATTTTTTGGGTGGATGTAAAATAAACACAACAAATAAACCGCTTGAGAAATTGAATGCGTCACGTGACAAACCAGACTGGAAAAAAAACGTTAACCTCAATCACCCATTTCTCAACAAACCACATTGCAGATAGTACTTACAAGTCTGCTAAGCATTTCTGCTTCACAGAGCAAAAGAAAAAAAAACAAAATCATGTGACAAAACAGGATGCTGTGGTGAGGATATTGGCACAGAAAGGCATCTTGCCATCCTTACAAACACTCAGGAATCAGAAACTTATGATGCACAAAATTGCAAAGTTTATCACTCCCAACACTCAATTTACACTACTTACACAGTCTTATAGGGCTAGAAGTTAATACCTGCAGTATAGATTTCATGTTTTTAATTTAAAAAAAACCCATTTCATATGCAAATGATGATTTCTCTATGAACCCTTGGCATGGCGAAAGGCTCAGTGCATCATTCTGCCCCTTCAATCAGCATTTCCAACCTCCCAATAGCTTGCTTGATAACACACATCCAAACTGACAATGCTGAAGCTAAACAGGTGTGCACCCACAGCATTGGTGAAGGTGCTTTCTCCTGTCTGCAGTGCTTGCTCGCCGCACACAGGAACACACAGTGGCAGTCAAGGCGCAGCAGACAGGAGAGAGGAATGGGAGCACGCTTGTACTGACACTGCTGGTGTGTATGACTGTTCGGCTCCCGCAGTGTTAGTTTGGATGTGCAAGGCTGGGGGATTCAATCCAGGCACTGCTTGCTTTGGACGGGCAAGCACTGTCAAGCAAGCAAAGAGGAGGTATATAGCTCTTTTGATTAAGTAGGATCCCTTATTTGGATATGAAACATGCAAAATTAAATGAACGGCGGCCAGGTATGCGATATGCATACTCCGGGGCAGAACCCGTCTAGTGGGTGCAGCCTCGCTCTATACAAGTGTATCAAGTGAGGCTGCGTCCACTAGACAGGTTCTGCTCAGGAGTATGCATATCGAAACCTGACCGCCGTTCCCGGGCCTAAGAATGGCGAATCCTTGCTGTGCACAGTGCGTGACTGCAGACTTTTCATTTTAGGCCGGACAACCCCTTTACCATTCACACGGTCTCACTAGCCCTTATATATATAAAAATTATCTGAGACCACCCATTTGTTTTGTTTTTTAAACTTCACCCATCACCAATCTGTCGCATACCACATGGGTCTGTTCCACAATTGTTGTAGCATACATACATCGGCGGATTATAATGAGGGACATCTGGGCTACCACCTGGGGCCCAGCCATCCAGGGAGGCCCATGATCCAAAAAGTAATTACTCCCATTATAATCCGCATGAGGGCCACGGCAGCCACAGCATGTTTAAATAATGCTGGTCCCGCCCTGCTGCAATATGTCTTGCAGGACGTATCCAGCATACAGAGCACGAGTGCTCCTACTTAAGCCATGCCTACCGTCTCTACCGGAGAGGAGCTTCTAATGGCGGCACTGCCGGCCTGAAGACTGTCTGAGGGAGAAGCTGCGCCTGCCTCATCTCAGGAACATCACTAGCTGTTGCCTGGGTCACTGGGCGTGCACTGCGTCTGCCACTATTTGTGTAAAGTTACTTTGTATGTGGCAGACTGCCAGTGGCAGCCAGGGGGCTTTGTATGTAAAGGCAAGGGGCCATTTGTAATTATTAAAACTTGTGGATAAAATGTGGGGGATGGGAGTGTGATTGAAACTACATGGGGCAAATGCCTTTGCACACTGTGCCCTCCACCTTGGACATTTTGCTTGCATCATTTATTTATATAGAACATGAAGAGATCACAAATGTAATGTATACTGGACTGCTTGCAGAAATTCTGCTATTCCCCATCTCAAATTAAAGGGGTGCTCCAGGCTAAGAAGAGAAGCCTGCAGTCGCTCTAAGGCCACGGCCCGTATTTTTTCTTAGGAGTGGGAGCCAAAACCAGGAGTGGGTGATAAAAGCAGAATTGGTGACTTGTTTCTATTATACCTTTTCTCTGATTGTTCCTCCCTCACCTGATTTTGGCTCCCACTCCTGAGAAAAAATACTGACCAAATACTGATAGTGGGGCTGTGGCCTAAGTTTCATAATCTTCAGTCTCATAAAGTGACTGCAGGCTTCTCTTCTTAGCCTGGAGCACCCCTTTAATTTGAGATGGGGAATAGCAGAATTTTTGCAGGCAGCCCAGTATATATTACATTTGTGATCTCTTCATGTGCTATAAAAATGTAGTTTCAATCACACCCTCACCCCCCACATTTTATCCACAACAATAATGGCCCCTTGGCTTTAGATACAGAGCGCCGCAGCAGATTCTGCTTCTGTGTATTTATACCACTATTTCACAGACCGCAGTCACATAGTAAATGCAGACTTACCTTCGGAAATCAGACAAACTCTTTAAAGTTTTTTACCGGACGGGTTACAAAAAAACAAAACGCTATTAACATGCAGATAGAAGATTAATCTGCAGATTAATAGCGTTCTGAAGCCGTACGCCGCTGCACCGAGAGCCCCACTGCCTGAAGTAAATAAACTTTATTCCTCTCAGCAGCCTCAGGTTCTCAGTCATAGATGTGCAGCTGGCGCAGTTTCAGTACCCGCTCAATGCACAATGAGTGGCGGCTGTAACCACCCCCTGGCACTGAGTGATAGCCGCCTCGGCATTAGAGCCAGCTTTCATTCAGTGCAGGGATGTGGGAAAAGCCGCCACTGACTATGCATTGAGTGGATACTGAAGCCGAGCCTACTGCGCCTCTATGGCCACGGCCCCATTATCGATATTTGGTCAGTATTCTGTCAGTACTTTTTCTCAGGAGTGGGAGCCGAAACCAGGAGTGGGTGATAAATGCAGAATTGGTGACTTGTTTTCTCTGATTGTTCCTCACCTGGTTTTGGCTCCCAGTCCTGAGAAAAAATATTGACCAAATACTGATAGTGGGGCCGTGCCCTAAGACTGAAAGGCTAGGGTCACATAAGCATATAAAAAAATTGGTCCCATTCTCATCCAGAAAAGTGGTATGATTTTTTTCTCACTTGTCATCTGTGTGCAATCTGTTTTTTTTACAGCAGCAGCTATTAATCTTTTACAGGACCATTTACAGTTTCCTATGTTACAGAATTGCAATGCATCCATAAAAATCGGATGCCATTCTGATGGTCCATATGGCATCCGATTTTTTTTTTTTTTTTTTTTTCCCCTGCACCCATCCGTTTTTGGAGTAAAATATCAGCATGCTTATTTCTCACATTGAATATAGGTGAAAAAAAAACCTCAGCTCTGCACTGTCTCATTGAATAACACTGGTCCAACTGCAATACCCTTTTCTATGGAATTGCACTCGTTCAAGTTATACACTCGTGTGAGTGAGCGGCACCATTACTGTACTTGACCTGTAACATGGGGGGACCCACACAGTGTGAACAGCGCAGGACCCTGGCTACCCTTAATCTGCCCCTGCATACATGTAAACACAAGGCTATAGTCTAAAATATTATATATAAAAGCAGATATTAAAATGTCATAATCCCAGTACTGGGCAGTTCAAGAGTTAGTAATGGGGGTTCACATAGCAACAGTCTGTGATATTTGTAATAGGGTTGCAAGCCCAGTTTCAACCCTCTTACATGACCTTAAAGGGAATCTGTCAATAAGATCAACACTCCTAAGCCGTCTATATGGGCATATAGGTCATAGGAAGCTGAATAACATGATACCTTGACACCTGTGATATGGTGTTTTATTCCAGAGAAATCCACAATTTTCTTACTATGTGAATGAGCTGTTAAGATCTATGGGCTGGACACTGATCTCCCTGAGAATCTCCCTCCAGAGTTTGTTTTAAATGAAAGGGAGTGTTCCAAGTGTGAAACATTCAGATCAGGAAAGCAGAATGTCAGTCATTACATGTCTCACACTCGTAACGCCCCCTTTCATTTAGAATAAGCTCTGGAGGCAGATTCTCAATCGCTATCAATCTCTTTAATATTTTTCACGCTTTTCAGTATATTGAACGGTAAAATGAATGCCACCATACAGCAGTGATGTTGAAGGGGAGGGGAGAAAAAAAAGCGTAAAAATGAAAATTGGCTGTGGAGGGAAGGGGTTAAAAGTAAACCATGCCCAATATTTACCACTGTAGTTTCCCTTTCACTCTTAAAACCTCACTGTCACCTGCCAGGCTGTTCATTAACGAAGAAACAATTAGTAAGCCACATGAAAGTGAAACTATTTTTCGCTCTTTCCACAAGCTTTCTTTCCTTACAGGCATAAACAATGTTATTTTAATTGCATACTTACGCAATTACATATGTATTGCCACCTTTTTTCCAAATAATCCCAGTTCACAATATGTATTATAAAGTTATTATAACTTTGCATATACAGGAAGCAATAATTTTATACAGGAAGCAATAATTTTTATAAGTACAGATAAATTATCCAGTAAATCTTCAGAAATTAAATATGTTGAGTATATTTTATGTGTTGAGGGTTGTAATTTGCATTTGTACTTTGTGTATAGTATTACTGAAGAAAAGCCTAGGAAAAGTTCAGTAATATTTGTCCCGGACTCTATTGTGTTCCTTTTAATAGAAAACTCAGGGACTTTACTTAATACTTGCTCCTGCTTCTATGATTACAGGCATTCACAATGGAAAAACAATGGAGTACGCATGAATAAGATTAATAAAAAAATAAAAGGATCTATTTCATAGTGATGGCTTTCTAAACATGTTAAACCTACTTATTACTACTTAGAGAGTAACCGCCATTTTAATTTTCTAAATTAATAATACACATGAAAATAAGCAACTGTGTAACATATCTTCTTAGAGAAATCGGCTTCTTTCTCCTTTTGGACAGATCATTCACCCTCAATATTCTCATTTCACAGGTAAAATCTGTATTCAGATCTGCTTAGATAGCAGATGGCAGTTGGTGCTCATAAAGTTCTATGGAAGGCAAAGGTGGGAGGAAGGTTTAGAGGCAGACAGACATTCTGCTGGACGTTACAGATTAACCCCTTAGTGACTGGGCCAATTTTTTTTAAATCTGGAAAGCATCACTTTATGCAGTAATAACTCTGGAATGCTTCAGCATATCACATTGATTTTGAGACCTTTTTTGTGACACATCATACTTTATGGTAACTGTAAATTTAGGGTGATATGCTCTTGATATGCTTTGTGTTTATAAAAATATCAGACATCTGACATTTTTTTTTTTTTTTTTAAAAAGGCAATTTTCAAATTTGAATGATTTATTCCTTTAATCCAGATTGTCATACCACACAAACTATTATAGCATTTCCCTCGTGTCTGCTTTACAACAGCACCATTTGTAAAATGCTGTTTTATTTTGTTCAATGTGTTCGACCCCAAGGCTGTAGGTCTGGTGGGGGGAGAAACAAAAAACAGGCGCAGATCTAAGTGTAGATGTATACAGTGGTGGCCAAAAGTATTGGCACCCCTGCAATTCTGTCAGATAATACTCAGTTTCTTCCTGAAAATGATTGCAATCACAAATTCTTTGGTATTATTATCTTCATTTAATTTGCTTGCAAGGAAAAAACACAAAAGAGAAGGAAGCAAAAATCAAATTATTGATCATTTCACACAAAACTCCAAAAATGGGCCAGACAAAAGTATTAGCACCCTCAGCCTAATACTTGGTTGCACAACCTTTAGCCAAAATAACTGCGAACAACCGCTTCCGGTAACCATCAATGAGTTTCTTACAATGCTCTGCTGGAATTGTAGACCATTCTTCTTTGGCAAACTGCTCCAGGTCCCTGATATTTGAAAGGTGCCTTCTCCAAACTGCCATTTTGAGATCTCTCCACAGGTGTTCTATGGGATTTAGGTCTGGACTCATTGCTGGCCACCTTAGTGGCACCTCCAGTGCTTTCTCTCAAACCATTTTATAGTGCTTTTGGAAGTGTGTTTTGGGTCATTGTCCTGCTGGAAGACCCATGACCTCTGAGGGAGACCCAGCTTTCTCACACTGGACCCTACATTATGCTGCAAAATTTGTTGGTAGTCTTCAGACTTCATAATGCCATGCACACGGTCAAGCAGTCCTGTGCCAGAGGCAGCAAAGCAACCCCAAAACATCAGGGAACCTCCGCCATGTTTGACTGTAGGGACCGTGTTCTTTTCTTTGAATGCCTCTTTTTTTTTCCTGTACACTCTATGTTGATGCTTTTTCCCAAAAAGCTCTACTTTTGTCTCATCTGACCAGAGAACATTCTTCCAAAATGTTTTAGGCTTTCTCAGGTAAGTTTTGGCAAACTCCAGCCTGGCTATTTTATGTCTCTGGGTAAGAAGTGGGGTCTTCCTGGGTATCCTACCATACAGTCCCTTTTCATTCAGACGCCGACGGATAGTACGGGTTGACACTGTTGTACCCTCGGACTGCAGGGCAGCTTGAACTTGTTTGGATGTTAGTCAAGGTTCTTTATCCACCATCTGCACAATCTTGCGTTGAAATCTCTCGTCAATTTTTCTTTTCCGTCCACATCTAGGGAGGTTAGCCACAGTGCCATGGGCTTTAAACTTCTTGATGACACTGCGCACGGAAGACACAGGAACATTCAGGTCTTTGGAGATGGACTTGTAGCCTTGAGATTGCTCATGCTTCCTCACAATTTGGTTTCTCAAGTCCTCAGACAGTTCTTTGGTCTTCTTTCTTTTCTCCATGCTCAATGTGGTACACACAAGGACACAGGACAGAGGTTGAGTCAACTTTAATCCATGTTAACTGGCTGCAAGTGTGATTTAGTTATTGCCAACACCTGTTAGGTGCCACAGGTAAGTTACAGGTGCTGTTAATTACACGAATTAGAGAAGCATCACATGATTTTTCAAACAGTGCCAATACTTTTGTCCACCCCCTTTTTTAGGTTTGGTGTGGAATTATATCCAATTTGGCTTTAGGACAATTCTTTTTGTGTTTTTTCATTGAAGACAAATTAAATGAAGATAATAATACCAAAGAATTTGTGATTGCAATCATTTACAGGAAGAAACTGAGTATTATCTGACAGAATTGCAGGGGTGCCAATACTTTTGGCCACCACTATATATATATATATATATATATATATATATATATATATATATATATATATATATATATATATATATATATATATATATATATATATATATATAGAAACAGAAGAAAAATGAACTGCTCACCTTTAGCAGATCTTGTACCAAGGCTTATCGACCAATTCTGGTCTAAAGTGGGTAGCTGGTCCACTGGTATGCAGCTTCTATCTGGATTAAACGGATCTCCCAGCTGGAGTCCGTAAGAATAGGGTTCAGAGTATGTATCCAGCCAATTGAGCGCTCCCAGGGTCACAAGGAATGATTATCCAAAAAAAGGATTTAATTCTTCAGAAGATTTATTCAGGTTGGTAAATAGATAAAACTTATAAATAAAACAACGCGTTTCGGCTATTAAAATTAAAGATATATAGCCTTCCTCAGGTCTAATGTAAGAGAGTCAATAGTGGTGGTTATATAGTCACTATAAAAACCTACCTAGTGAAATAATTATCCTAATCACATGTAAATTGGTTTGAGTTGGAACGCCCAAATCCCATTCTATAGAGACTCGGCTTTCTCAGAGTTAGGATTTTCCAGTTTTTTCCTCTGATTATAGAATAAACAAATTATAGAGCAGCTAAATTTGTCATAATAAAATTTGTCATAATAAAATTTTGGTAATGAAGATATTATACTTTCTACTTCTCTTTCTTTCCTTTCTTTTTCTATCCCTTTAAGAGGAGAAAATAAGTGCATTAGTAGAAAAATCTATACCATGATCCTGAATTTAAGAAGATTTTCATTCAATAGGTATATCAATGAAATTCAGATAAGGGGAGTTTAATTCACATGGATATATATGCGAAAGGTAGTAAAACGGAGAGAGAGAGAGAGAGAGAGAGAGAGAAAAAAAAAAAAAAAACGCATAAAAACGCATCAAAAAACGCAACAAAAAAACGCAAGAGAAAAAAAAAACAAAAAACAAAACAAAAAAAAATAAAAAAACGCATCAAAAAACGCAACTAAAAACGCAAGAGAAAAAAAAAAGGAGAGAGGTTATTATTATACATAGTGAATGAAACATTAATTGTGGAGATATCTCCGTGAACTCTATACATTCTCCAATTTATCACTGAGGCCATCAGGATACAAACAACGTAGTCTATATATCCAGAAGGCCTCCTTCTTGTTAAGTTGTTGGATCCTGTCAAGAATATCAGCCGGGATCTGCTCCACCGGTGTAAGTCTCACTTTAAATTTTTTGTTATGGGTAGTAAGAAGATGTCTGGAGAGGCTGTGTGTTAATAAGCCATTTTTGGCATTGTATCTGTGGGCATTGAGTCGGGATCTCACCATTTGTGTGGTCCTACCCACGTACTGGAGACCGCAATCACATGTAATAACATAGATTACATAGTCACTAGTACAGGTCAGGTGATTCTTGATATTAAAAGTCTCTCCTGTGCTATTCGATGTAATGGAATGGGACCCATGAGCAATTATATGACAGCACTGACATTTTTTCTGAGAGCACCTATAAGTGCCATTCTGTGTGAGTCTATTTGTACTAATCAAGGGACAAATGTTTTTAGATTGAGAGAACACTGGTTGGCCTCCTGGTTTCCGTTTTTTTAAACGGCTAGGTGCGAGGAGGTTTCACGCTGTGGATGCGGGGTTGGACGCACTGGGAAACTCCGCCCACAGCCCATCACTCACCGTGGAACGCAGCACTGAGTCCCGGGGGTCACGTGATGCCTGTGAGTGGTCAGCGGTAGCACCGCTCACAGGCAGTAACGGCAACGTAAGGTAATTACAAAAACACTTATAGGCACAGGGTGAATACATTGGGGCAATTTAAAAAAAAGTACTGGACAACTCCTTTAACCCCCAAGGTGGTTTGCACGTTAATGACCAGGCCAATTTTTACAATTCTGACCACTCTCACTTTATGAGGTAATTACTCTGGAACGCTTCAACGGATCCCCCTGATTCTGAGTTTGTTTTTTCGTGACATATTGTACTTCATGATAGTGGTAAAATTTCTTCAATATGACTTGCGTTTATTTGTGGGGAAAAAACTGAAATGTGGCAAAAATTTTGAAAATAAAGCAATTTTCAAACTTTGAATTTTATGCCCTTAAATCAGAGAGTTATGTCACACAAAATAGTTAATAAATATCATTTCCCACATGTCTACTTTACATCAGCACAATTTTGGAACCCAAATTTTTGTTTGTTAGGGAGTTATAAGGGTTAAAAGTTGACCAGCGATTTCTCATTTTTTCAACAAAATTTACAAACCAATTTTTTTAGGGACCACATCACATTTGAAGTGACTTTGAGGGGCCTTTTATAACAGAAAATAGCCAAAAGTGACACCATTCTAAAAACTGCACCCCTCAAGGTGCTCAAAACCACATTCAAGAAGTTTATTAACGCTTCAGGTGCTTCACATGAATTTTTGGAATGTGGAAGAAAAAAAATGAACATTTAACTTTTTTCACAAAAATGTTACTTTAGACCCAAATTTTTTTATTTTCGCAAAAGTATCAGGAAAAAATGGACCCCAAAATTTGTTGTGAAATTCCTCCTGAGCACGCAGATACCCCCTATGTGGGGGAAAACCACTGTTTGGGCACACGGCAGGGTTCGGAAAGGAAGGAGCGCCATTTGACTTTTTGAATGTAAAATTTGCTTAAATAATTGGCGGACGCCATGTTGCGTTTGGAGAGCCCCTGATGTGCCTAAACAGTGGAAACCACCCACAAGTGACCCCATTTGGGAAACTAGATCCCTCAGGGAACTTATCTAGATGTGTGGTGAGCACCTTGAACCCCCAGGTGATTCACAGAAGTTTATAACTGAGCCGTAAAAATTAAAATTTTCACATTTTTTCCCACAAAGATGTTTTTCAGCCTCTAATTTTGCATTTTCATAAGGATAACAGGAGAAATTGCACCATGCAGTTTGTTGTGCAATTTCTCCTGAGCACGCCAATACCCCATATGTGTGCGGGAAAACGATTGTTTGGGCGCACGGCAGGGCTCGGAAGGGAAGGAGCGCCATTTGACTTTTTGAATGTAAAATTTGCTTGAATAATGAGCGGACGCCATTTTGCGTTTGGGGAGCCCCTGATGTGCCTAAACAGTGGAAACCCCCCACAAGTGACTCCAGACCGAGCAGGTAACATTCTGCATCAACACTATAATCTGTGTGAAACAGGTAAACAGGACAATCTCTAACATCACTCCCCTTTCCTTTTAGGTGACCTTCATCCAGTATCAACCTCCAAATCCAATTGTCCCACCCTGTCTGACCCTACTCAGGACTCTATCTTATATATGTTTTTCTACAAGTATTAATTGAGTATTTTAATAACTAAATAAACTATCCTAATTTTAACTTTACCTCTCACAGCCATTTTTATTAGTACCTCTAAACCGTACCAGGACCAGCGCAGATAACATACATACCTACATTTTGGAAACTACACACCTCAAGGATTTTATCAAGGGGTATAGTGAACATTTTGAACCCAGTGGTACAACACAGAATTTGATAACATTAGGTCATCATATTGAATAAGTTGTCATTAGTCTTGAGTGCAAGTGATCACTGCTTGAGTTTGCATCGGGTACTCGGGTATGCACCAAGTATTGCGGGTGCTCAAGTGACATGCTCGAGTCCCCGCCCGCATGTGTCACAGTTGTTAGACACCCAAAAAAAACATGCGGGGATCGCTCGTGCATGGCAGGCAATCCCCTTGAGGTTTTTCAGGCTGTTTAACAGCTGCAAAATATATGGGTCGAAGGTTCAAGCATGTCACTTGAGCACGCGCGATACTCGATGCATACCCGAGCACCCGATGCAAACTCAAGTAGTTAGCACCTGCGCTCAACACTAATCCCCATATCGTCATCATTTTTTTTTCTTACCTTCTGAAAAAATCCCAACCCCACCACAACCCTAACCCCTACCCTAGTACAACCCCAACCCTAGAGGTTATTTTTTTACACCGCGGTATAAGTGATTAGACAACTTTATTCTTCGGGTCAGTGCTATTACAGTGATACCAGATTGATAACGGGTTTTTATGATTGACACACACTAAAAAACCTTTTTTTTTGCAAAGACTAGTTTTTGCATCGCCATATTTTGAGAGCTATCATTTTTCCATATTTCGTCCGACAGTCATGTGACAGCTTGTTTTTTGCGGGACAAGTTGACGCTTTTATTGGTACCATTTTTGGGCACGTGACATTTTTTGATCACTTTCTATTCCGATTTTTGGGAGGCAGAATAAACAAAAACCAACAATTCAGGAAATTTTTTTTGCAGGTTTTTTTTATGCCGTTCCACGTGCTGTAAAATTGATAAGACAGCTTTATTCTTCGGGTCAGTACGTTTACAGCGGTATCACATTTATATTTTTTTTTATGTTTTGGCACTTTTACACAATAAAAACTATTTTATAGAAAAAAGTATTGTTTTTGCATCGCTTTATTCTGAGAGCTATAACTTTTTTACTTTTCGGCTGATGGAGCTGTATGGCGGCTTGTTTTTTTGGGGGAAAAGATAAACATTTTTATTTACATTAGTCTTTTTGATCGCGTTTTATTCCATTTTAGTTCGGCGGTATGATAAAGCATCGTTTTTTATTTTTTATCGTGTTCACTAAAGGGGTTAACTAGTGGGACAGTTTTATAGGTCAGGTCGTTCCGGACGCGGCAATACCAAATATGTGTACTTTTATTGTTTTTTTCATAAGAACATATATTTATGGGTATAGTATATTTTTATTTTTTGTTTCTTAAAAAATAAATAAATATATATATATATATATATATTTTACAATTTTTTCTATTTTTTTTTTCACTTTCTGACATTTTTATTACTTTTACATATTGTTCCACTATGGGACTTTCACTTTTTACATTCTGATCGGCTGTATAGCATAGGAATGCAGAACCATCCCTGTGCTATGCAGCCTGTCAGTGCTGCACAGGGAGAAGTTACTCTGGTCACGCACTGCGCATGACCAAACTTCTCGCCTTCTGGTGACCCGGATGTTGTCATGATGACATCGGGTCACCATGACAACATCCGGGACCCAGCACAGACTCCGCGGGACGCCGGAGAGGAGGTTAAGTATCGGCGCTTGTCTCCCACCTTGCTCCCGCAATGCTGCGATCGACTTCGATTGCAGCATTTCGGAGGTTAATGTGCAGGGAGCGGTGCGGGATGGCTCCTTGCACATTGTCACAGCTGACACCCGGTACTATCAGCTGACACCTGGCGGTGATCGCGCCTGCACAGCCTCTGTGCGGGCGAAATTGCCAGGGCGTACTAATACGTATCTGGCCCGTAAGGCCAAGGGCACAGATACGTATTAGTACGCCTTGGGCCAGAGAGGAGTGAATTATAAAATAAAAAAAAGGCCACAAGAAGTGGACAACCCCTCTAAAGGGAATCTGTAGACAGGTTTTTGCTGCCTAACCTGACAGCAGCATAATGAGACCCTAATGCCAGTGATATGTCACTTACTGGACTGCTTGATGAAGTTTTTATAAAATCACTGTTTATTAGCAGGAGAATATCAATTGATCACTAGTAGTGATGAGCGAGAGTGTTCTGTTAATCCTTTCGGCAAGCATGCTCGGGTGCTCGCCGAGTATTTGTGGCGTGCTCGAATGTTATGTTTGAGTCACTGCGTGTGCATGATTTGCGACTGTTTGACAGCCTTAATACATGTGAGGAATGGTTAACAAATAGGCATTCCTCACATGAATATAAAAGCTGTCAAACAGTCGCAAATCATGCACACGGAGTGACTCAAATATATCACCATGCACCACAGCACCATGGAATCAATGGCGCTATATAAATAAATAATAATAATAATAATAACATTCGAGCACGCCGAAGATACTCAGAAAACACCCTCGCATGCTCATAAATCTCGAGTAACAAGCATGCTCGCTCATCACTTATCACTAGTAAACCTGCTGCCATGTAGTCCTCCTTTCATGAGCGCCATATAACCCCACCACCACCATTGATTGGCATCTTTCTGCCTAAGCACAGTGTACACAGAAAGCGGTCAGTCAGTGGCATGGGCAGGGTTATAAAGAGATCCGCAATCAGAGAAAACTTTTATCTGCGGCAGATCTACCAGTCATTTTATCAAAACTGCAGCAAGGAGCCCAGTGAATGAGACATTGAGACATTCTGTCTATTGCAATCCCCATTAGGAAATGAGCTCCATTATTAACAATGCTATCCAGTGTACATCTTGCCACATGCATGCATTCCTTGAACAGCCGGTCGGGGTGGCTTACTGCTGCGCGAGATGTGTGCACGTTGTGCGTTTGGAAGCCCAGGTACTGGATCTAAATGAGCAGCTAGCAACACTGAGATCCATTGACAATATGGAAAGGAGTCTGCTGCTCACTGAGCAGCAGCTCACTGGGGTAGATGTGGGGGAGGGTGGTAGTCAGGAGCTGCAGGACAGTGAGGTCGCTAGTTGGGTGACAGTTAGAAGGGGGGGTAGAGGGAAGAGTGCCAGGGAGGCTAGTCCTGATCTGGCACACCCCAATAAGTTTGCAAAGTTGGCAGATGAGGGGAGTGATGGTACAGGGGTAGCACTGCTGCAACAAGGCATGTCCCCTGAAAGCCGGAGGAGCGTCAGCTCCAGTAAAGAGGAGATAGGAGAGTAAATAGGAGTAACATAGTAACATAGTTTGTAAAGCCGAATAAAGACTTGCGTCCATCAAGTTCGACCTGTAAATTTTGTAATTCCTAAAGTTGATCCAGAGGAGGGCAAAAAACCCCAAATGATTTAGCCAATCTTCACCTGTGGAAAAATTCCCTCCCGACTCTGAAACCAGCAGTCAGAATAAATCCCTGTATCAACATACTATTTTATTCTATTTTTAAGTATATGCTGAAATCTGCCTGGTATCTAGAAATGCATCAAGTCCCCGCTTGAACTGGTGTAGTGAATCCGACATTACCGTCTCCTCACTCAGTGAATTCCATATTCTCACTGCTCTTACTGTAAAGAACCCCTTCCTATGCTGGTGCTGAAACCTTTTCTCCTCCAGTCTTAGTGAATGCCCTCTTGTTACCGTAATATCCCTCCTTTTGAACAAATCCCTGGCAAGGTCTCTATACTGTCCCCTAACATATTTGTACATATTTATTATGTCCCCCCTCAACCTTCTCTTTTCCAGGCTGAATAGTCCTAGTTTTGCCAACCTCTCTGGGTATTGCAGTCCCTCCATTCCCTTTATTAATTTTGTTGCCCTTCTTTGTACCTTATCAAGCTCATTTATATCCTTTCTATATATTGGGGCCGATAACTGAGCACAGTATTCCAAGTGTGGTCTGACCAGTGCTTTGTACAGTGGAAGAACAATGTTCTCCTCCTTTGCAGCTATACCTCTTCTAATACATCCCATTACCCTGTTTGCCCTTACAGCAGCGGCCTGACTTTGGGCACTCCAATTTAGTTTGCCATCAATTAAGATGCCCAAGTCCTTCTCCATCTCTGAATTCCCCAATGATTTCCCATTCAGTGAGTACTGTGAGTACAGTGAGTAAATAGGAGTAAATAGGAGAGCAGGGCAGGCCAGGCAGGTGCTGGTAGTGGGGGACTCAATTATTAGGGGAACAGATAGGGCAATCTGTCACAAAGACAGGGATCGTCGAACAGTGTGCAGCCTACCTGGCGCTCGAGTCCGGCACATCACTGATCGGGTTGACAGATTACTGGGAGGGGCTGGTGAGGACCCAGCGGTCATGGTGCACATTGGCACAAATGACAAAGTTAGAGGTAGGTGGAAGGTCCTTAAACAGGATTTCAGGGAATTAGGCTGCAAGCTGAAAGCAAGGACCTCCAAGGTGGTATTCTCTGAAATACTACCGGTACCATGTGCCATGCCAGAGAGGCAACGGGAGATTAGGGAGATAAATAAGTGGCTCAAGAACTGGTGTAGGAAGGAGAGATTTGGGTTCCTGGAGAACTGGGCCGACTTCTCAGTTGGCTACAGACTCTACGCTAGGGACCGGCTGCACCTCAATGGGGAGGGTGCAGCTGTTCTGGGGGAGAAAATGGCTAGAAGGTTGGAGGAGTGTTTAAACTAGGGATTGGGGGGGGGGGGGGTATTCATTTTATAGGTGGGGAAGATAGTGCAGATAGTGACCTGGGCACAAATGAAGAAATTGGGGGTGGGGTTAGAACAGTCAATAAAGTAAGAAGGAATAGAGGTACAGAGAGATACATAAAATGCATGTACACTAATGCCAGAAGCCTCACCAACAAAATGGAGGAATTGGAATTAATTTTGTTGGAAAATAATTATGACATGGTGGGGATATCTGAGACGTGGCTGGACGAGAGCCATGACTGGGCAGTTAATTTACAGGGCTATAGTCTGTTCAGAAATGACCGTACAAACAAGCGAGGGGGGTGTGTGTGTTTATATGTAAAATCATCCTTAAAACCCGTCTTGCGGGAGGATATATGTGAATCTAATGAAAATGTAGAGTCCCTGTGGGTGGAGATGAGGGGGAAAAAATAATAAATTACTGATAGGGGTTTGTTATAAGTCTCCAAAAATAATGGAAGTAGCGGAGAATATCCTCGTAAAGCAAATAGATGAAGCAGCGACTCAAGGAGAAGTCATTATTATGGGAGACTTCAACTACCCTGAAATACATTGGGGGACAGAAACATGTAGTTCAAGCAAAGGTAATAGGTTTTTGACAACTAAGAGACAATTACCTTTCACAACTGGTTCAGGACCCAACAAGAAAGGGGCACTGCTAGACCTAATATTAACCAATAGGCCAGACCGCATATCAAATATACGAGTTGGGGGTCACTTGGGTAATAGTGATCCCAAAATAATACGTTTTCATGTAACCTTTAATAAGATGTGTAGTAGAGGGGTTACAAGGACACTAAACTTCAGGAAGGCAAATTTCCAACGGTTGAGAGATGATCTTAGTGCAATAAACTGGGACGATATACTGAGACATAAAGCTACACAAAGCAAATGGGAGACATTTATTAACATCCTGAATAGGACCTGTGCACAATATATACCCTTTGGGAATAAACATGCTAGAAATAGGAGGAAACCACTATGGCTAAATAGAGCTGTAAGGGGCGCAATAAGTGACAAAAAGAAAGCATTTAGAGAACTAAAGCAAGTAGGTAGTGATGAGGCATTAAATAAATATAGAAAATTAAATAAATTATGTAAAAAACAAATCAAGGCAGCCAAGATTGAGGCAGAGAGAATCATTGCCGGAGAAAGTAAAAATAACCCCAAAATATTCTTTAACTGCATAAATAGTAAAAAACTAAAAAATAATAGTGTTGGCCCCCTTAAAAATAGTATGGGTGAGGAGGAGGAAAAAGCCAATATGCTGAATGATTTTTTTTTCAACCGTATTTACACAAGAAAATCGCATGACAGAAAACATGATTAATGATAACAAAAATTCTCCATTAAATGTCACTTGCTTAACCCAGCAGGAAGTATGGCAGCGTCTAAAAATAACTAAAGTTGACAAATCCCCGGGCCCAGATGGGATACACCAGCGAGTACTGCAAGAATTAAGTAATGTCATAGATAGACCATTATTTTTCATCTTTAAAGATTCCATAATAACAGGGTCTGTACCACAGGACTGGCGTATAGCAAATGTGGTGCCAATATTCAAAAAGGGGACAAAAACTGAACTTGGAAATTATAGGCCAGTAAGCTTAACCTCTAATGTGGGTAAAATCCTGGAGGGTTTCCTAAGAGATGCTATAATAGAGTATCTGAAGAAGATAACCTCATGACCCAATATCAACATGGGTTTACGATGGACCGTTCCTGTCAACCTAATCTGATCAGTTTTTATGAGGAGGCAAGTTCGGGACTGGACCAAGGAAATGCAGTGGATGTTGTGTATATGGACGTTTCAAAAGCTTTTGATACGGTTCCACACAAAAGGTTGATACATAAAATGAGAACAATGGGGATAGGGGAAAATATATGTATGTGGGTTAAGAATTGGCTCAGTGATAGGAAACAAAGGGTGGTTATTAATGGAAAACACTCAGACTGGGTCTTAGTTAACAGTGGGGTACCACAGGAGTCAGTATTGGGCCCCCTTCTTTTTAACATATTTATTAATGACCTTGTAGGGGGCATACAGAGTAATATTTCAATATTTGCAGATGACACTAAACTCTGCAGGGTAATCAATACAGAGGAAGACAATTTTATATTACAGGAGGATCTATGTAAACTAGAAGCTTGGGCTGATAAATGGCAAATGAGCTTTAATGGGGATAAATGTAAGGTAATGCACTTGGGCAGAGGAAATAAAATGTTCAATTATATGCTTAATTGTAAAACACTGGGCAAAACTGTAACTGAAAAAGACCTGGGTGTATTGGTGGACGACAAGCTCACGTTTAGTGGCCAGTGTTAAGCAGATGCTGCAAAGACAAATAAAATAATGGGATGCATTAAAAGAGGCATAGATGCTCATGAGGAGAACATAATTTTACCTCTATACAAGTCACTAGTGCGACCACACTTAGAATACTGTGTACAGTTCTGGTCTCCGGTGTATAAGAAAGACATAGCTGAACTAGAGCGGGTGCAGAGAAGAGCGACCAAGGTTATTAGAGGACTGGGGGGTCTGCAATACCAAGACAGGTTATTGCACTTGGGGTTATTTACTGTGGAAAAAGAAGGCTTAGGGGTGATCTTATTACTGTGTACAAGTATATGAGGGGACAGTACAAAGACCTTTCTACTGATCTTTTTACTCTGAGGCCAGAGACGGGGACAAGGGGGCATCTTCTACGTCTGGAGGAAACAAGGTTTAATCATAATGACAGAAGGGGATTCTTTACTGTAAGAGCAGTGAGACTATGGAACTCTCTGCCGCAGGATGTTGTAATGAGTGATTCACTATTAAAATGTAAGAAGGGCATGGATGCCTTTCTTGAAAAGTATATTACAGGTTATATATACTAGATTCCTTGATAGGGTGTTGATCCAGGGAACTAGTCTGATTGTCGTATGGAGTCGGGAAGGAATTTTTTTCCCCGATGTGGAGCTTAGTGTTTGCCACATGTTTTTTTTTTGCCTTCCTCTGGATCAACATGTTAGGATATGGGTTGAACTAGATGGACTTAGTCTTCATTCAACCTTAAAAACTATTTTATATGTCATGTCCTGCTATGCACCAGTTCAAGGCTGAGTTAATCAGAAATTTAAACACACTATGTTATACTATGTAACCCCTGGCAAAAATTATGGAATCACCGGGCTCGGAGGATGTTCATTCAGTTGTTTAATGTTGTTGAAAAAAAGCAGATCACAGACATGGCACAAAACTAAAGTAATTTCAAATGGCAACTTTATGGCTTTAAGAAACACTAAAAGAAATCAAGATAAAAAAAATGTGGTACTCAGTAAGGGTTATTTTTTTCAGACCAAGCAGAGGGAAAATATTATGGAATCACTGAATTCTGAGGAAAAATTATGGAATCACCCTGTAAATTTTAATTTCCAAAACTAACACCTGCATCAAATTACATCTGCTCGTTAGTCTGAATCTAAAAAGGAGTGATCACACCTTGGAGAGCTGTTGCACCAAGTGGACTGACATGAATCATGGCTCCAACACGAGAGATGTCAATTGAAACAAAGGAGAGGATTATTAAACTCTTAAAAGAAGGTAAATCATCATGCAATGTTGCAAAAGATGTTGGTTGTTCAGTCAGCTGTGTCTAAAATCTGGACCAAATACAAACAACATGGGAAGGTTGTTAAAGGCAAACATACTGGTAGACCAAGGAAGACATCAAAGAGTCAAGACCAGAAACTTAAAGCAATATGTCTCCAAAACAGGAAATGCACAACAAAACAAATGAGGAACGAATGGAAGGAAACTGGAGTCAATGTCTGTGACTGAACTGTAAGAAACCGCCTAATGGAAATGGGATTTACATACAGAAAAGCTAAACATAAGCCATCATTAACACCTAAACAGAAAAAAACAAGGTTATAATGGGCTAAGGAAAAGCAATCGTGGACTGAGGATGACTGGATGAAAGTCATATTCAGTGATGAATCGCGAATCTGCATTGGGCAAGGTGATGATGCTGGAACTTTTGTTTGGTGCTGTTCCAATGAGATTTATAAAGATGACTGCATGAAGAGAACATGCAAATTTCCACAGTCACTGATGATATGGGCTGCATGTCAGGTAAAGGCACTGGGGAGATGGCTGTCATTACATCTTCAATAAATGCCCAAGTTTACATTGATATTTTGGACAGTTTTCTTATCCCTAGTAACAAAGAAAATGACGGCACTTCCACTATAAGAAATAGGTGTGAACAGGTGCTTACTAAGAGGAGCTACCTCCATATACAATGAAAAAACAAAGTAGCACTCTGTAACGTTGAGCATGTGAATATGAAGTATGAAATATGAATAGCATTACTGCTGTAGAAAATAGAAATAAATGAAAAATTTGAAATTTTTTTAGCACGTATAAATATGAAGGATGAAATATGAATAGCATTTCAAATATTTTTCATTTATTTCTATTTTCTACAGCAGTAATGCTATTCATATTTCATACTTCATATTCACATACTCAGCGTTACAGAGTGCTACTTTGTTTTTTCAGTTTTCTTATCCCATTAATTGAAAGGATGTTTGGGGATGATGACATCATTTTTCAAGATGATAATGCATCCTGCCATAGAGCAAAAGCTGTGAAAACATTCCTTGAAAGAAGACACATAAGGTCAATGTCATGGCCTGCAAATAGTCCGGATCTCAATCCAATTGAAAATCTTTGCTGGAAGTTGAAGAAAATGGTCCATGACAAGGCTCCAACCTGCAAAGCTGATCTGGCAACAGCAATCAGAGAAAGTTGGAGCCAGATTGATGAAGAGTACTGTTTGTCACTCATTAAGTCCATGCCTCAGAGACTGCAAGCTGTTATTAAAGCCAGAGATGGTGCAACAAAATACTACTGATGTATTGGAGTGTTCTTTTGTGTGTTTTTCATGATTCCATATTTTTTTCATTAGAATTGAGTGATTCCATAATTTTTTCCCTCTGCTTGGTCTGAAAAAAATTACCCTTACTGAGTACCACATTTTTATCTTGATTTCTTTTAGTGTTTCTTAAAGCCATAAAGTTGCCATTTGAAATGACTTTAGTTTTGTGCCATGTCTGTGATCTGCTTTTTTTCAACAACATTAAACAACTGAATGAACATCCTCCGAGCCCGGTGATTCCATAATTTTTGCCAGGGGTTGTATATACAGTTTGGTATGTGGGGGTTTTGTTGATCTTACTGGCAGAGTCTCTTTAAGCATTTATGACAAAAACCGTAACCGATTTAGGGTAGTGGTTAGCCTCTACCAAGCGAGGGCATCGAGATTTTAGTGCTACTGGCAGCATAATCTTATTCTTATGGTGCTGAAGAATTAAGTCAGTTAGTGACCACAGTAAAAGGCATATTGGAGGTCATAAAAAGGTTAACTTTTTTTTTTTTTTTTATTTCATCCCTGCCGCCTGAGCGGTTTTCTACGTTTTTCGACATAGCCACATGAAGGATTGTGAGGGCAAGATGCATTTTTCACTTGGGCACAGAAAATTCGTAATTTTTATTTATTTTTTATGGTGTGAAGGAAAGGGAAAAAAGTCTACACTAGTTTTTGTCTATGTCGTGTAAATGACATTTGTAGGGACCACAGTCACCACACGATTATGGCTATACTAAACTGGCATTGCCAGTTTTCTACATTTGCAAGAATGAGGGATAAGAAAATAAAATTCTGCAATCATTTTTCTCTGTGTATTGTAAATTACATTATTTGTAGGGACCATATGATTATGGCAATACATTTTTACATTTACACAATAAAAACCCCCCACAAAAGCGCCTCTTAATTGGTCCATCAACTTTAATGGGTTAGTACTCAGACATCACTTGTATGTCAGCACTGAATGAGTGAATAGGCTCTTAAAGGGGTTGTCCGATCCAAATCGATAAGTCTGCAGTCACTTTGGTGACTGCAGACTTCTGAGCCCCACCCCCCACCCCCAGCGCACGTTCATTCTCTATACATGCTAGTCGGCCACGGCCACATCACTAGAAGGGGCGCGGCCTCGGCTAAATACAAGTGTATGGAGCAATGCTGCACCCACTGGCCGGGAGCATGTGTAACTCATAAAACCCTCCGTTCCAAGGTCTGAAACCGGAGAATCTCTGCAGCGCACAGTGCGTGTGCTGGGGGGATTCATAAGTCTGCAGTCATATAGAGTGACTGCAGACTTATCGATTTGGACCAGACAACCCCTTTAAGATTAAGACCACCTCTGAAAGTCAAGAAAATTCTGTATTAACCCTAAAAATATGCTTGGATGCCTAGATTTTTAGATATTATGATGCACACAAATTTTGCTTTGTACTGTATGGCTTAAAGAGAATCTGTCACCAGACTTTTGCTACTCCATCAGAGAACAGCATAACAGAAGCAAAGACCTTGATTCCAGTATTGTGTCACTTACTGAGCTGCTTGATGTAATTTTGATAAAATCTTTTCTCTGCTGCAGATCTAGCATTTATCTGAATGTTGAGCTTTGTATAACCTTGCCCACACCACCCACTGCTAGCTTTCCGCCATGTACAGTGTGCACAGAAAGTTGCTAATCAGTGGAGAGGGCAGGGTTATACAGAGCTCATGAATATGCTTGACTACCTGGCAGCAGGGTTACTAGTCCTTTAGTGATAATCTAATACTGATAAAACAGGGATTTTATCAAAACTCCAATAAGCAGCCCAATTAAGTGTCACATTGCAGGAATCAAGGTTGCTGTCTCTACATTATACTGCTCTAAGATTAGGTGGCAAAAATCTTGTGACAGATTCCCTTTAAAGATCCCGACTGGATCATATTTCTTACACACCTGAAAGTCAGCCTGATAATAACTAGTACTCACTAACTCACTACACTTTACACTGTATCAAGAGTCTTCCTGTAGGGTCTACATGAATGTCAAGTACAAGATAAATATTTACACCCATGTAATTGCCGTTTACCCATTCTCTTCTGGAGCCATGCTTCAGGAAAGGGCGTGAGAAGACATTAATAACTTTTAATAAAGTCTTCTGTCAGAACGTAATACCTATAAGGATCTAATCAAAATCTACATTTCCATATGATGTATTTGTTGTAGATTATCAGAGAGGATTCTGCAACTAAACTACTGTTTAAGAATAGGTCGCAATAATGCCACTACAGGCATCACTGACGTTTGGAAAGGTTTTTTGACCGCTTTGAAGTCACTCTCATAAGTATTCATACACCTGAAACTAAAATCACTTTGGGTCGGATTACCTATAGGAAAAAAGTATTATCTGGTTTACCCCCCAAAAAAGAAAAAACTTGCCGCTGGTCCCTGATACTTTCTCAGAGAACTCATTGGGCAGCAGGATTTCATCACAATTAGTGATGATCGAGCATGCTCGTTGCTCGAGATTTACGAGCATCCCCGGGCGAGCACCTATCATCTTGAGCGTGCTCGGGTGCTAAGTTTTCGTCGCTCCGTGAACATGATTTGCGACTGTTTGACAGCTTTAATACATGTGAGGAATGCTGGAAAAACAGGCATTCCTCACATGTATTAAAGCTGTCAAACAGTCGCAAATCATGTTCACGGAGAGACGAAAACTTAGCACCCGAGCACGCTGAAGATAATAGGTGCTCGCCCGAGCATGCTCTATCATCACTAATCACTATTTATCCAGTGTCTCCTCCAATCTCTCAGAAGATGGAAGGTAAAAAGACATGATCAACTAAAGATAATCTGTCAGCAGGATTGTGCTCAGTAAACTACATACACTGTCAGGTGGGCAACATTACACTGATTAAAATTATACCTTGGTTGATGAATTCCATCCTGCGGTTCTTGTGTAAGCTTTACTTTCAGTTTGGAGATAATGATATGCTTATGCTTCGGGGCAGCCTGTGGGGGGCACTCTAACTGGTGCTCTGCTTTTGTATCCATCTGTATGCTCTTATGACAGCTCACTGTGCCTTAACTGACCTGCCTCCTATTTTACCTAGCATGTCGCACACCTGACAGTGTATGTAGTTTATGGAGCACAATCCTGCTAACAGGTGTGCTTTAAAGAAAATCTGTAAGCACGTTTTTGCTATGTAAAATGACAGCAGCATCATGTAGGGGCTGAGACCCTGATTCCAGGGATGTGTATTACTGCTTCAATAAAATCAGACACCTACAGGACAAAGTATCTTGTGCCTCCCAGTCAACTGCTCTGTATAACCCGACCCTCACTACTGATTAGCAGATATCTCTGTACACTGTACATTGACAAAAATCTGCTAATCACGGGTATGTGCAGGGCTATACAGAGCTTAGCATTCTGAGCACTGCTACATCTGCAACACAAAAACTGTAATTGTCTCAAAATGATAGCATGCAGACCAGCAAGTGACACATCACTGGAATCAGGGTCTCAGCCCTTACATCATGCCGCTCTCTGATTTCAAAGCAAAAACCTAGATCCCTTTAACTTTGCACATTGTGAAAGATGGGTCACAGCATGTACTAATATGCTGAGCTGAAAAATCCATAAATTAGCTTGCACGTGACTAAAAACGTTTCAGTGAGCAGATAATAAAAATATTATACAGTAAAGAATAGCTTTGCAGGAAAACACCTACTACATCCAAACTCGAGCAAATAATACAATGTTTACAGAGTCCACTGGTGCAAGTACCAGGATGAAAAGATAACAGGAGAAGAAAAAGCAACCAAAGCAGAACTAATCGTAGACTGATAGCATACAGCAATGTGCACCCACATGCTCTGTTCAGACTGGTTTTCTTTATATGATTTTCTCTATGCCACATTTACCACTACTTAAGGAGAAAAGAAAAACGTGCACCCATACAAAGTCACCTGTATGGGTGCAATTAATGGCGGGTGAATTATAATTCTAAGAAAGTCAGAGAGATGCTCTATTGTAGATAGTTATACTTGAATATGACTAGATTATAGGTAACTGGGGGAAATAATTGGTAACAGACTGACCTGACTGCAGTTTGGAGTAAGAATTGTATTACATTACAGTAAGAGGAAAATGCTCAGTTTCATACTGTAGTAATTCTTCCATAACAATAGAATGTAAGCAAGGGTTAACGGCAAATCATTACTAGGACCATCTACTTACAGCTCTGCTACAAGTCACTTTAAATAAAAATGATCAGCTGCCTCCCCAACAAGTTTCGTTATCACTGGCTTCATCAAGGGATTGAGGCTACATCCCCTGATGAAGCCAGTGATGGCGAAACTAGTTGGGGAGGCAGCCGATCATTTTTATTAGCAATGTTTGAGAGTTGGCCCATACTAATCAATGAGGTATTGGTAAGCGGCCACACCAATTACTGAGTGCTTTGTGATACTATAATCAGAGTGAGCCACAAAATAAGGGAAGCCAATTGTTATCTGATCAAAAGTCAGTATGAATGAAATTGATGCTGAAGGAGAGATTCATTACTACAAAGAGCTCAGTGCTAAATTCCTGTGAGACATTTGTCCATTAGAAGTTATTTCATACCAATAATATCTTCTCCTTCTCTGGCCGTGAGTTTCCCCAATTGATCGGCTAATAGAAGTATTAACTAAAAGCTTTAACCCAGCATTTGAAAATTGCTTCAAGGAAAGACCAACACAAACTTGTGTTTTTAAACTGCACAAACGGATAAGGTGATACATAGATAAAAAAAAACACTTTTTTAATACTCACAGAACATTTAGTTAGGGCTTATTTGTAAATAAACAATGCAATCACAGATACTTTGAAAAGATGCAAAATGTTTGCTCAAAGTTGCCCAGAAAATGCAACTTTTCGTGTTTCCATGCCACTTCTTGCCAGCGCCACTAAAATGGGCGAAGATGGGGTAGAATGCAGGGGGAGTGACGCTCCAGCTTGTCTAATTCATGATGAGTTGTGGCGTACCTTCCATCACAAGTCTTACTCCAGTCGCTGACTAAAGTAAGATTTGTGGGGCAGCGAATGGAGGCACACGCCACTTGTCAAACATGTCGGATTCATTAAGATATGTGCGCCTCTTAATGAATCAAGAGTGTCTGACTCAATACACCTCTTTTCAATATTGGCGTGAACATCGCCAGTACTGATGAATCGAGGCCTAAGTTCGCTTCAACATTTTCGGTCCAAAGTAATCATATAACACCTTATCCCAATTACAAACTTATCAGAAACAGGTAAAAAGCAACTCACATTACATATATATACACATATATTACATGGTATACGTACATTTACAGGATACCTATGCATTAACAGCTGTCCAGAAAAAAAAGGGATGTATACCACAAGGACACTCTTAGTATACCTTGGGTAAATGAGGCTATTAATGCAATTAGCATATGCGACAGGAGTATTACAACAAATAGTATTACGAACAAAAATACTATTTTAATATTCAGAGATGAAATTTCGCCTTCGTTGTAATCACTTTGGGTTATACAGGCACATATTTTTTGTAAGTGATATAATTACATGCATTTGACCATACAACACTGCATGGTTATGAATAAAGCAAGTCCATAGTCTGTCAGCAGACCAAATTACATCTGTTACAGTGTGTTCCAAATTATTATGCAAATGCTATTTTTCTCTGATTTTCCTAAATGGTTGATGCAAATGAGTCAGTATAAAGTTCAAACCATCAACCGTTAGAGGATAAATCATATTTTATTGGACAAACCTCCCAATTATAATAGGATTTTTTTCAAAACTAAAAAAAAAAAAAAAAAATTCAAAATGCACTGTACCAAATTATTATGCACATCAGAGTTTCTAAACTATGTATAGGTTGTAAAGAACTGAAAATAGTCATTTGCTGAATTTGCAGCATTAAGAGGCATAAAGACATCTTAATAGGCCAAGCTACATGCTAATATAGGACCCCTTCTTTGATATCACCTTCACAATTCTTGCATCCATTGCAATTGTGAGTTTGTGGGTAGTTTCTGCCTGAATTTCTTAGCAGGATGTTAGCATAGTCTCCCAGAGCTGCTGTTTTGATGTGCACTGCCTCCCACCCTCATACATCTTTTACTTGAGGATACTCCGAAGGTTCTCAATAAGGTTGAGGTCAGGGGAGAATGGTGGCCACACCATGAGTTTCTCTCCTTTTATGCCCATAGCTGCCAATGACTCAGAGGTATTCTTTGCAGCATGAGATGGTGCATTGTCACGCATAAAAATGATTCTTATTACAGATAGCAGAGTTCTTTTTGTACCATGGAAGATAGTGGTCAGTCAGACACTCTATATATTTTGCAGAGGCCATTTTCACGCTTTCATGGACCCTAAAGGGGCATACCAACCCCCACCCCTCCCCCATGATTCTAGCCAAAAACAGGGCCCCTCCACCTCCTTGCTGACACTGCAGCCTTGTTGGGAGGTTTTGGCCATCCACTACTCCATCCATTCGGACCCCTCCACTGTTGCAGGACACTCATTAGTAAACAAGACTGTTTTAAAATGAGTCATTATGTAAAACTGGGCAAACATTTCTGCATGTGAGCACTGTTTAGGGATGGCCGAATAGTAGGTTTATATACAACTGCAAGCCTCTGAATGATCCTACACCTTGAGGTTTGCGAGACTCACAAGGCACAAGCAGCTAGGTTTAAAAATACTGGTTTTCAGCTTTGTAATGATATTTTAGCAGCTGGTCTTAATCAATGAACTTGGCTTCAGAAACCTTCCTTGTTATGCCTTTATCTGCACGTACCCAACTATGCTCTGTATCAACCACAAAAATCTTTACAGTACGATGATCACGCTTACGTTTTAGTGAAATATCGAATGTTTTCATACCTTGTCAAAGGCATTGCACTATTTGACACTTTTCGTCAGCAAAGAGATCTTTTTTTTTCCGCCATATTGCTTTAAACCTGTGGCCTGCCTAATAATGTGGAATGTCCTTCTTAAGTAGTTTTCCTTTAATTCGGCTCACCTGGCAAACTAATTATCACAGGTGTTTGAGATTCATTTCAGTGATACAAAGAGCCCAGAGACACAACACCATCCATGAGGGTATTGGAAAATGAAAAAGACGGATTTTGGTAAGACCTTACCTGTAAAATCCTTTTCAGCGAAGGAAGGAAGGGAGACACAGTCATTACTAGTGGGTAGGCGGAGCCCACATAGGATAGAACACCTCAGATTAAAAAAGAGTGTTGTCCGGCCCCTCCAGTTTGGGCTCCTCCTACTCCAGCTCTCCAGTCCGTACACAAGCTAAGGAAGAGCAAATATCACCAGCGGAGCAACATAACCCCTTCTGAAGAACTTCAGAGAAAAAACAAGAGACAGGTTATGCATATAACAGAAAAACCACACAGTCCCAGGTACTACTCACTGGACCTGACCACGCGATGAGCTGGCAATGCTGGAACAGAGCCTTAGCGCGCCGACCTCAGCCCAGATAATCGCTATCAGAGAAGGGTCACGCTGCATCTGAAAACACAACAACACACTTCTGCCATGGGAGGGAGCTGTGTCTCCCTTCCTTCCTTCGCTGAAAAGGATTTTACAGGTAAGGTCTTACCAAAATCCGTCTTTCAGCAGCAGATGGAAGGAAGGGACACACAGTCATTACTAGTGGGACGTCCCAAAGCAGTCCAAAAATTAAGGGTGGGAAAAAACCAACAGAGGCAGAATCCCAACAACCTAGAAAAATGCGTAACTAGCGCTAAATACAAGTTAACGATAACTTAAACTACAGCCACCTGCAGGACCCTACGTCCTAAGGCTGCATCAGCGGAAGCACTGACGTCCACCTTATAAAACTTTGTAAAAGTGTGGACGGAGCGCCAGGTAGCCGCCCGGCAGAGTTGAGCTGCCGAGGCCCCTTGATGAAAAGCCCACGATGAACCCACAGCTCTCGTGGAGTGAGCTCGAATCTTAATTGGACAAGATTCGCCCTTGAGTCGGTAAGCCTCTAAAATGGCCGACCGAATCCATCGAGCTATAGTGTCCTTGGAAGCTCGTTGACCACGCCGACGACCTGCTGGAATCACAAACAGAGTCCGATTTCCGAAAACCTTGAGTAATAGACAAATAGAACTTCAAAGCCCGCACTAAATCCAATGAGTGCAAGGCCCGTTCCTTCGCATTCCTCGGTTCCGGACAGAGCGAGGGCAACACAATATCCTGGTTAACATGAAATTGTGACACCACCTTAGGTAGAAAGTCGCCCCGTGTGCGAAGCACCACGCGATCCGGGAGAAACTCCAGAAAAGGAGGCGAGCAAGAAAGAGCCGCCAGTTCAGAAACCCTTCTCAAAGAGGTGACTGCCACTAAAAAGGCAACCTTCCAAGAAAGCAAAGAAAGGCTAACGGAGTCCATAGGCTCAAAAGGTCCATGTTGAAGAGCCTCCAAGACCAGATTGAGCCGCCAAGGGGACACAAGCGCCTTCCGCGGCGGAAACTGATAGCCTTCCGAAACAGCAAGGACAAAGCAGAAACCTGACCCCTCAGAGTGCTAACTGCCAAACCCTTGTCCAGGCCATACTGCAAAAAAGCCAACAAATTGGGAATGGAAAAAATCCTCGGGTTCCTTGAAGAACCCGAACACCATGAAAAGAAGGCCTCCCAAGTCTTGTGATAGATCCTAGTAGTGGCAGGACCCCTGGCAGCTCGCAGAGTGGCAATGACTTCGGCTGAAAAACCTTGACGAGTCAAGATTTCGGTCTCAAGAGCCACGCCGTCAAACGCAGAGACTTCAGGTCCGGATGACGAACGGGCCCTTGGGTTAACAGGTCCGGGCGAAGAGGGAGAGGAAGTGGAGGCGCAGCCAGAAGCGACACCAGCGTCGAGAACCACGTCCTCCTTGGCCAGTCTGGGGCTACTAACATAGCCGGGACTCTTTCCAGTCTGATCCGACGCAACACCAGAGGAAGTAAGGATATCGGGGGGAACACATAGATTAGCTCGAATTGGCCCCACGGAGCCACCAGAGCATCCACCGCCACAGCCTTCGGGTCCTTGTACCTGGACATGAACGTCGGTAACTTGGTGTTGAACCTTGATGCCATCAAATCCACTTGAGGAGTTCCCCAACGGGAGCACAGCTGTGCAAAAATTTCTGGGTGAAGACTCCATTCTCCGGGATCCACCTTCTCGCGACTGAGGAAGTCCGCCGTGATATTCTGAACTCCCGGAATGTGAATCGCAGAGATGGCTGGCACCTTGGCCTCGGCCCATACCAGGATCCGAGACACTTCCATCATGAGCCTGGAGCTCCTCGTTCCACCTTGATGGTTGATATACGCGACCGCCGTCGCGTTGTCTGTCTGCACTCGGACTGGCAGACCGTTTAAAGGGACCGTCCAGTGTTGGAGGCAAAGGAAAATCGCCCTCAATTCCAGGATGTTGATCGGCAGGACAGACTCTTCCGACGACCATACTCCCTGAATCCAGAGATCGTTCCAGACACCCCCCCCAGCCTGACAGGCTGGCATCGGTGGTTATGACCGACCACCTCGGAAGGAGGAAGGACTTCCCCAGGGATAACGCTTCCGGACGTAACCACCATTCTAGAGACTCTCGCACCCTGTGGGAGATGATGACACTGCGATCCAGCGAAGCCTGTGATCGATCCCAACGGTTCAGAATGAGCATTTGGAGAGTCCTGGAATGAAATTGGGCAAACGGAAGTGCCTCCATTGACGCCACCATCAAACCCAAAAGGCGCATACACCTTCGAAGGGACATTGCTGTCGAAGACTTCATAACCTGTACATGTCGAAGAAGACTTGCTTGCTTGTCTGGAGGCAGGAACACCACTGCTCGTACCGTGTCGAAATGCATCCCCAAAAACAGGATTGACTGCGACGGTTCCAGAGACGACTTCTTCCAATTGACCAGCCACCCGAAGTCCTCCAGGAGCTGAAGGGATAGATTGCGAGCCATCACCGCCTCCTCCTTTGAGGACGCCACAATCAAAAGGTCGTCCAGGTAGGGAAGAACCGTAACCCCCTGTCTTCGAAGGATCGCCATGAGAAGTGCCAGAATTTTTGTAAAAACTCTGGGCGCCGAGGCCAACCCGAATGGTAGGGCCACAAACTGGAAATGGTCCTGACCTATGGCAAAACGAAGGAAGCGTTGGTGGGCCCTTCCGACGGGAACATGCAAATAAGCGTCGCGAATGTCGATTGACACCAAAAAGTCGTTCTGCGACAGGGCCGCCACAACCGAGCGAAGCGACTCCATGCCGAATTTCCGGGTGCGGACATGCCGATTCAATCTTTTGAGATCCAGAATGGGGCGAAATTTGTCCTCCTTTTTGGGGACCACAAAGAGGTTTGAATAAAACCCTCTTCCCTGGTCCTCCGGCGGAACCGGTACCACCACACCCTTCTGCAGAAGGGAATCGACCTCCTGCCGTAGAGCGGCAACTAGCTCGGGCTCTGACGGAATGCGAGATCGGCAAAACCTGTCCGGGGGTCGAGAAAGAAACTCTATGAAGTAGCCTGCTGACACAACCCGCGTCACCCAGGCGTCCGAAACGCGGGACGCCCAAGTCGATTCGAATTGGAGCAGGCGACCCCCCACTCGAGAGCCCTCGAGTGAAAACCTGGCGTCAGTCCGCCTTATCGGGCTTTTTGTCAGCTTCCCGCTTGTCTTGACGGAAGCTCTGTTTCCAGGGAGTGCGGGATTTCTGAGAAGCCTTTTTTCCTGAAAAAGAGGGACGACCCGATCCCCAAGAGGGCTGACCGGACCGTCCCCTGGACCGAAAGGGCCGCCGACTACTACCGGCACTAAGCCTGCCCGACGCAGAAGCCACAGTTCTTCGCTGTGGTAAGGCCGCTTCTTTTGCCTTTGCCTTGACAATCAGCTCCGTGAGGTCAGATCCAAATAACTGACCACCCTTGTAAGCTAAAGATAGCAAACCTTGCTTGGAAACCGCGTCCCCGGTCCACTGTCTGAGCCACAGTGCTCTTCTGACTGTGACCGCCGAGAATTGCGCCCTGGACAGCAGTGACGCGGTATCCAAACCTGCATCACTGCCATATCGGGCCGCATCCTCCAACAACTTGAAAAGCCCATCTACCTCGGATAGCGGGGATCCATCCTGCCACGCCGTCCGTAGACGGTCCAACCAGCTTAGGGAAGCTTTACAAGCACACATGGATCCTAGCACCGCTCTGAATCCATGACCCGCGGCCTCGTAGATGGATTTCGCCGCTATCTCCGTTTTTCTGTCCAGCGGATCCTGCAGACTCGCCTTCCCTTTAACAGGCAGTAATGAGGATTTGCTAAGCTGGGATAAAGGGACATCCACTTCAGGAGAAGGAATCCAATTATCAATCAACTCCGTGGAACACGGATACAGTGCCTCAAAAAACCGTGTCCCCTGAAAACGTTTATCTGGACACAGGCGTTCCTTCTCCACTGCCCCATTAAGCTCATCCAGAGATGGTAATGCCAAGCGCGACCTATGCGACTCCTGAAACATCCGGGCCGACTTACCAGGACGTCTAGTTACCTCCTCCGGAAACTGTAACGCCTCCCTCATGGCTCCAATAAAAGCCTCTGCACGGCCCAAAAAAGAGGCAGAGTGCCCCTGCCGATCCTCCTTATCCGAATCGGACATCTCCCCATCTGAGCTTGAAGGGGAACCCTCCATAACAGAGATCTCCGAGTCGCTGCGCGGGGAGGGCAGTACCGGCCTGTGGCGCTTCCTGCCATGAGAGGATCTAGCTGACACCCAATAACCTAGAAGGTCAGACAGGCCATCAATAGAACGAGTGAGGGCCTCCATTTTGACCACTGCCCCATCACCGAAACCCCCGACCGCTGCGCTTGATGCCGTCGAGGACTTCTGCGTGTCAGACACGCGAGACTGATCCTGTAGCGGACCTGGGAGACGGTCCGCACCTCCTGGACCCTGATCTGACATGCCCTCACACAGTATATGGCAGGTTAAGCCTGTCAGTAAGTAGGACAGTGTGGTTTCTTAAAAGAAAGCTGAAGGGTTAAAGCTCTTAAAGAGAGAGCTACCCCAGCTGACCCCCAATTAAGGGATAACCGCCTAATAAGGGGTTAATGTCGCAGACTCCCCACAACCTCTGAAATGAAAAGGATGTGCGAGCCCCAGACAAAAAAAGGAACCTCTATATGAGGTAATAGCTGCAGGACAGCACAGTCTGCCACCTTATTGTGCCTCAGAAAGGTGCCCTGCGCTGAGGGGGTGAGGGGTTAAGCTTCTGCCCTGACAGGCAGAAGCGACTCACCCAGCTGGCCGCGGTGCAGTGTTCCTTCGGTCTGTCGGGAGGAGAGGAGAGTGAGGAGCCCGATGGAAGCCGTTCAGTAATGGCCGCCGCGCTGTGAGGAGAGAGAAGCCGGAAGAGGAGGGGCAGGAGAAAGCGCGCGCTCAGAGCGCTTCCTGCCCGCGAAAGACCGGGAAGGCGCGAAGCCACGCCCCCCGCCGGCTTCAAAAAAAGCGCGCGCGACTCCTCCGCTCTCCGCTCCTGCCCCGCTTCCATGTCCTGCAGGCATCCACCTGCGGACAAAAAAACACAAGTCACCACATGAATACATGTAGCAGCGGCTGCCGCAGCAGCCGCTGAAGCACTGAAAACACATTAACATGCTGAGTACTCACCCAGCTGAGCGCCACAGGGACCCCCAGGGATTTGTGGCGCTGTGCCCAAGCTTCCCCCCAGGGCGGAGAACGCAGTGACCCCAGATGCGCGGTTTGCGTCCCCGCCAGGGAAGCATCCTTCATCCCCCGGGGCCGGCAGGGTTCTGCAGGGACCTCTCTCAAAGGGTAATGCAGATCCGCCAAGGAAGGGGTGGGGGTCCAGCAGCGCTGAGACCCCTGAGACCTCAAGACCACGGGGGTCCAAGTCTCTGTCCGATAAAAATAAAAAAAATTTCTGAGGAGCTGCTCCAGCAGCGACCACCCTCTGTGACCTCAAATTTTAGACTGGAGAGCTGGAGTAGGAGGAGCCCAAGCTGGAGGGGCCGGACAACACTCTTTTTAATCTGAGGTGTTCTATCCTATGTGGGCTCCGCCTACCCACTAGTAATGACTGTGTCTCCCTTCCTTCCATCCGCTGCTGAAACTACATCTTTAAGATACTTAAATCCAATCTGTATAATAACTTGAAAAGTGGTGTATACAGCAAATTTAACAGATTCAGTGTCAAACTAGATTAGCATTTCTTATTAACAAAAAATCAAATAAAAGGCATTAATGTAAACACACGAAAAACCATCATATCAGGCTGACAGTAAAAATATGGTCTCTAACAAAGAGCATAAACTGACTCACGACATTTCAAACATTATTTTTACCAAAATATACTGCAAGTTACTAACTTAAAAATGGGTTGTCTGCTACTTTTGGTCCAACAACCTTGTATCTTAACTGTTCCATTGGTAATATACATTTTATTAACAGCGCTGCTTGTATGCTGCAATTTGTGTGGGCACGTGGCCCAGTTTGCATGGCATTCTTGATTTCTCTTCTGCTCCCATGTAAGGCTCTGGATTTGGACAGAACATGACAGGTAGCTCAATCTTCTCAGGTGGGGATGGTGCGGTAACTGTACAATACCTTACCCCCTCTGGAGACGAGTGAGATCCTGAGGCATTGCCTTATTTATATACTGCACCATCCTCCTGAGACCAGTGAGCCCCTGAGGAGCTGTGTTATCTGTATACTGCACCATCCTCCTGAGAAAAGTGAGCCCCTGAGACGTTGCGTTATCTGTACACTGCACCACCCTCCTGAGACCAGTGAGCCCCTGAGGAGCTGTGTTATCTGTATACTGCACCTCCCTCCTGAGAACAGTGAGCCCCTGAGGAGCTGTGTTATCTGTATACTGCACCTCCCTCCTGAGACCAGTGAGCCCCTGAGGAGCTGTGTTATCTGTATACTGCACCTCCCTCCTGAGACCAGTGAGCCCCTGAGGCGTTGCATTATCTGTATACTGCACCACCCTCCTGAGACCAGTGAGCCCCTGAGGAGCTGTGTTATCTGTATACTGCACCTCCCTCCTGAGACCAGTGAGCCCCTGAGGCGTTGCGTTATCTGTATACTGCACCACCCTCCTGAGACCAGTGAGCCCCTGAGGAGCTGTGTTATCTGTATACTGCACCTCCCTCCTGAGAACAGTGAGCCCCTGAGGAGCTGTGTTATCTGTATACTGCACCTCCCTCCTGAGACCAGTGAGCCCCTGAGGAGCTGTGTTATCTGTATACTGCACCGGCCTCCTGAGACCAATGAGCCCCTGAGGCACTGTGTTATCTGTATACTGCACCACCCTCCTGAGACCAGTGAGCCCCTGAGGAGCTGTGTTATCTGTATACTGCACCATCCTCCTGAGAAAAGTGAGCCCCTAAGACGTTGCGTTATCTGTATACTGCACCACCCTCCTGAGACCAGTGAGCCCCTGAGGAGCTGTGTTATCTGTATACTGCACCACCCTCCTGAGAACAGTGAGCCCCTGAGGAGCTGTGTTATCTGTATACTGCACCTCCCTCCTGAGACCAGTGAGCCCCTGAGGCGTTGCATTATCTGTATACTGCACCACCCTCCTGAGACCAGTGAGCCCCTGAGGAGCTGTGTTATCTGTATACTGCACCTCCCTCCTGAGACCAGTGAGCCCCTGAGGCGTTGCGTTATCTGTATACTGCACCACCCTCCTGAGACCAGTGAGCCCCTGAGGAGCTGTGTTATCTGTATACTGCACCTCCCTCCTGAGAACAGTGAGCCCCTGAGGAGCTGTGTTATCTGTATACTGCACCTCCCTCCTGAGAACAGTGAGCCCCTGAGGCATTGCATTATCTGTATACTGCACCACCCTCCTGAGACCAGTGAGCCCCTGAGGAGCTGTGTTATCTGTATACTGCACCTCCCTCCTGAGACCAGTGAGCCCCTGAGGCGTTGCATTATCTGTATACTGCACCGGCCTCCTGAGACCAGTGAGCCCCTGAGGAGCTGTGTTATCTGTATACTGCACCTCCCTCCTGAGACCAGTGAGCCCCTGAGGCGTTGCATTATCTGTATACTGCACCGGCCTCCTGAGACCAGTGAGCCCCTGAGTAGCTGTGTTATCTGTATACTGCACCGCCCTCCTGAGACCAGTGAGCCCCTGAGGCGTTGCGTTATCTGCATACTGCACCGGCCTCCTGAGACCAGTGAGCCCCTGAGGCGTTGTTTTATCTGTATACTGCACCTCCCTCCTGAGACCAGTGAGCCCCTGAGGCGTTGCGTTATCTGTATACTGCACCGGCCTCCTGAGACCAATGAGCCCCTGAGGCACTGTGTTATCTGTATACTGCACCTCCCTCCTGAGACCAGTGAGCCCCTGAGGAGCTGTGTTATCTGTATACTTTCCACCCTCCTGAGACCAGTGAGCCCCTGAGGCGTTGCATTATCTGTATACTGCACCGGCCTCCTGAGACCAGTGAGCCCCTGAGGCGTTGCGTTATCTGTATACTGCACTGGCCTCCTGAGAAAAGTGAGCCCCTGAGGCGTTGTGTTATCTGTATACTGCACCTCCCTCCTGAGACCAGTGAGCCCCTGAGGCGTTGCGTTATCTGTATACTGCTCCGGCCTCCTGAGACCAATGAGCCCCTGAGGCACTGTGTTATCTGTATACTGCACCACCCTCCTGAGACCAGTGAGCCCCTGAGGAGCTGTGTTATCTGTATACTTTCCACCCTCCTGAGACCAGTGAGCCCCTGAGGAGCTGTGTTATCTGTATACTTTCCACCCTCCTGAGACCAGTGAGCCCCTGAGGCGCTGCATTATCTGTATACTGCACCGCCATCCTGAGACCAGTGAGCCCCTGAGGAGCTGTGTTATCTGTATACTGCACCGCCCTCCTGAGACCAGTGAGCCCCTGAGGAGCTGTGTTATCTGTATACTGCACCTCCCTCCTGAGACCAGTGAGCCCCTGAGGAGCTGTGTTATCTGTATACTGCACCGCCCTCCTGAGACCAGTGAGCCCCTGAGGAGCTGTGTTATCTGTATACTGCACCTCCCTCCTGAGACCAGTGAGCCCCTGAGGAGCTGTGTTATCTGTATACTTTCCACCCTCCTGAGACCAGTGAGCCCCTGAGGCGTTGCATTATCTGTATACTGCACCGCCCTCCTGAGACCAGTGAGCTTCCCGGAATGTCCTGTCTAAATCCAAAGCCCAAAAGAGAGGAGAAACGCAACACAGAGGGTCACGGTACCAGACAGATTGCAACATATAAGCAACACAGTTAATGAATATGTTCTACAAAAAGAAGAGGAGGATGGATTAGCTATGACACATGGTTGCTGGTCCAAAAGTATGTGAATGGCAATAATGCAAGCCATTTTCTACACTGTGTGCAGAATTATTAGGCAAATGAGTATTTTGATCACATGATAATTTTTATACATGTTGTCCTACTCCAAGCTGCATAGGCTTGAGAGCCAACTACCAGTTAAGTAAATCTGGTGATGTGCATCTCTGTAATGAGGAGGGGTGTTGACTAATGACATCTATACCCTATATAAGGTGTGCTTAATTATTAGGCAACTTCCTTTCCTTTGGCAAAATGGGTCAGAAGAGAGATTTGACGGGCTCTGAAAAGTCCAAAATTGTGAGATATCTTGCAGAGGGATGCAGCAGTCTTGAAATTTCCAAGCTTTTGAAGCGTGATCACCGAACAATCAAGCGTTTCATGGCAAATAGCCAACAGGGTCGCAAGAAGCGTGTTGGCCAAAAAAGGTGCAAAATAACTGCCCATGAATTGAGAAAAATCAAGCGTGAAGCTGCCAAGATGCCATTCACCACCAGTTTTGCCATATTTCAGAGCTGCAACGTTACTGGAGTATCAAAAAGCACAAGGTGTGCGATACTCAGGGACATGGCCAAGGTAAGGAAGGCTGAAAAACGACCACCTTTGAACAAGAAACATAATATAAAACGTCAAGAATGGGCCAAGAAATATCTTAAGACTGATTTTTCAAAGGTTTTATGGACTGATGAAATGAGAGTGACTCTTGATGGGCCAGATAGATGGGCCAGAGGCTGAATCAGTAAAGGGCAGAGAGCTCCACTCCGACTCAGACACCAGCAAGGTGGAGGTGGGGTACTGGTATGGGCTGGTATCAAAGATGAACTTGTGTGACCTTTTCGGGTTGAGGATGGAGTGAAGCTCAACTCCCAGACCTACTGCCAGTTTCTGAAAGACAACTTCTTCAAGCAGTGGTACAGGAAGAAGTCGGTATCGTTCAAGAAAAACATGATTTTCATGCAGGACAATGCTCCATCATATGCATCCAATTACTCCACAGCGTGGCTGGCCAGTAAAGGTCTAAAAGAAGACAAAATAATGACATGGCCCCCTTGTTACCGGATCTGAACCCCATAGAGAACCTGTGGTCCATCATAAAATGTGAGATCTACAGGGAGGGAAAACAGTACACCTCTCGGAACAGTGTCTGGGAAGCTGTGGTGGCTGCTGCACGCGATGTTGATCGAAAACAGATCAAGCAACTGACAGAATCTATGGATGGAAGGCTGTTGAGTGTCATCATAAAGAAAGGTGGCTATATTGATCACTAATTTTTTGGGGTTTTTTGTTTTTGCATGTCAGAAATGTTTATTTCTAAATTTTGTGCACTGATATTGGTTTACCAGGTGAAAATAAACAAGTGAGATGGGATTATATTTGGTTTTTATTAAGTTGCCTAATAATTCTGCACAGTAATAGTTACCTGCACATACAGATATCCTCCTAAAATAGCCATATCTAAAAAAAATCCCACTCCAACTTCCAAAAATATTAAGCTTGGATATTTATGTCTTTTGGGTTGATTGAGAACTTAGTTGTTGATCAATAATAAAAATAATCCTCTAAAATACAACTTGCCTAATAATTCTGCACACAGTGTAAAGACAGAAATATGCATGGTGCAAAACTGAGCAGATCACGCTAGGTTTACAACTGTATGCCGGACATATGTATAGGATTTGTACGTCAAAACATTTGCAAGCGTGTGCCATGCAGCAAACAATGTGTAAATTTTGACATATACATCATCTACATCTGTATGTTGTTGTTTTTTTAAATGTATACTTTGTTCACTCTTTTCTCAACCAGCAGTTAAAGGGGTTGGATGCTTTGTGTTAACAGATATGTTGAGGACATGATTTTGTATCCCTTACTATTATAGGTGTAACAGGTTCTTCTCCTGAACTTGTTAGTGCAGCTTTCCTCACAGATGGCAGAGGCTCTCCTATCCATACAATGGCTGCTGGGGGAGGAGCGTGTGACCAGACCTGTCCATCAGCCTCCTTCAATTGTATAACACCTCACATGGGAAAACTGCTTTTCATTTAGAGGAGGCTGATGGACAGGTCTGGTCAACGCTCCTCCACCAGCAGCCATTGTATGGATAGAAGAGCCTCTGCCATCTGTGAGGAAAGCCGCCCTAATAAGTGCAGGAGAAGAACCGGTTATACCAATAAAAAACAACATACAGAAGTAGATGATGTATATTTGTGTCAGCTTTTTATGCCAAATTTTGTTTAAAACTAGGCATAAATATGTCTAAAACTTATCTATATCGCAAATAGGGTTAAAAAATAACTATTATTTCAATTACTAAAAACCAAACCATACAAAACAACCAAAGTGCAATGTGCAAACTGGACTAACAAATTTCCAAAATAGGTATACCAATGTGGTCAGAGCTCCTTAACTCACCAAGTGGAACAATTATTTTTAACCCTATTTGCTACCTAGATTTGACAATATTGTTGGGGTGCCACAGATCTTAGTTAAAACATGTCTAAATCTTAGACACTCCTAAGCCACAACCACTTTCGATTTTGAGGAGCAAAGTGTCGAATATGTCGAAAAATATTATTCTTTCTGGACCAAATAGTTTAAAAACATGTCTGAAACTTGGTACTTTTTAGACCAAAATAGAGACAAAATTTCATTCCTAAATGTGCCCCAATGCATGTAGCTGTGCCCCTTATAACATGTCAAATTTCTACAACAACCAAGCAGAACTTTCCTTGTGCTGACAGTGGAAATGGAGCATAAAATAGGCTGTCCTTACATTTGCAACATTGCGTATAGAACATGTTAATTTACCAAAGCTCAAATAGTAGTCAATGTGCAACTAAACAAACTAACAAAAAGAAAAAGAAAACACTCAAAAGATGACAGCAATTAGGCACGGGATAAACAATAAGAGCTCATGTCTAGTAAGAAACTTACTGACTGCCAGGCCAAGCACTCCATGATCATGTGCTCACACCGCTCCAGATGTTTGATCATATCTTTTGTTAGACTTGGTTCAGCTTTAATAAAGCTCTCAATCACTTTGTAAAAGTCGAATGCTTTCTGCTCAAAGACACGGAGAATCCATGGGAAAGATATGGCCGTTTCTGAATTTGATAAACTTTGAAAAAGGTTTCCTGGTTTATAAAAAAAATAAAAATAAATGTAATAACAATAATAATTGAAAAATAATAATATACACCATATATATTTCTATTAAATAATGAAATGTATACATACTAGTTAAGAACATTTGTCAATTTAAAGGGTTATGTAATAAAAAAAATCAAGTTCTCTCTTATCCACTAGCCCCAGCAAGCTTTGCTCTATTCACTATCTATGGGGCTGGCAGAAGTAGATAAACGCTAAATTCAGCAGTCAATCAGACAATGGCCCCCCCATTCATCAAGTCTGGTGTGAACAAAGATGAGTGGGATGCTCCTGATTCAATATGAGGCGCACACCTCTTAAAGAATCAGGCGCGTCTGAAAACTGGTGTGAGCCTCAGCCATAACTCTTACTCATGTCAGGGACTAGAGTAAGATTTCTGGCTTAAGGTACGCCATAGCTAGGACAAGCTGGGGCATCACGCCCTCATTCTATCCTAGCTCCGCCCATGTTGACAGAGCTGGACGAAACTGGAGTGTAAATGACAAAAGTTGTACAATGTTTGCGCAACTTCGAGTTGTGCAAAAATTTTGAGACTTATTAATGTGTTTTACAACAGATGTATGGCAAAATAATTCCCACTTTGATGAATAAGGGTCAAGGAATGGAATGGAGGCAGAGCATGCACAACTGCGCTTCATTCAGGACAGAGCTGCAGAGTGTCAATCTCACGGTTCCAGAGCCCCGAGCTTGGGATCGCTGGTTAGACACACAGCAATTGGCAAGTTATCGCTTATCCTTTGGAATGGGGATAACTTGATTTTTGGGGTATAACCCTTTAACCCTTTCGCAACCTTGGGCTTTGTCGTTTTTGCTTTTTTTGTTTTTTGCTCCCCTTGCTCCCAGAGCCATAGCGTTTTTATTTTTTAGACAATATGGCCGTGTGAGGGCTTATTTTTTGCGGGACAAGTTGTACTTTTGAACGCCATTACTAGTTTTACCATATCATGTACGGGAAAACGAAAAAAAAATTCCAAGTGCGGTAAAATTGCAAAAAAAAGTGCAATACCACAGTTGTTTTTTATTTATTTTTTTTACCACGTTCACTGAATGCTAAAACTGACCTGCCATTCTTATTCTCCAGGTCATTACGAGTTCGTAGACACCAAACATGTATAGGTTATTTTATATTTAAGTGGTGAAAAAAAAAAAAAAATAGCGCCATTTTCCGAGACCTGTAGCGTCTCCATTTTTCGTGATCTGGGGCTGGGTGAGGGCTTATTTTTTGCCCTCACCCTCACCCAATGAACTCTGCTCACCTCATGCACGTCACTGACAGAATGGGAAAATTCTCCTGCGCTTGCCGTGAGCGCAGGAGAATTCTCTCACGCTCACCGCATGCGCAGGAGAATTCTCTCACGCTGTCAGTGACGTGCATGAGGTGAGCTGAGTTCATTGGACATGATCTCGGCTCATCTGGATGCAGTCACAGCCAGACACTGAGGAGCGCAAGCATGCCTACGCTTCTCAGTGTCTGCGGCATGGCAACCTGGATGGCAGCTTTCGGCTGCGATCCAGCCTGTCATGTCAATGTAGAAGAGCTAGAGCCGTCCTGGGAACCATGGAAAGGTAAGGATGATGTTGGTTTATTATTTTATTTTTATTGCAGGAGATCGTTGGCTTCAGCTGGAATGGGCGTGATGGTAAGTATGGTTTAATTTAGAACAATAAAGAATTGTGTGTTTATTTCAATTAAAGGACTTTATTCTGGGTGTTGTGTTTGTTTTTTTTAACTTTGAATATGGGGTTAGTAATGGGGGTGTCTTATAAACGCCTCTCCATTACTAACCTGGGCTTGATGTCAGCTGGCATTATAAGCTGACATCAACCCCAGCCCTATTACCCCACTGCCACCGCTACAGGGCAGTGGGAAGAGCGAGGCTAAGTGCCTGAATTGGCGCATCCTATGGATGCGCCATTTCTGGGGCAGCTGGTGTTTCTAGCCTGGGAGGGGGCCAATATTCATGGCACCCTTCCTGGGCTATTAATATCAGCCCCCAGCTGTCTGCCTAGCCTTTGCTAGCTATTAAAATAGGGGGAACCCCACGTCATTTTTTTTGGAGATCCCCCATTTTAATAGCTAGTAAAGGCTAGGTATTCAGCTGGGGGCTGATATTAGTAGCCTGGGAAGCTCCATGGGTATTACCCCCTTCCCAGGCTTCAAACATCTGCCCCAGCCGTCTGCTTAACCTCCGCTAGAGACTAAAATTACGGGGAACCCCATGCCAATTTTTTTTTAAATAAATCCTTTATTTTAACACTAAATGACAAGTACAGTAATCAACACTATCACTGTACTTCATATATATGTGACTGACATGTTTCTATCTATCTAATCTATGTGCGATGCTCTATTCTTTCTGTTCTAAATTGTCAGGTACTGATGCTGAATTGCCGGCCGGCTTTTTTAAAGAGACAGTGCATGAAAACACTTTTTTTTTTAAATAAATCCTTTATTTTAACACTAAATGACAAGTACAGTAACCAACACTGTCACTATACTTCTTATATACGTGACTGACATGTTTCTATCTATCTAATCTATGTGTGATGCTCTATTCTTTCTGTTCTAAATTGTCGGGTACCGATGCTGAATTGCCGGCCGGCTTTTTAAAGAGAGTGTCTTCTGAGCAGTTTGTCAGCTTTTGGACACCTTTGAAGGTGTTTTCATTGTGTTTTTATTTGCCTGCCATTGGTTTTAACGGTGTTCGACAGTGTTCTAAGATGTTCGACTAACAGTTCCACAAACATCCCGGTGTTCGACGAACCGAACCCGAACACTACGGGGGTGGCTCAACACTAGTCATGTCCAATGAACTCGGCTCACCTCATACACGTCACTGACAGCGTGGGAAAATTCTCCTGCGCTTGCCGTGAGCGCAGGAGAATTCTCTCACGCTGGGATGGCATTCTGATGACAGGCTGGATCGCAGCTGAGCGCTGCCATCCAGCTTGTCATCCTTCAGAGACACTGCAGAGCGCAGGCATTATGGGAACTTCCGATTTCGGTATTCGATATTCTAAAAGTATCGGAACTCAGTATCGGAACTCCGATACCGCGAATATTGGTCGATACCCGATATTTCAGTATCGGAATGCTCAACACCATCAATAACCTAACTTCTGTTGCAGTAGGTAAGCACGTACTTTTTTCTGCAACACATTGCAGTTATTAGGAACAGGTTGTCCAGTAGTGGACACCACTTTGAGGCTGTCACAGTAGCATTTTGTCTCCGCCACTTCGTACTTCCACAAAGACATTTTCACAATGACGGCTTATTTTGCTAGTAATTGGGTGTTAATTGTACATAGTTACATTTTAAGTTTCCAGTCAAGAATTTGATATAGGGGCAGTCAGACGACTGTATAATACGGACAACGATCACATCGCAATGCTTGGACTGGCCGGTGGCTCTACTGACCCGACCATAACAGCATGTATTTGTATGCAGCTGTCACGCTCGGTTCAGGACAGCCGACGGCCAGTCTGTGCATTGTGATGCAATCGTAGTCTGTGTTACACGGCCGTCACACTGCGCCCATAAAGTTACTATGTTAAAAAGAAATCTGATAAATCAATGGAAAGCCTTTTACTTACTTCCATAAGTAGCTACGACCACTTCAACAGCACAGGCCAAAAGACATATATGAAATGTCTCATTATTTAACAATTTGCTGTATTAAAATAAAGAAAAATAAAATTAGGAAAGCAAACAGAACCAATTCAGGTTTTTTTAAAACAGGTAATAATTATGAAAACTTGCCTGATTGCACATAAATAAAAACCTCCTGCAGCAAATAAGTAAGCAAAAATCAAATCATATCAAGCCTGCGATCTGATACTGAATAATAAGAAATGTTTGTAGAGTAAAGAACCACTCCAGCAGTTTTAGTTTTTAATTTCAGCACTGGAGTAGTGCCATTAATGTATGTTCCCCGATCCAGTATTACACTTAAAGAAGTTGTCCACTACTTTTTAAAATTGGGGCAATGTATTAACCCTATGATAAGACTTTTTGTAATTACCTTGCTGTGTCTTTATTGCCTGTGAGTGGCGCTATCACTGGCCGCTCACAGGCATCACGTGACCCCCGGCTGATGTCACGTCATGTGAGGCGTGACATCAGTGACACGATCCTCGCGGTGGACGCTGGGCTGTTGCCGGGGTTACCCCCGCGTCACACCCAGCATCCACCTCGCGCTTTCCCAATGAATGGGGAGAGGGAGAGCGCGCAGTGGATGCTGGGTGTGATGCGCGGGGTAACCACCACCCCCCCCCCACAGCCCTGCATTCACCATGGAACGCAGCAGAGAGAGACCCCCAGCTGCATCCGGAACATGACGTGACATCAGCGGATGTCAGAGCCAGCAGCAGAAGGGGGTCACGTGATGCCTGTGAGTGGCCAGCGACAGCGTCGCTCACATGCAATAAAGACTACCAAAGGTAATTACAGAAAGTCTTATAATCACAGGGTTAATACATTGCCCCAATCTTAAAAAGTAGTGGACAACTCCTTTAACAGACACTGTCTTCAGCTCTTCCCAGCGGCACTCCGATCCCATTCCACCAAACTACTCACCGACCAGAATTCGGAGGTAAAGGTCGCAAGCTCTCAATGCAAGTCTATGAGAACCTTCTTCTGGCTCTCAGCCTTACATTGAGTAGTAACCTCTGGATCGCCCAGTAAACACTGGAGCGATCTGGCAGGTCACAACCTACAGAATAAGGACCAGAGCGGCGCTGATAATGCATGAAGACGTCGGCTGGTAAGTATTTGACTAGGGAACTTAGATTAGTGAAACCATGAAACCATTCCAGCAGTAAAATTAAAAAAAATTAACAAAAACAATTTAAAGAAGTAATCTTGGCAATATCATGCTCTGTGCTGTGCCTTAGGTGCACAACACAAGGATTTACACAAGACAGGAATTCTTTAAAGCGATATTAAGCAGAGCTTATAACAAACTGCATATTACTTTATCTGGTTTTGTACAGATGGTAGTTGTATAAGTTTAGGAAGCAGTCTTTACAGTCAAGAAACAATACACAAATTTCCAAATCAAACCTGGAAATACTTCTGGGACTCGGTCTCTGTGTGTGAATGAGAAAAGATCTCTGGTGTTGTTGAATCTCTAAGAGACTAAGACCTGACATATCTAAACGGGTGAGCTTGTATGTTGCGGTGTATGAGCTGTTTTCTTATGTTATACCTTCTGTGCCCAAAAGAGGCTATTTGTGTTCATTTGCTGGACATTAATGGACTATTAGTAAATCCTCCTGCACTGGAAAAACAAGGATCAGAATTGAAAAATATTCATTTTTATTTACTTAAACTCCATATCTAAACAAATTAAACACAATTCATATAATATAGCATAGATTTCAATGACTGTTAAAAAATATAATAATCAATCAAAGGCAAAACAGCCTCAGTTGATAAAAATATATCAGAATATGATGCTATATAAGCACAAGTGTGTTATAAGAAATATACTATTAACAGAAAAAAGATATGAGTGAAATACTAAAAGAAGTAGAAAAAAATAACTTGAATGTTGCTAGTAATTAATCGCTAAACCATGTTATAACTGAAAAAGCTTCTCAATTAGCTATACCTTCAGAGCCGCATGCTGCCCAGAACCCTCAGCACTACAACATACATTTCTAGTAAAACTTCCTCAGCCGGCATCTGTTTATATAGCATTTTATTCTAATTATATTTATTAACTGAAGCCATTTTGTCATTGATTATATTCTATCTTTTTAACCAGCCATCAAAATCTATTATATATTGTGTATAATTATATATAGTGTTACTTGTTGCTTTGACCCCCCACATCTGGATCCTTTGTAATTTTTTCAACTATGGAGTTTAAAGAAGTAATAATTTTTAATTTGATCCTTGATTTTCCAGTAATTTATTTGATAATTCTTACAGTCTAGAAGTAGTACAATGTACATTTCTGGAATTTCTCCAAAAATGTTGCACATTTCATGTACGTTAATCAATTTTGATTAACTATTCTATGTACATATATTTATATAGGATTGTTTAAAATGTGTATTTTATGAAGCCTAGAATACATGTCCAGGATTTTACTGACAACACTGACCAAGTAAGGCCATGATTCATCCCAGTAACAGCTGTTTGCACAGTAGGGACCAACGTATTACGAGTTTCACAAGTAGATTGATTTCTTGTATTGGTGTTAAACCCCTTTGATGACCACAGGTCTTTGATGCAATCCACCTATAAAATTCCTCACCGGATCATGGGGCTTTGATATTTTCAGCATGGTCTTTTCTACCTTTCAGAGTGAATATTACAGAGGTTGGCAATTACTTTTTTATTGATGGCCTATCATTAGGATAAGCCATCGATATGTGATCAGCGTGGTACGACACCCGGTACCCCCACCGATTACACCGATACAATAGAAAACAGCAGGGAAAGTAGGGTCGCTAGTTACAGGGGGTAGGAAACAGACGGCTCATTATCGAAATGAGTGATTTTGAGCAACCACTTCTACAACTTCTCTGCTATCTAGAAATACTCTGCCCCACTTTGGCCTTTGAAGAACAAACCTGAAGTTGTGCACAGACAAGCGTTCTTCTTCCTGTAAATGAAAGACAAAAATAATATAGAAAACAGCTTGACATTTAAACAAAAATAAAACTAGAGTAAGACTCAATTGCAAAAGGATTTTTTCAAAGCAAAACTTGTGGCTTTATAAAGTAGAAAACCGGAAACAAACCCTGACCAGCAGTCCGGTCAGCTGCTATATGTCTGAAATAAATGATCTCACGTAGGGAATTCTAACACAGCATGTATGACTAGAATAGAAAAAAAGAAAACATGTAATGTGAACAAGCGTGTGGTGTGCCTTCCTTTCCGGGGTTTTACGGTTAAATGACAGAACACAGCACAGGAAGCTTTGCATGCACGATACAGGATTACTGTGCCACACTTACACAGAAGGAATCAGGTAGCGCTTGCTCTAGCTAGCTTATGTGTGTCTGGGAAGCACGTGCATCGCTGGACTAACCTCCCTACCACTAACCACATGATCCAAAAAGAAGAAAAGGGTCAGCATTACAGTCTAGGCAGCATCTTTCACAATAGTCTTTGGTATCCATGGTTAAAGACCACTCATATAGTAACAGTTAATTAGATGTTAGTGGTCGTAACCATGGATATCTAAGCTACAGCAATGCCCTGCACACTGGGTAAGTGACAGAGCGAATCAGAAGAACTATACTACATTTTTAATTGGAGGTATTTACTAATATTATTATTATTATTACTACTACACCTACTAGATATTGGGATAGGATCTTGGAGATGGGAATATCCTTTTAAGAGTCTGTTTCTGGACCACGGTGTGAGCAATGCCCTCAGTACAACCATAAATAGGAGCCTGATTACGAGTTTGTACCCAAAATGCAAATATGTGACAACACTAAGGACATAAGAATGCTGTTGAAATACTACAGTGGACGATAATGTGCTGCTGTGGCCTTCCTATATGGTTAGAAAGTGTCTCTGCATGGAGGAACTGTCACAATAGTAAAATAGAGGGGAATGTTTTACTGTAAAAGGCTATGTGCACACTGAGTATTTGCAGCTGATTTATCAGCAACAAAAACCAGGGTCTTGGCAGGAAAAAATGCTGCTTAAAATATGTAAGTTTTGCTTGTTTTTTTTTTTTTTTTTTTTTTTACTAATGAGCCCTAAAAGAGCAAACAAAGGCAACAAGGGAAGGTAAAGGAGTCAACATTTATACTGTGCTCCAAATTATGCAAATAATATTTTCTCAGATTTTCCCAAATTACCTATATGAATTGCAGTCATTGTAATTTTCCAGTCAAATAACTATTAGAGTACAACTGAAAAGTTTTTGTACAAACTGCCTATGATAACAGTAATGATAATAATAATTTGGAACACAGTGTACATAGAATACTAATGCAGCATAGTGTACGATCACCTCTCCAAATTTGATTTTGCTACACTATATTTTAAAGCCAGCTTTTTGTATTCTTTAAAAGAGCTTTCATATCCGATAAAGTAATAACACAGCGCTTAAATATGCCATCACATTATAATCAGTAGGGGTATGACCTCTGGGCCCCCCAACAATTAAAAGGATGTACCGTATATTCCGGCGTATAAGACGACCTGGTGTATAAGACGACCCCCCTACTTTCCTGTTAAAATATAGAGTTTAGGATATATTCACCGTATAAGACTACCCCTTTTCCAACGCATACCAAACACCGGTAAAAATAAAAAAAAAACAGATTTGAATTTAACATGGTCCTTTTTTAATTTAAATTCTTATGACATGCAGGTATATAGCAGGAAAACTGTCACTCATAAACATAAGGCATACAACAACAACATTACTATCATCCATTTTCATCAGCGGCATACACCGGTACCCGACAATTTACAACAGAAAGAATAGAGCTTCACACATAGATTAGATAGATAGAAATATGTCAGTCACATATATATGAAGTACAGTGACAGTGTTGCTTACTGTACTTGTCATTTAGTGTAAAGGATTTATTTAAAAAAATAATAGTGTTTTCATGCACCGTCTCTTTAAAAAAGCCGGCCGGCAATTCAGCATCTGTACCCGACAATTTAGAATAGAAGGAATAGAGCTTCACACATAGATTAGATAGATAGAAACATGTCAGTCACATATATATGAAGTACAGTGACAGTGTTGCTTACTGTACTTGTCATTTAGTGTAAAGGATTTATTTAAAAAAATAATAGTGTTTTCATGCACCGTCTCTTTAAAAAAGCCGGCCGGCAATTCAGCATCTGTACCCGACAATTTAGAATAGAAGGAATAGAGCTTCACACATAGATTAGATAGATAGAAATAGGTCAGTCACATATATATGAAGTACAGTGACATTGTTGCTTACTGTACTTGTCATTTAGTGTAAAGGATTTATTTAAAAAAATAATAGTGTTTTCATGCACTGTCTCTTTAAAAAAGCCGGCCGGCAATTCAGCATCTGTACCCGACAATTTAGAATAGAAGGAATAGAGAATCATACATAGATTAGATAGATAGAAACATGTCAGTCACATATATATGAAGTACAGTGACAGTGTTGATTACTGTACTTGTCATTTAGTGTTAAAATAAAGGATTTATTTTAAAAAAAAATTGGCGTGGGGTTCCCCTTAATTTTAGTCTCTAGCGGAGGTTAAGCAGACGGCTGGGGCAGATGTTTGAAGCCTGGGAAGGGGGTAATACCCACGGAGCTTCCCAGACTACTAATATCAGCCCCCAGCTGAATACCTAGCCTTTACTAGCTATTAAAATGGGGACCCCCCCAAAAAAATGACGTGGGGTCCCCCCTATTTTAATAGCTAGCAAAGGCTAGGCAGACAGCTGGGGGCTGATATTAATAGCCCAGGAAGGGTGCCATGAATAATGGCCCCCTCCCAGGCTAGAAACACCAGCCGTCAGCCGCCCCAGAAATGGCGCATCCATAGGATGCGCCAATTCTGGCACTTAGCCTCGCTCTTCCACGCTGCCCTGGTGCGGTGGCAGGGGGTAATAGGGCTGGGGTTGATGTCAGCGCCAGCTGCCATGAAGCCCAGGTTAGTAATGATGGGCGTCTATAAGACACCCCCATTACTAACCTACAAAGTGTTAAAAAGAAAAAACACACACTACACCAAGGAAAAAATAATTTATTTGAAATAAACCACACCATTTTATTTAATTCTTAGTTTACTAAAAAAAAAATAGTTACCTGTCCACGTTCCTGCGCTGATCTCCCATGCACAGCTGTCACATCTGGAGATGGTGACAGCTGTGCATGGCTGCTGTAAGCTCACACTGCCGGGAACACGTCCGCTCCCGGCAGCGGGAGCCACTGACTGAGGTCACCGGAGTGCATTCAGTCAGCGCAGCTCCGGAGACCTCCTTTACGGCACTGCTGTACCGTGGGAATTTCTCACGATACAGCAGGGCCGTAAAGGAGCTAACCGGAGCAGTGCTGCCTGAACTCCGGCGAACCCGCTTATGCAATGACGGGGCTGATTTACGGCCCCGTCATTCTAGCGGCGGCAGCGGTTCAGAGCGGTCACATTCTATGTGGCTGCTCTAAACTGGAGATCTTCGTGCGACACTCGTGGACTACTACGGAGGGGTAAGGATAAGGTTGTGGTTTATTATTTTATATTTTATTACAGGAGATCGATGGCTTCAGGGAATTAGGTGTCTAGGTGAGTATAGGTGTAGTTTTTTATTTTTTACTTTATTTTAGGTGGCGATCGGCGGGGACAGGTAATGTATGAACTAATTTATTGTAGGTAACCACTGGCCACCAATGACATGTATTTAACATTTATTGGGGACACAGTAGGGCAATTTATATAGCAGGATCAGGCTGATGGGAACTACTGCTCCTATCGAGCTGATCCTGCTGGCAGGAGTGGACGGGGGACAGACATAGGCCGATGGGAGTAGTAGTGTCACATCGGCCTATGTCTGCCTGCACGCACACACCCCCAGACATCGCACAGACACCGCGCACACCCGCACACACTCGCAGACATCGCACAGACACCGCGCACACCCGCACACACTCGCAGACATCTCACAGACACCGCACACACCCGCAGACATCGCACAGACACCCCACACACACTCGCAGACACACGCACACACCAATCATGACGGGTCTGGGAGGTGAGGCTGACCTGTGAGACCGTGGGAAAGTTCATGTGAGTTCATGCAATGCAGTCAAGCATGAACTCACATGAACCCTCTGAGGGCACCGCAGCGACTTCAAATGAACAGCTGATCGGCATCACCTGATACCTCAGCTGTTCATTTGAAATAACCGGCGGGAAAACGCAGCACAGAACGGGGAAAGCCGGCGGTGAAGTCTTTTCACTGCCGGCTTCCCCGCCCGGGTCCTTCGCTCCCCGCTCCTTTGTGCTGCACTCCCCGCCCGGTCCTAACTTACGATCGGGATGGGAGGTGGCGAGGGGAGCGGAGGATCGGGGTGGGAGGCTGCGGGGAAGCAGTATGGGGCTGTGTGATTGTTTAAAAGCCGGCGGCTTTTTACCGGCCGCCGGCTTTTAAACAATCAGGAGAATTCTCCCACGCTGGGATGGCATTCTGATGACAGGCTGGATCTCAGCTGAGCTCTGCCATCCAGCTTGTCATCCTTCAGAGACACTGCAGAGCGCAGGCATTATGGGAACTTCCGATTCCGGTATTCGATATTGTAAAAGTATCGGAATTAAGTATCGGAATTCCGATACCGCGAATATCGGCCGATACCCGATATTACAGTATCGGAATGCTCAACACTACTTGTCACAGAAGCGATGCGAACTTCCCAGCTCCGGACACAGCGCAGCGCTTCTGTGACAAGTGAAAGCTGTCGGCACAGAAGCCCTGCGCTGTGTCCGGAGCTGGGAAGACACTGCGATGTGTCAGAAAAGTTCGCTAGGTTCTGTCTGTCTCCGCTGCTGGGAATACGCTGCGCCCCAGGCTTGGGAAGACACAGCGCAGCGATGTGTCAGTTTCAGCACAGAAGCGCTGACTGTCTGGACCTACCGCCGCCGTATTTTAACTCCCTCCACCTTATATTAACTCCCACATGGCAGGGATACGGCCACGGCAGCTTATTAACACCCCCAGAGTATCCCCGCATGTCAATTTCTGAAAGTTCAAAAACATTACCGGCGTATAAGACGACCCCAGACTAGACAGAAGATTTTTCAGTCTTCAAAAGTCGTCTTATACGCCGGAATATACGGTAGTAATATTGTGATGCTGCATTCTCTAATTTTCCCCTGCATACTCAGAGCCACCCAGCTGTGGAGGGAAGTGAAGCTGGCCCCATTCACATTAGGGAAATTTCCTGCACTGCTTGGAGGGGTGCTACCGCTGTTAAGGGCAGAAACAGTGAAGAGAACACAGTGCTGAGTCATTCTCAGGATTAGTGGAAGTCCCAAAGGTCAGCCCCCACCAACCATGAAGTGATGGCAACTCCTAATAAAATAACATTACTTTAGCAGATGGGAATTACACTTTAGAGTAGGGCTTGTCGAGCGTATTCTGAGGCGTTACCAGTGAAAACAAGGTGATACCTGGGTCTCACACAAGTGGTTGCAGTGCATATTAAGCCTCTGATGGGTTATGTTCACACAAGATACAGTGCCTAGAAAAAGCACTCATACCCTGCAAACTTTCACGTTACACCCACAAGCTTAAATCTATTTTATTAGGATTTTATGTGATATAACAACACAAAGTAGCAAGTATTTGTGAAGTGTAAATAAATGATACATGTTTTTTTAATTATTTCAAAAATATAAAATTGAAAATTGTGATGTGAATTTGTATTCAGCCCCCTGAGTCAATACTTTGTAGGACCACCTTTCACTGCAATCACGCTGCAAGTCTTTTGGACAGCAATTGTTAAGTCTTGCCACAGATTCTCAATAGGATTTAGGTATGGACTGTGACTGTGCCATTCACATACATGAATATGCTTTGATCTAAACCATTCCATTGTAGCTCTGGCAGTATGTTGAGGCTCGTCATATTTTGCAGCCTCCAAAACGTTTTCCTCCAGGATCGCCCAGTATTTAACTTCATCCATCTTCCCATCAACTCTGACCAGCTTCCCTGTCCCTGCTGAAGAAAAGCATCCCCACAGTACGATGCTGCCACCATCATGTTTCATGGTGGGGATGGTGTTTTCAGAGTGATGTGCAGTGGTAGTTTTCAGCCACACAGAGTTTTGCATTTAGCCTTAAAAGTTTTACTTTGGTCTCATCTGACCAAAGCACCTTCTTAGCGCACGTGCTCACGATCAGGAAATGCTGCGGGTTTGACGCTGCGTATTTCTAGAAATCCCACGTCCACTACGCGTGCATCTGAGGCTGCGGATCACCCGCAGACACTGACGTGCGGCGCGTCTCTCAGTACCTCAGCAAGTCAATTTCTCTTGCGGAGTCGCTAGTCTCCGCAACAGAAATTTGACCACTAGAATGTATTGAATGCGGTAAATCCACATGGTTCAGTGAACACATGCGGATTTACCTGCGTTCAATAGTAAGCAGCATTTTGGACGAAGCAAAAATATGCTGCGCTCAAAGAGCTGCTACGTTAGGACCATGGGCACATTGCCAGTTGCAAAAATCCACGTAGCTAGCAAGTTTAAGGCTAACAGGACTTCTTATGGCATGCTTTCAAAAATGGCTTTCTTTTACCCGCTCTTCCATGCAGGCCACATTTTTTGGGGAGTATATGACTAACAGTTGTCCTATGGACAGATTCTCCCACCTGAGCTGTGGATCTCTGCAGCTCCCTCATAATGACCATGGGCATCCTTGCTTGGGATGTCCGTTTAGGTGGACGGACATTTCTTGGAAGGTTTGCAGGTGTCCCATTCCTTCCATTTTTGGATGATGGATTGAACAGTGCTCCGTAAGATGTTCAGATCTTGGGATATTTTTGTATGACCTAACCCTGCTTTACTCTTCTTCACAACTTTATCCCTGACTTGTCTGGTGTGTTCCTTGGTTTTCATAATGCTGTTTGATCTGCTATGTTCTCAACCAAATCTCTGATTCCTTCACATAACAGCTGTAGTTATATGGAGAATACATTACACACTGATGGACTCAGTTTACTAATTATGTGACTTTTGGAAGCAATTAGTCACACAGGATTATATTTAGGGATATCAGAATACAAGTGGCTGAATACAAATGCATGTCACAATTTTCAGATTTATTATTTTTAATAAATATAATATAATAAATGTATTTCCTTTACACTTCAAGAATGCTAGCTACTTTGTGTTGGTATAGCACATAAAATACCAATAAAATACATTGAAGTTTGTGGGTGTAAAGAGAAAAAAATGTGGAAAAGTTCAAGGGTTATAAATACTTTTTCAAGGCATAACAAAATCCACGTCAAATGGTGCAAATTTTCCACATATTTCATCAATCAGCAGTGAAAAATGCAATATAAATCGACAGGATGCAGATGTCAAATCTTCCGTGCTGCTCTATTTGTGCAGTGGATTTCCTCTGCAGCGTGTGGATGAGATTTCAGAAAAACCCATCCTTTAGCACAAGTACTGTTATACAAAGTGGACTTTCCATCTGTATACAGCCGGCGTGAATAAACGGTTATTGTCATGAATTCTCTAGGTTTGAGAAAGCCATAAAATGTTAACAAAATTCTTATTAAAACCTAATTGAAATGTATCTATTTCTAGGAAACCTAGAACTGCTTTTGTACTGCACTTTTTTAATGCATTTTTAACTTGTGGTTATTTTTTTCTGGGGGTGGGGGGAAATGCATGAAAACAAGGCAGATTGGGTAACTTTTCTATTAATAATTGTACACAAATTATACGTACAAAACAGATAGTAACATGAAATTAAATTGCTACTGAAGCATAGAGCATAACATAAAATCTAACCAGGGCAATTCCATGAATGCTAATCCTTTAAAAATGGAGCTCAAGTATTTATTGCAATAACATTTACTTATATTGAACACTTACAGATTTCAACATGGATTCCATAACACGATAATGCAAACGCACTCCAAGCTTGTACCTCTATTACAGAGAGAGAGAAAAAGGTAACTAATGTAAAAGGTTGAAATCTAACAGGAATTTGCATACGTGAATATTTAAATAATAAAAAAAAAACACAGGTGTGGATTTATCGCTGATTTGCTGCTGTGGATTTTTCTGAAGATTAGGTAAAAAAATAAAAATAAAAAAAAAATCTTGTGTTTTTTGCTGTAGATCTAAGTTAAAGGTATAAAAAAATGTTATTAACCTGCAGATATGGGGTTAACGGAGTTATAATGCTGGCCGGCGCATGCACGCAGCCGAACACTTGGGGGGGTGAGATGAACTTTATTCTCCTCGGCAGCGTTTCCGTTTCAGTCACAGGGGCAGTGCCGGCGCTGGTTTACACATCACTCTAAGTACATAGAGAGGCGGCTGTATCCGTGTCCCCGGCCCTGACTGACAGCTGAGCCCCAATGCAAAGGAAGTGTCAGTCAGAGCCGGGGGCGCGAATAAAGCCGCTGCTCAGTATAGCATAAAAAGATGTGGATATTATATGGATTTAAAAATCTGCATCAGATTAATTTCTGAATGGGAAATAAACTGCTTTTACGGGAAAACAAGAAACTACCCTTACAGTCAATTCCTCATCACATTAATCATCATCACATCACATCATCATATTTGTGATACAGTCAGATTAGTGTCCTTTAGCGGTCTTAAATTTATTTTTAAAAAAAACAATGCAAACGATGAAATGGTCCAGCATGTAGAGACAGAAGCCTCAATGCATTCCAAACCACTGGATAAGTCAATAGAGGCCATAAGATGCCATTTGGCTTGGCACAGCAACAAGTTATCCATTTAAAAAAAAACACGATGCCAATTAAAATTAAAGTTAATGACAAATTTGAAAAAAAAAGTCTCAGCCTAATTACATTATAGAGGTAGGTCACATTCAAGACATTTCTATTGGCATATATAATAGAAGTGTTTGCCATCTCTAACCTGGCAAAACATCCGATTAGGGTGGGATTTTTTTCTTTTTTTAGTGGATGCTCGATTAGAAATGCTACATTGTTAGCCCAGAGCAACCAATTATTTCTTAAAGTTATAAATGTAAGCATCTTAATTGAGGGTATATTACCTGGTATCCAATTTCAGCAAAGGCTTGTCCTACTGCAATTGCAAACCTTTCTCTAAACATTAGGCCCAAACGTTGCACTCTCCTGGTTATCATGGTCTTTGGATTTAGTGTACAATTCTGTAATGGACAGAAATAGAACTATAGTATTACAAGTTGGATAAGTTAGAACTGTAGTTGTATGATCCCTTATACATTGTGAAGATTATGTCTATTGGCTTCAATGGACAAAAAAGACCCCGACAATAGAGCAAATCTCCTGAGGAAGAAAAAAGCCCTTTGAAGATCTGCCAACATTTTATAAGGCTCTTGATTACCGGTATGTTCTTTTTATATACAGCATATACAATGGAACATGCCTTTCACAAAATCATTTTAATAGTATCTTTATTTTTTTGCATATTGCTAGTCTATATTTAAAAAAAAAAAACGACTCTTGCAATTTTCAAACTGGCCTTTAGACACTCTCACTTCCTGATTTTTACAGAAGACTTTTCAGCAGACTCGTTATCATCACTGACAGGAATACAATATACAGTAATCTATATACAGTATACAACACCATTCACAAAAAATGATGCCACAGCTCATCTGCTCCCCTCAACCAGCATAATGACCCTTGCCCAGGTCAGTGCATGAACAGATTACAAGCTCAGCTTTGAGACAAAAGATTGTCTGAGCCAGTGTACTGCAGCTAATGTCCAAGTGCCCAAAGAGAAGTAAAATTCATAAATTGGGTCAGTTTAAAAATAGCAAGATTTATTTCATTTTTCAAATACAGATAGTGTTCTGAAAAGTAAAAAAAAAAAAAAATTAATAAAAAAATAATAATTCATTTAAGACAAAATCGAGATTTAAACAATGAGTCATTTTTTGCTACATATATTGTATACCATAACATACCTCAAAGTAATTGTTAAGAATTTCTGATGGTTCATCACTGGCTGAATGTAGAATAGTCATCAACTGGTTGATGGTGTTCATAGCAGCTCTATTTTTATGTAAGGCACAAATATATATATAAAAAAAATTAAATTAAGTGTTTACTATGAAAAAAAAAATCAATACGAATAATGGTAACTTGCTGCATGAATATTTGTACCATCTTTGACAGCAAACGAGACAATTTTTTAAGCAAAACATCAATTTTGAGAACAGAACAAAATACTTCTAGTGTTTCATAGTGGGCAAGGTGAATAAGCTCACCTCACTGGTGTCTGTGGGGGAATCAGACGAGATTCTTCTGAATTATTCTTTTGAGGCGTCCTCTCCTGCTCCAAACTGGAGAAAAAGTTTAAAAACAGTTCATTTTTGACAGTTTGAGGTGAATGAATGTATAAAAGTGTGTTTTAAACTGTCAGTGGATAAAGACTCAGCTAAAGGGTAGATTATGTTAATTGTAATTATAAACTTGTTATACAATATTGGTATTCACCATGTTCTGCCTTCCTGATGGCTGATGTGGCACACCCAGATACAAAGCAAGCAATAAAATTTTAACCTCTTAAAGGGGTTGTATTGATGGCCTATTCTTTGGATAGGTCATTAATATCAGATCAGTGGAGCTGCGACATCCTGAATGCCCCACCGCAGCAATCAGTTGTTCCGGTTGCCTGCTAGATGTACTCAATTGTGGAGCGGAACAGTACAACACTGTCAACTATATAATGGCCCGTGGCCAGGTACTGCACATCTGCCCCATTCAAAAGAATAGGACTGAATCTGAGGTACCCTGCTTCAGCCACAATACAGTTGATAGAGATGTGCTGTTCTGCTCCATAAATGATCACATCTGACCATCGGCACCAAGAACAGCCGATTGGTGGGGGTGCCGGGTGTCTAACCCCCACCCATCTGATAGAAACAGAACAGTTTTAGCAGTGTATTTTCAGACGCATGTGAGAAACAGCAGAAGAGCGAGCTATGTAAAGAAGTTACACAGACACATCAGCAACAAAAATGATAGGACATTTTTTAATGAACATTATTTAGAAAGTTGCCCTAAGGTTTAAACTTTCCAAACACCTTCACAATGGAAGCAAAGTCATAAGGCCCCGTCACACTTAGCGACGCTACAGCGATCCCGACAACAATACGACCTGTCAGGGATCGTTGCTGCGTCGCTATGTGGTCGCTGGTGAGATGTCAAACAGTCAGATCTTCCCAACGACGCAGCAGCGATGCGGCGACCCGTAACGATCTGTATAACGATGCAACGCAAATGCACACCTATGTGTCTCAGTTCTGAGTCGCCAACGAGGTCGTTGGTAAGGTGTCAAACACAGCGATGCATGCTGCCCAGCGGGACCTCAACGATCAAAAAATGGTCCAGGCCATTTCGACACGACCAGCGATCTCACAGCAGCGGCCTGGTCGCTGCTACGTGTCAAAAGTGGCGAGATCGCTGCTGAGGTCACTGTTGCGTCACAAAGCTAGTGACTCAGCAGCGATCTCGCTAACGATCTCGCTTAGTGTGACGGGGGCTATAGAGATGTTTAACAAATATTTTTAATTTACTGTATACATTGTGTGTGTGGTCCCTACACATTATTAGAATTGTATGGATTCGAATACAAGTGAGGAAAACTATAAAACAGAACTGACTGGATTTAGAAAATAGGCACTAATAAGATGTTGTTCTATTTTATGCAAATGCAAACTAATCTAATCCAAGGATAAATCAAACGATATACTGAAATACCACCATACCTCCGATACTATGGGAAACATGAAACTGTGCTAGTGTCTGTTAAAAGCCCAGGAGCCAGATGTTTTAGGATGTTCAGCATACCTCTAACAGTATTGTCTGTCTAAAATACCTCAAAACCTAAATAATACATTTGCTATTTTTTTAAAAAGTGCTTTGTCTAAATGCCATGCAAGTAGACATCTAAGGTAATTTAAGGCATATAGTAAGCTTCCAATAATTCCCTCCAATTCGGTCATTGAAAAATATCAGACCTATAGTGGATACAAATTTATTTATATTTAGATTTATTTTACTCACTTACCTAGCGCCATTAATTCCACAGCGCTTTACAGACATTATGGGCACTGTCCCCATTGGGGCTCACAATCTAAATTCCCTATCAGTATGTCTATGGAGTGTGGGAGGAAACCGGAGAACCCGGAGGAAACCCACACAAAGGTTATAAAAAGTAGCGACCATACACTGACCAATACTACTGTCAGTCTTCCAGACCTCTTTAAGAACCCACTCCTTGAAAGGAGTAAGTGAAAGAACTTCTGTCTAACTAGCTGTCTAATAATTTTTTCGATCACGTAACATACATTTTTAATGTATTCAAAGATCCAGGACAAAAAAAAACAACAACATTTACCTTTCACGGAAATCAACTTTCACCATGCTGTCATTTTCCAAAAACAGCCTTTCATCTATATCTTTGTTTCTCTGATAAAGCTCTTCATACTGTTGTGAAATCACATCAATCTAAAGCACAAAGAAATTGGTGAAACAAACATATTTTACACATTTAGATGGACAAAACTATTTTTTTTTGCCAGCTTTAAGGGAGTGTTAGAACAAAATGAATGTTCAAGCCAAGCACAGGCGCTCAGTGCACCCATGGTGTGGTCAAACAGTTCAGTGCACCCATCGTTTTACAAATATCTCCCCCTCTCCTTTGGCTCCTGTAAAGTCATAACTGTCAATCAAGGAAGAGGGGATGGAGTTAGATGTAAAACAGCAGGTGGGAAGGTGCACTGAACTGTTTGGCCACACAAGGGGTGCATGGTTTGAACAGTCATTTATGCTGAAAAACTTCCTTTCAGAATTCACAGTCAGGTTCATGAGCATTTTACTACCGTTTTACTTAATATATCCACATACAAATTGCAGACTTGCATTTTTTACGCTTTCAAATATTTCATTTTGTTTTAACACCACCACCAAGAATAAAATCAAATATAAGAACTTTACATTTTTACAGATCATGTTGCAACGATCATATAAGGAAACCATGGTAAATTACATCAATACTGTATTCGCTAATATTTTTAAAAAATTGAGTGGGGGGCGGAGTGGTGCACACAAAATGAAGAGGGAGGGGCCAGATGACGACATAAATATGATGTATTAAGGCACGTAATTAACCAAAGCATAAACTAGCACTTGACAAGTATGGATATGCATGTATTACCAAAAGATCCCAAATTCTGAAAAATAAAAATTTTTAAGTCATCCATTTGGGTTAGAAATTCCAGGAATGGTGCATTTTTTCCAAATGTGGGCTATTGTTTGTTTAGCTATTAAAAAGAAGAAATTATGGAGTTTGTGCTGAGGCCGAATGATTTGTGGTGCAACAAAGCTTCCAAAGGATCTCTAAAAGGGGAGTACAGAAAATGGTACAGGCCAAGTTATATACACATGACCAAAAGGGAGAAACCCGGAGGAAGGTCCATCATATGTGCAACATATAGCCATTGGAAGGGTAACCCAAAGGCAATTAGTGGCATAGCCGGGGACCATATGTACTATACACGAAGGAACCATGCAACGGCCACCACATCTCTATCACGAGTGCCCACTACGTCCGCCTCCCATCTGCTAACATAACTGTGTATGGTGAGGAACGCTGCTTAACAATGAATATAAAGCAGATATTAAACCTTTGGAGTGTGGAAATGATTGGCACATACGCTGAAAAGAGGTAAAAGTATGTAGAGGGTCGAAGCCAGGTAAATAGTTCGACAACCAATGCTTTATTTGCAGGTAGATGCAATTTTCTGAAGAAAGAATTGAGCATTTCTCTCTAAAGACTTCAAAGAAAGAAGACCAAAAGAAAAGAAGAACTGATGAGCTTTCTCACAGTTACTTGCTTGCCACCACGAGAAGGAAGTATAGTCCTCTATACCAGGTGAAAAGGCTCTATTATGTCAATGGGATTGAAGAGAGAGGACAGGTCATGCAAGCTTGCCCTAAAATTGGGACCGCATTCAAGACCTTCATGTCATCAATGTGGCAGGTCTGAAGATAGGCGGTCCACATTAAGGAATTAATGGGCAGGGTGGGAAACATTGGGATTTTCCACAAAAAAAAAAAAAGCTCACAGGAGCATATCAGAAGTTAATTATAATGTGGAAAGTTGTTCTATAGTACTGTGAAAAGTTGTTTGGAACTGCAAGTCTACCGTCATCTTCATGCCATGTCAGAGTGCGGAGGGGCATACAGGGGTCGCCAAACCTTTCAGATACAGGAGGAGATGCATTTTGCAGAATGCGTAAAAAACATATAGTGACAAGAGAGGCAGTGTTCGGAAAAAGTAAAGCAGCTTAGGGAGTATTGCCACTACAATGATTGCATTTTAACGTGTTACTTACTGCACTTGTCATAAATTTAAATAAATGTGTAATGGCAGATTAAAACTTATTTTAATTAAAAATTCACATTATTGCAACTGGAGGATTATACTAGACACTAATTTATTGACTCATAGGTGGAAAAGGTGAAAGACCACCCTGTTTTAGGAGAATTTTACAATATACCGTATTTTTCGGACTATAAGGCGCACTTTTTTTCTTCCAAAATTCTGGAGGAAAGTGGGGGGTGCGTATATGGACTATATATGGTGGCTGTAGCTTTTGGAGGGTGTGGGGGAGCGGCAGTGGCGGAGAAACGGGGCACCTGCTGCAGCCTACACTGTGCCTGCTACTAAAGAAAATGAACATTCACTGCTCCCCACGCCTATGGGGAGCTGCGCTGTGGTAGAGTGTGAGCGATATTAGGGAGAATGAATGGTCACTGCTCCTCATGCACACAGTTCCGACGTGGGGAGCAGTGACTATTCCGGCACAGCATCTCACAGTGTGAGGGCACATGGCAGTTACGCCATGCGCAGCTGTGAGATCAGTGCTGGCAGCAGAGCAGGACACAGTGCTGGAGCACAGGGAAGAAAGGTAAGTATAAATGTTTATATTTTTGTGTGCAGCATGGGTAGGGGGTTGCCAAGCATATCAGGAAGAGGGATAAGGGGGGCCCATACATACCAGGAAGAGGGATGAGAGGTGCCATACATACCAGGAAGAGGGATGAGAGGTGCCATACATACCAGGAAGAGGGATGAGGGGGGCCATGCATACAAGGATGAAGGGTGCAATACATACCAGGAAGAGGGATGAGAGGTGTCATACATACCAGGAAGAAGGATGAGGGGTGACATACATACCACGAAGAGGGATGAGGGGGGCCATGCATACCAGTATGAGAGATGAAGGTTGCCATACATACCAGGATGAGGGGTGACATGCATACCATGATGATGAGGGGGGGGCAATGCATATTTGGATGAGGGGTGCCATGCATACCAGGAAGAGGGATGAGGGGTGCCATGCATACCAGGAAGAGGGATAAGAGGTGCCATATATACCAGTAAGAGGGATAAGGGGTGCCATGCATACCAGGAAGAGGGATAAGAGGTGCCATGCATACCAGGATGAGGGGGGCCATGCATACCAGGATGAGAGATAAAGGGTGCCATACATACCAGGATGAGGGGGGCCATGCATACCAGGATGAGGGGTGCCATGCATACCAGGATAAGGGGTGCCATGCATACAAGGATGAGGGATGAGGTGTGCCATGCATACAAGGATGAGGGATGAGGGGTGCCATGCATACAAGGATGAGGGATGAGGGGTGCCATGCATACAAGGATGAGGGATGAGGGGTGCCATGCATACAAGGATGTGGGATGAGGGGTGCCATACATACAAGGATGAGGGATGAGGGGTGCCATACATACAAGGATGAGGGATGAGGGGTGCCATACATACAAGGATGAGGGATGAGGGGTGCCATGCATACTTGGATGAAGGGTGCCAGTTTGCTTACATTTTTTTTCTATTTTTCTCCTCTAAAACCTAGGTGCATCTTATGGTCCGGTGCGTCTTATAGTCCGAAAAATACGGTATTCCTTTTAGCTAAAAGTAGTAACAATCTAGCTGACTCACTATCTGAAACGGTCCTATAAGGATGGACAAAATAGACTTGTTCAGAAAGCTATGAAAGGGTTATCCACAAACAATAAAAAAAAAATATCAGAATGGGTTAAACAAAAATAGAAACTACCCAATACTCATCTCACAGATCCCACTTTACTATTGTTCCAACACAGCTTGAACCTACATGTCTCTACTTGCTGCTGGAGTGACGACGTTCCGAAGGGTCACCTCTCCGACTGAGTGGATGAGCTGTCATTGCTTGTGTGGTACTGGAAAGTATAGGAGACCTGGGAAATGTTGGATAGGAAGCTGTGTGGGAACTGTGAGGTGAGCATCACTTCAGTGTTTTGGGTATTTTTTTTTTGCCATTCTGACCCTCTAAAAAAAAAAAAAAAAAAAAAAAAAAAAAAAAAAAAGTATTTGTTAGAGTAGATAACCCCTTCAACCAATCATGTTCATTATTAGTGATAATCATTATGAGGATCCGTTTGGATTGAACACATGCATTTATACAAAACACAAAAAGAGCTCTGACATAAGATGTAACTATAAGATCAGTTACTACAGGAAGGCTGAGCACTTCACACCTGTACGCTTCTTACTCATTTTGCTTAACGCCTCATTAGGTAAGAACACACAATCATGTGAAGGAAGACTGGTGCGGGTCTAGCAGCTTGTAAAGGCAAGTCCATGCACTTCCGACAAAATATAACAATACTACTGACATGTACCTCCCCACCCACAATGCCACTAATTCTGACCAAAAATCAAACCTCAGTCAAAAGCTACAATGAGGCATCGAGCTCTGTGATTTACACGTTAAAAAAATTTCAATATTTGAGACAAGACTTTATCCAAAGTTGATTCTAACACAAAAATGACTGAAAGAAACACTGAAGGTCTGATTCATTCGCTACGCCACAAATCTTACTCTTCAGGGACTGGAGTAGGATTTGTAGTGAAGCGCACACTTAGGTGTAAGCAACTTGTGCGATGCTCCGGATTCATGAAGACGCATATGCCTCTTGATGAATCGGGACTTAAATATGTTCAGGCTCCATATTAATTCTAGCACAGTGGCTAGACAAAGGCCGTTGCCGAAACGCGCGTCGGGGTTAATGAGCAGGTGGCAGCGACTCCTCTGTGGCTTCTATTCAACGTAGGTACTCACCTTATTACTGTGTGCATAGTGCACTATGCATACATTTATATCTGTTGTATACTATATAGCTACACTTTTACTGTGTGAGTCCCTTCTGCCGCAGTTTTACATGATTGAATAGTCAATACATCCTTAGAGTCCTGAGTCCTAGAGACTTTAGTAGCCTCCATTATAGGTATTGGCTAACATAGGACCTTATGGACATAACAGCATGGTTTCCATCCAGCGTGTCATTTTATAGTCCGGTTTGAACTAATTGTGTTTTCTATCTACCTCAACTGCTTGTATTTAACAACAATAAAGTTTGCTAATTTTTTGTTTCATGTATCATCATTTGGCGTATGCCCCTCCCACCTCACAGTGGCTATTAGTGAATTTGCAGCATGCTCTGAGTGAGTGTTAGGAGAATTTTTTTCCCAGCTGACAAAACAATCATTTAGGACAGGGGTGGGGAACCCTTTTTCTGCCAAGGGCCATTTGGACATTTATACCATCCTTCAGGGACTGTGCAAAATGATCAACTTGAAATTTATCCTGCTAGAGTGGCTTGCTAAAGTATTCACCCCCTTGGCATTTTTCATGTTTTGCTACCTCACAACCAGGAATTTTACTGTTTTTTTTTTAGGGTTATCATCAGTTCATGTAAAGAACATGCCTACAACTGTGAACATTTGGTTTTCTTTTTATTGTGAAGCAAACAACAAATAGGGCAAAATAACTGAAAACTTCAGTGCGCATAACTATTCACCCCCCTAGTACTTTGTAGAGCCTCCTTCTGAAGAAATTACAGCTGCAAGTCGCTTTAGATAAACCTATATGAGCTTTCCACATCTTGCCACTGGGATTTTTGCCCATTCCTCAAGGCAAAACTGCTCCAGCTCCTTCAAGTTAGATGGTTTCCTCTGGTGAACAGCAATCTTCAAATATGACCGCAGATTCTCAATTGGATTAAGGTCTGGGCTTTGACTAGGCCACTCCAGAACATTTACACGTTTCCCCTTAAACAACTCGAGTCTTGCTTTAGCAGTATGCTTTGAGTCATTGTCTTGTTGGAAGGTGAACCTCCGTCCCAGTCTCAAATCACTGACAGAAACAAGTTTTGCACAAGAATATCCCTGTATTTCGCACCATCCATCTTCCCCTCAACTCAAACCATTTTCCCTGCCCCTGCTGCCAAAAAACCTCCGCACAGCATGATGCTGCCACCACCATGTTTCACTGTGGGTGTGGTGTTCTTCGGGGGATAAGCTGTGTTGGTTTAGCGCCAGACATAGCGTTTACCTTGGTGGCTCCCACATCTCTTTCGGCAAAGTCAAAACGAACCTTACAGTTTGTGTGTGTAAGTAAAGGCTTTTTTCTGTCCACTCTTTCATAAACGCCATCTCTATGGAGAGTACGACTTATTGTGATCGTATGGACAGATATTAAAGTCTCTGCTTGGGAACTCTGCAGCACCTTCAGGGTTACCTTTGGTCTCTGTGCTGTCCCTCTGATTAATTTCCTACTTGCCTGGGCTGAGAGTTTTGGTGGGTGGCCATCTCTTGACAGGATTGTTGTGGTACCATGTTCTTTCCATTTGATGATCATGGATTTGATGGTGCTCTGGGGGATCATCAAATATTGGGATATTTAAAAAAAACAAACGCAAAGATAACTTGTACTTCTCAACAACTTTGTCCCAGACTTGAAAGGAAATCTCCTTGGTCTTCATGGTGCTGATTGGTTAGTGGTGCTTCTTGCTTAATGGTGTTGCAGCCTCTGTTGCCTTTCAGAAAAGGTGTGTGTATACTGACAGACCATGTGACACTAAGATTGCACACAGGTGGACTTCCTTTCACCAAGCATGTGACATATGAAGGTATTTGCTTGCACCAGAAATATTTAGGGGCTTCATAGCAAAAGGGGTGAATACATATGCATATGACAATGGTTGGTTATTTGATCTCATAAATTAAATGTATGCCTATATTTTTCTCACCTTACCAACATAGGCTATTTAACGCTGATGCACTACAAATAAGTCGGTTTAAAAAATATTTAAACACAGGTTGTAATGTAAATTAGGTAAAAAGCCAAGGGTGGGGGTAGATCCTTTCGTAAGCCACTGTATATTTGGTCAAACATTTAATTAATCACCCCTAATGTGACGGCTGGAACTACTTCTCTTTGATGAGGCTGTGATGTTAGCTGGCATGGATGATGTTGCTACTCGTAACTGCTTTTTCAGGTTTGCATCAGTCTGGAGTGGAAGCCACTCTTAGAAATGATACGTTTTGTAAAGAATTCTCAGCAACAAGTTGTACTGAACACAAGTGTATATTATTACACTGCAGGTCTCCTCACAGTGGGAAATCCATCACTGCTCATGTTACATTTATAGAACTCAAGCAGTGGGAGATCTTCTGTATATACATCATATAGGGGACAACGAGCCTGTCGTATACACATCACATAGGAGACACCTAGACTGCTGTATGTATACACTGCTCACAAAAATAAAGGGAACACTCAAATAACACATACTAGATCTGAATGAATGAAATATTCTCATTGAATACTTTGTTCTGTACAAAGTTGAATGTGCTGACAACAAAATCACACAAAAATCATCAATGCAAATCAAATTTATTAACCAATGGGGGCCTGGATTTGGAGTCACCCCAAATTAAAGTGGAAAAACACACTACAGGCTGATCCAACTTTGATGTAATGTCCTTAAAACAAGTCAAAATGAGGCTCAGTATTGTGTGTGGCCTCCACGTGCCTGTATGACATCCCTACAACGCCTGGGCATGCTCCTGATGAGGTTGTGGATGGTCTCCTGTGGGATCTCCTCCCAGACTTGGACTAAAGTATCCGCCAACTCCTGGACAGTCTGTGGTGCAACGTGACGTTGGTGGATGGAGCGAGACATGATGTCCCAGATGTGTGCAATCGGATTCAGGTCTGGGGAAAGGGCGGGCCAATCCATAGCTTCAATGCCTTCATCTTGCAGGAACTGCTGACACAATCCAGCCACTTGAGGTCTGTAATTTGTCCTGCATTAAGAGGAACCCAGGGCCAACCGCACCAGCATATGGTCTCACAAGGGGTCTGAGGATCTCATCTCGGTACCTAATGGCAGCCAGGCTACCTCTGGCGAGCACATGGAGGGCTGCGCAGCCCTCCTAAGAAATGTCACCCCACACCATTACGGACCCACTGCCAAACGGGTCATGCTGAAGGATGTTGCAGGCAGCAGATCGTTCTCCACGGTATCTCCAGACTCTGTCACATGTGCTCATTGTGAACCTGCTTTCATCTGTGAAGAGCACAGGGCGCCAGTGGCGACTTTGCCAATCCTGGTGTTCTGTGGCAAATGCCAAGCGTCCTGCAGTGTTGGGCTGTGAGCACAACCCCCATCTGTGGACGTCGGGCCCTCATACCACCCTCATGGAGTCGGTTTCTAACCGTTTGTGCAGACACATGCACATTTGTGGTCTGCTGGAGGGCATTTTGCAGGGCTCTGGCAGTGCTCCTCCTGTTCCCCCTTGCACAAAGGCGGACATAGCCGTCCTGCTGGTGGTTTGTTGCCCTCCTACGGCCCCCTCCACATCTCCTGGTAGAGCCTCCAGCGTCTGGACACTACGCTGACAGACACAGCAAACCTTCTTGCCACAGCTCACATTGATGTGCCATCCTGGATGAGCTGCACTACTTGAGCAACTTCTGTGGGTTGTAGAGTCCGTCTCATGCTACCAGGAGTGTGAAAGCACAACCAACATTCAAAAGTGACCAAAACATCAGCCAGAAAGCATTGGTACTGAGATGTGATCTGTGGTCCCCACCTGCAGAACCACTCCTTTATTGAGTGTGTCTTGATAATTGCCAATAATTTCCATCTATTGTCTATTCCATTTGCACAACAGCATGTGAAATTGATTGTCAATCAGTGTTGCTTCCTAAGTGGACAGTTTGATTTCACAGTAGTTTGATCCACTTGGAGTTATATTCTGTTGTTTAAGTGTTTCCTTTATTTTTTTGAGCAGTGTATAACATAGGAGACTCCTGCATAAACATCACAAACACTGGAGTATATACATCACAAGAGACATTAGAGCTGCGGCATAAACGTCAAAGGAGATATGTGGATGCGGCAAAGTCATCACAGGAGACACTGCGGCTGCACCTGCAGCATAGTCGTCACAGGGGATGCTGGGGCGGCCACTGTGGTTGTCACCTGTGGGAAGGGAGAGCGTCACGCACTAACTCCTCCCACAGTACATCCCGACGCTGGCATTGGCTAGTATCCAGAAGTAATTTTTCGTTGCACACGCATGCAGCGTTCAGTAGTGAAAGCTGCGTGCACGTGCTCGCAAAGTAAAAAGAAATTAAAGGGCCAGTGGCCATAAAAAAGCAGCTGCAGTCCAAAGCACTGCGGTCCACGAGAATCTGTCCAGGAGCTGGAGAAAGGGTCATCGCGAGCTGCAAACGCCCAGCGGGTCTGAGGCTCCCACACCTCTGATTTAGGAGATTCATGTGTTTATACACAGTACCAAATTCTCAAAACGCTCATATGCCTGCTGGAGAGACTATGGGAAGTGATTGGTGTGAATTCACATTATGTAGATTTGTTGCAGAAATTTTGTGTTTTCTGCAGAAACAAAACTATTTAGATGAACAAAACAAATTCAGCTTCACAGAATTTTTTACAGCAAAATTTGCCACACATTTCAAGCATATCAACTGGCAATGCAGAAAAAGTGTGATTAACATTTAGAACCTAACCTCTAAGACAAGGATGTCAAACTCAAACACACAGAGGGCCAAAATGAAAAACTTGGACTTAGTCATGGGCCAACCAGTATACAGTATAATGAACCCCACAGTCCTCCATACAGAATAATGGGCCCAACATAGTCCTCCAAACTGTATAATGACCCCACATAGCTTTCCCTAGTATAATGGGCCCCACATAGCCCTCCATTCAATATAATGGGCTCCAAAAAGTCCTCCATGCAGAATAATGGCCCCACATGGAAGGGGTGGTTCTGGTGTGGCGAGCCAAATGTAATCAACTTGAGGGCCTGATTTGGGCCACGGGCCAGAGTTTGTCACGTATGCTCTAAGACTACTGACTAAAAATAAAAAATAAAAAAATCCATGTGATGGGGACTTACTTTAAGCCAAATAACTAGAACCTTTTTTCAAGCAGTTCTTCAAAGAAAAATCCTCGCTGTCTGGACTGAAAGTGTAATCGTACTTTCAACTAACTTTTCAGAATAGGCAGTCCTGTGTGTGTACATGAGAAATACACTAATTCTGGCCTTTCCTCCATTATTCATCGGTTTTCTCCTCTACAGGTTATCTCCCTTAAATTGCAATCCACTGGGATCTGGTGGATAGCGTTTAGCTGCAGTTATCTCTGCTATACACAGCACTGCATACAGAGAGGGATTCCTGCTTTTCATTCATTGTTTATTTTTTTTACCTATTAGCACACAGAGACAAGCAACAGAAACATGGAGGCTATTATACAGAAAAGCTGAGCTGTATGTGAATCATTTCTAGAGTGAGGTAAAAGACTTGCTTGAATATTCAGCACAACATGTCTCCCTCTGCCTGTTTCCTCACCCTGCTCCTCCCCTGTCTATAGAGTATAACACACTGTGTCACATTACATGACATTACAGGGAGCCTGCAGTCCGTCTTGTCTAAGCGAGAAGGATTAGAAGGATTTGAGCTGTTGTTTTTTTTTTCAAGCAAATACAGGATGGGGGGGGATGAGTGGCTACTAAGTGTGAAAGAAAGTTGATTTCTCTAAAAGATATATTACAAAGTGTGACGATACAGCTTAAAATCTTAATAAGCCAGACGATTAGATTAGTTAAGCCAAGAGAAATACACTATTGTGTTCATGCTGATTTATAATTGTATGTGTATTTCTGTGGCTGGGTAAGAATGTCATACTATTTGTATAAAAAGAATGTGGACTTATCTTCATTTGGAAACAATGAATGTTTGCTAATTAGGTTAATTAACCTTTGTGGACCCTGAGGCTTATTGACTCAAGACAGGAGGACAAACTAAGCAAATTCATTAAATGCTCAAACAATGAGACATGAGGCTGCCCTCCCTAACCCCTTACCTGTGAATGTGTACTTACAAGGACAACTGTGACTATTTTAAGGGGCATGTGCTTCTGTACAAGTCAGACTTGGGACAAAGATTGAAAGAGACTTAAGGGTATGTGCGCACGTTCAGGATTTGATACAGAAATTTTTACAGCGTTTCTGCATCTCCTTGGTAGGAAGAAAGCTGTAGAAAAAACGTGCATTTTGCCATGATTTTGACGCATTTTTGAAGCATTTTTTGCAGCATTTTTGCACATCAATGAATGTTTTTTGGAGCTAAATAAAGTTATTTAAAAAGGAACATGGGACATTTCTTTATTAACCCTTGGATTACCGTCAGAATTGGGGTGAGTATATTGGTTAATTTAAAGAAGTTGGCCACAACTTTTTATTATGCCCCCAATGTATCCCCCCAGGGCCCATAAGTGTCTTTGTAATTACCTTCCGTTGCAGGTTCTGCCTGTGAGCGGCGCTATCGCGGGCCGCTCACAGGCATCACGTGACCCCGTGCTAACGTCACAACAAGTGAGGCGTGACTCAGCGCTGGGGTCCCCGCTGTGGCTACTGGGCTGTGGGCGGGGTTATTCCCCGCGTCACACCCAGCATCCACCGTTCACTTTCCCAATGAATGGGGAGAGGGAGAGCGCGCGGTGGATGCTGGGTGTGATGTGCGGGGCAACTCCGCCCACAACCCAGCATCCACCGATGGAACGCAGACGAGGTACCCTCGGCTGCAGCCTGGACTTGTCGTGACATCAGTGGATGTCAGAGCCGGCTGCACCCGGGAGTCACGTGATGCCTGTGAGCGGCCAGCGATAGCGCTGCTCACGGGCAGTAACTGCAGCATTAGTTAATTACAAAAAACACTTATGGGCCCGGGGGTATACATAAGGGGGGGATAATAAGTAGTGAACAAACCCTTTAAGAATGTGTCTATTGTATTTCAAATAAAGTATTAGATCTGTGTCTGTGTGTTTGACTCTTTAATTTACTTTAATTAGGTTTAGTGATGAAAGGGTCCGATTGACACCTTGTCATCAAAAAACAAAAGAGCTAGGTGTCTGCTAATCCTATTCACCCAATCTTCATTAGCATTCCCATTCATGTAATTTCTGGGGCAGCTGTGAGCTTCTATTTTCAGCCTAGGAAGGTGCCATTAGGCAAACATGGTCCCTGGCTGTTATTTATAGCTCACAGCTGTTTCGTTAGCCGCTACCTCCGCCGATCAGCAACAAGCAGTGCTTTGGACGTAGCATATTTTTGCTGCGTCCAAAACGCGGTGTTCTAATGCTGCACTTTTGTTGTTGGTACATGTGAATCCACTGCATATAATGATACTTCAATCGATCAAAATCTGCAGCGGAGACTAGCGTGTCCGCTACAGAAATTGACATGCTGCAAGTGAGTTTTGGTACATGGCCACGATCAGGAGCCGCTGAAGGTTTGACTCTGCGTGCTTATACAGCATCAAACCCGCAGCGTCCAGATGTTACAGCATAGTGGATGGAATTTCTAGAAATCCCATGTCCACTATGCGTGCATCAGAGGCTGCGAATCACCCGTGGACACTGACATGCGGAAATTTGACCACTAGAAAGTATTGAATGAGATAAATCCGCATGGTTCAGTGAACACATGAAGATTTACCTGCGTTCAATAGAATGCAATGTTTTGGAAAAAGCAAAAATATTCGTCCAAAGCGCTGCTACGTCCTGATCGTGGGCACAGAGCCTAAAATTTAAAAAAAATGGCATGGTCTCCCGCGTCATTTTTATAACCAGCAGAGGAAAAGCCGACTGCTGGGGGCTGATATTAGTAGCCGGGGAAGGGGCCATAAGCCAACAATGTTCCCTGGCTATTACTATCAGCCCACAGCTGTTTGTTTAGCCTTTACAGAATAGATTACAGGGGGACTTCAGAAAAAAATTGACGTAGGGTCCCCCTATAAAATCTAACCAGAAAAGTCTAAACAGACAGTTGTGAGCTGATATTAATAGCTAGGGAAGGGTCCATGGATACTAGCCCCCTCCGCGGCTATTAATATCACCCCTCAGCAGTCCCAGAAATGGAGCATCCATAAGATGCGCCAAATCCGCCGCTTAGCCTTCGCTCTTCCCACTGCCCTGTAACGGTGGCGAGTGGGGTAATGGGGTTGGGGTTCACGTCAGCCTTGTGTTGGTGGCTGATGTGAAGCCCAGGTTAGTAATGGAGAGGCGTCTATAAGACGTCCCCATTACTAACCGCGTAGTTAAGTTTACGACGCTTTTTCAATAAAAGACACGGCCAGAATAAAGTATTTTAATGAAAGAAAAATACACACAGTTTTAATAATCGTTTTATTATACGCTCAGTTCCCAAAGCCCTCGTTTCCTGAAAAAAAAATAAAAAGCAACCATATCACTCACCTGTCCGCCGTCACAACATAGTCCACGATTACCGTCGTCACGACTGTCCCTCGGCGATCCGGGTCACTTCTACTGCAGTGACATCAGCAATCACTGATGTCACTGCTGTAGAAGACAGCAATGTACACTGACAGGGGTGTAAAATCACTCCTGTAAAATGTACATTGCTGCAGCAGGAGTGAGGTCACTGGGGTTCATCGGTTGAAGATCAGCTGATCAAACCGGTAACCTCAGCATCAGTACTGGTGGGAACATTCTTGAGAATGTTCACATACAGCACCAGTGCCGTAAAGTAAGGTCACGCGAGCTATCAACTGATCTTCAGCTTAGAGCTCACGTGACCGCAGGTACTGGCAGAGCAGCGATGTACACTGCTGGGAGCGAGCGCGCTCCCGACAGTGTACTGCCGGGCTGAAGACACTGCAAGGACCAGGAGGACACCGGGGGACGTCGGACAGGTGAGGATAGTGTTTTTTTTTTTGTTTTGTTTTTTTTACACAGCACGCAGTCCCGGATCGGCTGAGGAGACTACAACTCCGCTCAGCCGCCTTGCTCTCGCTGTTATCAGTGGTCGGATCAGGGAAGTAGTAGTCCTCCCCAGCCGACCCAGGTACCAGTCGAAGCGTTTCCGCGGCTCACTGACTTTAATTGAACAGCAGCAAATGCGCAGGTATAAATATTATACCTGCGAATTTGCTGCGGCTCAATTAAAGTCAGGGCGGGAAACGCTGCAAAACACTGCATAGAAAGGACATGCTGCGTTTTAAAACGCAATAGTAATCCTGAGTGGAAATTTCCGCATCATGTGCACAGCACATCAGGATTACCATTGCAATAGCTGGCAGACCGATTACCAAGCGTTTTTGCTGCGTTTCCGAGCAGAAAAACAGCTGCGAAAACGCATCAAAAATGCTAAGCGTGCACTTATCCTAAAACGCAGAGAATAAAGGAGAAGCAAGAGGACACACAGAGTCTCTGAGACTATCAGCTTGGAAGCATGGATTTAACCAAAGAGACACAGATTTGGATTCTACATGATTTTAGTCTAAGGGTATATAGCCCTGACTGGAAAGATACAGATCTGCTCTATTGAACATCAGAGAGACCATGGATACATTTTGGGGAGACCAGGTTGGGACGATGAAGTCACCTGGCCACATGGATATGTTGTTTGGGGTTGCCAGGAGGGACCCACCGGTCGCCTGGTCCCATTGAAACTCTCGGAGAGGCCAGGGTGAGACCCTCGGGTTTCTTGGCCTTGTACCTCGATGAACTGCTAGCTTCCTAAGCTTCTCTCTGTGGGGGCCCGCCAGAAGCTGGGGAGGCCACTGGTTGAGGTAGTTGGCTCTGGTAGTCCCAAAGTCGCAGCTGTTCTATCCCAGTCAGGGGGAGCGAAAGGGTGAGACTGTGTAATGTTGTACCATCTTGGGTATTTTCTGGGACTGGTCTACGTGTTTATTGTCCGCTTTGTGGTTCAATAAAGTATTGAAACGCTGTTTTACCCTCACCCTGTGTTGTCTGAGTAGCATTACGCCCAGGGAAGATCCCGGGTCTTCACACAAAGTTTCTTATATTCGCCTGTACTTTTCACTTTTGCAAACTTTGCTGAAAGTACAATTCTATTTGAAACAACACATTTGGGCTAAATAAAGGACTCACTAAACAGATGTATTTTTGGGTGCAGCTTTTTTCATTTTGCTGGATTAAAAAATAAAATAGATATTGAACAACTCTCAGGCACGAACAGGGGATCACACCCCTCATTTTCAAGGTCCAAGCTGTAGGATGCTATACAGGTGTGTTGTTACCCAAATATTGCAATGCATGTTGTGTCCTCACAAGGCACCAAAATACATAACATCCAAAAAAGACATGTGTGCCAGGAACAAAATAACATAAGATAAAAAACAAATGAGTATTAATAAAAATGTTAAACTTAATTTAAATATAGTTTAAAAACAATATACATGGATAAACACCGGATACAGAAAGATTAAAATTTGGTGTGTGAGCTACTATGGGAAACCTATCTAACCTATACCTATCTAACCTCTCCACCAACCACCCCTCACGAAGCATTGGTGAAACATGCGTCGGGTGTTTGGTGGGTGAGCTCATGATATAGGTATTGTACCGCACACATGTGCCATGCGGGGGTGTGTGTATATATTTGGCCCCCTTGAACTTTTCTACCTTTTGCTACATTTCTGGCTTCAAATATAAAGATATAAAATTCTATTTTTTGGGGGAGGAATCAACAAGTGGGACACAATCGTGAGGTGGAACGAAATTTATTGGATATTTTTAACTTTTTTTTAAAAAAAAATGAAAAGTGGGGTGTGCAATATTATTCGGCCCCCTTGAGTTAATACTTTGTAGCGCCACCTTTTGCTGCGATTACAGCTGCAAGTCGCTTGGGGTATGTCTCTATTAGTTTTGCACATCAAGAGGCTGAAATTCTTGCCCATTCTTCTTTGCAAAACAGCTCGAGCTCAGTGAGGTTGGATGGACGGCGTTTGTGAACAGCAGTTTTCAGCTCTTTCCACAGATTCTCGATTGGATTCAGGTCTGGACTTTGACTTGGCCATTCTAACACCTGGATACGTTTATTTTTTAACCATTCCATTGTAGATTTTGCTTTATGCTTGGGATCATTGTCTTGCTGAAAGATAAATCTCCGTCCCAGTCTCAGGTCTTTTGCAGACTCCCAACAGGTTTTCTTCCAGAATGGTCCTGTATTTGGCTCCGTCCATCTTCCCATCAATTTTAACCATCTTCCCTGTCCCTGCTGAAGAAAATCACGCCCAAACCATGATGCTGCCACCACCATGTTTGACAGTGGGGATGGTGTTTTGAGGGTGATGAGCTGTGTTGCTTTTACGCCAAACATATCGTTTTGTATTGTGGCCAAAAAGTTCGATTTTGGTTTCATCTGACCAGGGCACCTTATTCCACATGTTTGGTGCGTCTCCCAGGTGGCTTGTGGCAAACTTCAAATGAGACTTTTTATAGCTATCTTTGAGAAATGGCTTTCTTCTTGCCACTCTTCCATAAAGGCCAGATTTGTGCAGTGTACAACTGATTGCTGTCCTATGGACAGACTCTCCCACCTCAACTGTAGAGCTCTGCAGTTCATCCAGAGTGATCATGGGCCTTTTGGCTGCATCTCTAATCAGTCTTCTCCTTGTTCGAGATGAAAGTTTAGAGGGACGGCCAGGTCTTGGTAGATTTGCAGTGGTCTGACACTCCTTACATTTCAATATGAATGCTTACACAGTGCTCCTTGAGATGTTTAAAACTTGGGAAATCTTTTTGTATCCAAATCCGGCTTTAAACTTCGCCACAACAGTATCTCAGACCTGCCTGGTGTGCTACTTGGTCTTCATGATGCTCTCTGCACTTGAAATAGAACCCTGAGACTATCACAGAGCAGGTGCATTTATTCGGAGACTTGATTACACACAGGTGGATTCTATTTATCATTACCAGTCATTTAGGATGACATTGGATCATTCAGAGATCCTCACTGAACTTCTGGAGTGAGTTTGCTGCACTGAAAGTAAAGGGGCCGAATAATATTACACGCCCCACTTTTCATTTTTTATATTTTTAAAAAAGTTTAAAATATCCAATAAATTTCGTTCCACTTCACGATTGTGTCCCACTTGTTGCTGATTCTTCCCAAAAAATAAGAATTTTATATCTTTATGTTTGAAACCAGAAATGTGGCAAAAGGTAGAAAAGTTCAAGGGGGGGCAAATACTTTCACAATGCACTGTAGCTCACCCACCAAATTTAACTCTCTTTGCATCTGGTGTTTATACATGTATATTGCTTTTTAACTATATTTAATTAAAGTTTAATATTTTTTAACAATACTCATTTGTTTATTATCTTAAGATGTTATTTGGTTTCAAGTGTGTTGGAAAAACATCTTTTAGACTATAATCATACATGCATTTTTGAGTCAAAAAAAGTAGTGGTTTAAAGGAGAATACTGTATAAAGGTAGGACCTGCAGCTTAAGTGGGTTCTCCCTCATACAAGTACATGATGTGCTTTCCATCCTCCTACGAACTGATGAGGCAGATAATTATCACAATCTTAGAAGGCTTAAAACCATAAATAGCAACAATGAAGCTAGTAACAAAACAGTTATTAACATACCTTTGGGAGCCCATCAATACAGGAAATCCCTGCAGAATCCAGAAAATCAACAAAGCTAGAGGCATAGACGTTTTTAACCTAAGGGAATGAGGAAATGTGAATTAAAGTACTATATAACTATGAGGATAAGTTATCTGTACATCTGAAAGATCACTGAATACTCTGACTAGTGCAATAGTGGCGTGCAGCCAATGGCGGATAGGCAACGCAGCTGCTAGGGGACCTGATGCAAGTGCGCTACCCCCTGCCAGTCATCGCATGTTCAACTGTATCGGCATCCTGGATGCCAATACAGTTGAAAGTAAACATGAAAGATGAACGCTTCCACCTCCATCATTCCCCCTAACATCTCAGTGCAGCGGAGTGAGAACAATGTAGTGGCCAGAATACAGTATGAAGGACTATGGAGTGCAGCGGGCGTGATGATGTCACTACATGGCGCCTACGGCACTGAGATGTGGGCACTTCAGAACACTCGCTGCCCAGTCCAAGAGAAGCGGGGGAACGAGGAGGAGAGCTGAGTATTTTTTATTTTTTTAAATCAGTGAGTATATTGTGGTGGCCATAATACTGTATAGAGGACTATGGGGTGCATAATACTGTATAGAGGACTATGGGGTGCATAATACTGTATGGAGGACTATAGGAAGTGCATTATACAATATAGAGGACTATGGCGGGTGCATTATACTATATGGAGGACTATGGGGTGCATTATACTATATGGAAGACTATGGGGTGTGCATTATATTATATGGAGGACTATTGGGGTGCATTATACTATATAGAAGACTGTGGGTGCATTATACTATATGGAGGATTATGGGAAATACATTATACTGTATGGAGGACTATGGGGTGCATTATACTATATAGAAGACTATGGGGTGTGATTTATACTATATGAATGACTATGAGGAGTGCATTATATTATATGGAGGACAGTGGGGGATGCATTATACTATATGGAGGACTATGGGGTGCATTATACTATATAGAGAACTATGAGGAGTACATTATAGTATATAGAGAACTATGGGGTGTGATTTATACTATATGAAGGACTATGGGGAGTGCATTATACTATATGCAGGATTATGGGGTGCAGTATACTATATTGACGACTATGGGGCCCATTACACTATATGGAGGGCTATGTGGAGTTATTATAATATTTAGAGGGCTATGTGGGGGAAATTATACCGTATGCACGCAATTACATAGTGTAAAGATTTGTGTGGGGTCCATCATACTGTATGGAGGGCTGTGTTGTGACCATTATACTGTTTGGAGGGCTAGTGGGGGCCATTAAACAGTGTGGTGAGGTGTGGGTCCATTATACTGTATGTAGGCCCATTATACTGCATGTAGGGCTGTGTGGGGGTCACAGTTGGGGAAAATACTGTGTTGGGGGTCACCATACTTTGCCAAGGGAGTTGAGGTGGGGTACAGTAGGGTCAACATACTGTGCGTGTGGAGGATACTGTGGAGAAATTCACTGTGGGAGTATCATACAGTGTTGGCACTTTTGGTGGCATCATACTTTATGGGGGTAATGAAAGGGGAATCTAGGACTTCAGTAGGAGGAAAGTTACTTTGTAAAGGCTGTTAAGTTGTGATATATGCTCTCCTGTGTCCCCGTGGAATTTTTCTTTTGGGGAGGGGAGTGGGGAGGGCAATTCCAACTTCTAAGGGGCCCATAGATTTCTATGTATTCCTGTCATGCAACATTCACAAAATCATGCTTTTCTGCTTAACAGAAGTGGATTTTATTTATACTTTCCAGTATAAACAGTTTGCAGACAAAAGATCAGCTAAATAGGACCAGTCAGTTGTTCAAAGAAATTTAGTTAAAATACCTGGTAAAAATACCAAAGCTCCTGATTTTATCACTGTTCTGCAGAAACATGCACAGCTATTGGTTTTATAGCAAAGAATATGAAATCTCTGCTTGCATTCCAATTGGGCTGTTCTTCAGAGTTTTCTCTGGGAGACTGCGTTTTTACCCCACCCTCCCAGACACTACCAATCACAGCTCAGCAGTGTCTGAGATTGAGACGGCTAAATCAGCTACTGAGAGATGATTGGCAGAGGCTGGGAAGGTTGGGTGAAAGCACGTTCCAAAGGAGAAGACTGAAGAAAAGCCCAGTTGAAATGCAAGCAGAGATTTCACATAGTGCGCTCCAGAAGAAACAAATGTGAATATCTCTACAATAGAGCGACATAGTGCAAGACCAAAAAAAACAACAGAATGAGGGGAGCTCATGGATTCTTGCAAGGTATTTAACAAATGTTTCTCGAGCGAGTGCCAGGTGCTCTTAAAATAGTCTCCAAGGTGCCAAATCAGAAGCACGCTATGGTTCAGAGAATTCAACTTGGGCATCACATGGTATTTCATCCTGTGTAAGGCAATGGAAATACACACATCAGTCAAAATATATTATAGATGAGCGCAGTGTATCCCAGGGTTGCAATAAATGGTTATTTCGGAGCGAAGTCTCATTCAAACTTCTTTTTTATTCATAGGTATAAAAGCATATACAATCACAGCAAAAAGGTTTTTGGCTCAGGCAGAGAGCCTTTGTCAGACAGTGAATATAATGTCTCACTTCCTGATGAATGGTCCAGATAGCAGCAGAAAATTGGGTTGCTGCGATTGTACTGTATATGCTTTTATACCAACAAATACAAGTAGAACCTTTGACTCAGACTACGCTCCAAAAGAACCAGTTTTTCCGAACCTGAAAGACACTGCGCTCCATCCTACTTTTCTTCTATAATTCATTTTGCTTTTAAAGCTGGCTGGAAGTTGACTACTCTAGGAAGATCAACAGTCTCCCCTATAATTAAGAAGAGAATACTGAAATTAGAGGTGAGCTCCTATCATCTAACTACTAATTGGACACATCATTGGTGCAACCTGTGCACAGCGACCTAGGAGGTTAGGGGACCCATTTCCACCTCCAAAGCAGCAAGCAACGTCTGTCACAGAAACATAAAGGGGTGTATTATGATGAGATAATGGACTGCAAAAGGCACAGGGGCTCGCTTCTGTCTGTGTCATGCCATACTTACAATTATCACCCAGTTTTATAAAGTGCCTATGCCCCACAGGTGTTTTTTTATGTACAAGTAGCAACATGTACTATAGCATCATACTAACTCTAATTTATCAAATAAAAAAATAACAGAAAGGAAACAATGCATTAAACCACTTTGAAAACATAAAAACATTTACCGTGAGTCAGATTTTTTTTACAGCCCAAAATGTAATTTTTTTATTTTTTTTCAGGGGAGCTGCAATTTTAAAAAATATATTCAGAAAGAGTTTTAATAGAGAAATGTCCAACTGTGAAATGCAATACTTTGCTCGTCTCTATCTATTTTTATTAATGGTGAAAGCTGTTTATACTTCCTCAACCAAAGGCAAACTAAATATAGGGAAATTATTACCTCATCAACAGGACATTCGTTTGCCTTACAAAGAGCTTCTATAATCCTGGTGTCCGTTTCAGACGGCTGTGACGTCCAGGTGTTCCTGTTCTGACCACGTCGGGACGCACGGGTTGGTCCATTGACAGATATCCCATTCACTGCACTCTCTGCAGTCAAGTGACAGCAGGATTAGTACATACGGATTTCATATGAAAATGGTTTATTCAAAATAAAAAGTGTCAACCTAACCCAAGTTATTAGTCATATATCCCTAAATATTAGCAAAGAAAGAATGTATTAAAGTTTGCTAGATGGCAGTAAAAAGAAATTCATAGTTGTTTGTCATTTTCTCACATAATACCAAAGCGGTAAGGAGTTTCCAAAACAAATTAGATTAGATGAGGGATGAACCCTTAGCATCACCCCTTTTAATGACCACAGAGGTTATTAAAGCAATACTACTTTCCACAGCGTTCCCCATGCTGCTGTGGTAGAGATTTTAGAGAAGAAGAAAGCTGGATGCCAATCTGGAACAAAGGCAACTGATTCCATAATGATCCACAGGACTGGTGCAGAGCAAATGTAGTGCCAAAGATTGAAACATAATATGAGAACAATGGGACTAGGGGAAAATAAGTGTAGCCTGGTTACTAACTGGCTCAGTGCTAGAAAACAGAGGGTGGTTGTTAAAGGGACACACTCTAATTAGGTCACAGTTAACAATGGTGTAGAACAGGAGTAGGTCAGTATTGGGTCCTCTTTTTAATATATTTAGTAATGACTTTTTGAGGGCATACAGAGTAGAATTAAAATATCTGCAGATGACAAACTCTGCAAAGTAATCAACACAGACAAATTCAATATTACAGAGGAATTTATGTAAGCTAGAGGCTTGGGGCAAGAAATGGCAAATTAATTTTAATATAGATAAAAACAAAGTCATGCATTTAGGCTGAAGAAACAAAATGAACAATTATGTACTAAATGGTAAAACGTTGTAAAACTGACACTGAAAAAGACTTGGGTGTATTGGTGGACAGTAAACTACACTTTATTGACCAGTGCCAGGCAGCTACTGCCAAGGCAGATAAGATCATGGGATGAATTAAAGGAAACCTGACAGGTGATACATGTTGCCCAAACAGTGGGCAGCATATGTCAGCCGCTGGCTGTACGACCACAGCTATACATGTTTTACTCTGAAACGCTTTGGAGTTTCAGAGATGAACATAATTTTAATGGCAGCCAGGGACCGAAAGACACAGCACACTGACAGCGACTGATAAGTTTCTGACTTTGCGGGAGTATAAACTTAGACTTGTCAGTCACTGCCCGTGGGCGGGGACAATCTGCCAGGAACCCTCCTGCACGATTATAGTGCACAGTGCGGCTCTCTCTCCGGCAGCTATTAAAAGTATGTTTTCTGAAAAACGCTGCAGCGTTTCAGAGTGATACATACATGGCTGTGATTCTATAGTCAGAGGCTGATACATGCTACCCACGATTTGGGCAGTATGTATCACCTGTCAGGTTTCCTTTAAAAGAGGAATAGATGCTCATGACAAGAACATACACTGCTCAAAAAAAATAAAGGGAACACTCAAATAACCCATCCTAGATCTGAATGAATGAATTATTCTCATTGAATACTTTGTTCTGTACAAAGTTGAATGTGCTGACAACAAAATCACACAAAAATCACCAATGGAAATCAAATTCATTAACCAATGGAGGCCTGGATTTGGAGTCACCCCCAAAATTAAAGTGGAAAAACACACTAAAGGCTGATCCAACTTTGATGTAATGTCCTTAAAACAAGTCAAAATGAGGCTCAGTATTGTGAATGGCCTCCACGTGCCTGTATGACCTCCCTACAACGCCTGGGCATGCTCCTGATGAGGTTGCGGATGGTCTCCTGTGCGATCTCCTCCCAGACCTGGACTAAAGCATCCACCAACTTCTGGACAGTCTGTGGTGCAACGTGACGTTGGTGGATGGAGCGAGACATGATGTCCCAGATGTGCTCAATCGGATTCAGGTCTGGGGAACGGGCGGGCCAATCCATAGCTTCAATGCCTTCATCTTGCAGGAACTGCTGACACACTCCAGCCATATGAGGTCTGGCATTGTCCTGCATTAGGAGGAACCCAGGGCCAACCGCACCAGCATATGGTCTCACAAGGGGTCTGAGGATCTCATCTCGGTACCTAATGGCAGCCAGGCTATCTCTGGCGAACACATGGAGGGCTGTGCGGCCCTCCAAAGAAATGCCACCCCACACCATTACTGACCCACGGCCACACCGGTCATGCTGAAGGATGTCGCAGGCAGCAGATCGCTCTCCATGGCGTCTCCAGACTCTGTTACGTCTGTCACATGTTCTCAGTGTGAACCTGCTTTCATCTGTGAAGAGCACAGGGCGCCAGTGGCGACTTTGCCAATCCTGGTGTTCTGTGGCAAATGCCAAGCGTCCTGCACGGTGTTGGGCTGTGAGCACAACCCCCATCTGTGGACGTCGGGCCCTCATGCCACCCTCATGGAGTCGGTTTCTAACCGTTTGTGCAGACACATGCACATTTGTGGCCTGCTAGAGGTCATTTTGCATGACTCTGGCAGTGCTCCTTCTGTTCCTCCATGCACAAAGGAGGAGGTAACGGTCCTGCTGCTGGGTTGTTGCCCTCCTATGGCTCCCTCCACATCTCCTGGTATCTGCTCCATGCTCTGGACACTGTGCTGACAGACACAGCTCCCCTTCTTGCCACAGTTCGCACTGATGTGCCATCCTGGATGAACTGCACTACCTGAGCAACTTCTGTGGGTTGTACTGTAGACACCGCCTCATGCTACTGTACCTCTAGGGGTGAGAGCAATGGCAAAATGAAAAAGTGACCAAAACAACAGTCAAAAAGGATGAGAACAGAGAAATGGTCTGTGGTCATCACCTGCAGAACCACTCCTTTATAGGGGGTAGCTTGCTAATTGCCGATCTTTTCTACCAGTTGTCTGTTCCATTTGCACAACAGCAGGAGAAATTGATTCACAATCAGTGTTGCTTCATAACTGGACAGGTAGATTTCACAGAAGTGTTATTGACTTGGAGTTACATTGTGCTGTTTAAGTGTTCCCTTTATTTTTTTGAGCAGTGTAGTTTGCCTGTATAGAAGCCAGTAGTGAGGTATATCAGATATATGAATGGATAGTACAAATAGCTCTCATTACAGTGGCATGTAAAAGTTTGGGCATCCCTGGTCAAAATCACTGTTATTGTGAACAGTTAAGCAAGCTGAAGATGAAATGATTTCTAAAAGGCATATTGTTAAAGATGACATATTTCAGTTGTATTTTAGGCAAATAAATATATATTGTCTTTTTTTTTTTTTTCATTTTAAAAAATTACAATAAGGGAAATGGGTCTATGCAAAAGTTTGGGCACCCTTGGAGATGTGCGCTTTGATAATTTTGACCAAGGTTTCTGACCTTAATTAGCCTGTTAGGGTTATGGCTTGTTCACTACCATCGTTAGGAAATGCCAGGTGATAAAAATTTCCCAGCTTTGTAAAACCCAGCCTCTTCTAACTTTATGCCAAAAAGACAGCAGCCATGGGTTCTTCTAAGCAGCTGCCTAGCACTCTGAAAATGAAAATGGTGGAGGCCCATAAAGCAGGAGAAGGCTATAAGAAGATAGCAAAGTGTTTTCAAGTTGCCCTTTCCTCAGTTTGAAATGTAATTAAGAAATGTCAGTTAACAGGAACAGTGAAGGTCAAGATAAGGTCCGGAAGACCAAGCAAAATTTCAGTGAGAGCTGTTCGTATGATTGCTAGAGAGGCAAATCAGAACCCCCGCTTGACCTCAAAAGACCTACAGAAAGATTTAGCAGACTCTAGTTTTGTGGTTCATTGTTCTACTGTTCAGAGACACCTGCACAAATATGACCTTCATGGAAGAGTCATCAGAAGAAAACCTCTCCTGCAGCCTCACCATAAAATTCAGCATCAGAAGTATGCAAAAGAACATCTAAACAAGCCTGATATATTTTGGAAACAAGTTCTGTCGACCGAAAAGGTTAAAATAGAAGTCTTTGGCCACAATGATCAAAGGTATGTGTGGAGAAAAAAGGCCACCAAATTTCAGGAAAATAACATCTCACCAACTATTAAGCATGGGGGTGGATCAGTCATGCTTTGGGGTTGTGTTGCAGCTGATGGTACAGGGAACATTTCACGGGTAGAGGGAACAATGGATTCAATGAAATTTCAACAAATTCTTGATGCAAACATAACACCATCTGTAAAAAAGCTGAAGTTGAAAAGAGGATGGCTTCTACAAATGGTTAATGATCCTAAACAAACATCAAAATCCACAATAGGCTACCTCAAAAGGTGCAATCTGAAGGTTTTACAATGGCCCTCACAGTCCCCTCTTCTGAACATCAATGAAAATCTGTGGCTAGACCTCAAAATAGCAGTGCATGCAAGACGACCAAGGATCTCACAGAACTGGAAGGATTTTCCAAGGAAGAATGGATGAAAATCCCTCAAACAAGAATTGAAAGACTCTTGTCTTGCTAAAAAAGCTTTTACAAGCTGTGATACTTTCAAAATGGGGTGCTACTAGGTACTAACCATGCAGGATGCCCAAACTTTTGCATTGGTCCATTTTCCTTTTTCATCATTTTTAAAATGTAAAAGATTAAAAAATATATATTTTTTTGCCTAAAATACAAAGGAAATCTGTTATCTTTAACTTCAGGCCTTTTAGAGATCATTTCATCTTCAACTTGCTTAACTGTTCACAATAACACTAACTTTAACCAGGGGTGCCCAAACTTTTACATGCCACTGTATCTTTTTTACAACTACGCTAGCAACGTTGTTAAGAGGGCATCAGTCACATTTAGAGGAAAGGTTTCATCATTATCATAGATGGCAATTCTTTACTGTAAACGTAGTGAGATTATGGAACTCTATGCCACATTACAAGTTATGAGTACTAGACTATGTGATGAAAAATTTGATTCAAGGAACTAGTCTGATTGCTGTATATGGAGTCGGGAAGGCTTTTTTCCCGCTCATAAGTGGGATCTGCACCTATAAGGAGATTGGGAATTCTCAACCTGCTTGGTGAATGTACATTTAATTTCCTAACTTTCAGTTTACGGCTTTTTTTTGCAGGAAGGGGAATGGAACTAAACTAGTCATTCCATCATTGTTTTCTTCATATTTAAAACCATTTTAACACATAATATACCGTATTAAAAAATATATTAAAACACAATTTATAACGTATTACTATTGTTGATTCATTATAACTAATGAGGAACCAATATTCTCAGTGTCATGAACTTGAATAATTGTAGCATTATAAAAAGAACAAAACAAACAAGGTGTGTACTGGGACATATTTAGAGGTAACATACTAAATGGTTCTTTGAGAATGTCTGAGGGTGATCGCTTGATAAAATATTCCAGGACACACAGCAACAACTGGAAGGAGATTACCAGATCATCGTCCATCTGTAAAACCTTTCCTAAATAAGTTACAAAAAAAAAAAAGGAAAAATTGATAACTGTCAGTTGCAGAAAACAAAGTCATATCTTAAGACAACAAATATGTTGCGAGGACTTTTCTACACAAATCGTAAAGAAGCTTTCATCAACTGTTTACAAAATGTTATACAATCTTACATAGATCATAATAAATATATATATCACAACACAGATCATTTTTACATGAAATCCTTTCAACTGTGCAAACTACTATCGAGCGACCGCCAGCTTAAAGGGAACCTGTCACTTGATTCTTGCTGCCGAAACCAAAAGACAGCATGAATAAGAGACTGGCTGTGCAATTGCAGCCAGGTATATTTCTCTCCAAAATGCTCCCATGTTTTAAAGAAAATATAATTTGACGGGCCATCCGGTGACTGTAGACAGAGATGAGACTATAGACAGAGAGGAGGCTAGTTTGGCGCCGACCCCAGCAAACTTTTCCCCACGTCACTCCCGGTGATTGACAGGTCTCTTCCACGTGTGTACTTGGCAAGAGACGACCTGTTGCATCACACATCTGCCTTGAAACTTCCATCACAGAGTCTATCTTATTTGATAGGAAAAACAGCACAATATGCAGCACTATTATTCCAATATAAACTAGGGACACAAGGAGGACCAAACTCTATAAAAATTCAATAAGGTCTATAAGTAGCCGCCAATTTAAAGTGCAAGAGACCCAACAGTACTTTATTTCTGTTTATTACAAAAACTACAACACCGATATGAACAGAGCATTAAACAGTACTTCAGACCATCTGCTCCACAATATGGCTTCTGCATACCTTCTTTTAAAAAAGAAAGTTCCATATCAAATTTTGCAACCCAATCCACATGATATTATTAAATCGATATCTTAACACATGATGATGTTGGTAAACTTATGCTAAAAACCCATGTCAGTATTGAGGCATATTGCTTGTTTAAAGTTTTGCGTGCTATTGAAATACCCATGTTATTATCAGGACTATGACATGGCATGGCATTTCAAAGTAAGTACACCAGGTTCATCAAGTCTAAGAAATCTACTTAATGACGCCTGCTGTTGGTCTTGTGAAATCTGGTGATAAAACTGCTTTAATAATTGACAGGAGTCTCCCCTTCCCTCTTCAAAAGAGGATCCACTGCAGCTTAAAGGGGTTGTCTGGTCTAAAATGATGTGGATGGAGCGAGGCCACGCCCACTTGTCGGGCTCTGGCCGGGAGTATGCATAACACATACAGTACAGACCAAAAGTTTGGACACACCTTCTCATTTAAAGATTTTTCTGTATTTTCATGACTATGAAAATTGTACATTCACACTGAAGGCATCAGAACTATGAATTAACACATGTGGAATTATATACTTAACAAAAAAGTGTGAAACAACTGAAAATATGTCTTATATTCTAGATTCTTCAAAGTAGCCACCTTTTGCTTTGATGACTGCTTTGCACACTCTTGGCATTCTCTTGATGAGCTTCAAGAGGTAGTCACCGGAAATGGTTTTCACCTCACAGGTGTGCCCTGTCAGGTTTAAAAAGTGGGATTTCTTGCCTTATAAATGGAGTTGAGACCATCAGTTGTGTTGTGCAGAAGTCAGGTGGATACACAGCTGATAGTCCTACTGAATAGACTGTTAGAATTTGTATTATGGCAAGAAAAAAGCAGCTAAGTAAAGAAAAATGAGTGGCCATCATTACTTTAAGAAATGAAGGTCAGTCAGTCCGAAAAATTGGGAAAACTTTCAAAGTGTCTCCAAGTGCAGTTGCAAAAACCATCAAGCGCTATAAAGAAACTGGCTCACATGAGGACCGCCCCAGGAAAGGAAGACCAAGAGTCACCTCTGCTTCTGAGGATAAGTTTATCCGAGTCACCAACCTCAGAAATTGCAGGTTGACAGCAGCTCAGATTAGAGACCAGGTCAATGCCACACAGAGTTCTAGCAGCAGACACATCTCTACAACAACTGTTAAGAGGAGACTTTGTGCAGCAGGCCTTCATGGTAAAATAGCTGCTAGGAAACCACTGCTATGGACAGGCAACAAGCAGAAGAGACTTGTTTGGGCTAAAGAACACAAGGAATGGACATTAGACCAGTGGAAATCTGTGCTTTCGTCTGATGAGTCCAAATTTAAGATCTTTGGTTCCAACCACCGTGTCTTTGTGCGATGCAGAAAAGGTGAACGGATGGACTCTACATGCCTGGTTCCCATCGTGAAGCATGGAGGAGGAGGTGTGATGGTGTGGGGGTGCTTTGCTGGTGACACTGTTGGGGATTTATTCAAAATTGAAGGCATACTGAACCAGCATGGCTACCACAGCATCTTGCAGCGGCATGCTATTCCATCCGGTTTGCGTTTAGTCGGACCATCATTTATTTTTCAACAGGACAATGACCCCAAATACACCTCTAGACTGTGTAAGGGCTATTTGACCAAGAGGGAGAGTGATGGTGTGCTACGCCAGATGACCTGGCCTCCACAGTCACCAGACCTGAACCCAATCGAGATGGTTTGGGGTGAGCTGGACCGCAGAGTGAAGGCAAAAGGGCCAACAAGTGCTAAGCATCTCTGGGAGCTCCTTCAAGATTGTTGGAAGACCATTTCCGGTGACTACCTCTTGAAGCTCATCAAGAGAATGACAAGAGTGTGCAAAGCAGTCATCAAAGCAAAAGGTGGCTACTTTGAAGAACCTAGAATATAAGACATATTTTAAGTTGTTTCACACTTTTTTGCCAAGTATATAATTCCACATGTGTTAATTCATAGTTTTGATGCCTTCAGTGTGAATGTACAATTTTCATAGTCATGAAAATCCAGAAAAATCTGAATGAAAAAAATGAGATGGTGTGTCCAAACTTTTGGTCTGTGCTGTACATCACCGCCGTTCCCAGCTCAGAAACCGGTAAATCCACGCAGCGCAAAGTGCCTGCGCTGGGGCGATTCATAAGTCTGAAGTCACGTAGAGCGACTGTAGACTTTTCATTTTAGACAGGACAACACATTTAAGCTTATAATTTACCAATGCCAAGATTTTTATTTTTTTTTTTAAAGAGTCCCTAATTAAATTAAAAAAAATAATAATTATTTCAGGACTGCTGCAGTTCCTTCAATGTCAGCGCTATGATTGTTACTATTCTGTCACAGCAGATATCTTCTCTGACAGAATACTGAGAGCTGGCCGTCGATTGGCTGCAGCAGTCACGTCACATAATGCCATGCCACTGCCTGTTGACATAGCACCAATATCAAAGGAACAGTAGTGAACAACCTTTTTAAAAATAAAATGTAGACATGTAAATAAGCCTCTTTTAGATAGATTATTGAAACTGTCTAAAAGTAAAAGCTGTACTGTTCCACTGCTTTTTCATCAGAATTTATGCCATACTATAGGTGCAAAATTAATCACACAAAAAAAAAAATCACATCTAAAAAGCAGAGAATATTTGCCTATAAATGGTCAAAAAACAACAAAATTACATTTTTACTTAAATAGTCTTACCTTTAGCTAAAATGAATGTTGTCCAAGAGCATTTCAGAATGTAAAGTTTATTGCCATCTGCAGTGGCCCTGAGTGATAAATAATATGTGAACACCACATATATCACTAAGTGAAATAAAACAATACAATGAAAGCGCTTGAAAAGATCACAGTTTACATTTACCTGCAATCCAAACCTTTGCAACACAATAATGCCTCTTTTGTAGCTAACAAGTTAATAGTTGCTTTAAAAAAGTGGTCATACACTAAAGACAGAAGGTCGTTGATGATTGAACAACTGTTAAAAGGGAGTCTGTCATCCACCCAAAGTGAAAATGCATTTATATATGGGACTTGGTGCCTATAAAACAATCATACCAGTAATATACATATTTGTGTTGTAGTTGCAGATAAATTCACTTTTAATCCATATGCCATTGATGGAGTTGAATCTATGAACCTTAGGGGTGGCCAATGGCTCAGTGCACAATTACACCTTCTGATTTCTATGTCCATTACTGTCCCTGAGCTTGCTTGACAGTGCTTGCTTTTTCACAGTGAGTTCTCTCTAAATTCAAATCTCTGCTCCTGCATACGTGCACTGATACAAGAGGAGCCCAGCTATATATGTTCACAGTGCCAACATGGGTACGCACTTAGTGTGGGTGGAAGCACACTCTGATCTCCGGCTTCCATCAGTCGGTGGCTCCATTCAGGCTATGTAGTGAGTGAGCGGCTTTAGAGAGAAGCTGCGCCAACAATGCACCGGTAGTGATGAGCGAACCCGAACAGTAAAGTTCGAGGACCACACCGGACACCTAGTTTCCATACACAGTCCCCGAACAAGGACTAGTCACAGAAGTCCATGTTATTGTTTGGGTTCGGCAGCCCGTACAAAGCCAATCAACAAGCTTTTCCGGTGTGGGCTCTTCCGGCTCCATCACAGCCTGTGATTGGCCGACGTAGTATGTATAAAAAAGAAAGAAATAAAGAAGTGGGGTCCCCTCTATTTTTGATAACAAGAGCAGTTAAAACAGACAGCTGCAGGCTGCAGCTGTGAGCTGTCTGGTTTATCTTGGCTGGTTATCAAAAATAGAGGGGGTCCCACGCAATTTATTATTATTATTATTATTATTATTATTATTATTAAATAAATAATTTAAAAAAAACGAAAAACGATGTGGAGTCCCCCCTCTTTTTGATAACCAGCCAAAATAAAAGCAGACAGCTTGGGGCTGATATTCTCAGGCTGGGAAGGTCCATGGATATTTGGCCCTCCTCATCCTAAAAATAGCATCCTGCAGCTGCCACGAAAAAGGTGCATCCATTAGATGTGCCACTTTTGGCACTTTGCCCAGCTCTTCCTGCTTGCCTTGGTGCATTGGCAAGCAGGGTAATATTTTGGGGTTGATGTCAGCTGTGTAATATCCGCTGACATCAAGCCCAGGGGTTAGTAATGGAGAAGCGTCCATAAGACACCCCCATTACTAACCCCGTAGTCAAAATCAATAAACACACACACAGATAAAAGTCTTTTAATTGTAAAAAGCACTCCTTGACCCTCTTTTATCCATTTTTTACCTTTAAAAAATAAAATAATCCAAAGGGATCAACAGTAATCCATCCCACGTCACATGACGATCCCCAACATTGCTACATCCGGATGCAGTGCTGAACAATGACATCAGTATTGTGACCGCTCAGCACAGTAGCCAGAACACAATGACAGTAGCATGTGAATCCGGCTGCTGCGACGAGCACTGACATCAGTAAGCATATAGCAGTTCACAGCCGATGAACGGCGTTAACCATACTGACGTCAGCGCTCGCAACGTGAGAAATGTTTCATGCTGAGAGTGGTGTTATTAGTTTGGGAGGGGGACAATATCCATGGCCCCTTTCCAGCCTATTAATATCAGCCCACAGCTGTCTGCTTAGCCTTTGCTAGTTATTAAAAATAGGGGGGCCCCCTCGTCTTAGCCTCAGATATTCCCAATTGCTCTGGTGCGGTGGCAATCGGGGTAATTGTTTTTGGGGTTAGTAACGGAGAGGTGTCAGTCAGACACCCCCATTACAAGCCCAGTAGTATAATTAAATAAACACACACACAAAGAAAAAAAATATTTGAATAAAGACTCCCCCACACCTCATACAGCCATTTATTAATTAAATGACACCGCAAAGTAATCCAGTTTCCACGTCCATCTTCTTTGTCTCCGGCGCCTGTATATAGCAGTAAAGCTACCACTATGCACAAGCGTCGGCTGGTGAATACTCTCTCTGGCTGCTATCAGCGAGAGCAGGCGAAGCGATGACAGTAGTAGTCATCAGCTGACACCTGAAAAGCGGTAACCTTTTCACCGCCGGTCACAGCCGCTGGCTCACACGTTGTCCTCTGTGTGACAGCGTGGGAACCGCGATACCCAGTGGCTTTGATCGGCGTTGACTTCAGTAAGGTTACCGTCGGTCAGAACCGACCACTGACCACTGCTACATTGGTTCAAACTGTTACCCATTATTATAGAACATACACAACCAAACAAATGATCTTTGTAGGAAAATTATTTCATAGAAATATTATTTGTGGATCAGAGATCTTTAATTCAACAAACAGACAATATCATTACAGATTGTGGTAGTCTGTGATCAGTCTGCATAAACTCGTTTGTAGTAATATTTCACCCAAAGAATGTTGGTTATGGTTGAAAATCATCAATGCACGTTAGGATGCTTTAACGTCGCGTTCTGGCACCCATTCGGTGGTCTTGTCAAGGCTTACAAATAAACCACCCGCAAAACGGGATTCGGAAGTATGCGCCGACAGGACATAGACTATAATAGTGCCGTCAGAACAAACATGCACTCTACCGTGCATAATTTTCGAGCGTGTTCGCCTACTGGAGGCGGACATCCAGACGTAGTAGACTGTTTTTGAGTGTCCGCCTCCAGTAAGCGTATGCGCCTGAAAATGATGCAAGGCAGAGCGCACATTCGCTCTGCTGTTCCATTATAGTCTATGGCCCTGTTAGGCATACGTCCGAAACCCGTTTTTCGGGGGTTTCAGACCAGACATAAGCCCCAACAAGACCACCGAACTGGTACCGGAACGCAGTGTGAAAGCACCCTTACTTAACAGTCAGATATCCCTCTCCCATACACATAAATGACTGGCTCGGCAGAGCGAACATTCACGCGTCATCTAAGTGTGGAGAAGTTAGCTGCTGTGGCTTATTAGTCTGCAAACCAGTTCAGGAGGCCCCCATACAGATTAGATGATTGGCGAGTTTAGCTGACTTATCTAATGTGTATGGGGACCTATAGCCAGGATGTTTGACTTCAGACAACATAATAATTATGAATAAAGATGATAAAATTATACTCACAGATTATTTGTCTGGTCCCAGAAAATGTTGTCAAAGGTCCTTAACAGAAAACAAATTTCAAACAATTACTTTGTTTTACAAATACAATGTCAACATTTTCATTGAGGACTCTTGTTGCACAAGTAAAATTAAATTTCCTTATAGATTGTAAGCCTGCGAGCAGCAGGACCCTCACTCTTCCTATAACTGTTGAACTATGTGTTACTTTGTGATGTCTGTATTGTCTGTACATTTCCCCGCTTAATTGTAAAGTGCTTCACAATATGTTGTCGCTATAGAACTAAACTAAAAGTATTATTGTTATTATTATTAGCATTATTATTATTATTATTATTATTATTATTATTAAATGTCATACTGGTAAGAATAGTTAGAATTGCAAAGAAAAGTACTGGGTAAAGTAACAATGCCGATGTGTAAACAAATCTGGCAACAATGGGAATGCAATTAGATAGTTTTCTAGCATCTGCATATGAGGACCTGTCCACCCCTCCTCCATCCACCAAACAATATGATTTTCAGCAAATCCTTGCATTCTACATAAAATAATTTGAGGCTATGTGCCCACGATGCAGAAATGAAGCAGAAAATTTCTGCAGCATTTCTGCCTTCTCCCTGGCAGAAAAAACGCATGCAGATTGTGCATGCGTTTTTCCTGCAGAATACATGCGGATTCACATGCGTTTCCGCATGCAGATTGACAAGCACTTTCCAGGCGATAGCATCACTTGGAAAGTGCTTGATAACTAGGTCACACTGTATAAATCCATGCAAACAGCATGGATTTATACAGTGTGAACCGTAAAAATTAAAACAAATAAAGCTATACTCACCCCTGAGGCCCCGGCGTGGCTGCAGCGCTGCTTCCTGGCTGCCGGCATATCGCGAGACAGAGCGGTGAAGGGCCTGCGGTCACATGACTGTGACGTCACCGAAGGTCCTTCAGCGCTGCTGGCATTCAGAGAGAAGCCTTCGGAAAGGTGAGTATAAACTTTATTTGTTATTTTATTCTTTTTTTACAGGTACAATGGTACCCAGGTCTGGATGAGAGTCTCCTCTCCTCCAGAACTGGGTACCATCCGCACATAGAGACGCATAGAAGCCGCTTGTAAAAATGTACAGTCGCGGTTTCTGTGCATCTCAATGCAAGTCAATGGCGGGAATTCCGCTGCGCTTCCGCAAAATTAAATGACATGCTGCGGATTTTTGTACGCAGCATAAACGCTGCGGAAAAATCCGCAGCATGTGCATAGAACATGCGGAATCCCCTTGGGGACCATGGGGTGCGGATTACCTAGCGTTTCACAAGCGTTTCCGCTGCGGAAATTCCGCAGCATAAACGCTTGAAAAACACTACGTGGGCACACAGCCTGAGCCTTCTTTCTTAGAATCTTGCATGCTACTCTTCAGTTATTTGTTCTTCAAACATAAATATATTACAACCACAATTCCAAAAAAGTTGGGATGCTGTATAAAATATAAAGAAAAGAATGCAATGAATTGGAAATTTTTATAGCCATATTTTACTCACAACAGAAGATAGAACACAGATCAGAAGGTGATATTTACACATTTTTTCCCCTCATTTGAAAAAAATTAACTGATTTAGAAATTTATGGCAGCAACACATCTGAAAAAAGTCGGTACAGGGCCCTGTGTATCATTGTGTACATGCCATCTTTTTCTTCTTCTTTTCTTTTTTTTTTTTTTTTTTTTTTTTTTTACAGTCAGGACTGCAGGCGGCCAGTTCATCACCTGAGCTTTTTTTTCTGTGAAATCATGCTGTTGTGATGGATGTAGTATGTGCTTTACCGTTGTCTTGCTTAAATATGCACTATACCTTCCCCGAAATCGACATTGTCTGGATGGTAGAATGTTGTTCTAAAACGCATTGATGGTGCTTTCAAGATATATAGCTTATACATTCCATAGACACTGATGCAGCCCCATACCATCAGAGATGCAGGCTTCTGAACCGTGTGCTGATGACAAGCTGGATCGTCCTTCTCCTCTTTTAATCCGCACTATACGGCGACCATTGTTTCCATAAAAAAACTTCATATTTTGATTCATCTTGCCACAGAACAGTTTTCCATTTTTCCTAACTACACTATAAATGAGCTTTGGCCCAAAGATAGCAGTGTTTCTGGATTGTGCCAAAATATTGCTTCCTTTCTGCATGATCGAACTTTAACTTGCATTTTTGGATTGCACGGCGAACTGTGTTCACAGACAGGGCTGTGTAGTCGAAGTCGTAGTGGGTGTCCATTTTGGTGGAGTCGGAGTCTGTATAAAATGGACCAACTCCTAAAATATATACTAAATTGGGTACAGTAGTTCAATGCAGTTTGCGGGGAATATTTTTTCATAAGAATATGGGAAAGTTATGAAATGTTCTATAAACGTCTGTCCTATTCCTGATCTAAGGGTCTAGACTTTTAGCTGAGATGAATCTGTGCTGCTGTTTATGTACATGATAAGTAGTGAAGCTCCTCCTCTACAGATAAGGGGAAAAAAACAAACCCACAGGGAAGGAATGCCTGCACTCATCTCAGAACTGCTGGAGTGAACAGGAAAGCAGGATTAAGAACAAAAAAGAACAGGTTTTGCTATTATAACTGATAATGCTTCAAACACGATAAGTACAATTAAACTGATGAATGAGAATAATGAAGGTGAATAGCAGCGAAAAGAACATTTCAGATTCAGTATGTTCGAGAGGGAAGGCCAAATAACGTAATATCTGTTTGTTCCCATAACGGAGGAACAAACAGATATTACTACAGAAGAACAACAAAATGATTCTTTACAATTAGATTATCTTGTTGAAGCTATTCACACCTCTCTCCAATTGATCACATGTGCTGTGTTGTGAACACGCTGCAGCTGGCAATAAGAGATAATCTGCAAGAGGGACATGCTGCAACTCTGATTAGCAAAGTGAGGAAATTGGCTATTGCTGACAGAACCCCTAAAATTGAGTCCATCTTGAAGACACGTGCTGGAAAAGGGGCAATTGTGGAATTACAAAATTTTTCACTTGCTGTCAAAGAACTAGAAGAGTTCAATCGTTCATCAAAACTGACTTTTGCATGAGGCAATTCCTTAATACCCTGAAATTGTTAGAGATGTTGCCCATGTGGTTACTGCTTTGCCACCGACCCAAGTTAGTGTAGAGAGGTTGTTCTCTAGCCTTAAAATAATTAGGTCAGATTACTTACTGCATAGTGTATAATAAATTGTAAATATTGTGGTAGGCCGACTCGCTCGGCCACTTCCGGAAGTAGACTCAGGAACCCAGGTTTTCTTTGCAGGCTTTATTAACAGCATAAAGGTCTGCACTCCAGCAAAATAAATACAGCTTACTTGGCTAGGCAACAAAACAAAAGATAAACTATAGCACAGTCCATATATGTGTGTGCGGGTCGCTCACACAGGTTATGTCTAGCCTTCAGCTCCCTCCTGAGCTATGGCTTTCCAGTCTGGAGACCTTGCCTCTCCAAACACAATTCAAAGAAAAAAAACCAGGACTGAACATTTAAACGATGATCAGCCACACCCTGAGGTGGAGGTATGGGGAATGACGTCCCTCCCATCACTATGTCATTCCCCTAAAACCACGCCATTTAAGTGAGTTAACCCACCAGCATATAACATGCTGGCAGAAAGTCCACTGGTTTCAGTTCACACAGGCTAGCAACCTGTGCGACATATACCTCCCCTCATATACCATACCATTGACTCTGTCACATATTCCCCCCCTCTGCCCAGTGATGTACCTCACCGGTCCAAGCCTCTCAATGAGTTCATCGACGCGGGGCATCGGGTAAGCGTCACACTTGGATACCTCATTTAGCCGGCGATAATCATTACAAAACCTCCACTCTCCGTTGGGTTTTGGCATGAGGACGATGGGGCTCGACCATCCACTCTTTGACTCCTCTATCACACCGAGGTCTAACATCCTCTTCACCTCGGCCGAGATCACCTCCCTGGCGTGCTTCAGGAATCCTGTATGGCTTCAGGTTCACCCTTATATGCGGCTCTGTTAACACATCATGTTCTACCACCTGGGTATGCCCTGGCAACTCTGAGAACAGGTCCCAATTCTGCTGGAGCAGTTCTCGACACTGTTGCTTCTGGGCTGGCGAAAGGGTCTCCACTATCGTGACATCTTCTACCTGGCCTTCGGGAGTAGCTCCCAGGCAAGGAGTTCCCACGGTTTCTCGATCTCGCCACGGCTTGAGCAGGTTTACATGGTACACCTGGTGTGGCTTTCTTCGGCTTTCTGTAGTTCACTTCACAGAGCTTCTCCACCACCTCATATGGGCCTTGCCACTTGGCCAGAAACTTACTTTCAATGGTGGGAATAAGAACCAGGACGCGATCCTCAGGTAGGAACTGTTCTCAGCCTTGCCGACCGGTTATAGACCCTCGCCTGGGCTTCCTGAGCCTGGAGGAGATGTTCCTTCACGATGGGCATCACCTTCGCCATTCTCTCCTGTAACTGGGCGACATGTTCGATGATGCTCTGGTGGGGCGTGACCTCGGTCTCCCAGGTTTCCTTGGCGATGTCTAGGAGACCTCTTGGATGCTGTCCATACAGGAGCTCAAATGGACAGAAGCCAGTGGAGGCTTGAGGAACTTCTCTGACAGAGAAAAACAGAAATGGGAGCAGGTAGTCCCAGTCTCGCCCATTCTTTTCAACGACCTTCTTGAGCATCGCCTTTAAGGTCTTATTGAAGCGTTCCACTAAGCCGTCCGTCTGCGGATGATAAACTGAGGTCCGAATCTGGGCAATCTGAAGGACTCTGCACATCACCTTGCTCTCAAGAAGGGGGTTCCTTGGTCTATCAAAATCTCTTCTGGCAGACCTGTCAGAGCAAAAATATGAACTAGCTCTCGGGCTATACTTTTACTGGACGAGTTCCTTAGGGGTACCGGGTCGCATAGCCCATGTCCATGACCACGAGGATGTATTGGTGGCCCCGGTCAGATTTAACTAAGGGACCCACAAGGTCCATGGCAATCCTCTCAAAGGGAACCTCTATGACAGGTAGTGGAACTAAGGGACCAGGGAAGTGGGAGGTGGGTGCGGTTATCTGGCAGGTGGTGCAGGACCTACAATAGTTTAAGATTTCTCGATAACATCCTGGCAATTTTTAGAGACTCAGACGCTCACAGATTGGGGGGGGGGGGGGGCTTCTGATCATCTGCTTCTGAGAAACTCTGCCTAAAACATGCTTCTTTTTTTTTTTTTTTAATACACACTCATGTGACTTATCTGAAAATTGACCCTCAGATGTTTTTCATAAGTGTCACTTAATTTTCCAGCCTTACGTTATCTGTCCAAACATTTTTTTGTTGTGTTGCTGCCTTCAATATCCAAATTAAACTTTCTACAAGTTAATTTTGTAAAAAAATGAAATGGAAAACTGTCTGACTTTCTTCTAATGATAAATGATCTATGTTCTTTGTGAATAAAATACTCTTATAAGAAATTTTAAAATCACTGCAAACTTCTTTTTTATTTACATTTTACACAACTTTTTTGGAATAGAGGTTGAACGAAATTAACCCTGCTGGTGTTACCATGTCCACTGTGCTGATGGTATAATGGATAGACTAATGTAAAGGCAAATAGCAAAAACCAGGTTGCAAAGTTTATTCATACATTTCTCGGAGGAATAACAGGAACAGCACAATACAGGTTCTAGGAAGGGGACCTTTTCTCATAGGAAGCGATTTGCAATCAAATGCAATATTTTGGGTTTTTTCTCCCCTGCTCTGCAGTTTCAGTGACGAGTGCTACTTTGAGATATATCAGTCTTAGTAACACTAACTACTGTCAGGATTATGCTTTCCACAGGCCTGTCAATAATATTATTATTATAGCGCCATTTATTCCATGGAGTTTTACGTGTAAAAGGGGGCATACATAATAAAAACAAGAACAATACAAGTCACCAACTGGTACAGGAGGAGAGGACCCTGCCCGCGAGGGCTCCCTGTCTACATGGGATGGGTGAGGATACAGCAGGTAGGTGACTGTACCTGAATGAGAGAGATCACTCTGGACATTTAGCATTGTACTCGCATTACTAGCTTGTACCTGAACACGCAGCATCTCAGACACAGATTGCAGTATACTCAAACAGTTCTGTGTGAATACAGCACACACCTCTGCCCTTCCCATGTAATTACCAGCTCAGTGACGCTACAATGTGCAGACAATGCTATTTACAAAGGACACTACAAGTTTTTAAAAAAAAGATCATAGTAACTCTGGACACAATATCTACCTCTTCATTCAGCCTATCCTATGAAATATTGTAGGCTGAATTTACACAGTTGTTACAGAAATTTGTGCAACTTTCCCTTTCATTTATATAAGGCTTGAAAAAAATTATCTATTTGCTCCCACTCTGGTCCTCTGCACACAGTGTGCGCTCCGAAGAGTAGACATATATCGACGCTGCTCAAAACATCTTGCTAGTGAAGGCAGTGGGTGCGAATGTGCAGATTAAGGACAGGAGTGTTAACTTGGGAGATACGACTGCGCATGCGCCGCCGGAGCCATTTTTCTTGGAGAGAATGTTCTGGACCATAGCAATTATTGTGCCGCCGTGATATTTAAAATAGGAGGCACATCACTGACTGACCAGTGCCCTCTCATTCACACAGGAGGATGAATAAGGGACGATAGAACTGAGATAAGACCCTGCCCACAGGCCGCCCTGATGCATGAAGATATCATTAAATTAAAACTTCACACAAAGATTCACATAAGCCACCACACGGATTTCTTCACCGCAGGTATCATTTTAATCAGAAGCACAGCGCCAATTTGGCTATGTGTGTACTTTACTTAAAGAGAACCTGTCAGCAGGATTGTGGAAAGTAAAGTAAAAATAAATCTTGTTTAAGTAGTGCCAAAGTGCTTTATAGAAATTATCATGCTGTCCTGATTTGGACTCTATCTAAATTCCCTATAAATATGCGTAGAAGGAACCCGAGCACCCAAAGGAAACCCACAGAATCACAGGGAGAACATACAAACTACTTGCAGATGTATCGCTGCCCACACAGTGCAAAAGATTTACAATTGTCCATCATGATAGGCTGAACATGGAGCAGCCACTTTAAAGTGAGCCCAGGGCTTCGGGTGTTATTCCCATCTCTGCCTTTCAGCTTCTAGTTACCAGATATGAGAGGAGCGGTTTCAAAAATAGATGGAATATGCTGTTGGTGTAACTCCAGAGTTGGGGACGTAACATCCCTTGCTGTGTTATGTTGCTTCTGTAACTCTCATTCATTTCTGTAGGAGTTACCTAAACAGCGGAGCACAGCAGCACTCAGCTGATCTCGTAATCTCCCCACTGGTGGCCAGAAACAAGTTATTCCCGTCTTTGCCAGGCAGCAATATGCAGAGTTGGGAATAACCCTTTCAATCCAAAGCCTATTTACTGTCATTTTGTGACTTTAAGACACTTTTTAGCAGCAAAAAACCTTACTTAAAATAAAGGTCTGTATATATCTTATAGTTCAGAGTTCATTTAAAAAAAAAAAAAAAACACCACCGACACAGTGTCCATCACAATCACTGAGAGAACTATGTGGCATCACAGTTTTCCCTGTGCCCGACACTGATCAGTCTCTGAAGATGCATGGTTGCTGCAGGTCCTGACTACAAAAAGGACCTTTCAGGTCAAGTGATCAGTCACATGCCTGGAAGAAAATTCACAATTTGGTAGTGTATACACTGTGGGAATTAGGTGTTTGTTTTTAAAGTGCACACTGTCAGGTGTGTGCCATTACACTGAGTAAAATGATACCTTTGATGATGAAATCTGTCCAGTGCTTCTTTTAAGCTGCGTGCCCACGATGCGTTTTTCATGCGCTTCCGCTGCGGAATTTCCGCAGCGGAAAAGCATCGAAAACGCTTGGTAATCCGCACCCCATGGTCCCCAATGGCATTCCGCAATGTTAATGCACATGCTGCATATTTTTCCGCAGCGTTTCTGCAGCGCTCATAAATCCGCAGCATGTTCATTAATTTTGCGGAAGCGCAGCGTAAGCGCCGCCATTGACTTGCATTGAGACGCATATAATCCGTGTCTGTACATTTGTACACGCGGATTATATGCGTTTCAATGTGCGGATGGTACCCAGTTCTGGAGGAGAGAAGACTCTCATCCAGACCTGGGTACCATTGTACCTGTGAAGAAAAGAATAAAAGAATAAATAAAGTTTATATTCACCTGTCCGGCGGCTTCTCTCTGCTTGCCGGCAGCGCTCATCTTCCAGGACCTGAGATGACGTTGCGGTCATGTGACTGCAGGCTGTCTCACGAGAGCCCGGCAACCAGGAAGAAGCCAGGACGAGCGCGACAGCACACGCGGCGGGGGATCGGGGGTAAGTATAGCTTTATTTTTTTATTTTTACAGTCACACTATATAAATCCATGCCGTTTGCATGGATTTATACAGTGTGACCTAGTTGTCAAGCACTTTCCAAGTGATGCTATCGCCTGGAAAGCGCTTGTCATCTGCATGCGGAAACGCATGTGAATCCGCATGTGGATCCGCATGTATTCTGCAGGAAAAACGCATGCACAATCTGCATGCGTTTTTTCTGCCAGGGAGATGCAGAAATGCTGCAGAAATTTTCTGCTTCATTTCTGCATCGTGGGCACATAGCCTTATAATCTTTATTTTCAGCTCGTGCTTGTGCTTTATATGCTCGTGCTTTGGGGCGGCCTGTGGGGAGGGGCGGTAACTGGTGCTCTCATTATGTATTCATATGTCTGCCTTCTGACAGGTCACTGTGCTTTCAGCGACCTGCCTACTATTTTAAATACTGCCTTAGTAATTTCTGTGCCAAACGTGAAATTTACATAAACCAAAATGGCCTCCATCGCCCGCGCATGCAAAGTAGCACTTCTCGGTTGCCAAGAGAGGCTACTGCGCACGCGCCATTTTGCTGGAGGAAAAAGATATTTGCCTGCAGCAATATGCCGCCGCGCATGTGCAGTAGCATCTCTCGGCAACCAAGAAGTGCTACTGCGCAAGCAGCGGGGGCCATATTGCTGCAGGCAAATCTTTTTTTCCTCCTGGAAAATGGTATTTGACTTTTTTGGTATAGCATAATACTACAAAAATGGGAAACAGCAGTCTTGCATTAACCCCTTTACAGCCTGGGGCGTAATAGTACCCCATGTTAAGCGCGGGCTCCGGCGCTGAGCCCACACTGAACCGGGCACATGTCAGCTGATTTATACAGCTGACATGTGCCCGCAACAGCCGCGGGTGGAATCACGATCCACCCGTGGCTGTTAACATGTTAAATGCCACTGTCAATCTCTGACAGCAGCATTTAACAGCGCCGCGCCGGAAACGCGTCACTTACCCCGCCCATTGGTGACCCCGTCACGTAATCGCGGGTCACTGATGGGTGGGCATGACAACCCTGGGTCTGCAGCAAACCCCAGTGGTTGTCATGTAAAGATCGCTATGAGCGCCACCTAGTGGTCGGCGCTCATAGCACAGGAGCATTTCTGCTACATAGAGGTGATCTGCTCATCACCTATATGCAGAGGCGATAGGACAGTTGCTGCTTCTATAGTCTCCTATGGAGACTATAAAAGCAAGCAAAAAGTGAAAAAAATGTTTTTAAAAATATTAAAACAATTAAAAAATATATAAAAGTTTAAATCACCCCCCTTTCGTCCCATTCAAAATAAAATAATAAAATCCCACATACACATATTTGGTATCGCCGCTTCAGAATCGCCCGATCTATCAATATAAGAAAAGAATTAATCTGATCGGTAAACGGCGTAACGAGAAAAAAATTATACACGCCAGAATTACGTTTTTTGGTCGCCGCAACATTGCAATAAAATGCAATAACGGGCGATCAAAACATCGGATCTACCCCAAAATGATATCAATAAAACTTCAGCCCTCACCCGGCCCCATATCCCGAAAAATGGAGACGCTACTGGTCTTGGAAAAGGGTTTTTTTTTTTTCTTTTTTTAAGCAAACTTTGGATTTTTTTTTCACCACTTAAATAAAAAAGAACCTATACATGTTTGGCATCTACAAACTCGTAATGACCTGGAGAATAAGAATGGCAGGTCAGATTTAGCATTCAGTGAACGTGGTAAAAAAATAAAATTAAAAAAAACCCACATCTGTGGTATTGCACTTTTTTTGCAATTTCACCGCACTTGGAATTTTTTTCCCGTTTTCCCGTACACGATATGGTAAAACCAGTAATGTCGTTCAAAAGTACAACTCGTCCCGCAAAAAATAAGCCCTCACATGGCCATATTGACTGAAAAATAAAAACGCTATGACTCTGGGAAGAAGGGGAGCAAAAAAAGAAAATGCAAAAACGGAAAATCCCAGGGTCCTTAAGGGATTAATTTCAAAATTAAAAAACGTAACAAAAGAAATAATGTGATTGCTAAACTTGGCAATAAATCAAGCAAATCATGAACATAAACAATTTTTCAGCAATTCTTTAAAAAAGCTAGCATTTACCTCTGAAATTTTTGGTACAAGTGGCAAGTTGTTTCATATTTTTTCTTAAGCTTCGAGACTGCATTGTCAACTTTGGTGCTCAGATTATCCATGTTGATATCAATTTGATTCAAAAGCCCAAAACATCTGCTGACACTGAGAAAAAAAATGGAAATTAAGGTGATGTTAAAGAAAAAAAAAAAAGGAATTTCAACGCAAGTACACTGTGTTCCAAATTATTATGCAAATAATATTTTCTCAGATTTTCCCAAATTACCTATATGAATTGCAGTCATTGTAATTTTCCAGTCAAATAACTATTAGAGTACAATTGAAAGGTTTTTGTACAAACTGCCAATAACAGTATATTTTTAAAAAAATAAAAACACTCAAACTGCATGTTCCAAATTATTATGCACAGCAGAGTTTTCAACCTTTTCATTTTAATAAAGAACAAAAAAATGGTCATTTTTGAAATTATAAGCATTAGCAGGTTATTACAAACTGAAATCAAACAGTTTTCAACTCAAAACTTTATTCTAGGCGATGTTACATTTGCACATAGGACCCCTTGTTCGAAAGGAGCTTCTGAACTCTCTCGTCCATTGAATTTGTCAGGTTTTGGATGGTTTCTGCTTTAATTGTTTTGCATGAGGACAGAATACCCTCCCAGAGCTGTTGCTTAGATGTGAACTGCCTCCCGCCATCATAGACACTCCTTTTGATGATGCTCCAGAGGTTCTCAATGGGGTTGAAGTCAGGGTCGCATGGGGGCCACACCATAAGTTTGTCCCCTTTTATGCCCACAGCAGCCAGAGATGCAGATGTGTTATGTGCAGCATGAGACGGGGCATTATCATGCATGAAAATGATCTTGCGGCGGAATGCACGGTTCTTCTTCTTGAACCATGGAAGGAAGTGCTGTTTGAGAAACTCAACATACATTATGGAGTTCATCTTTACCCCTTCAGGGATCCTAAAAGGGCCGACAATCTCTCTCCCCATGATTCCAGCCCAAAACATTACTCCACCTCCTCCTTGTTAGCGCCGTAGCCGTGTTTGCATGGGGTGTCCATCAACCAGCCATCCTCCACTCCATCCATCTGGACCATCGAGATCATTTCATGCATGATAATGCCCCGTCTCATGCTGCACATAACACATCTGCATCTCTGGCTGCTATGAGCATAAAAGGGGACAAACTTATGGTGTGGCACCCATGCTCCCCTGACCTCAACCCCATTGAGAACCTCTGGAGCATCATAAAAAGGAGTGTCTATGATGGCGCGAGGCAGTTCACATCTAAGCAACAGCTCTGAGAGTATTCTGTCCTCATGCAAAACAATTGAAGCAGAAACCATCCAAAACCTGACATTCAATGAATGAGAGAGTTCAGAAGCTCCTTTCGAACAAGGGGTCCTATGTGCAAATGTTACATCACCTAGAATAAAGTTAGGAGTTGAAAACTGTTTGATTTCAGTTTGTAATAACCTGCTAATGCTTATAATTTCAAAAATGACCATTTTTTTGTTCTTTATTAAAATGAAAAGGTTGAAAACTCTGCTGTGCATAATAATTTGGAACATGCATTTTGAGTGCAGTTTGAGTGTTTTATTTTTTTTTAAATATACTGTTATCATAGGCAGTTTGTACAAAAACCTTTCAATTGTACTCTAATAGTTATTTGACTGGAAAATTACAATGACTGCAATTCATATAGGTAATTTGGGAAAATCTGAGAAAATATTATTTGCATAATAATTTGGAACACAGTGTAGAGATAAAGGCCTGGTGGTTCCACTATATATTTCATACATCATTGCATATATCAGTTCTATGATAAGAGCAGTGATCGTTGACCATAAGAGAAAGTTGACACATGCATCAAGAGAATGAAAGCTTACCTTACATCTAAAGCCCGTAGAAGTTCAGTAAACGTGTAAGTCATATCATCAGAATTGACGGAGGTGATAAACAGGCAAAGTCCCAAAGCTTCAAAGTTTCCTAGCGTGTCCCGCTAACGAGCAGAAATTAACTTCGTTAGTACAGGTTGCCCACTGGTTTTGAATTAAGAAACATTCAAAAAGCACATAAAAAACCTTTTGGCTATGTTCACATGCAGTTTTGTTTTGTTTTTTGTTGCTGCTTTTTTTAATGCAAATACAGTACCAGCAAAAACTGAGATTTCAGAGATCTCATGCACACACTTGTTTTTTTATTTTCCTGATCATTTTATAAATCTGCAGCATGTCAGAAAGTGAAAAAATGTTACAAAAAAAAATGCAACAAACGCTTTTCAGCGTTTTTGAAGCATTTTTTTAGTGAATAACACTAACTTTATTAAACATATACTGCAGACCATGGGTCTCAAACACGCAGCCCATTGTGATGCCCAAAGGCCCCTGAGACGATTGTGGCCTGATATCGGCGTTCCTTTCCAACTTAATGTGCGTCCTCAGACGCATAATCAATTCAAATGTATTGCAGTGTGGAGACCAGCTCTCTGCACCGCAATACCAGCCACGGGCCAATCAGAGGCGGGCAAATCCGTCATGGCCACGCATGACATCACGGTCATGCGCCGCCCCGGCTGAGGAGGAGGAAGAGGACACTATTCACCGAGGGAGCGAGGACAGGTGAGAAGGATTTTTTGTGTGTGTGTAAAGAGCGACAGAATGTGGGACATTGTTACAAGTACAAGATGGGGACATCACTACAAGATGGGGACCCATTATTACAAGACAGGGGACATTAATACAGGACGGGGATATTACTATAGGTTGAAGGACATTATTACAGGCCAGGGGACATTACAGGATTGGGGCCAGTACTACTATACGGGACTTATTGTAAAACAACAATATTGTATGGGGTCAACTGAGAAACAAAAACAAAAAAAAAAGGAAAACATTTTTTAAAAAAATATTCAAAATAAAAGTATGAAAAAATAAATATTTGCCCACTAAAAATGCTGTTTAATGTAAAAAGTGAAGTAACAAAGAAGACCTGTACCATAACCCATATGATAAACACCATTTAAAAAAATTAAAAAATGCCAAAAAAAAAAAAAAATCATCCAAAAGTCATATAGAAAAATAATGGTATCACTGAAAAAGTCATATTCTCCCGCATAGGATGCAGCCAGTCATATTGAATTTTTTTTCTATGTGCGGCCCATTTACCCGGCTGAGTTTGAGACCTCAGCTGTAGACAAAGCACACATGTAATCTGCACCCAAAAACACACATCAAAAACACAGCAAAACAGGTGTTTTGATCACACTGTCTTTACTACCAAGAGAGCAGGTTTTGGCTTCCGTTGAAGAAAAAACACACAGAAAAAACGCTGAGTGTGAATATAGCCTACAATTGTGTGGTAATGGGCCACTGCAGTAGGCAGAGTTTTGGCTACACGTGGCCAGCCGCAGTATTTGGTCTCCCTTAAATGTAATGCATATGACAAAACATATACAGTGGGTATGGAAAGTACTCAGACCCCTTTAAATTTTTCACTCTTTGTTTCATTGCAGCCATTTGGTAAATTTTAAAAAGTTCATTTTTTTCTCATTAATGCACACTCTGCACCCCATCTTGACTGAAAAAAAACAGAAATGTAGAAATTTTTGCAAATTTATTAAAAAAGAAAAACTGAAATATCACATGGTCATAAGTATTCAGACCCTTTGCTCAGTATTGAGTAGAAGCCCCCTTTTGAGCTAGTACAGCCATGAGTCTTCTTGGGAATGATGCAACAAGTTTTTCACACCTGGATTTGGGGATCCTCTGCCATTCTTCCTTGCAGATCCTCTCCAGTTCCGTCAGGTTGGATGGTGAACATTGGTGGACAGCCATTTTCAGGTCTTTCCAGAGATGCTCAATTGGGTTTAGGTCCGGGATCTGGCTGGGCCAGTCAAGAATGGTCACAGAGTTGTTCTGAAGCCACTCCTTTGTTATTTTAGCTGTGTGCTTAGGGTCATTGTCTTGTTGGAAGGTGAACCTTCAGCCAAGTCTGAGGTCCAGAGCACTCTGGAAGAGGTTTTCATCCAGGATATCTCTGTACTTGGCCGCATTCATGTTTCCTTCAATTGCAACCAGTCGCCCTGTCTCTGAATCTGAAAAACACCCCCATAGCATGATACTGCCACGTTTCACTGTTGGGATTGTATTGGGCAGGTGATCAGCAGTGCCTGGTTTTCTCCACACATACCGCTTAGAATTATCACAAAAAAAGTTCTATCTTCGTCTCATCAGACCAGAGAATCTTATTTCTCATAGTCTGGGAGTCCTTCACGTGTTTTTGAGCAAACTCTATGCGGGCTTTCATATGTCTTGCACTGAGGAGAGGCTTCCGTCGGGCCACTCTGCCATAAAGGACCGACTGGTGGAGGGCTGCAGTGATAGTTGACTTTGTGGAACTTTATCCCATTTCCCTACTGCATCTCTGGAGCTCAGCCACAGTGATCTTGGGGTTCTTCTTTACCTCTCTCACCAAGGCTCTTCTCCCACAATTGCTCAGTTTGGCTGGACGGCCAGGTCTATACAAACTTCTGGTGGTCCCAAACTTCTTCCATCTAAGGATTATGGAGGACACTGTGCTCTTAGGAATCTTGAGTAATGCAGAAATTCTTTTGTAACCTTGGCCAGATCTGTGCCTTGCCACAATTCTGTCTCTGAGCTCCTTGGGCAGTTCCTTTGAGCTCATGATTCTCATTTGGTCTGACATGCGCTGTGAGGTCTTATATAGACAGGTGTGTGCTTTCCAAATCAAGTCCTATCAGTTTAATTAAACACAGTTGGACTCCAATGAAGGAGTAGAACCATCTCAAGGAGGATCAAAAGGAAATGGACAGCTGGTGACTTAAATATGAGTGTCTGAGCAAATGGTCTGAATACTTATGACTATGTGAGATTTCAGTTTTTCTTTTTTAATAAAGTTGCAAAAAAATCTACATTTTTTTTCAGTCAAGAAGGGGTGCAGAGTGTACTTAAATGAGAAAAAAATGAACTTTTTAGAATTTACCAAATGGCAGCAATGAAACAAAGAGTGAAAAATTTCCGTACCCACTGTAGATCTTATATCACAAGATTAAAAGATCACTCTGAATACCACCATTACAGATCTTGCACAAGCATGTGCTATTTTATGCAAAGTAATTAAAAATTGTTTATATCTCTATTTAGAATATAATAACAAGTAAAGAAGTCAATCAAAACTTCAAAATCTTAAAAAGTGCAGCCTGAGGTTGAACTATAGGTGGAAGTTAAAGGGAAGTTTTCAGTAGAATCAACCCTCCTAAGCAGTCTATATGGCCCTGTAGGTCATAGGAAGCTGAATAAAATGATATCATAATATATGTGATCCGATGTCTTATTCCAAAGTAATCCATGTTTTTTGTATATGTAAATGACCTATTCCAGGCAATGGGGGCGGACACTGATCTGCATGAGAATCTGCCTCTAAGGATTATCTTAAATTGTGGGGGGCGTTAAAAGTGTGATGTGTAATGGTTACCAGTGTGATATATAATGGCTGCTCTCTGCTCTTCTGATCTCACTGCAGAGCGGTGTGTGATTATACCTGACACATCCGCAGGTTCCTCTCAGCTTCAACTTAAAGATCACAAGCAGTCAGTGTTGCAATATAGCAGAGCTGTGAGAGCAGCAGCTGCTAACATATTTGTTATGAGATAAATCTACGCTCTACTGTGTCCTGTGTTCGGTACATGTCTCACACTGGAAACACTCCCTTTTATTAAAAATAGGCTCTGGAGGCAGATTCTAATGAAGATCAGTGTTCAGCCCATAGTCTGGACCGCTCATTTACATATAAAGGAAAACTTTGATTTCTCTGAAATACGATTTCGCAGATATCAAGGTATCATTTTATTCTGCTTCCTATGACCATATATACGGCTTAGGAGGGTTGATCCTACTGACAGATTTCATTTAAGAAATAAGCAGTATAATATTGATAATCCAGCACTACACAGCCTCACATAGATAAAACACCAGTTCATAGGCCAAAGGACCATTGAATTCTGATGTAATTCATAAAAAAAAAAACACAAGACCTAAAATAAATTTATAAACAGCTTATTAAGCCTTAGTCATGATGTTTTTTGTGCACTTAAGGGGATAAATTCAGGGAAAATGAAGCTTAGTAGCTTTTCCTGTATGTGGCTATGTTCCCATGGGGCAACAACAGATGGAAAATCTGCTGAGTATTACAGTACCAGTGCCATATAACAAATAATTATCGGGAACCTGTCACGTTGTACATGCAGACAGCATTATTTGTGGACTGCCCAGTTTAGAGAATGAGAAACGGAGCAGAATGATCTATAGATTTGTGGGGGAAAAAAATCAGTATAACTTTTATTTTGTTCACTGAAATCCCTGGTGTTTGTCTGCATGGGTCAGGTGGGTGGTCCTACTAACGACTGACAGCAATCTCTGCTTGTACAGTCATGGAGGGAAGACTGTCAATCACTCAATACAACCGCCCACTTGATTTAGGCATACAAGAATAAATAAAATGGTTTTCTGACACTTTTCCTACAAAAATGTCTATCAATCTAATCAACTCCTCCTGCTCTAGAACATCGCGATAACATTTTCAACATGACAAAATCCCTTTAACAAATGAGTAGCAAGTACCGGTAGATTAAGCACTATCCTGTCAATAATATCCGCAGCAGTGTACAATGCAACACATTTAGCTGCAGCATTTCTGATGTGAGAGGTCCACTGCAGAAATGTCCTGTGGGAATGTAGGCAGAATCTGCTGCTTAAGGTCTTATAGGCTAAGCACTTATTTATTTCAATTCTTGTGTGTTTTCATTACTTTTTACATGCAGAAGGGCTTTGAACTTTGGCCGATAAACCCTAGCGCTTTCTATATGACAGGACAGTTTTTGGAGCGTTTTGTTTTTTTACTTGCTGGCTTGTTTGTCACTTTCTGTTCTGTGATTTTAGTGCTGTGTTAGCAATATTAGATCTCTGTTTAGGCCAGGCCTCCATGGCAATTTATTGTATGCAGCCTCACAATGTAATGCATCTGACAAAAGGAAGAACCAGGTGATGGCGCTGTCTTTGCCACCAAGTGAGATCAAGGTTCAGGAACTTCAGGTTGCTCATAAGTAAAAAAAAAAAAAAAAAAAATGTATTATTCACACTAATATAACCTGAAGAAGGCTGCAAACAGCCGATATGCGTAGTGTATATAGGTTTTATTGTTTTATATTAGTGTGAATAATAAAATAAAATTATTTTTTTTTTACTTAAGAGCAACCTGAAGTTCCTGAACCTTGATCTCACTTGGTGGCAAAGACAGCGCCATCACCTGGTTCTTGGCATCCTCGTTGTGGGATACTCCTGTCTCAGGATTCAATCCCACCTCACCAGGTCGGCCGCAGTCTTTTGAAAATTCATCCATACTACAAGTGGGAGTTGTGCCTCTGCTTGCACAACCGCATCAGGTGAGCAATTTCCTATAGATACTCACCCTTTTAATTAATTAAATCTTACTATGCTTAGATAGCGCCACGTTTTTTCTCCTTTAGGAAATCTATTATCGTTCAATGTAATGCATCTGCAATATTACTCCCACAAAAATCCAAGTGTTGATCTGACCTTGTGCAATAACTGCAAGAAACAAACTGAATACCCCCTCAACTGCAGGTAGCATACGACAAGTACGTTTGGGCTGCAATGTCTTACAAGACTGCAACACAATAGGACATATTGATCAAGCTAGATACGCCAAAATTCTGTCATAATTTGCACTGAAAAACTGTATTTCATGACTTTCACCACATTTAGGCTATGTGCCCACGTAGCGTTTTTGCGGCGTATTTACGGCTGCGAAGACGCTTGTAAAACCGTCTGCCATGCAAAGCAATGTGAATTCGGTTGTGCTGTGCGTCGAATTCGCATTGCGTTGCAAAACGCAGCATGACCATTTCTACCGCGATTGCGCTGCAAATTCGCGGCCATTGAAACGCAGCAAACCCGCAGGTATATGTGGATTTGCTGCGTTTTAATTAAATTCAATGGCCGCGAATTTGCAGTGTAATCGCGGTGCGTGTGGTACCTGGGATGAAGAGGAGACTACAACTCCTCTTCATCCCGGCTACCACGTGGTGAAAAAAAGAAATTAAAAAGTTAAAAATAAACAAAACCTGTATATTCACCTCTCCGGCGGCCCCCGGTCTCCTCCGGTCTGCTCCTCGACCGCGTCTTCTCTCTTAAGCGTCCCACAGTGTACTGTCAGGACCAGCGGTGACGTCATTTAGTCACCTGATGGTCACGCGACCTCTGACGTCGGCAGTCAGGTGATGGTCGCGTGACCATCAGCTGACTGACGTCACCGCAGGTCCTGACAGTACACTGCTGGACGCTTAAGAGAGAAGACGCGGCCGGGAGCAGACCGGAGGAGACCGAAGAGCAGACAGGGGGCCGCCGAAGAGGTGAATATACAGGTTTTTTTTATTTTTAACGTATTAATTCTTTTTTTTTTTTTTTTTTACTATAGATGCTGCATTTAAAGCATTAAGTTGTTCACACATTATAAATCCATGCCGGTTGCATGGATTTATATTGTGTGATCAACTTGTCAAGCACTTTTCCAAGTGATGCTCAAAATCGCTTGGAAAAGTGCTTGAAAAAACGCATGCGAAAAGGCTTCTCTCTGGCAGAAAAAATGCATGTAAATCTGCATGCGTTTTTTCTGCCAGAGAGAGGCAAAAACACTCTGCATCAATTCTGTTACGTGGACACATAGCCTTATGATGTATTTTAGAAACTTTTGAGGACTTCTCTGTCAAGGGGGCCGTCATGATCATTGGAAAGGAGTATGGGCATGTACGACCTGGTGTGTCAATAAATGCATCACAATTGTGGCATACATTTCTAGCACAAAGTAAGCCTAGTGTACAAGTAGGCTTACTTTGGTGTACAAGGTGGTATACAAGTAGACCAGACTTTTAAAATTACACAGATGTATCAAAGAGTATTAACTATTATAATAAATCTGGTGCATTTTAAGACTTCCTAATCTAAATTTGCACTGTCTAAGATTTAGACATTATTGTTAAATATGCCCCAATATGTGCATCTAATCGCTGCAGAGCCCTGGCCTCAAACATACACATTGGGGCATATTACAGTGCAAACTTACACTAGGCAGTCTTATAAAGTTTATAAAGGTGCTACTTGCTGATTGATAAAACTAATTTTAAGACCGTGTACTCTAACTTTATGTCACCTCTTAGTTGGCATACTTTATTCTAAAATTGTACGCTACAATGCTGGCGCAATATGCCGCTTGTTAGGTCATGCCTATTTCCAAATAAGCCACACCATTATTAAGCAAGGTCATGCCTCATTGTCAGACAAGTCGGAAAAAGTGTCTAAAAGATTATGCACCCTCGGCGCGGGTTGCGAGATGGCGTATTTTGGCTAAAATATCGACCAATACCTCATGTAATGTATTTATCTTGTACATTATTTTTCATTTTTTTATTGCACATTTTTCCATTTTGCAGGATGCAGCCAGGCCCTTTAATGTTGACTGGGTAAATTGGTGCTTTTGTATCGTGGTGCTGGGCAACCTAACTGATCTAATAATATGGGCGTCATCAATAGGTTATAAGCCAGACACTGTGCATCACACGAACCCTTGTGACTGGCGTCCTATGCAAGCCCCATCTGTGTGCATGTTTAATACTACATAGTCACCCCCTCCATGAATTGGTAGGTCTGTGAGTGGTTGTTTCATGCATATTTTGCACCTGTGCTGCCCCTGCCTTTATCATGGGGGTCTGCTGCATCCTGCTAGTGCATTGGTAATCTGACCCTGTGTTGGTAAGGCTGTTTTTATCTCTGTGATGCTTTTCCTAAAAGATTATGTGCTTCACGAAAGACAATTTTTGATTGCAAATTGAGCCAGAATTGTGACAATATGCTAATTGTGATTGTGGCATGTGCAGATAAATTCAAATATATTCTTGAAATGATCACATCTAATCATATATAATCCAAAGCGGTCTGTTTATTTCTGATCACACATGCACAATGAATCCCCTTGGAATACAATATAATTGTATTATATGTGCCCACGATGCAGAAATGCTCCGGATTTTTTCCTGAGCGTTTCTGCATCTCCCTGGCAGAAAAAAACGCCTGCGGATTGTACATGTGGATTGTACATGCGTTTTCCTGCCAGGGACATGCGGAAATGAAGCGTTATTCACCGGCATTTCCACATGCGGATTGACAAGCGCTTTCCAAGCGATTAGCATCACTTGGAAAGTGCTTGACAACTAGGTCACACTATATAAATCCATGCAACTGGCATGGATTTATATAGTGTGACCCGAGAGAGTGGTTAAAAATAAAAAAATTAATATATACTTACCCTCCGATGGCCCGCGCTGTCTTGCTTCGCTCGGTCCCGGCTGCCAGCAGTGGTAGGAGTGAAGGACCTGCCGACGTCAGCGTCGCGTGACCCATCACATGACTCTGACGTCAGCGCAGGTCCTTCAATCCACTGCAAAGTGCCGGGAAGCAAGGAGGAGAGCAGAGCGGGCTAGTATCTCCCTGCCGCCCTAGTATTCTAGATAAGCACAGCATTCACTGATTTATGCCTAGAAGTCACGTGATTTATAGAACACAGACATTATGACAGCAAGCACCTTTTATCTCCTATAACCTTCTTTGCCATCACAGGGCTTCATAACTAAAATAGATAACCTTCTCATCTTTCAACAAAACAGCGCCACTTAGTGGCCAAACTCATGGTTTTTTTTTAAGAATAGAGAAGTCCAGACTCAGGTTCAGATGTTTTATTAAAAAGCTTAAAGATATACAATCCACCCTACATAGAATAGTGCAAAAGTCTGAGACACAATTAAGGCACGATGCACGGTAACTGGACATTGAAGGACCCAAATACATATTAAACTAATGTTGGCTGAAATCGCTGATATCAGTCAGCAAGGTTTATGGGGTCATCCTGACTTCAGACTGACGATTCTTTTGTTCTCGGTGAGATAAGTGACTGGCAGGAGGCAGCAGAGGGTCTCACATACACAACACAAGAGTGTTTGGCAGAGCTGAGTGCTCCTGTATACGGAGGAGAAAGGAGAGATAGCTGTCGGCTCAACTATGGCCCGGCTGACAGCCATCTATTGTGCATAGGGACATAACATCTGTTAAAGTGGTTGTCCCACAATGGAAATGTATCACCCTTTCACAGAATAAGCAATAAAATATACGGGGGCCCCCACTGATCTCAACAATGGTCCCCTGTTCATCCTCAGTGAGAAGAAAAGGGGAATTTGGTGAAAGCAGAGTTTGAGCACTAACAATGAAAAAAGAGACAAAGAGCTGAACAATGTACAACTACGCAGGTAAGCTGCAATAAAAAAAAAAAAAATCACATACATTGGTACAATATGAGGATGTGAGCAACACTGCCCTTTAATGAACACTGTTCCCAGCTCATTATTTCCATGCGGTCAGTGTACATGCCTAAATTGACTGCTAGAGCCAATGAGCGTGCTGTCAGGGCGACGTCAGCGCAGCAGCCAATGCCACACACTGGGAACAGTGGTGGAAACTCACTGGTGAAGAAGAGTACGGTGCAGTATGTTTTATTGTAGCAAACTGAAGCCAAGGAAGACATTTAATTGAAAGAGAAATGTAAATCATAAGAAATCATGGGATATGGAATTAAAAAAAAAGTTAAGGAAGGGTTCAAAAGGCCAAATTGAAAAATGGGTTAGTCGCTTCCAAAAATTGCCGATGTGACTAGCTCGCTGTGCTCATCCACACAGCAGATTGATGTCAGAGCTGCCTACATCTACATGGAAAATAAATCATATAGAAAAAAATGTACACCAGAACCATATTTACAAACAAAGTATCAAACTTTATTCAGAACAATACAAGAAATCACATACTAATTAAAGTCTATAAAATAGTGGGAAACCACAAGGTGGTGCCACATTCCCACAAAAAGAAGTTATTAAAGGCCACAAATGCATGACATTATCCAGATCCTCCAGTGATCCCACCTATATATAATATATCCATGACTTTCCAATATTTTGTTCAAACAACAAATGAATAAATAATCTACTGTAGCATAAGTTACATATAGCATTTATAAGTGAAAGAGAACATCAAATATGAGGCCTTCACAGGACATCAGTCCACAGATCATGGAGAAGCAAATATCAGCAGAGTTGTTACCGGTGTAGGAATGTGGTGCCAGCCTCAAGAGAAAAAACGCCTTTATCTACATGCAATAGTCTAGTCCATAAATCGGACCCGACTAGCACATACGGTCATCTTTTTTGTTACATTATTTTTATTGAAGGATTTTTACAATAAAGGGGAAAGAAACGAGGACAAAACAATACAGTAATATCCATAACATTTGAATATTTAGATAAATATTTATGAGAAAAGAAAAGATAAAGACAGAGAAAAAGAAAGAATTCGTAAGTAAGAAAGGGGGGGAAACAGGGAGGGAAAATGAGAAAAGGGGAGGAGGATGAGGAGGAAAGAGGAAGGGGGTGGTTGACCTTGTAATCCATGGGACCACTCACGCCGAGAAGCTCAGCGGAGATCCGGGTCCCGCTCGCTGCAGGAGTCATTCTCCTTGGCTCCTCAGCATGGTTGGTCGCATGGATTACAGAGGGGAACACTCAGGACAGGTGAGTATAAGGATTTTTTATTTATTATTTTATTCTTATTTTTACAGTTGGACACTGTGGGAGCAGACTACTACTCTAAAACATTGTCCCCTGCTGGTGCTGATCACAGCACCAGCAGAGAACAATGATCAGGGCAGCACGGATTTATATAGTGCGACCGAAAGAATGGTAAAAAATAAATCTATACGTACCTTCCGATGGCCCCCGGAGTCTGGCTTCGCTCCGTCCTGGCTTGCCGGCAGCTCGCGGTACACTACACTGAAGGACCTGCCGTCATATGACTAAATGACGTCAGCGCAGGTCCTTCAGTCCACCGCGAGCTGCCGGAAAGTGAAGACGAGCACACCAGGGGCCATCAGAAGGTAAATATAATATTTATTTTTTATTTTATTCTTTTTTTTACATGTTCTATGGTACCCGGGTCCGGAGGAGAGTCTCCTCTCCTCCACACCCGGTTACCATCCGCACATTGAAACGCATGGATTCCACATGTACAGATCAAGTGATGCGGAATCCAAGCGTTCCAATGAAAGTCAGTGGCGGCGAAAAAGCAGTGCTTCCGCAAAATAATTGGTAGTGCTGCGTTTTTTTCCGCAATGATAACCCGCAGCGGAAATTTCCGCAGCATGTGCACAGCACATGCGGATTATCATTGGGGAACATGGCAGGCCTTCTACCTTGCGTTTTTTAAGCGTTTCTGCAGAGTTTTTGCCGCTGCGGAAACGCTTAAAAAACGCATCGTCGGTACACAGCCTAACAAGAAGTTTACAGTCTCCCAACACTATCTAAAGAGTATGGAGCAGATAACAGGACACAGGTAGCTACAGTGGCGGCCAAAAGTATTGGCACCCCTGCAATTCTGTCAGATAATACTCAGTTTCTTCCTGAAAATGATTGCAATCAGAAATTCTTTGGTATTATTCTCTTCATTTAATTTGTCTTCAATGAAAAAAACAAAAAAAGAATTGTCCTAAAGCCAAATTGGATATATTTCCACACCAAACCTAAAAAGGGGGTGGACAAAAGTATTGGCACTGTTTGTAAAATCATGTGATGCTTCTCTAATTCGTGTAATTAACAGCACCTGTAACTTACCTGTGGCACCTAACAGGTGTTGGCAATAACTAAATCACACTTGCAGCCAGTTAACATGGATTAAAGTTGACTCAACCTCTGTCCTGTGTCCTTGTGTGTACCATATTGAGCATGGAGAAAAGAAAGAAGACCAAAGAACTGTCTGAGGACTTGAGAAACCAAATTGTGAGGAAGCATGAGCAATCTCAAGGCTACAAGTCCATCTCCAAAGACCTAAATGTTCCTGTGTCTTCCGTGCGCAGTGTCATCAAGAAGTTTAAAGCCCATGGCACTGTGGGCAACCTCCCTAGATGTGGATGGAAAAGAAAAATTGACGAGAGATTTCAAAGCAAGATTGTGCGGATGGTGGATAAAGAACCTCGACTAACATCCAAACAAGTTCAAGCTGCCCTGCAGTCCGAGGGTATAACAGTGTCAACCCGTACTATCCGTCGGCGTCTGAATGAAAAGGGACTGTATGGTAGGATACCCAGGAAGACCCCACTTCTTACCCCGAGACATAAAAAAGCCAGGCTGGAGTTTGCCAAAACTTACCTGAGAAAGCCTAAAACGTTTTGGAAGAATGTTCTCTGGTCAGATGAGACAAAAGTAGAGCTTTTTGGGAAAAAGCATCAACATAGAGTGTACAGGAAAAAAAAAGAGGCATTCAAAGAAAAGAACACGGTCCCTACAGTCAAACATGGCGGAGGTTCCCTGATGTTTTGGGGTTGCTTTTCTGCCTCTGGCACTGGACTGCTTGACCGTGTGCATGGCATTATGAAGTCTGAAGACTACCAACAAATTTTGCAGCATAATGTAGGGCCCAGTGTGAGAAAGCTGGGTCTCCCTCAGAGGTCATGGGTCTTCCAGCAGGACAGTGACCCAAAACACACTTCCAAAAGCACTATAAAATGGTTTGAGAGAAAGCACTGGAGACTTCTAAGGTGGCCAGCAATGAGTCCAGACCTGAATCCAATAGAACACCTGTGGAGAGATCTCAAAATGGCAGTTTGGAGAAGGCACCCTTCAAATATCAGGGACCTGGAGCAGTTTGCCAAAGAAGAATGGTCTACAATTCCAGCAGAGCATTGTAAGAAACTCATTGATGGTTACCGGAAGCGGTTGTTCGCAGTTATTTTGGCTAAAGGTTGTGCAACCAAGCATTAGGCTGAGGGTGCCAATACTTTTGTCTGGCCCATTTTTGGAGTTTTGTGTGAAATGATCAATGATTTGATTTTTGCTTCATTCTCTTTTGTGTTTTTTCCTTGCAAGCAAAATAAATGAAGATAATAAGACCAAAGAATTTGTGATTGCAATCATTTTCAGGAAGAAACTGAATATTATCTGACAGAATTGCAGGGGTGCCAATACTTTTGGCCACCACTGTACATAAGAAGAGGTGGAGGACTGTAGAAGGCATTACCCCAGGAGCAGGACTGGTACCTGCCCCTTTGTGTTTTAGGCCAGAAAAACAGGCATTTACTAGAGAATGCCAGTATTGACAGGTCCTCAACTGGCAGCCCGGTTTCTTCGGAGATAAGGTGAGATTCACACTGAGCACATGTGACAGATGTGAGAGAGTCTGGACTCTATGCTGAGCTTTATGCTACCTGCAACATCATCCAGAGTGACCGTTTTGACAGTTGGTCCGTGATGGTCTAGAGAAGCATAACCTTGAAGGGTCGCATGCAGAGCCGCCATCAGGGCACTATTGTCATTACTGGTGTATGGGGCCCAGTGAGCAGAAGCAAGGAGGGGTGGCCCGGAGTGGGTGAGACATGCTGCACAACCTGAGCTGAGGCAGCACAGCCGAGCCACTGTATAAACGGCCTGGCAGGCTGAGTGGCACGCTGGGGCCCGGAGTAATTACTTGATTTTATTAAGCCCCAGTCACAGCAGCAGCTACTTGAATTGTATGGCCGCAGCAGAGGGGGCTGGCTGCATGTGACATGACTTAGGTCAGACGTGGCCGGCCTGCCCTCTGTTCCTAAGCTGCCAACATGCCCGAGCCTTTGTGGCACATTATATGCAGGAGTTGAGGGCCCGAAATTGATGAGGTGCGTGCGTCCGCTTGCCCACTCGTCTCTCCGACCTCTCATTTGCCCCCGCTCCATGCTTGTGCAGTGTGAAGTTGGAGGCAGTCTCTGCTGCCTGCAAACTACTAAGTACTACTAAGTTCAACCCTACTGACTGCTGCCTGTCATGCAATGATTTAAGACTTCTGTTTGAAACGTGTTTGCCCGTAACATCTCCCCATGTGACGTAAATTTCCTACTCATATTTTTCTATAAATGTGTTTTTAATACATGCTTAATGTGTTTTTTAATAGAGATCCTAAAGCTGGAATCCTCGTTCTTAGTTTAATCCTCCTGCGGCACTGCCAGTCTCTGTGCATCGTACTTCTAAAGTAGGTGAGCTGACTCTTTTTTCATTTTTTGTTACCAAGTACTACTAAGTTCAACCCTACTGACTGCTGCCTGTCTCCCTGCCTGCAATAAAGTACAGTTGCCTGTCTTAAAGGGGATATTCCAGTAACCTAATACATATCTTATAACTTTTTAGCCATTGATGTAACTGTATGGGCCTTGTTTATTGCGGGAAAAGTTGTAGTTTTTGATGCCACTATTTTAGGGTAGACATAAATGACAGAATAATTTATTAACTTTTCCTGAGTGGGTTGGGAAAGATAGCAATATTGCCAGTGACTTTTCACGTAAATTTTGCGACGTTACTTTATTCTCAGGGTCGGACTACAAGGCCGCCATCAGGGCATTACTGCCATTACTGGTGTATGGGCGATGGAAACTGTTAAGGTGTGACTGATGACAACGTGGTGCAGAAGTGTTTTTCCAAGAGTTGGCAGTGGGGGTCTGTGGAAGGTTCAAGGGGTGGAGGCGGAACAGGGGTGGAGCCTGGGCGGAGTCTTAAGGGGGCTTGAAGATTTTTGCCAGTATAGGGCTCTAAGGCTGCGTTCACACATTGCGTATTTCCCTGCGTTTTTTTACGCTGCGTATTTTCCTGCGTTTTTTTAAGCAGGTAAAAAAAGCACCTCCATTCACACACTGCGTAAAAAAGCGCAGCAAAAAACGCAGTGTGAAAATGAAGGGTGACATGTGTACTGTCTGTGTGTCGTGTGTGTCTATGTGTCCTGTGTGTCTATGTGTCGTGTGTGTGTCCCTAGCAGTGTATGTACAGACTATGGATACTCACCTACCCGATGGATGAGAGACGCGTCTGCTCCGTCCCGCGCTTGCAGCATCTGCCGTGAAGCGATCTGCAGACTATCAGCTGACCGGCTTGTAATCAGCTGACCGGAAGCCGGTTACAAGCTGGTTAGCTAACAGCTGATCGGCTCACCGGCAGATGCTGGAAGCGCGGGACCTGAGCGGACCGGACGCCTCTCCCCTGACATCGGGTAGGTGAGTATCCATCCTGCGCCCCCGTAAAAAAGCGATGGAATTACGCAGTGTGTGAACATCGCTTATAATGGGCACAATAGAGAGAAAGCGCAGGACGCAGCTGCGTAAAGAATTGACATGCCAATTTTTTACGCAGCTGCGCTTTCCCGCTGCGTAAAATTACACAGTGTCTGAACGGCAAAGTGAATTTCCCGTTCACTTTGCTGGCAGACACAAAGCACATTGCGTATTTTCAAAAAGCGCACGAAAATACGCAATGTGTGAACGCAGCCTAAAATTCCTGGTAGCAGCCCTGGTCGCATGATCTCCAACATTACCCTGAGTTGGGGGCTTTCTTTTTGATAATTCGTTGAGAACAAAATGACCTAAACAATTTACATTAGTAAAGACTTTCCAATGAAATTGCACATCAGATCTCGATGAACAAAAGACTCAAGTATTCCCTTGATTTTTTTTTACGCAATGACTCAGTGGGTGGTGTACACTTAGACATAAAAATATTTTGTTGGCTCCAGTCAGAGATAAGTTAAGGTTTGATTGCTTTCAGTTATAGAACTGAAGCCTATAAGAGCAAAACAAGATCTACAGTCTAATTCACTGAGTAATAGCAATTTGTCACTACACAAGATGGCCAAAAGTATGTGGACACCCGACTATCCAACCCATATAAGCTGGTTAGGCATAATATACCAAAACCATGGGTGTTAATAAGGAGCATGGCTATAAAAAACTCCTCTCTTCTGGAAAGACTTTCCCAACAATTTTGGTGTATGACCGTAGGGATTTTGTCGGTTTTGGATTTCGCAATGCACGGACTGGCCGCGGCTCTCCCAACCGACCATGACAACTTCATATACACTGTGTGCAGAATTATTAGGCAAGTTGTATTTTAGAGTATGATTTTTATTATTGATCAACAACTATGTTCTCAATCAACCCAAAAGACTCAAATATCCGAGCTTAATATTTTTGGAAGTTGGAGTGGTTTTTTTTAGATTTGGCTATCTTAGGAGGATATCTGTTTGTGCAGGTAACTATTACTGTGCAGAATTAGGCAACTTAATAAAAACCAAATATAATCCCATCTCACTTGTTTATTTTCACCAGGTAAACCAATATCAGTGCACAACATTTAGAAATAAACATTTCTGACATGCAAAAACAAAAACCCCAAAAAAATTAGTGATCAATATAGCCACCTTTCTTTATGATGACACTCAACAGCCTTCCATCCATAGATTCTGTCAGGTGCTTGATCTGTTTTCGATCAACATCGCGTGCAGCAGCCACCACAGCCTCCCAGACACTGTTCCGAGAGGTGTACTGTTTTCCCTCCCTGTAGATCTCACATTTTATGATGGACCACAGGTTCTCTATGAGGTTTAGATCCAGTAACAAGGGGGCCATGTCATTATTTTGTCTTCTTTTAGACCTTTACTGGCCAGCCACGCTGTGGAGTAGTTGGATGCATGTGATGGAGCATTGTCCTCAATGAAAATCATGTTTTTCTTGAACGATACCGACTTCTTCCTGTATCACTGCTTGAAGAAGTTGTCTTCCAGAAACCGGCAGTAGGTCTGGGAGTTGAGCTTCACTCCATCCTCAACCCGAAAAGGTCCCACAAATTCATCTTTAATGATACCAGCCCATACCAGTACCCCACCTCCACCTTGCTGGCGTCTGAGTCGGAGTGGAGCTCTCTGCCCTTTACTGATCCAGCCTCTGGCCCATCCATCTGGCCCATCAAGAATCACTCTCATTTCATCAGTCCATAAAACCTTTGAAAAATCAGTCTTAAGATATTTCTTGGCCCATTCTTGACGTTTTATCTTATGTTTCTTGTTCAAAGGTGGTCGTTTTTCAGCCTTCCTTACCTTGGCCATGTCCCTGAGTATCGCACACTTTGTGCTTTTTGATACTCCAGTAACGTTGCAGCTCTGAAATATGGCAAAACTAGTGGTGAATGGCATCTTGGCAGCTTCACACTTGATTTTCCTCAATTCATGGGCAGTTATTTTGCTCCTTTTTTGGCCAACACGCTTCTTGCGACCCTGTTGGTTGTTTGCTTCAAAAGTTAGGAAATTTCAAGACTGCTGCATCCCTCTGCAAGACATCTCACAATTTTGTACTTTTCAGAGCCCGTCAAATCTCTCTTCTGACTCATTTTGCCAAAGGAAAGGAAGTTGCCTAATAATTAAGCACACCTTATATAGGGTGTTGATGTCATTAGACAACACCCCTACTCATTACAGAGATGCACATCACCAGATTTACTTAATTGGTAGTTGGCTCTCAAGCCTATGTAGCTTGGAGTAGGACAACATGTATAAAAGTATCATGTTATCAAAATACTCATTTGCCTAATAATTCTGCACACAGTGTATTTCTATGAGCCTGTTACACTCGGGTCAAGAGACCTGCGGCCAGTCCGTGCATTAACTGTCCATGCTTGGATCGATTTGCACAGACGTATGCCTGAGTCCTACCAGTTGCTGCAAAAAGGTGTCAAAAAGATTATAGGGATACGAGTATACATTGATACTTATTTTTAAAGATTAGGCAGGTTTTGCACTACCGGGTCATAAACAATCAATATACTAGGTGGGCCATTTATATGGATACACCTAAATTAAATGGGAATGGTTGGTGATATTAACTTCCTGTTTGTGGCACATTAGTATATGGGAGGAGGAAAACTTTTCCAGATGGGTGGTGACCATGGCGGCCATTTTGAAGTCGGCCATTTTGGATCCAACTTTATTTTTTTCAGTGGGAAGAGGGTCATGTGACACATCAGCACAGGCTTCCAGTATCCGTTGTTTCAGATGCTGCATTGGTATTGATGTCAGCTGCAATATGGGAGACCATGTCAGCTGCAATATGGGAGACCATGTCAGCTGCAATATGGGAGACCATGTCAGCTGCAATATGGGAGACCATGTCAGCTGCAATATGGGAGACCATGTCAGCTGCAATATGGGAGACCATGTCAGCTGCAATATGGGAGACCATGTCAGCTGCAATATGGGAGACCATGTCAGCTGCAATATGGGAGACCATGTCAGCTGCAATATGGGAGACCATGTCAGCTGCAATATGGGAGACCATGTCAGCTGCAATATGGGAGACCATGTCAGCTGCAATATGGGAGACCATGTCAGCTGCAATATGGGAGACCATGTCAGCTGCAATATGGGAGACCATGTCAGCTGCAATATGGGAGACCATGTCAGCTGCAATATGGGAGACCATGTCAGCTGCAATATGGGAGACCATGTCAGCTGCAATATGGGAGACCATGTCAGCTGCAATATGGGAGACCATGTCAGCTGCAATATGGGAGACCATGTCTGCTGCAATATGGGAGACCATGTCTGCTGCAATATGGGAGACCATGTCTGCTGCAATATGGGAGACCATGTCTGCTGCAATATGGGAGACCATGTCTGCTGCAATATGGGAGACCATGTCTGCTGCAATATGGGAGACCATGTCTGCTGCAATATGGGAGACCATGTCTGCTGCAATATGGGAGACCATGTCTGCTGCAATATGGGAGACCATGTCTGCTGCAATATGGGAGACCATGTCTGCTGCAATATGGGAGACCATGTCTGCTGCAATATGGGAGACCATGTCTGCTGCAATATGGGAGACCATGTCTGCTGCAATATGGGAGACCATGTCTGCTGCAATATGGGAGACCACGTCTGCAATATGGGGGACCTGGATGGGGGACCATGTCTGCAATATGGGGGACCTGGATGGGAGACCATGTCTGCAATATGGGGAACCTGGATGGGAGACCATGTCTGCAATATGGGGAACCTGGATGGGAGACCACGTCTGCAATATGGGGGACCTGGATGGGAGACCACGTCTGCAATATGGGGGACCTGGATGGGAGACCACGTCTGCAATATGGGGGACCTGGATGGGAGACCACGTCTGCAATATGGGGGACCTGGATGGGAGACCACGTCTGCAATATGGGGGACCTGGATGGGAGACCACGTCTGCAATATGGGGGACCTGGATGGGAGACCACGTCTGCAATATGGGGGACCTGGATGGGAGACCACGTCTGCAATATGGGGGACCTGGATGGGAGACCACGTCTGCAATATGGGGAACCTGGATGGGAGACCATGTCTGCAATATGGGGGACCTGGATGGGAGACCATGTCTGCAATATGGGGGACCTGGATGGGAGACCATGTCTGCAATATGGGGGACCTGGATGGGAGACCATGTCTGCAATATGGGGCACCTGGATGGGAGACCATGTCTGCAATATGGGGCACCTGGATGGGAGACCATGTCTGCAATATGGGGCACCTGGATGGGAGACCATGTCTGCAATATGGGGGACCTGGATGGGAGACCATGTCTGCAATATGGGGGACCTGGATGGGAGACCATGTCTGCAATATGGGGGACCTGGATGGGAGACCATGTCTGCAATATGGGGGACCTGGATGGGAGACCATGTCTGCAATATGGGGGACCTGAATGGGAGACCATGTCTGCAATATGGGGCACCTGGATGGGAGACCATGTCTGCAATATGGGGCACCTGGATGGGAGACCATGTCTGCAATATGGGGCACCTGGATGGGAGACCATGTCTGCAATATGGGGCACCTGGATGGGAGACCATGTCTGCAATATGGGGCACCTGGATGGGAGACCATGTCTGCAATATGGGGCACCTGGATGGGAGACCATGTCTGCAATATGGGGCACCTGGATGGGAGACCATGTCTGCAATATGGGGCACCTGGATGGGAGACCATGTCTGCAATATGGGGCACCTGGATGGGAGACCATGTCGGCAATATGGGGCACCTGGATGGGAGACCATGTCGGCAATATGGGGAACCTGGATGGGAGACCATGTCGGCAATATGGGGAACCTGGATGGGAGACCACGTCTGCAAGATGAGGACCAGTTCAAAAGATGTATAAGAAAATAAAATGGTATCACTAAAAATGTCACTTTGTCGTGCAAATAATGCGGCCCCCCAAATTAAATGTTTTTCCGTGTGCGGCGCATATGCCCAGCTGAGTTTGAGACCCCTGCTGTAGACTAATTTCCCTACAATGTATTTGATAGCAGCTGGGAACGCACACACCGCCCTCTGCATGACCCTAGCCATAAACAGCAGTACAGTATATGTTTTGTACATTATTGTGGATGGCAAAGTTCAGACCTTGTATGGGTTTTAGAATATTTCCAAATTATTTGACACTTACCAATGTCCCATCTGTAGAGAACATCCTCTTGTATGTTTGCCAGGCCAGCAATCTCACATGGGAAGATACTTTTAGTTTCTCACATAATGCAACAAAATTTTGATCACCAATAGTATCCCTAGGATTAAAAAATACATAAAAAGGATCAAACATTGAACAAAGATGAGCATGTCAAATAGCAAAAAATCAGCAATAAAAACCTTCAGCCTTACCAGATATGTCTGGATTACAAATGACTCATGAGAGTATTTGCCCACTTTTATGACAGGTCTATTTTAGTACAATATTGCATTGCTGTAATTCTGTAACATTTTCCTGTAACTGTTTACGCTGTTCATCAGAGTAGAGGAAACACAGCTGCATCAAACCATCCGAGCGCTGTCTAGACAAGTACCTCAATACTTTGCATCAGAGCAAAGGAGAGGAAAGTCACCGAAAAGCCAATATGTACAAGAACTACATGTGTGGCCTCATTCAGACAGCCATATGTTGGGTTAGGATGCTATGCTTCATCACAATGCTGCGTGCACACGCGTCACGCAAGCAAGCGCCATGCACACGCGTCACGCAAGCAAGCACCATGCACACGAGTCACGCAAGCAAGCACACGCGTCACGCACCATGCACACGCGTCACAATCACGCACCATGCGCACACGTCACACAATCACACACCATGCGCACACGTCACGCAATTACGCACACGTCACGCAATCACGCACCATGCGCACACATCCCGCACCATGAACACACATGAAACAAGTGAAGTGTACACAAAAACAGGATATACCCATCACAAACATTCTAAATGTTACAGTAAAGGATTAGATACATTGTTGATTACTTACCTCATCCAATGCTGTCTCTAGTCCAACAAAAAGGATCCTGCAAATGGAATAGTCTGCAGCAGAAATTAAGCCCCACCCCATGACAACGATTTACAAGAGGCTATTCAAAAGACCCTTTTTCACCACTATGCCACACAACAGGTCACTGGGCAGCTGCTCTAAGTCTGAAAACTCCTTACCACTCACAAACAGAGCAAACTGCAGAGTCTCCTATGTCACTGCAGCAGCCTACACCTAGCATGAGGAGCATGGAGAGTGAAGCAGCCCTAGCTCTGCCCCCACAGAACGTCCTGCCGGCCAGCGCCACATGACCAAGAAACATATTGTGCCAACTGAAGAAACAGTCAGCTAGGAAGTGAATAGGCCAGGTTGGCCTGGAGCTGGCGGCCCGCTGTTGATTCAGCCTCGCAGTTCACCGGGAATTTGCCCGATTGGACAGATGGCCAATCTAGGCCTGCAATACATTAGTCTGGTCCATTTTACAGGTAAAAAATAGTGCATGTAAATAGCAGGCAGCTCTTGCACCCAGTCACAATATGGACAAGAGCATGAAGCTGCTGACGTGACTAGCCCAATTATTAAAATGACTGTCTGAACTCGGCCTTAAACGTCTTACTCTGCCGAGATAGCACATCCGTCAACAATATAAAGAGATCTGGCCTAAAAAAAGGAAAAATGGCGAAGAATAAAGAGAGCAAATCTAGAATAAAGTGCTATGCTTCTATTGGAATAAGCAGAGAATTTTCAGCAAGCAAATTCACAGCAAAACATCTGCTGTGTAATAACATTATGAGATGATAAAACCTTCCTAACAAGTTACTGCCCCTCCTGTTCATAGGTTATAACCACACACAGTTTTTCATTGTATGTATACTTTGCACTAAGTTCTAGGACAAGATGCTAGCTTTGGCTGCAACATAACACGCTAAAGCCCATAGTGTATTACTACGGAACAGCCTTATTATTCAAGATCCTCCAATAAAAATGATCATGCATGTATCACCAAACAGTAATGTAAATGGAAAGAAAAGCCTCGTGTAGCAGGACAGTCATAAAAAGTCAAAATAAGCTAAATGGTCAAACATGCAATTTATGTGTGAGTGATAGAGTGTCAACAATTATCTGTCAGATGACCTGAATTTTCAAGAGCAATTGCGGAAAGTCCACCTGACTGAAATACACAGACATTGACATGTGAACGATAAGTTGTCTGAATTATAACATTTAGCATCGTTATCATCGTGGCCTGGAATTAATTGTGAAATGGGGTAAAATGTGTTTTACTAATGAAAATATTCTTTTATTTCTTGACCCATAAGGATTCCATTCTACAGGGGACCACTAAACATAAAACATATTAACACTTAGAGAAAAAAAGACCCTACCACAAAATTTGGGGTCATCTCTAAACATCAAAATAATAATTGAAAGAAGTGTGGTAGTGTCACGCACGGTGAGGGAAGAAATAAGTGTACAATGACGGGAAGAGGGGGAAGGGAGCCCAACACGTAGGGAAAGGGGGAGTGGAGACCCCTAAACCGTTCTAATATCACCCTGTCTACCGTATCGTCCCTATTTAGGTTTTGCATCTATCGCCAAGCAGGAACCTAAACCCTGAATGTCCCTAGAGATAGGGAGGGAGGGGATGGGGTGAGCACTAGTCAGGCCCCACTACAAACTAAAGACAACAAGGTAAACAAAGGGGACACATTTATCTCTCTGTTATCTGCTCAAGCCAACGTCAAATGTCCAGTACTCCAAGCCTGCCAGAAGTACATAGAACTATCACTGGCGACTCGCTGGAGAAACAGAGTTTTTAACTACCAAGCAAAAGGTGTGTCAATCGGCAGCAGAAGGTGGAGGTCGCTGCTGGGTCCTAAAGGAAGAAGGATATAACTATACTACAGAGATGAGGGAATCAAGAAGGTGTCTGCAATGCCAAGTGCAGTGACCTTCTACAGCCGGATCCAGACCGACAGTCTGTCACAGCTGACACACAAGTGACAGGTAGGTCTCAAAACAGGAGATACAAAAGGTTTTGTTGTGATGAGCACATGGGGCAATGATATTGAGAATTGCTCCGTCTAACGTGCTTCCTACAAACTCGCCATCTATTTGGGGAATATTTTTGGGTGGGAATGAGATTAATAAAATGTTGCTCTGAAAGTCTTCTGGCACCCTCAGACTCGCAGACTGCCTTGTGTGCAGTCAAATCAAATAGGGACACTTACCAATTTTTCCTGAAATTGCAGAAGAGTGAGCACTCCTTGTGACTTTTTATACAGCACAAAGCTGTTGTAGGTAGCAATATGGATAAGGTAGATTGCTACCTTTTTATACCAGGCTCTGGTCTTCCACTTCCCCAGTATTGGTTGAAGCACCCAGTCCGACAGGTCTACTACACCTCACAAATTTGCTGTAGTCACAGACTGGCTTTTGTTTGTCCCTGGTGGCGCCCCGTATCTGACAGTCACAGTGGTGTCTGCATGCATTGTGGTCAGCATGTACAGCTCTTTTCACTCGTTCCACTTCACTGCAAAAAGTTGGTTACTTGCAAGTGTGAATAACATCCTTCTCCCAACATCTGTTCACCACCAACTGTGGTGGAAAACCAATTCGGTTTTTCCTGACTGTCCCAAAGGCCCCTGTATTTGCAGCACGGAGGGATTTATATAGAGCGATACTAATGTCATAGTTCTTGGTCTACATATGGTACCCTTGATGCAGAAATGGCATAATTTGTTACCAATTTTACCCGGTGTGCCAATTATCTGTGTGCAGCTGGTTGAATTTATTTGGCGTTCGAAAACTTCAAAAATGAGAAAACTGGATGTGCACCCATACGTCCGATCATGTGCAGTACGCCTCTCTGAAGCCGGAACACGTACACCCGGCTTCAGAGGATCAATGATGCGAGAGGAATAAGCCGGCGCTTGTAAGTTATGCCATCATGCCCAGGGGGGCCATGATAACATGCTAAATGGTCCAATTAGTCTGGGAATATTAACACCCCTTTGACTAGTCAAAGCCCTCATTTACATATCATAAACCAACCTTAGAAATACTTTTTTTTTTTAAGTTTATGTGTGTAATATAATACAGGGACTGTTAGGCAGGGTGTTTATAAATGCAGACACAACTGCTGGTGGTTCTGGGGGCACGGGGGACCTGACAGGTTCCCCCTAAGGGGTTAAACAAAGTTGTACTGTGCAGCTCCATTCAATGCATACACTCAGCTGTGACTGTAGAAAATAACAGCTGGTGTGGGTTTGGACCCCCATTGATCTGATGTTAATGACCTATGCAAAAGGACAGGTCACCAATCTTAGAAGGCTGGATAAAAAAAAATTAAAAAAATAAAAACTTTTAATGTGTATCTGGATGCCGACATCAAACAGAGAAAAGAAACTTTGGTGTTCTGGAATGTTTTGTTGGAGCCTAGAAGTTTTCCCTCTTTCTGCTGTTATCTTGTTTTTATGAGCCTCCCAGACAGTCATGTGTGCTGAGCTGGAGACTTGTAAGACACGGAGACATGTAAACAATTGACATGCTGCTTCTTTTTCCGCACATGAAATTCTGTAAGAAAAAATCCTGATCATGTGCACAGATCTGGCAAAATCTCAAAGGAAATGCTAAGATAATGTTTGCAATGCGTTTTTGGGGCCAATTCAGCACGGATTTACCACATCAAAAACGCACCATGTGCACATAGCCTTAGGCTTCATTCAGAGGTCTGTGTTGCATGTACGCGTTTTAAAAAAAAGATACATCACTTATCCAATATAATCTATGGTGCCGTTCACGTGTCCATGTTTTTACATGGACTGTGCGTACGTGCAAAACTCATGGAGACATGACCGTTATTTTCTGGTATCACAAATGAGAAGTGCCAATATAAGTCTATGGGTCCGTGAAAAACACGTACAGCACACGGATGGCATCACTATGCTGTCTGTGTTTAACATTGTAAAGTATAGGAGAAGCTTTCCAATTTATTTATCCATGAAAAACACAGATGGTAAAAAGGGACACAGACCGACCACTGATCCAAAAACACTGATGACACCGGTTCAATTATTTTCAAGTATGTGTTTAAACACAGATCAAAGCAGGGCTATGGAGTCGGAATAAAATGGACCAACTCTGACTCTTAAAATATATAATAAATTGGGTACAGTAATTCAATGCAGTTTGTGAAGAATATTTTTTCATAAGAATTTGGGAAAGTTATGAAATGTCCTATAAGGCTGTGTGCCCACGTAGCATTTTTCAAGCGTATATGCTGCGGAATTTCCGCAGCGTAAACGCTTGAAAAACGCATGTATATCCGCACCCCATGGTCCCCAATGGGATTCCGCAAGTTCTATGCACATGCTGCGGATTTTTCCGCAGCGTTTATGCCTCGTTCAAAAATCCGCAGCATGTCATTTAATTTTGCGTTTCCGCAAGCGGAATTGCCTTTGTCCAATGCATAAAAAACGCAAGGCAATTCCGCATGTGGAAAACGTGTGATAAACGCGCGAAAAATGCGCGATAAACGCGTGCGGAATTCCGCATGCGTTTTTCCGGGAGAGGACTTGCATTTATGCAGCAGAAATTTTCTGCTTCATAAATGCAACGTGGGCACATAGCCTAAATGTCTGTCCTATTCCTGATCTAAGGGTCTAAACTTTTAGCTGAGATGAATCTGCGCTACATTAAATTTATCACTTAAACATGAGCCGTGTATGAGGGAGTCGGAGTCGTGGAAATTGAGGAGTCGGAGGTTTGGCTTACCAACTCCACAGCCCTGGATGAAAGGACTGGAGACTAATTCATAGAGCCAAAACTAAAAAGGTGTTCAAAGGGTTAATCCAATTCTGCCCAGCTACCACACAGCTGTCTCTGCAGACACCCTTCTGTCACCTGTCAATCAGGTAACAATGGCCCAGCTGTTAGGGCTGTAGTAGCCACAGTATTGCCTTTCTAGCAAATCTCATGTTTATACACAGATGAGAGATCTGGGTCTGTGCCAGAATATACTGTAAGGCTATGTGCCCACGATGCAGAAATGCTCAGGATTTTTTCCTGAGCATTTCTGCATCTCCCTGGCAGAAAAAAACGCATGCGGATTGTACATGCGGATTGTATATGCGTTTTTCCTGCCAGGGACATGCGGATGTGAAGAGTTCTTCACTTGCATTTCCGCATGCGGGTTGACAAGCGCTTTCCAAGCGATTTTAGCATCACTTGAAAAGTGCTTGTCAACTTGGTCACATTATATAAATCCATGCAAACGGCATGGATTTATATAGTGTGACCCGAGAGAATGTCAAATAATAAAAATATAAATATATACTTACCCTCCGATGGCCCGCTCTGTCTTGATTTCCTCCGTCCCGGCTGCCAGCAGCGGTAGAGTGAAGGACCTGCCGACGTCAGCGTCGCATGACCCGTCACATGACTGACGTCAGCACAGGTCCTTCATTCCATCGCGAACTGCTGCCCAGCAAGGAGGAGTGCAGCGCGGGCCGCCGGAGGGTAAGTATATATTTATTTTTTATTTTATTCTTTTTTTTACAGGTTCTATGGTACCCAGGTCCGGAGGAGAGTCTCCTCTCCTCTAGACCTGGGTACCATCCGCACATTAGAATGCATGGAATGCGCATCTACTTATGCAGTGATGCGTGATCCATGCGTTCTAATGCAAGTCAATGGCGGCAAAAAAGCAGCACTTCTGCAAAATAATTGGTAGTGCTGCTTTTTTTTCCGCAATGATAATCCGCAGCGGATTATCATTGGGGAACATGGCAGGCCTTCTACCATGCGCTTTTCTAAGCGTTTCCGCAACGTTTTTGCCACTGCAGAAACGCTTAAAAAACGCATCGTGGGCACACAGCCTTAGTCTCACCTCTGCTACTGTGCGGCGTATGAGAAAGAACAATAAACCAGGGAAATCCACAATATGTAATGCAAAAAAAGGAAATATACCAACAGGGTACTCTGTAGGCATACATTTGGCAAATGAGAGTGCGCGAGTACATGAAAGAAAATTACTACTGATGGGAAAACCAATCCTTTTCATTCTTTTCTTACATATCCTACTCGTCTTCCCTGTACTTTTCTCATCATGCAGCTCTGATTCATCCTCATGTCACATTGTAGTTGCATCGGCCCAAGACAACCAGGGTGATGCCACCAAGAAGACAGCTCAGGCCCTTTATACAACAAACATCATATACTACAAACCTGAGTACTGTATATAACACGGTCACTAAGATGTTATACAAGGAAGAATCTGCAGGATGGATCACACATCAGATTCTACTGGCATGCCATTAAGGCAGAGAAATACCTCTTATCAGAATTACGGGTGTTGTGTCACACAAGTCTAGCATTATCTTTTCTGTCCAAAAAGCATAAAACCGGCCACTTCCATTACACAAGCAAAATCCATCACTTTCTAGGTCCGGATTCATCAAGAGCAATGTTGATCATGCTGGTCTTCATGAAGGGGTGTGGTGAACTCAGAGGCGCCTGATTCATTGAGAGCTGTGCGTCTCTTAAGGAATCAGTCTGAGACTGGAGTAAGATTTATGGTATAAGATACAACACAAGTCGCCATGAATCAGACAAGCGGGTGTCACCATGCCCTGTCCCAGCTCCGCTCATTTCAGCCAAAACTGGTGTGAAAAATCTACCAGTTGCAAAATCTTTGCGCCTTTTCAAACAGTAGGGCAGCCAGTCAGTGACCTGAGCAGCTCTTAGCGGGATGTTTCATCTATACGGTCAGAGCCGCTGAGCTCAGGCACTGGCCTCCGCGCTGTCAACGTGATATCAGCACTGCAACCTATATCAAACACCAGGAGCATCAGCGCTGGACCTGGGGACAGTGAGTAACACAGTCTGTTTGCTATATACAGTGGTGTGAAAAAGTCTTTGCCGCCTTCTTGACTTCTTATTCTTTTGCATGTTTGTCATATCTAAATGTTTCAGATCACAAAACAAATGTAAATATTAGACAAAGATAACACAAACACAAGATGCAGTTTTTAAATGAAGGTCTTTATTATTAAGAGAAAAAGAAATCCAAACCTACAAGGCCCTTTGTGACAAAGTGATTGCCCACTAAACCTATTAACTGGTTGGGCCACCCTTAGCAGAAACAATTGCAATCAAGCGTTTGTGATAACTGGCAATGAGTCTTTTACAACGCTCTGGAGGGATTTTCGCCCACTCATCTTTGCAAAATTGTTGTAATTCAGCCACATTGCTGGGTTTCCAAGCACAAACTGCCTTTTTAAAGGTCATGCCACAGCATCTCAATCGGATTAAGGTCAGGACTTTGATTAGGCCACTCCAAAGTCTTAATTTTGCTTTTCTTAAGCCATTCAGAGGTGGACTTGCTGGTGTGTTTTGGATCATTGTCCTGCGGCATAACCCAAGTGTGCTTCAGTTTGAAGTCACGAACAGATAGCCGGACATTCTCCTTCAGGATTTGCAGAAAGCAGAATTCATGGTTCCATTTACCACAGCAAGTCTTCCAGGTCCTGAAGCAGCAAAACAGCCCCAGACCGTCACACTACCACCACATTTTACTGTTGGTATGATGTTCCTTTTGAAAATGCTGTGCTACTTCTAAGCCAGGTGTAATGGGACATACACCTTCCAAAAAGTTAAACTTTTGTCTAGTCAGTCCACAGAGTATTCTCCCAAAAGTCTTGGCAATCATCAAGATGTTTTTTTGGCAAAACTGAGTTGAGACTTTATGTACTTTTAGATCAGCAGTGGTTTTCGTCTTGTAACTCTGCCATGCACGCCTTTTTTGCCCTCTCTCTTTCTTATGGTGGAGTCATGAACACTGACCTTAACTGAGGCAAATGAGGCCTGTAGTTCATTGGATGTTGTTGTGGGTATTTTGTGACCTCGTGGTTAAGTCGTAGCTGCCCTCTTGGGGTAATTTTGGTTGGCCGGCCACTCCTGGGAAGGTTCACCACTGTTTCATGTTTTTGCCTTTTGTGGATAATGGCTCTCACTGTGGTTTGCTGGAGTCCCAAAGCTTTAGAAATGGCTTTATAACCTTTTCCAGACTGATAGATCTCAATTACTTTGCTTCTCATTTGTTCCTGAATTACTTTGGATCGCAGTATGAGGTCTAGCTTTTGAGAATATTTTGGTCTACTTCACTTTGTCAGGCAGGTCCTATTTAAGTTATTTCTTGATTGAGAACAGATGTGGCAGTAATCAGGCCTGTGCGTGGGGAAGGAAATAGAACTCAGGTTCCCAAACATGTGATGAACCACAGTTAATTTATGTTTTGAAGGAGGTAAGGAGGGGTGGGGGCAATCACACTGGGCCCTGTAGGTTTGGATTTCCTTTGCCCTTAACCCCTTCAGGACCCAGCCTATTTTGACCCTAAAGACCTTGGCATTTTTGTCAATTCTGACCAGTGTCCCTTTACGAAGTAAAAACTCTGGAACACTTCAACGGATCCTAGCGATTCTGAGATTGTTTTTTCGTGACATATTGGGCTTCATGTTAGTATTAAATTTAGGTCGATAATATTTGCGTTTATTTGTGAAAAAATCAAAAATATGGGAAAAAATTTGAAAATTTTGCAATTTTCAAATTTTGATTTTTTTTTCTACTAAACCAGAGAGTGATGCGACACAAAATAGTTAATAAATAACATTTCCCACATGTCTACTTTACATCAGCACAATTTTGTAAAAAAAAAAATGTTGGTAGGAAGTTTGAAGGGTTCAAAGTTCATCAGCAATTTATCTTTTTTCCAGCAAAATTTACAAAACCATTTTTTTAGTTACCACATCACATTTGAAGTCCCTTTGAGGGGTCTTTATGACAGAAAACACCCAAAAGTGACACCATTCCAAAAACTGCACCCCTCAAGCTACTCAAAACTACATTCAAGAAGATTATTAACCCTTCAGGTGCATCACAGGAACTAAAGCCACATGGAAGAAAAAAATGAACATTTTTATTTTTCTAACAAAAATTTTCTTTTAGCCTAAATTTTTTAATTTTCACATGGGTAACAGGATAAAATGCATCCTAAAATTTGTTGGTCAATTTCTCCTGAGTACACTGATACCTCATATGTGGTCATAAACCACTGTTTGGGCACACGGCAGGGCTCAGAAGGGAAGGAGCGCCATTTTACTTTTTGAATGGAAAATTAGCTCCAAAAGTCAAATTGCGCTCCTTCTCTTCTGAGCCCTGCCATGCGCCCAAAGAGTGGTTTATGACCACATATGAGGTATCAGTGTACTCAGGAGAAATTGACCAACACATTTTAGGATGCATTTTATCCTGTTACCCATGTGAAAATTAAAAAATTTAGGCTAAAAGAAAATTTTTGTGAAAAAAAAAGTACTTTGTTTTCACAGATCATTTTGTGAAGCACCTGGGGGTTCCAAGTGCTCACTATGCATCTAGATAGGTGCCTTGGGGGGTCTAGTTTCCAAAATGGCGTCACTTGTGGGGGAGCTCCACTTTTTAGGCACATTAGGGGCTCTCCAAACGCAACATGGTGTCCGCTAACAATTTGAGCCGATTTTCCATTCAATTTGTTTGCGGACACCATGTCCCGTTTGGAGAGCCGCTGTGTGCCCAAACATTGGAGCTCACCTACAAGTGACCCCATTTTGGAAACTATACCCCCCAAGGCACCTACAGTGCCTACAAGTAGTATTCAACCCCCTGCAGATTTAGCTGGTTTGATAAGATGCAAATAAGTTAGAGCCTTCAAACTGCAAACGAGAGTAGGTTTTATGAACAGAAGCATAAATCTTACAAACCAAAAAGTTATGTTGCTCAGTTGAATTTTATTAAATTTTTCAACATAAAAGTGTGGGTCAATTATTATTCAACCCCTATGTTTAATATTTTGTGGAATAACCCTTGTTTGCAATTACAGCTAATAATCGTCTTTTATAAGACCTGATCAGGCCGGCACAGGTCTGTGGAGTTATCTTGGCCCACTCCTCCATGCAGATCTTCTCCAAGTTATCTAGGTTCTTTGGGTGTCTCATGTGGACTTTATTCTTGAGCTCCTTCCACAAGTTTTCAATTGGGTTAAGGTCAGGAGACTGACTAGGCCACTCCAACACCTTGACTTTTTCCCTCTTGAACCAGGCCTTGGTTTTCTTGGCTGTGTGCTTTGGGTCGTTGTCTTGTTGGAAGATGAAATTACGACCCATCTTAAGATCCTTGATGGAGGAGCGGAGGTTCTTGGCCAAAATCTCCAGGTAGGCCGTGCTATCCATCTTTCCATGGATGCGGACCAGATGGCCAGGCCCCTTGGCTGAGAAACAGCCCCACAGCATGATGCTGCCACCACCATGCTTGACTGTAGGGATGGTATTCTTGGGGTCGTATGCAGTGCCATCCAGTCTCCAAACGTCACGTGTGTGGTTGGCACCAAAGATCTCAATCTTGGTCTCATCAGACCATAGAACCTTGAACCAGTCTGTCTCAGAGTCCTCCAAGTGATCATGAGCAAACTGTAGACGAGCCTTGACATGACGCTTTGAAAGTAAAGGTACCTTACGGGCTCGTCTGGAACGGAGACCATTACGGTGGAGTACGTTACTTATGGTATTGACTGAAACCAATGTCCCCACTGCCATGAGATCTTCCCGGAGCTCCTTCCTTGTTGTCCTTGGGTTAGCCTTGACTCTTCGGACAAGCCTGGCCTCGGCACGGGAGGACACTTTCAAAGGCTGTCCAGGCCGTGGAAGGCTAACAGTAGTTCCATAAGCCTTCCACTAACGGATGATGCTCCCAACAGTGGAGACAGGTAGGTCCAACTCCTTGGAAAGGGTTTTGTTCCCCTTGCCAGCCTTGTGACCCTCCACGATCTTGTCTCGGATGGCCTAGGAATGCTCCTTTGTCTTTCCCATGTTGACCATATCTGAGTGCTGTTCACAAGTTTGGGGAGGGTCTTAAATAGTCAGAAAAGGCTGGCAAAAGAGATCTTTAATCCACACATGTGAAGCTCATTATTCTTGGTGCCTGAACTACTTCTTAATACTTTAGGGGGACCAAACAGAATTCTTGTGGTTTGAGGGGTTGAATAATAAATGACACTCTGAATTAACTTTTAACGTTTTAAAAAAAAAAAAAAAAAAAAAACAATATTTGCTGCAGTGCATTTCCCACTTCCAGGCTGATCTACAGTACAAATGTCACAATGCCAAGTTAATTCCGCATGTGTCAACCAGCTAAATCTGCAGGGGGTTGAATACTACTTGTAGGCACTGTATCTAGATGCATAGTGAGCACTTGGAACCCCCAGATCCTTCACAAATTAATCCGTAAAAATCAAAAAAGTGTTTTTTTTTCCACTTTTTCATTTTTATGAATCAATTTGTGAAGCACCTGGGGGTTCCAAGTGCTCACTATGCATCTAGATAGGTGCCTTGGGGGGTCTAGTTTCCAAAATGGGGTCACTTGTGGGGGAGCTCCAATGTTTGGGCACACAGCGGCTCTCCAAAAGCAACATGGTGTCCGCTAACAAATTGTCGACTCAAATTGTTAGAAGACACCATGTTGCGTTTGGAGAGCCGCTGTGTGCCCAAACATTGGAGCTCCCCCACAAGTGACCCCATTTTGGAAACTAGACCCCCCAAGGCACCTACCTAGATGCATAGTGAGCACTTGAAACCCCCAGGTCCTTCACAAATTAATCCGTAAAAATAAAAAAGTGTTTTTTTTCACTTTTTTCATTTTTATCAATCAATTTGTGAAGCACCTGGGGGTTCCAAGTGCTCACTATGCATCTATATAGGTGCCTTGGGGGGTCTAGTTTCCAAAATGGGGTCACTTGTTGGTGAGCTCCAATGTTTGGGCACACAGGGACTCTCCAAACGCAAAGGGTTCCAATTTGTTAGCGGACACCATTGTGTAGTGCATGTCAGGTTGGTGTGCGGTGTGGTATATTGTAGTGCATACACCACACACACACACACACACACACACACACACACACACACACAATCTCATACACTACAACACACACACACACCAACCTGGCATAGCCTCCTCAGCTGAGTACGCCCTAGACTGGGATGAGCGGGACGGGCGGGACATTTTGTGTGCTTTGTGAGTGTGTAAAAAAAAAAAAAAAAAAAAAAATCAAAACTTTATTATAGTGTGAGTGTACGTGTGTGTGCTTGGTGTAACCTTCTGCAGTCACGTGTGGGGGCGGTCAGGCGTAGGGGCCGGTCAGGCGTAGGGGCCGGTCAGGCGTAGGGGCCGGTCAGGCGTAGGAGGGGGCTGAGGAGATGGAGGAGCCAGAAGCAGCAGCAAGGGGGGTGATCACTGGGGCAGGAGCCGGCAGCAGCAAGGGGGGGTAGGAGGCCGGCAGCATCGGGGGGTGATTACTGGGGCAGAAAGGGGAGCAGGAGCTGGGGGCTGATTACTGGGTTTTCGGGGGGGGGGTGATCACTGGGAACAGGGGGGGGTGATCACTGGGAACAGGGGGGGTGAACACTGGGAACAGGGGGGGGTGAACACTGGGAACACGGGGGGGTGAACACTGGGAACACGGGGGGGGGTGATTATTGGGAGGTGGGGGGTGATATCACTGGGACTGGGGGATGGTGGGTTTGATCACAGGAGCAGGGCATTTACACTGAGCCTGCTGCTGCTGTGATCACAGTCCACCGGCTGTCAGAAGGAGAGCAGCAGCCGGTGGATGAAGACGTGGGAGAGGGAGCAGAGGGAGCGGAGGTCGGGGTGCAGGTATGAAAGTGGAGGGGTGGTCGCGGGGGGGGGAGGGGGTCGGGGGGAGTGGCGGCAATACTTACCGCTGATCAGCGGTGGCGGCGGCAGACGCGATCCACAGGGTCCACAGCAGGGGGTCCGCAGCAGGGGGTCCGCAGCAGGGGGTCCGCAGCAGGGGGTCCACAGCAGACGATCTAGGGTTGGGAAGGTGCTGGGAGGTTTCAGCCATCCCTCCATATCTGATTGGGGCTGGGCTAGTATCCATGTGACGCTAGCCCCCCAATCAGATCTGGGGGGAGGGGGGGAACAGAGGTGACACTCCCCCCAGCCAATGGCTGATGCTGTAAGCATCAGGCAATGCCCAGATTTAAATATTACACCAATTTTCATTGGTGAAATATTTAATTCATACCGATTGGCAGTTTCACTAAAAGTGAAAATGAAACAGCCAATCGGAGGGGTCCCAGGCACGGGGGGGTTAATCCACCCCCCGGGGGGTCGACTTCAGGATGTCCAGTTGCAGTAGCAACTGTGACACCTGAGCGACCCCGCTCGCAGGCGCTGCAGGGGCTCTTTCCCTCCATGTCACAGACGCTGTGACATGGGTCGGGAACAAACTGTTTTCCATGTCACAAACGGTGTGACACGGGTCGGGAAGGGGTTAAAGGGATTGTCCACTACTTTGACATTAAAGGATAGGGCATCAATGTATGATCGGCCAGGGTCCCGCACGTGGCACCCCCATTAATCAGCTATCGTCGGTGCCGCCGGCCGTAAGTCCTTACCTGCGGTGCTTGGCTGTCAAGTTGTAGTGGCCGCCGCTTATTACTGCTAATCTGCCTCCTATTCAGTTGAATGGGAGGCGGATGTGCAGTACCCCGTGCCGGCCAAGCACCGTAGGTAAGGACTTACGGCCGGCGACCGCTGCCACCGGAACCAATGACAGTTGATTGACAGGGGTGCGGCGTGTGGGACCCCGGCCAATCATACATTGATGCCCTAGGATAGGGCATCAATGTCAAAGTAGTAGACAACTTCTTTAATAATAAAGACCTTCTAAAAACTGCATTTTGTGTTCACTTGTGTTACCTTTGTCTAATATTTACATTTGTTTTGTGATCTGAAACATTTTGGTGTAACAAACATGCAAAAGAATAAGAAATCAGTAAGGGGGCAAACATTTTCACATGTGTGTATGATGATTATTTTTTAGACTATAAAATGCACCAGACAAGAAGATGCACCTAGGTTTTAGAGGAGGAAAATAGAGAAAAAAAATTAAAGCAAAAAAATGTTGTCATGATGCACTTATGGGGGAGGGGGTCGGCTGCTGACACTGTTATAGGGGTACTGTCACCCAATTCTGTATCTATATCCTCCATCCAGGTATATATGGCCCCCATTCCTGTTATACATGGTCCCCCCCATCCTGGTATGCATGGCACCCCCATCCTAATGCACACAGAAAAAAAAAAAATAGAGGATTCTACTCACCTCCCTTCCCCCTGCTCCAGCGCTGCGTCCTGTTCTGCTGCCAACAGCTGATCTCACTGTGTGAGCCACGCATGACGTCACTGCCATGTGCCCTCACACACTGAGATGAGCTGCTGGAATAGTCACTGCTCCCCACGCCCGGACTATGGGCGTGGGGAGCAGTGAATATTCATCTTAATAGCGAGCACACTGTTAGCCACAGCTCCAGCAGCAGCTGGGCGATCACCTGTACCCGCTATCAAAGAGCATGAATATTCACTACTCCCCATGCCCATGGAAATGGGGAGCAGTGAATATTCATTCTCTTTAGTAGTGGGCACATGTGATCGCCGAGCCACTGCAGGAAGCCGGCGGCTGTGACTGACCGTGTGCGCGCTATTAAGGAGAATGAATATTCAGTGTTCCACACTCCATGAGCGTGGGGAAAAGTGAATATTAATTTTCTTTCAACAGCAGGCAGTGTTGGCTGCAGCAGGCAGCTCCTGTGCCTCGCTCCCCTGCGCCCACACCACCCAACATCCACATTCGGACTATAAGATGCACCGCCCAGTTTCCTCCAAAATTTTGGAGGAAAAAAGTGCGTCTTCTAGTCCAAAAATAGAGTATGTAATATTATATATATTATATATATATATATACACACACACACACACACACACAAAGGTGCATCTCACAAAATTAAAATACCGTCAAAAAGTTCAGTTCTTCTATTTAAAAGGTGAAACTCAGATTATATAAAGTCATTACAAACAGAGTGATCTATTTCAAGTGTTTATTTCTGTTAATGTTGAGGACTATGGTTTGCAGCAATTAAAACACTAAAGTCATTATCTCAGTAAATTAGAATGCAGCTTGAAAAATGTTTTTAAAATCCGAAATGTTGGCCTACTGAAATGTATGTTCAGTAAATGCACTCAATACTTGGTCGGGGCTCCTTTTGCATCAATTACTGCATCAATGCGGACAGGCATGGAGGCGATCAGCCTGCGGCACTGCTGAGGTGTTATGGAATCATCTTCTTCAATTCTTCATCTTCCTCTTGACAATACCCCATAGATTCTCTATGGGGTTAAGGTCAGGCGAGTTTGCTGGCCAATCAAGCACAGTGATACTGTTGTTTTTAAACCAGGTATTGGTACTTTTGGCAGTGTGAAATTTCCATCTCCAAAAAGCTTGTCGGCAGAGGGAAGCATGAAGTGCACTAAAATTTCCTGGTAGACGGCTGCGCTGACTTTGGTCTTGATAAAACACAGTGGACCTACACCAGCAGATGACATGGCTCCCCAAACCATCACTGATTGTGGAAACTTCACACTAGACCTCAAGCAGCTTGGATTGTGGCCTCTCCACTCTTCCTCCAGACTCTGGGACCTTGATATCCAAATGAAAATTGGAACTCTGGGACCTTGTGGAGTATGTCAATGACTGCCTTCTGGACACCTGTCAAGTCAGCAGTCTTCCCCATGATTGTGGAGCCTACTGAAACAGACTAAGGGGCTTTTTTAAATTCTTAGGAAGTCTTTGCAGGTGTTTTTGTTAACTATTTAAATTTACTGAGATAATGACTTTTGTGTTTTCATTGGCTGTAAGCCATAATCATCAACATTAACGGAAATAAACACTTGAAATAGATCACTCTGTTTGTAATGACTCCATATAATATATGAGTTTCACTTTTTATACTGAAGAACTGAAATTAACTTTTTGATAATATTCTAATTTAGTGAGATGTACCTGTATATAAAAAAGGGCCGTGTTAGCACTGTAATACTGATTAAAATGATACCCATGGTGAAGGGATCAGTTTTATGATTTGTGCATAATCACTGATTAAACTTTTGCTGTAATCGTCTTTATGCATTGGGACGGGCTGTCTTTTTTCTTCTTGTTCTGGACCCTCCGTCTGCCTCCTAGTCTAAATATCGCGCCTGTGCAGTCCTTTATTTTGTCTCCAAAAAACCTTAGGTCTCCCACAAAATGGCAGCGGTGATCGCATAAAATCACATACTTGCAGTCACATGGCTGTCGTTTCCGGCACCGGAGAATCCTGATAATGTGCAGTGTGTGCCATGTGAAGACTCACAAGTCTGCAGTGACAGAGTGACTGCAGACTAGTAACCTAAGGTCGGACATCAGCTTTACAGGTAATATCCAGGACTAAGCCCAGTGATTAGGATAAGATCTCCTAGCTTTGAGCTTTTCCTGCAGTAATGATGTCATGTACAACCACTGCAGCCAATCACAGTGAGGCCTGTGAGAAGTAGGCCAGTGATTGGCTGCAGCAGCTATCTAGCCGTACAGCACATCAACAATGAGTGACAAGTAAACAAAGACAGACCAGAACCCCCAGAAGTCACGTTGGGGGATGGGGAAATAAACAGGTGGTCGTTTTACTCTATCGTTTCCCACAGAGGTTTTAGCCTATAACCTCTCCGACAACCCCAGTGCCCTGCACTCACCCTGCCCCGCCAGAGACTCCTCTCCTCGGGCTCTTAGGCGGCATGTCAGCTGCGGAGAAGACGAGTGGTAATGTGGAGGAAGGACAGCGCCGCGCACTCTGCAGGCTGCACTGTGTACACAGGGCTCTAGCTCTGCTCTACCGCTTCCTCCTCACAGACAGTTTACACTGTAACCGCGGGAAAATTAATGAAAAAATGACTTCCGGCTGCTGTTACCAAGCAACACTGTGGGCGGAAGGATAGGGGCGTAGTGAAGCTGCGGTGGCCATATTTGAGCCGGGCTTCATCTTCCCTTACTTCTTTTATAGATTAGAGCTGTGACTCGGAGGGAAATGTGGTTGAATTATTCTCTGAAAATGTAATTCTATAGAAAAGCCTTCCACACTGTGGGGGCAACTCTAGCAGCCATGTCGGAAGCCAGGGAGCTGCGGCGGAGGGACACATGGTGCCCTATGACACAGCCGACCTAAAGAAAAAGTGCACTATATTGAGAGGAGTAACTGGGGACCAGACAGGAGAGGATACAGCGCCACACTCCGGAGAGTAACCGACATGGGTGCATCCGGAGCCTTGGGGGCCAAACACCTTCTCTGAGCTTACAAGCTACAATGTAACATGAGGGACTGCAGGGATCCTATTATAGCTCCCCCTAGTGGTATACAGTATGCTCATACAACATACTTAGACACTTGCCTCTCTAGTTCAGGCTTGTTCTTTTAAAGTCTCTGTTCCCTGATACACGGAGCACAGAACCTGGCTGCAGTGTGCCAATTGTTTACTGATGCTGCAGAACATCATAATACAAACCTCAGCTGCTGCGGAACCTCATAACACACCTCAGCTGCAGCAGAATCTCATAATACACACCTCAGCTGCAGCAGAACCTCATAAAACACACCTCAGCTGCAGCAGAACCTCATAATACAACTCAGCTGCAGCAGAACCTCATAATACAACTCAGCTGCAGCAGAACCTCATAATACACCTCAGCTGCAGCAGAACCTCATAGTACAAACCTCAGCAGCTGCAGAACCTCATAGTACAAACCTCAGCAGCTGCAGAACCTCATAGTACAAACCTCAGCAGCTGCAGATCCTCATAATACAACTCAGCTGCAGCAGAACCTCATAATACACACCTCAGCTGCTGCGGAACCTCATAATACACACCTCAGCTGCTGCGGAACATCATAATACACACCAGCAGCTGCGGAACATCATAATACACACCACTACACTGCAGAACCTCATAATACACACCACAGCACTGCGGACCCTCATAATACACACCTCAGCTGCTGCGGAACCTCATAATACACACCTCAGCTGCTGCGGAACATCATAATACACACCTCAGCTGCTGCGGAACATCATAATACACACCTCAGCTGCTGCGGAACCTCATAATACACACCACAGCACTGCGGAACCTCATAATACACACCACAGCTGCTGCAGAACCTCATAATACACACCTCAGCTGCTGCAGAACCTCATAATACACACCTCAGCTGCAGCAAGAACCTCATAATACACACCTCAGCTGCTGTGGAACCTCATAATACACACCTCAGCTGCTACAGAACCTCGTAATACAAACCTCAGCTTCTGCAGAACCTCATAATACAAACCTCAGCTGCTGAGGAACATCATAATACACACCACTACACCTGCGGAACCTCATAATACACACCACAGCACTGCGGAACCTCATAATACAAACCTCAGCTGCTGCAACACCTCATAATACACACCTCAGCTGCTGCAGAACCTCATAGTACACACCTCAGCTGCTGCAGAACCTCATAGTACACACCTCAGCTGCTGCAGAACCTCATAATACACACAACTACACTGCAGAACCTCATAATACACACCACAGCACTGCCTAAGTGATAATACAAACTTCAACTGCTGCGGAACATCATAATACACACCTCAGCTGCTGCGGAACATCATAATACACACCTCAGCTGCTGCGGAACATCATAATACACACCTCAGCTGCTGCGGAACATCATAATACACACCTCAGCTGCTGCAGATCCTCATAATAGACACATTAACTGCTGCAGAACATCATGTTCTATAAATATACATTTTATTGCTGCAGTCAGGAACAATTCTCATCCCCACTCAGCATTTGCCAGCAAGTAACATGGCCGTCTGACTGTAGTGATGTCATAAAGCTATGATAAGTGTTGTGGGTAACTTATCATAAGAGGGTGTGGTCACACTCATAACTAATGTCATAATGACCATATAGAGTGTTGTGAGGGTATAGAATCTCTGAGCGCGGTGTCATCAGCGCCATTTTCTGAGTTAAACTTCACTTTGGTCTCGGAAGAGTGCACTAGCTTGTATTCCATATCTAGTATGGCTTCCATTAGTTCGTTTTGCTCTCTAATTCAGGCACTGTAACATCGGTGCCACCTTTAATATACCATCATCTCAGCCTCGGGTATCTTAGCCATGGGTACCCGGCAGCTGCATCAGCTCATGGCTGACAATGAGGCATGGCTGAGCCGACCGGAAAATCTAGGCAAGTTAAATATTGAGGCGATATAGAATATTATCCCCTAGAGGAGGTTCCCTGGAAAAGGTCATCCCTGGGGTTTGGTGAGCAATATATCAGGATAGACAGTCATTCTTCATCACCCATATGTTCCTCAGGGGCAGAGTTATTTTTTCCCAGTTTTATCCACTCCTTTGCGATGTCTAGAGGGAAGGGAAGTGCTCAGCAGTTTTCTACCGCCATAATTTAGCCAATTTATGCTAAATTTCAAAATAGCAACATCTTAACCAGTTTTATGTCCCAAACTTATATTTTTTCAAAAATTATAATCTTTTTATAGGTCAGGCCATAATCCCCCATAGATTAAGATCTTCTGAATGAGATCGTGGAAGACTTTCAACTAATGCTGTCACTGCGAGGAGACAGACAGGAGTTCTGGCCTAAGCATCCAAGAGTACAAGATCAGGGCAGTGCAAGAAGCCGCTCCCCATTAAGATTAATCGCTACAGAGCCCTCCACAACATCAGGAGAGATGAAGTCCACCAAGCAAGCGGATTTGCAGCCAGCACCAGTGACTGAGTTCCTGCGGCCAAGCCCCATTCCACCAAGGCGCAAACGTAGGCAGGTTGCAGCTCCAAACAGGTCTCATGTACTTCTCCACCGTTTAGTTAACATTTTCACACAGCTGCAGGGAATGGGGGTGATGACATCGCCCATGCCACAGGCAATGCCACAAGTACAGGCACCAGCAGAAAATATCAGGAGGAGAACTTTGCAAATCAAGACCCTCCCAACAAGGGAAGTGACATCTCAAGACAAGACCCAGTCAGGTGTTATATACATAACTGAGTACGAGATCGGAGAGCAGGTAACAGAGCTACGGTGCAACCACAGGTTCCACGAGAATTGCATCTCTACCTGGCAGCACTCCAACCCGCACTGCCCCCCTCTGCCAAAACCACTGTTTCCTGTGAAGATATATTATAGCATGATAATGCTTCAAGAAGGAAGTTGCTACACTCCTGCCTCGGCTCCAGGGCCAGGCTTTGCTTCACTCCTCTATGGCTGCTGCTCTTTTCTTCACAAGTATCTGGAAAAGATATGCAACTTTTTGTGAGCCAACAGGAGATTTTCCATAATAACCTCTCAAGCCGCATGGACTCACAGCCTCAAACTCTTGCGCTTACACCTTTGGATATTGAACACCTGCCACAGCTTGATTCTTATCATGGAAATTCTGCTTGGGGATCTCCACATTTTTCTTTTTTTTCTTTTAAGAGCCCCAAGTGCGTTTACAAAAATGTGAAGAAGTCCCACAAAGAAAGTGCACAAGGATGCAATCTACCATAGCCCTGTCCATCAGGAGAAAAGCCCCCAATAAACCATCCCTGATCCTCTGGACCAGAAGGCCACAGTGAGAGTAAGGGAACAATGACCTCCCATAGCTGAAGCTTAGGGAGACCCAGTCTTACTCTCCACATCCACCTGGGCTGCCACCCCAGTGGAAACAGGAGCCCAGTCTAGATCAGCTCCCCTCCCAAGAGAGGAGAGCCTGGGGTTTGCACAGGTGACTGGAACCTGATGACCGCAAACTCTCCCCCCTTAAACCGATCAAGAAGGGACCCATAAGGGAAACGTACCTTGAAAAGTCCTTGTGATACGGTCACACAGTGAACTAATAGAATAAATATTAGATATGATGAGAGTATTTTTATATATTTCAAGATATTCACATAAAAGTGTACACCTCTGACAGAATGGATAAATAATATAGGGAGGGAGAAGAGGGGTCAGGCGCATACATATCATTGGTGCAACCTGTGCGGCCGCACCAGGGCCCAAGAGATAAGAGGGTCCATTTCCACCTCAAAAGCAGGTGCAATTTTGCATTTTTTGGAGCTCTAGGACGGCAAAGGGCCCATATATTGTTCTTGCACAGGGACCCTTTCTGTCTGTGTCCGCCAGTGAAAGGGGTAGTATGTACAGTGCATTGTGAAAGTATTTGGCCCCCTTGAACTTTTCTACATTTTGCCACATTTCTGGCTTCAAACATAAAGATATAAAATTCAATTTTTTGGGGGAAGAATCAACAAGTGAGACACAATCGAGAAGTTGAACGAAATTTATTGGATATTTTTATCTTTTTTAACAAATTTAAAACTGAAAAGTGGGGCGTGCAATATTATTCGGCCCCTTTACTTTCAGTGCAGCAAACTCACTCCAGAAGTTCAGTGAGGATCTCTGAATGATCCAATGTTGTCCTAAATGACTGGTAATGATGAATAGGATCCACCTGTGTGTAATCAAGTCTCCGTATAACTGCACCTGCTCTGTGATAGTCTCAGGGTTCTGTTTCAAGTGCAGAGAGCATCATGAAGACCAAGGAACACACCAGGTAGGTCCGAGATACTGTTGTGGCGAAGTTTAAAGCCGGATTTGGATACAAAAAGATTTCCCAAGTTTTAAACATCTCAAGGAGCACTGTGCAAGCGATCATATTGAAATGGAAGGAGTGTCAGACCACTGCAAATCTACCAAGACCCGGCCGTCCCTCTAAACTTTCATCTCAAACAAGGAGAAGACTGATTAGAGATGCAGCCAAAAGGCCCATGATCACTCTGGATGAACTGCAGAGATCTACAGCTGAGGTGGGAGAGTCTGTCCATAGGACAACAATCAGTCGTACACTGCACAAATCTGGCCTTTATGGAAGAGTGGCAAGAAGAAAGCCATTTCTCAAAGATATCCATGAAAAGTCTCGTTTGAAGTTTGCCACAAGCCACCTGGGAGACACACCAAACATGTGGAATAAGGTGCTCTGGTCAGATGAAACCAAAATCGAACTTTTTGGCCACAATGCAAAAACTATATGTTTGGCGTAAAAGCAACACAGCTTATCACCCTCAAAACACCATCCCCACTGTCAAACATGGTGGTGGCAGCATCATGGTTTGGGCGTGCTTTTCTTCAGCAGGGACAGGGAAGATGGTTAAAATTGATGGGAAGATGGATGGAGCCAAATACAGGACCATTCTGGAAGAAAACCTGTTGAAGTCTGCAAAAGACCTGAGACTGGGACGGAGATTTATCTTGCAACAAGACAATGATCCTAAACAAAGCAAAATCTACAATGGAATGGTTCAAAAATAAACGTATCCAGGTGTTAGAATGGCCAAGTCAAAGTCCAGACCTGAATCCAATCGAGAATCTGTGGAAAGAGCTGAAAACTGCTGTTCACAAACACCCTCCATCCAACCTCAATGAGCTCGAGCTGTTTTGCAAGGAAGAATGGGTAAGAATTTCAGCCTCTCGATGTGCAAAACTGATAGAGACATACCCCAAGCGACTTGCAGCTGTAATCGCAGCAAAAGGTGGCGCTACAAAGTATTAACTCAAGGGGGCCAAATAATATTGCACGCCCCACTTTTCAGTTTTTAATTTGTTAAAAAAGTTTAAAATATCCAATAAATTTCGTTCCACTTCACGATTGTGTCCCACTTGTTGATTCTTCCCCAAAAAATTAGAATTTTATATCTTTATGTTTGAAGCCAGAAATGTGGCAAAAGGTAGAAAAGTTGAAGGGGGCCAAATACTTTCACAATGCACTGTAAAATAAAATATCACCTTTATTAAGTTAAAATGTACTGATATTAATAAAAGACTACACTAGCGCTACATGATCAATATTTGAACATATATTTTAGATCACCATTGTATACAATAAAAAATATTGATGATTAATCTCACAAAAGTGATCTAATAAGACTCCCAAAATATAGTGGGAGCCTGCCTATATAGGGCTATAGCCAAGGTCCCTTTATTATACTTGGCTATTAATTTGCAGGGGTGACCAGCCAGCTAATATAAATGAAAAGTCTCATCTATAGATTATTGGGTTCAGAATATATGGCAAGAGACATGTGTTACAATAGATCCATGGATTGGTAGGCAGGTGTTACAATGAAGTGAATGAACAAATACAGAGCTAGTATTCATTAGTAGGTGTTGTAACGTGGCTAGAAAAGTAAAAACTTACTTTATTAAATCTTCATGTTAAAATGTCACAAGGCAGTGGAGACGTTGACGTTTGGGCCGTGCAACAGTCTTAGTCAAACATGCCATAATATGCTTTTGGGGTCTTACGATAAACACAAGTATTTAATAAACTTATCGGGGAAGATGACAGCTCCTCTATAAATCCACTGACTCACATGTGATGACTGTAGATGTTTTCTTACCTTATCTTCCAAAACCGCTATGATAATTTCTCCTGTCTGCAGAGTTTGCCACCCAGACATCTTTGACCCCTCATCTACAGCCATCCACAGCAACACAAATAAATTCAGAGCTCAGACCTAACCCTTAAAAATAAATCAAAACCCAGACCCTAGAATAATCCAGACCTCCATATTAATTGTGACCTCATATATGACCCCTAAATAATTTCAGATCCAGGCGACAACAATAAATCAACTGGTGATGTTGTAATGTTGAAGGAGTGTCTTTCTCCGCATGCGCCACACAGAACGGCACACGCATTCATTTGGACACTATAAAAGGAGCCCCTTTACTGCGCTAGATATTCCCTCATAAAAGCCAGAAGAAAACGCGCGTCAGGGTATGAGAGGGAGTGTTCCACTTCATCTATTTTCCTATGGGTGAGTGATTCAATTGCTCTGTGTGCTTAAATGTGATTCATATGGATACCTTCATATGACAAACCTCCATCTCTCATGACAATATTTTGAACTTGACCCCATGTCTTTGTTAAGACTAGCTCTATTAATCCAAACTAATATTCTGGCTGACAGTCTTATACTTGCAGCACTTTACACATGCCACTACTGCACTTACCACTTTGATGTTCTCTAGATTATGGTGGTGGCTGTATAAACATTTTTGCATACACATAACTTGCCATTTCTGAATCAGCAATTGCAGTTTTTCTCTGCATTTACTAGCTAGAATATTTATGCATTTGTTATTTTGATTCTTATTTTTGACGTTTGATAATTTGGCATAACCAATCCTGTGTATACTTGACCTACCGCTTTCTAACTGCTGACAGCAGGTTTAATGTATTTTCATCTATAGGTGTCTTTTCTAATCACATTGTGAATTTAGTATTGTAATTAAGATAGATTTTATTTATTCACACACTGTAATAGTATCTGAAGTACTATGTAATAGTACTGTGTAATAGTATCTGAAGAACATAATTTATTGTTTTTCCCATACAAGTACTTTCCTGTGGATCACTCCTCTCTGGTTCTTTACTTGTGTTATGATTTGTGCTCACTCCCTATATCTTACTTAATGTTTTCAGATACACTAATAAAATCTTTTCATTTTTAATATTTCACATGTAAAGCGCCATGGAATAAATGGCGCTATAATAATAAATAATAATATATTGACTTACCACCTTTTTGGGCGTTTCTAGTTTACGCCAAATCTTTCCCGTTTTCAACATAAGTCAACACTATAGCTTGCAACAATCCCCAATATGCAAATTGCAACTTCAAGATTGTGTTGGGTCATAAAGAAGCAGGGATGATCGGTTTGGGGAGTTTCTGGGTGGGCTTGGATGCAGGACTTCCCTATGCTATGAACACTAATATTCGTAAGTATGTAATTCGTACTGGAAAGCTCTGTTTTACTCTTCTCCACAACTTTATCTCTGACCTGTCTGATGTGCTCCTTGGTTTTCATGATGCTGTTTGATCTCTAGTCTATTGTTCTCACACAAACCTCTAAGGCCTTCACAGAACAGTTGTAGTTTTAATTAGAAGAAATTACACGTAGGTGGCCTCTATTTACTAATTATGTGACTTATGGAAGAAATTGAAATGGGAACCTCAGCCCCACAAAAGAAAATGAGACTGTAGGTCTTGCTGCAGTGATAATTTATTTGATCTAACAAGGAGTCAAAAACAGATGTGGTCAAATGTTTTGACCGAGACCTGTCTTTGTCAAGGACATCTCGTGCGTGAAATTTTGAATAGATACATATTATACAGTATCACAATATATATACAAATATATACAAAAATTATTAAAAAAAGGATATGCAAAGGTAAATACATGGACATGGATCAAGTAGGAGGGGAGTGGAGTGGGGAATGGCAATGGAACAAAGAACAAGAGGTCCAGTGTAAGAAATTGGTTACTCAGGATTTTATTTTGGAGCATCAGGCTAAATAGGGGTGAATACAATGCAGATCACAATTTTCAGATACAGGTGCATCTCACTAAATTAGAATATCATCAAAAAGTTGAAGAACTGAAATAAATAAATACAAAAAGTGAAACTTCTATATAGAGCATTACAGAGTGATCTATTTCAAGTGTTTATTTCTGTTAATGTTGATGATTATGGCCTACAGCCAATGAAAACACAAAAGTCATTACCTCAGTAACTTAAAATAATTAACCTGAAACGCCTGCAAAGGCTCCCTAAGCTTTTAAAAAGATCCATTAGTCTGTTTTAGTAGGCTCCACAATCATGGGGAGGACTCCGGACTTGATAGATGTCCAGAAGGCAGTCACTGACACACTCCACAAGGTCCCAGAGGTCCAATTTTAATTTGGAAATCAAGGTCCCAGAGTATGGAGGAAGAGTGGAGAGGCACACAATCCAAGCTGCTTGAGGTCTAGTGTGAAGTTTCCACAATCAATGATGGTTTGGGGAGCCATGTCATCTGCTGGTGTGGGTTCACTGTGTTTTATCAAGACCAAAGTCGGCACAGAAGTCTACAAGGAAGTTATAGAGCACTTCATGCTTCCCTCTGCCGACAAGCTTTTTGGAGATGGAAATTTCATTCTCCGGCAGGACTTGGCACCTGTTCACACTGCCAAAAGTACCAATACATGGTTTAAAAACTACAGTATCACCTTGCTTGATTGGCCAGCAAACTCGCCTGGCCTTAACCCCATAGAGTATCTATGGGGTATTGTGAAGAGGAAGATAAGAGCCACCAGACCCAACAATGCAGACGAGCTGAAGGCTGCTATCAAAGCAACCTGGGCTTCCATAATGCCTCAGCAGTGCCACAGGCTGATCGCCTCCATGCCACGCTGCATTGATGCAGTAATTGATGCAAAAGGAGCCCCGACCAAGTATTGAGTGCATTTACTGAACATACATTTCAGTAGGCCAACATTTTGGATTTTAAAAACATTTTTCAAGCTGTATTCTAATTTACTGAGATAATGACTTTAGTGTTTTAATTGGCTGTAAGCCATAATCATCAACACTGACTGAAATAAAACACTTGAAATAGATCACTCTGTTTGTAATGACACTATATAAGTTTCACTTTTTGTATTGAAGAACTGAAATAAATTAACTTTCTGATGATATTCTAATTTAGTGAAATGCACCTGTACATTTAAAGTTTGTGGGTGTAGCTGTAAGGGGGAAGACCGGGGTGTAAGTACTTTCAAAACAAAGGATCCGGAACTGCCGGGGCCGTGCCTCTTCTTGCAGCGGGAAGACAGACTGCGAGAAAGGAGTCAGGTGACCGGGCAGCTGGGGGTGGGTTGAGAGCGAGAGCTGAGCAGTCAGGTGACCGGGGAGCTGAGCTCATGTCTAGGAAGAGGGTGGAAAAGGAGTTTGAGCGGGAAAAGCGGCAGTGGACAGTGGGAGTCAAGCCCGACTAGAGGGAGAAGAGACGCAGGATCCCTGGAGCCGAGCAAGTGAGGTGCAGTGTTATGGACTAGGGGCTCAGCGGGTCAAACCAGAGACCGCCCGCTACCGCCAGAAGACAGAGCATTGTTTAGGTGGGGAAGCCGGAAGAAAGCAACACCGGCATCAGCCGGCAACTCCCTTGTGAGGAGCAAGAGTCAGCTAAGTGAAAAAACTGCCGATTACAACAGTGTCGACTCTGCTACATCTATCCAATCTGTGGATTGTCAGTTATAGCATATTACCTGCTACTCCCCTTGTTGTCCCCATATATTCCCTGTTACTCCCTGCGTGGAGATTGACCCTGTTACAGTAAATCCCCCTTGTTATTTAACCCTGTACTGGCTGCTCTGTGTTTCTGTGTCACTGCGTCACTGCATCTAAAGTACCTGTGTTACATAGCATGAAAAAAAATTGACAAGGTTCACGTGGGTATGAATACTAAGGCACTATTCAGAAAAAAAAAAAATTATATATATACACACACATATATACATACATATACACACACACACACACACACACACACACACATATATAGCGTAGATCGACTCACTCGGCTTCTTAAAGAGGCAGACACAGGAACCGTTTCTATTTAACCCCTTTAAAGCCCATGACGTACTAATACGCGTCTGTGCCCTGGGACTTAAGAGCCTGACCCGTATTAGTACGTCATCGCGATCGCGCGCGCACACAGGCTGTGCGGGCGTGATCGCCGCCGGGTGTCAGCTGATTTTCACAGCTGACACCCGGTACTATGTGCAGGGAGCGGTCCTGCACCACTGCCGGAACATTAACCCCCTCAATGCTGCGATCAAAGTTGATCGCAGCTTTGCGGTGGCTAAGGGGAGGTGATCGGGATACTCACCTCCTCTTCCGGCCTCCAGCGCTGTCTGTCGCGGCTTCCCGGGTGTTGCCATGACTACCCGATGTTGTCATGACAACATCCGGGTCACCAGACAGCAGGAAGATTTTTTGGTCATGCGCAGTGCATGACCAAACAATCTTCTCACTCTGCAGCGCTGACAGCCTGCATGGCACAGGGATGGTGCTCCATTCCTGTGCTATGCAGGCGATCAGAATAAAAAAAGTGAAAGTCCCAGAGTGGGACAAAGTAGAAAAGTAAAAAAACTCTCCGAAAGTGAAAAAATAAAATAAAAAAAAAAATTGTAAAAATATTAAAAAAAAAAAAAATAATATTCCACCAAAAACAAAAATATAATGTACCCATCAATAATTATTATGAAAAAAACAATAAAAGTACACATATTTTGGATCGCCGCTTCCGTAACGACCTGACCTATAAAACTGTCCCACTAGTTAACCCCTTCAGTGAACACTGTAAAATAAAATAAAAAAATAAAGCAAAAAACAATGCTTCATAATCATACCGCCAAACAAAAAATGGAATAACAATCGATCAAAAAGACGAATATAAATAAAAATGGTACCGCTGAAAACGTCATCTTGTCCCGCAAAAAACAAGCTGCCATACAGCTCCATCATCCGAAAAATCAAAAAGTTATAGCTCTCAGAATAAAGAGATACAAAAAAATATTTTTTTCTATAAAAGAGTTTTTATTGTGTAAAAGCGCCAAAACATAGAAAAACGATATAAATGTGGTACTGCTGTAAACGTACTGACCCGAAGAATAACGCTGCCTTATCAATTTTACCACACGCGGAGTAGAATATAAAAAAAAAAAAAAAAAACCTATTCCTGAATTGTTTTTTGTTTATTCTGCCTCCCAAAAGCTGGAATAGAAAGCGATCAAAAAATGTCACGTGCCTGAAAATGGCACCAATAACAACGTCAAGTCATCCCGCAAAAAACAAGCCGTCACATGACTGTCTGCCAAAATCTGGAAAAATTATAGCTCTCAAAATATGGCGATGCAAAAACTAGATTTTACAAAATATGTGTCTTTAGTGTGTGACAGCTGTCAGTCATAAAAACCCGATATCATTCTGGTATCTCTGTAGTCGCACCGACCCGAAGAATAAGGTCGTCTAATCACTTATACCGCACTAGGAACGGCGTAAAAAATAAACGCTAGGGCTGGGGTTGGGGTTAGGATTGTGCTAATGTTAGGGTTGTTTTTTTTTTTTTCAAAAGTAAAAAAAAAAAAAAAGACGATATGGCAACTAGTGTTGAACGCAAGTGCTCGCTACTTGAGTTTGGATCGGGTGCTCGGGTATGCATTGAGTATCGCGTGTGCTCGAGTCTCTGCCCCATATGCTTCGAGGCCAAAAAAAACTCGCGGGGATTGCCTGCCATGCACGAGTGATCCCCGCATGTTTTTTTTGGGGTGTCTAAAAACCGTGAAACATGCGGGCGGGGACTCTAGCATTTCACTTGAGCACCCGTGATACATGGTGCATACCTGAGTGTCTGATGCAAACTCAAGTAGTGAGTACTTGCGCTCAAGACTAATGACAACTTATTCAATATGATGACCTCATGTCATCAAATTCTGTGTCGTACCTCTGGGTTCAAAATGTTCACTATACCCCTTGATAAAATCCTTGAGGGGTGTAGTTTCCAAAATGGGGTCACTTGAGGGGGGTTTCAACTATTTAGGCACATCAGGGGCTCTCCAAACACGACATGGCGTCCTTTCTCGATTCCAACCGATTTTGCGTTCAAAAAGTCACACAGTGCTCCTTCCCTTCTGAAGTTTGCCATGCGCCCAAACACTGTATTTTCCCCACATATGGGGTATTGGCGTTCTTAGGAGAAATTGCACAAAAGTTTTTGGGGTCCATTTTCTTCTCTTACCCTTGTGAAAATAAAAAAATTGGGGCTAAAACATCATTTTTGTGGAAAAAGTTTGATTTTTTTATTTTCACGGCTCCATGTTATAAACTTCTGTAAAGGACTTGGAGGTTCAAGGTGCTCACCACACATCTAGATAAGTTCCCTGAGGGGTCTAGTTTCCAAAATGGTGTCACTTGAGGGGGGTTTCCACTGTTTAGGCACATCAGGGGCTCCCCAAATGCAACATGGCATCCGCTAATTATTCAAGCAAATTTTACATTCAAAAAGTCAAATGGCGCTACTTCCCTTCCGAACCCTGCCATGCGCCCAAACAGTGGTTTTCCCCCACAAATGGGGTATCTGCTTACTCAGGAGAAATTGCACAACAAATTTTGGGGTCCATTTTTTCCTGTTACCCCTGCAAAAATAAAAAAAATTGGGTCTAGAGTAACTTTTGTGAAAAAAGTTAAATGTTCATTTTTTTCTTCCACATTCCAAAAATTCCTGTGAAGCACCTGAAGGGTTAATAAAGTTATTGAATGTGGTTTTGAGCACCTCGAGGGGTGCAGTTTTTAGAATGGTGTCACTTTTTGGTATTTTCTGTCATAAAGACCCCTAAAAGTGACTTTAAATATGATGTGGTCCCTAAAAAAATGGTTTTGTAAATTTTGTTGGAAAAATGAGAAATCGCTGGTCAACTTTTAACCGTTATAGCTCCCCAATAAAAAAAAAAATTTGGTTCCAAAATTGTGCTGATGTAAAGTAGACATGTGGGAAATGTTATTTATTAACTATTTTGTGTGACATATCTCTCTGATTTAAGGGCAGAAAAATTCAAATTTTAAAAATTGCAAAATTTTCTAAATTTTCGACAAATTTCCATCTTTTTCACAAATAAACGCAAGTGATATCGAAGAAATTTTACCACAATCATGAAGTACAATATGTCACGAAAAAAAAATCTCAGAATCACGGGGATCTGTTGAAGCGTTCCAGAGTAATTACCTCAAAGTGACAGTGGTCAGAATTTTAAAAATTGGCCTGGTCATTAACGTGCAAACCACCTTGGGTTGTAAAGGGGTTAAAGTGCAGCTGATTTATTGCAGTCCTCATAAACCACATCACCAGAAAACGTAAATACAGCCTTTGTCCGGCAGAAGGTAAAACATAAAATAACAAGTCCATACAATAATGCTGGCTTAGAGTCCAGCTTCCATGTCCTTTAACAAAGGAATTCACACCAGGAGACCTGCAATCTCCATACATCCAGCTTGTGTGCCACAAACAGCTCAGAGCTTTCACCTCCAGCCCACCCCAAATGCTCTGAAAGGCTGTGTATTTTATCCTCAGAGTTCCTTCTTGTCTACAGGTGTTCAATCACCTCAGCACCAAGATGGTTGCCTAACCCACTCGTGTGCTGGAACATTTTTCCTATGCATAATCACTGCAACTATCAATCTAAGTGCTACATATCTCCTCTCTAGTACTTTGCCAGTGATTTTGTCTCTCTCTCTCATATATATTAGTACAGACCAAAAGTTTGGACACACCTTCTCATTTAAACATTTTTCCGTATTTTCATGACTTTGAAAATTGTACATTCACACTGAAGGCATCAAAACTATGAATTAACACATGTGGAATTATATACTTAACAAAAAAGTGTGAAACTACTGAAAATATGTCTTATATTCTAGGTTCTTCAAAGTAGCCACCTTTTGCTTTGATGACTGCTTTGCACACTCTTGGCATTCTCTTGATGAGCTTCAAGAGGTAGTCACCAGAAATGGTTTTCACTTCACAGGTGTGCCCTGTCAGGTTTACTAAGCGAGATTTCTTGCCTTATAAATGGGGTTGGGACCATCAGTTGTGTTGTGCAGAAGTCAGGTGGATACACAGCTGATAGTCCTACTGAATAGACTGTTAGAATTTGTATTATGGCAAGAAAAAAGCAGCTAAGTAAAGAAAAACGAGTGGCCATCATTACTTTAAGAAATGAAGGTCAGTCAGTCCGAAAAATTGGGCAAACTTTGAAAGTGTCCCCAAGTGCAGTTGCAAAAACCATCAAGCGCTACAAAGAAACTGGCTCACATGAGGAACACCCCAGGAAAGGAAGACCAAGAGTCACCTCTGCTTCTGAGGATAAGTTTATCCGAGTCACCAGCCTCAGAAATCGCAGGTTAACAGCAGCTCAGATTAGAGACCAGGTCAATGCCACACAGAGTTCTAGCAGCAGACACATCTCTTCAATAACTGTTAAGAGGAGACTTTGTGCAGCAGGCCTTCATGGTAAAATAGCTGCTAGGAAACCACTGCTAAGGACAGGCAACAAGCAGAAGAGACTTGTTTGGGCTAAAGAACACAAGGAATGGACATTAGAGCAGTGGAAATCTGTGCTTTGGTCTGGTGAGGTCAAATTTGAGATCTTTGGTTCCAACCACTGTGTTTTTGTGCGACGCAGAAAAGGTGAACGGATGGACTCTACATGCCTGGTTCCCACCGTGAAGCATGGAGGAGGAGGTGTGATGGTGTGGGGGTGCTTTGCTGGTGACACTGTTGGGGATTTATTCAAAATTGAACCCATACTGAACTAGCATGGCTACCACAGCATCTTGCAGCGGCATGCTATTCCATCCGGTTTGCGTTTAGTTGGACCATCATTTATTTTTCAACAGGACAATGACCCCAAACACACCTCCAGGCTGTGTAAGGGCTATTTGACCAAGAAGGAGAGTGATGGGGTGCTACGCCAGATGACCTGGTCTCCACAGTCACCAGACCTGAACCCAATCGAGATGGTTTGGGGTGAGCTGGACCGCAGAGTGAAGGCAAAAGGGCCAACAAGTGCTAAGCATCTCTGGGAACTCCTTCAAGATTATTGGAAGACCATTTCCGGTGACTACCTCTTGAAGCTCATCAAGAGAAGGCCAAGAGTGTGCAAAGAAGTCATCAAAGCAAAAGGTGGCTACTTTGAAGAACCTAGTATATAAGACATATTTTCGGTTGTTTCACACTTTTTTGTTAAGTATATAATTCCACATAATTTCATAGTTTAGATGCCTTCAGTGTGAATGTACAATTTTCAGTCATGAAAATACAGAAAAATGTTTAAATGAGAAGGTGTGTCCAAACTTTTGGTCTGTACTGAATAAATATATATAAATATATTGTATTATATTATTATATATATATATATATATATATATATATATATATATATATATATATATATATATATATATATATATATGCCATAATTTACTGTAATGCCATTGTTTGTGTTAGCTAAATAAATAGCAGTCTCCTCATTGTATGCGCTGTTGCATCTGCATCCCTGTTAACACTTGGCGTAGTCGACAGGATACAACATTCAAGAGCAGAAATGGCGGATCAATTGATAACCGAGTCCACAGGGGGCAGCCTTCCCCTTAGAACTATGCTGAGCAATATACCAAAATTTACATGTGAGAATTTAATTATGTGGCACAGGGTTGAACGACTTATATGTATTACGTAAGCACCCTATGACACCTACCTTACGAGATAGCCTTGATGACTTTGGATGGACAGGCCCAACAGACTGTCATGTTCAGACAACCATAAGATCGTGATAAAGTAGATATCTCTTGAAGCATAATTTTTTTTATGTTTGATCTTCAGTTTTTTTTCCCAAATCAATGGAGCCCCGGTGGGTTCCCATTTCTTACCCTCTCTTGCTATATTGTATGTTGCTTGGTGGGAGGAATTTTTGTTTTCTTCAGAATCCAATCCTTTTTTTCAGGACATAATGTGGTACGATCGCTATGTGGATGACATACTCCTAATTTGGAGGGGTGACATAGCGGCCGTATCCACATTTGTTTGGATACGGTTTACCTCCGCATGTTCTACTACTAAAATTAATTTTTTGAATCTCACACTACAAGGACATCCCATCAACAAATGTATTGTCAGCACTATGCTTTGGAAACCAGTTAGTGGGAATACCATATTGAGAGCAGGCAGCTGCAACCCTATGCACACTGTAAAATCCATTCCATACGGGGAATTTATCAGAGCAAAACACGTTTCCATAATGAAACTGACACGATTGCCAAAAAAGGACATTCATTAGGCAACATTCTGTCTCCTAGCCTTTTCCACAGTAATAATAATTCCAGGACAGAATCCACATGGTTAGCCACCAAAGTTTTTTTCAAATGTGGAAGCACCAAAAGGTAATATGTGCAAATATGCGAGAAAATTAGACAAAATTAATGAATTAACATCAATGCATTTATTAATTGTGATACATATGTTGTTTAGTACAGATGTCCACATACACGCCATATTAAGAACTAGATAGTACAATATAGATTATGCCCAAACAAAAGCATGGATATCCACGTTAGTTCTGTACACATGATAACAGATATCTGATAAGAAGGATGTGTACTTCAGAACACGACAATAGATATACTAATAAAGTAGAAGACAAGTGTGTTTAGACATTACATAGATTTTATTCAATTCATAGTGAAAGACATTTAAAATCATAATCCATAAAAAATGGGTAACCACTAGATGGCACTATTACTCATAAATAATTTATTTTTTTTACATGGTATTGAACAAAACGCAGTAATGTCAGTGGCGTCTATCTCTATGGAATGGCTGAAACATGAAAAAAAAAACAAAAAAAACAGACAACCAACAAACCTATTTGCTGAAATTGCAATATGATCTATTGTGCCACATAAAACAAAACCATGGACACTACCTGATATAGCGTTAAGCACCACCACAAGACCCAACGCACGTTTTGGCTTGTCACAGCCTTCTTCTGGGGTACAAAAAAAAAGCAGCAGAACATATTCAGAATATCAACAATAGAAATAGAACTTATTCTGGTGCAACCAAGCACTTTTTAGATGTACACAATGGCAGTCTTAAAAGTTTTTCCTTCTATGGTTTGAAGAAATTTTCCCCTCGAATTAGAGGAGGAAATTGTAAAAATAAATTGTTCATACAAGAAGCGTTTTGGATCATACAACTGGACAGCAAACAACCCTGGGGTTTAAACTACCACAAAGCTACTTATATATGCTTATATATTAGGCAGAAGGAAAAGAAGAAAAAATAAATAAATTAAAAGTTTTCTAAGTTTTTTTTTTCCTCTCTTTGTATATATTCACATTGTTTATATTATGTAAGCAGATTGAAATTGTGTCTACAGATTCATTTTGAACCCTATATATGCGTGTTCCCAGTTGCAGATACATTTACATTTTTGAATGCACAGAATAATTAAGGGATTTTTTTTCTGCTTGTATCCTGCATATACAATCAATTATTTACTTTATTTTCTCTCATGTATGTATAATATACTGATATAGATATTAAACAATGCATTTTATGTGGAAGTTCGGTGCTCGTCTTTTGGTTTGGTGGGCGTTTTTCACCCTATGCTACTCATGTGTTAATCATAAGCTAGTCAGGTTATGAGGTCTGTCTAAGTAAAACTCCCTCTCTCTCTATATACTGCTCAAAAAATAAAGGGATCACTCAAATAACACATCCTAGATCTGAATGAATGAAATATTCTCACTGAATACTTTGTTCTGTACAAAGTTGAATGTGCTAACAACAAAATCACACAAAAATCACCAATGGAAATCAAATTTATTAACCAATGGAGGCCTGGATTTGGAGTCACCCCCAAAATTAAAGTGGAACACCACACTACAGGCTGATCCAACTTTGATGTAATGTCCTTAAAACAAGTCAAAATGAGGCTCAGTATTGTGTGTGGCCTCCACGTGCCTGTATGACCTCCCTACAATGCCTGGGCATGCTCCTGATGAGGTTGCGGATGGTCTCCTGTAGGATCTCCTCCCAGACCTGGACTAAAGCATACACCAACTCCTGCACAGTTTGTGATGCAACCTGACGATGTGGATGGAGCGAGACATGATGTCCCAGACGTGTTCAATCGGATTCAGGTCTGGGGAACGGGCGGGCCAGTCCATAGCTTCAATGCCTTCATCTTGCAGGAACTGCTGACACACTCCAGCCACATGAGGTCTGGCATTGTCCTGCATTAGGAGGAACCCAGGGCCAACCGCACCAGCATATGGTCTCACAAGGGGTCTGAGGATCTCATCTCAGTACCTAATGGCAGCCAGGCTACCTCTGGCGAGCACATGGAGAGTTGTGCGGCCCTCCAAAGAAATGCCAACCCACACCATTACTGACCCATTGCCAAACCGGTCATGCTGAAGTATGTTGCAGGCAGTAGATCGCTCTCCACGGCATCTCCAGACTCTGTCACGTCTATCACATGTGCTCAGTGTGAACCTGCTTTCATCTGTGAAGAGCACAGGGCGCCAGTGGCGACTTTGCCAATCCTGGTGTTCTGTGGCAAATGCCAAGGGTCCTGCATGGTGTTGGGCTGTGAGCACAACCCCCATCTGTGGACGTCCGGACTTCATACCACCCTCATGGAGTCAGTTTCTAACAGTTTGTGCAGACACATGCACTTTTGTAGCCTGCTGGAGGTCATTTTGCAGGGCTCTGGCAGTGCTCCTCCTGTTCCTCCTTGTTCAAAGGCGGAGGTAGCGGTCCTGCAGCCGGGTTGTTGCCCTCCTATGGCCCCCTCCACGTCTCCTGGTGTACTGGCCTGTCTCCTGGTAGCGCCTCCAGCCTCTGGACACTACACTGACAGACACAGCAAACCTTCTTGCCACAGCTCGCATTGATGTGCCATCCTGGATGAGCTGCACTACCTGAGCAACTTCTGTGGGTTGTAGAGTCCGTCTCATGCTACCACGAGAGTGAAAGCACAACCAACATTCAAAAGTGACCAAAACATAAGCCAGAAAGCATTGGTACTGAAATGTGGTCTGTGGTCCCCAACTGCAGAAACACTCCTTTATTGAGGGTGTCTTGATAATTTAAATAATTTCCATCTATTGTCTATTCCATTTGCACAACAGCATGTGAAATTGATTGTCAATCAGTGTTGCTTCCTAAGTGGACAGTTTGATTTCACAGAAGTTTGATTCACTTGGAGTTATATTCTGTTTAAGTGTTCCCTTTATTATTTTGAGCAGTGTATATAGCATTCCCGTGGTGTGTGGTAACATTCTATGACTAAGGGCTTTTAGCCAGAAACGCGTCAGAGGAATGGACTTTTTTTTTTTTTTAAATTCATGGACATCCTATATTGTTTTTACTAAGTTGGAATAAAGATTTAACTTTTTATATATGCCACATGGAACCCGCTGTTCTTTCTTTGTAAAATTTGATATTACTGGTGTTTATTTCTGTAAAAATCGGAAATTTGAAGAAAATTTTGCAATTTTCAAACTTTTAATTTTCATGCTTTTAAATCAGATAGGTCATACAAAAGTTAATAAATAAAATTTCCCACATGTCTACTTTACATCAGCACAATTTTGGAACCAACATTTTTTTTTCGTTAGGAAGTTTTATGGGTTAAAAGTTGACCAGCGATTTCTAAATTTTCCAAGAAAATTTAAAAAAACATTTTTTTTTTTTAGGGACCACATCACATTTGAAGTGACTTTGAGGGGCCTTTATGACAGAAAATACCCCAAAGTGACACCATTCTAAAAACTGCACCCCTCAAGGTGCTCAAAACCACATTCAAGAAGTTTATTAACCCTTCAGGTGCTTCACAGGAATTTTTGGAATGTGGGAGAAAGACTTATTTTGGTAAGACCTTACCTGTAAAATCCTTTTCAGCTAAGGAAGGAAGGGAGACACAGATGCATTACTAGTGGATAGGCGGAGCCCCATAGGATAGTTCACCTCAGATTTATAAAAAGTGACGACCGGCCCCTCCAACTTAGGCTCCTCCTACTCCCATGATTCTCCAGTCCGTACACAAGCTAAGGAAGAGCAGATAACACCAGCGGAGCAACACAACCCCTTCTGAAAACTCAGAAAAAAGAGAGAACAGGTTATGCATATAACAAAAAAAACACACAGTCCCAGGCACTATTCACTGGACCTGACCACTGCGATGAGCTGGCAATGCTGGAACAGAGCCCTAGAGCACCGACCCCAGCCCAGATAACCGCCATCAGAGAGGGGTCGCGCCGCATCTGAAAAGCAATAAAACACTTCTGCCATGGGAGGGTGCTGTGTCTCCCTTCCTTCCTTCGCTGAAAAGGATTTTTCAGGTAAGGTCTTACCAAAATCCGTCTTTCAGCAGCAGAAGGGAAGAAAGGGAGACACCGATCCATTACTAGTGGGACGTCCCAAAGCAGTCCAGAACTCAAGGGTGGGAAAAACAGTGGCAGAATGGCCAACTCCTCAACAACTTAGATAAACGCGCAACCAGCGCTAAACACAAGTTAAAGATATAAAATACCACCGCCGCCTGCAGGACCCTGCATCCCAAGGCCGCATCAGCGGAAGCACTGACGTCCACCTTATAAAACTTTGTAAAGGTGTGAACGGAGCGCCAGGTAGCCGCCCGGCAGAGCTGAGCTGCCGAGGCCCCTTGACGAAAAGCCCACGACGAACCCACAGCTCTCGTGGAGTGAGCTCGAACCTTAATCGGACAAGGCTCGCCCTTGAGCCGGTACGCCTCTAGGATAGCCGACCGTATCCACCGAGCTATAGGGTCTTTGGAAGCCCGCTGACCACGCCGACGACCAGCAGGAATCACAAAAAGAGAGTCCGACTTCCGAAACCCTTGCGTGATCGCAAGATAGAACTTTAACGCCCGTACTAAATCCAACGAGTGCAAGGCCCGCTCCTTTGAATTCCTCGGTTCTGGACAGAGGGAAGGCAACACGATGTCCTGATTGACATGGAAACGTGAGAACACTTTAGGCAGAAAGTCACAATGGGTGCGAAGCACCACGCGATCCGGATGGAATTCCAGAAAAGGGGGCGAGCAAGAAAGTGCCGCCAACTCAGAAACCCTTCTCAAGGAGGTGACCGCTACCAGGAAGGCCACCTTCCAAGAAAGCAAATAAAGCGTAACAGAATCCATAGGCTCAAAAGGCCCATGCTGAAGAGCCTCCAAGACTATATTGAGCCGCCAAGGAGCCACAAACGTCTTCCGAGGCGGAAACTGACAAGTTACCCCGCGAAAAAAGGAACGCACATCCCTGCGCGAGGCAATAGCCTTCCGAAAAAGCAAGGATAGAGCAGATACCTGACCCCGCAAGGTACTAACTGCCAGACTCTTGTCCAACCCATATTGCAGGAAAGCCAATAAGTTGGGAATGGAAAAAATCCTCAGGTTTCTTGACGATTCAGAACACCACGAAAAGAAGGCCTCCCAAGTTTTGTGATAAACCCTAGTCGTAGCAGGACCTCTAGCCGCTCGCAAAGTGGAAATGACCTCTGCTGAAAACCCTCGACGGGTCAAGATTTCAGTCTCAAGAGCCACGCCGTCAAACGAAGAGACTTCAGGTCCGGATGACGAATGGGACCTTGGGTTAACAGGTCCGGACGAAGAGGTAGTGGAAACGGAGGCGCTGCCAGAAGAGACACCAGCGTTGAAAACCACGCCCTCCTTGGCCAATCCAGCGCCACCAAAATTGCCGAAATTCGCTCAAGTTGGATCCGCCGAATCACTAGAGGCAGTAAGGATACCGGCGGAAACACGTAGATCAGCTCGAACTTGTCCCACGGGGCTACTAGAGCATCTACCGCCACGGCCTCCGGGTCCTTGTACCTGGACATGAACGTCGGAATCCTGGCGTTCAGCCTGGATGCCATCAAATCCACTTGGGGAGTCCCCCTACGGGAGCACAGCAGTGCAAACACTTCCGGATGAAGACTCCATTCTCCGGGATCCACTTGCTCGCGACTGAGAAAGTCCGCTGTGAAATTCCGCACTCCTGGGATGTGAATCGCGGAGATGGCTGGAACCCTGGACTCAGCCCATACCATGATCCGAGAGACCTCCATCATGAGTCTGGAACTCCTCGTCCCGCCCTGATGGCTGATATACGCGACCGCTGTCGCATTGTCCGTCTTAACTCGGACTGGCAGACCGCTCAAAGGGACCGTCCAATGACGGAGGCAGAGAAAAATCGCCCTCAACTCCAGGATGTTGATCGGCAGAGAGGACTTTTCTGACGACCAGACCCCCTGAATCCAGAGATCGTTCCAAACTCCCCCCCCAGCCCGTCAGGCTGGCATCGGTGGTTATGACCAACCACCGCGGAAGGAGGAATGATTTTACCAGGGATAACACCTCCGGACGTAACCACCATCCGAGAGACTCTTGCACCCTGCGGGAGATAATGACACTGCGATCCAGCGAGGTCGGCGATCGATCCCAACGGGTCAGAATGAGATCTTGGAGACCCCTGGAATGAAATTGAGCAAAAGGTACTGCCTCCATTGTCGCCACCATCAAACCCAGAAGGCGCATACACCTTCGAAGGGACATTGTCGACGACGACCTCATAGCTTGAACATGGTGACGAAGGCTCGCTTGTTTGTCCAGAGGCAGGGACACCACTGCCCGTACCGTGTCGAAGTGCATTCCCAGGAACAGGATTGACTGACGGCTCCAGTGATGACTTCTTCCAATTGACCAGCCACTCTAAGTCCTCCAGGTGCTGAAGGGAGAGATCGCGAGCTGTCACCGCCTCCTCCGTTGTGGACGACACTATCAACAGGTCGTCCAGGTAGGGGAGAATCGTAACCCCTTGCCTTCGAAGGATCGCCATAAGTGGCGCCAGAATCTTCGTAAAAACTCTGGGCGCCGAGGCCAACCCGAATGGTAGGGCCACAAACTGGTAATGGGCCTGACCTATGGCAAAACGCAGGAAGCGCTGGTGGGCCCTTCCGATGGGGACATGCAAATAGGCGTCGCGGATGTCGATTGACACCAAAAAAATCGTACTGTGACAGGGCCGCCACAACAGAGCGAAGAGATTCCATGCGGAATTTCCGGGTCCGGACGTGAAGATTCAATTCTTTGAGGTCCAGAATGGGGCGAAACTTGTCCTCCTTTTTGGGGACCACAAAGAGGTTGGAGTAAAACCCCCTTCCCCGGTCCTCCGGCAGAACCGTAACCACTACACCATTCTGCAGAAGAGAATCGACCTCCCGCAGCAGAGCAGCTGCCAGCTTGGACTCGGACGGGATGCGAGACTGGCGAAACCTGTCCGGGGGTCGAGAATGAAACTCTATGAAATAGCCTGCCGACATAACCCGCGTCACCCAGGCGTCCGATACGTGGGATGCCCGAGTCGACACGAATTGTAGCAGACGACCCCCCACTCGAGAGCCCTCGGGTAAGAACCTGGCGTCAGTCCGCCTTAGCGGGCTTCTTGTCAGTTTCCCGTTTGTCTTGACGGAAACTCTGTTTCCAGGGAGTACGGGTTTTCTGAAAGGTCTTCTTTCCGGAAGACGAGGGACGACCCGATCCCCAAGAGGGCTGACCGAACCGTCCCCTGGGTCGAAAGGACCGACGACCACCACCGGCACTTGACTTGCCAGACGTAGGCGCCGCTGCTCTCCGCTGCGGCAAAGCCGTATCCTTTGCTTTGGCCTTAGCAATCAGCTCCGTGAGGTCAGAACCAAAAAGCTGACCACCCTTGTACGCCAGACTCAGCAAACCTTGCTTGGATACTGCGTCTCCAGTCCACTGCTTAAGCCACAGTGCTCTTCTGACTGACGGCCGAGGATTGCGCTCTGGACAGAACCGAAGTAGAATCCAGAACTGCGTCTCTGCCATAACGGGCCGCCTCTTCCAACAACTGGATGAGCCCTTCTACCTCAGATAGCGGGGTCCCATCTTGCCACGCCGTCCATAGCTGATCCAACCACCGCAGAGAAGCCTCACCAGCACACATGGCTCCTAAAGACGCTTGGAACCCCTGACCCGCGGCCTCGTAGATGGATTTCGCCGCTAACTCTGTCCTTCTGTCTAGCGGATCCTGCAGACTCGCCTTCCCTTTAACAGGAAGCAACGAAGATTTGCTCAGCTGAGATAAAGGTAAGTCTACCTCAGGAGAGGGAACCCAATTAGCGATCGTCTCCGTGGAACAGGGATACAGTGCATCAAAAAGCAGAGTCCCCTGAAAGCGCTTATCCGGACACAGGCGTTCTTTCTCCACCACCTCGTTAAGCTCATCGAGCGATGGCAGTGTTGACCGAGTCCGACGCGACTCCTGAAACAGCCGGGCCGACTTACCAGGGCGGCTCGATACCTCATCAGGCAACTGTAACGCCTCTCTCATAGCCCCAATAAAGGCATCCACGCGGCCCACAAGCGAAGCAGAGCGACCCTGCCGATCCTCTTAGTCAGAATCGGAGATCTCCCCAGCAGAGCTTGTCGGATCTGAGGCCTCCGTCTCGCTGCGCGGAGGGGACAGTACTGGCCTGTGGCGCTTCTTGCCACGAGAAGTCTGTAAGGACTTAGCTGATACCCAATGACCTAGAAGGCCAGACAGGCTATCAATGGAGCGAGTGAGCGCCTCCACTTTAACATCACTGAGACCCCCGACCAGCGTTGAACTGGACGCCGTCGAGGACTGCGTGGCAGATACGCGTGACTGATCCTGAAGCGGACCTGGGAGGCGGTCCTCGCCTTCTGGACCCTGATCCGACATGCCCTCACGCAGTATCTGTAAGGCCGAATAACCCCTTAAAAGTGTGGTCAGTAACTAAGACAGTGTGATCCCGTACCACAGCCTGTTCTTCATAAAAGAAACCAAGCGCTGAAGGGTTAAACCTCCTCTTAGAAGAGAAAGCTACCCCAGCTGCCCGACCGGGGTTAATGCTGCCGACTACGGAACAACCTCTGCTTTTAGGAGAGAAGAGGTGAGCGAGTCTCAGAAATACCTCATGAGAGGTAACCGCGGCAGGTACAACACAGTCTGACCACCTTACTGGGCTGCAGAGAGGTGCCTCGCGCTGCGGAGGCGAGAGAGGAACCTTCTGCCTTAAAGACAGAAGCGACTCACCCAGCTGGCCGCGGTGACTGCTCTTCCCGGTCTGGAAGACGCGGACCGGTCCAGAAGGAGGGAGAGAGGCGAGCCAGGAGCAGGAGGACGCCGCAGGGTGATGGCCACCGCGCGAGAAGAAGCTGGAAGAGGAGGGGCAGGAACCGCTCCAGCGCGCACTTAGAGCACTTCCTGCCCGCGAAAGACAGGCATCCGAGGAGACGCGAGGCCACGCCCCCCCGCCGCTGTTCAAAAAAGCGCGCGGCTTCTCAGTTCTCCGCTCGCCTCATTGCAGGGATTCCACCTGCGGACAAAAAAAACAGCAGTCACTGCATTGAAAAAAACGTAACAGCGGCTGCCGCAGCAGCCGCTGGAGCACTCACACATGATGAGCACTTACCCAGCTGAGCGCCACAGGGACCCCCAGGGATGTGTGGCGCGGTGGCCCTTAGCTTCCCCCACGGCGGAGCGCGCAGGGACCCCACAGGCGCGGTGTGCGTCTCCGCCAGGAAGTGCCCTGTATCCCCCGGGGCCGGCAGGGTTCTGCGGGGACCTCCTTAAGGGGTACGCAGATCCGCCAGGGGAGGGGTGGGGGTCCCAGCAGCGCCGAGACCCCCTGAGACCACGGGGGGTCCAGGCCTCCGTGGATAAAAAATAAAAAATCTTCTGAGGAGCTGCAAAGGCAGCGACTATCCTCTGCGACCTCAAATTTTAGACTGGAGAATCATGGGAGTAGGAGGAGCCTAAGCTGGAGGGGCCGGTTGTCACTTTTTATAAATCTGAGGTGAACTATCCTATGGGGCTCCGCCTACCCACTAGTAATGGATCTGTGTCTCCCTTCCTTCCCTTCTGCTGCTGAAAACAATGAACATTTAACTTTCACAAAAATGTTACTTTAGACCCAATTTTTTTTATTTTTGCAAAGGTAACAGGAAAGAATGGACCCCAAAACGTGTTGTGCAATTTCTCCTGAGCATGCCAATACCCCATATGTGGAGGAAAACCACTGTTTTGGAGCACGTCAGGGCTCGGAGGGGAAGGAGCGCCATTTGACTTTTTGAATGTAAAATTTGCTTGAATAATTACCTGTCACCATGTCGCATTTGGAGAGCCCCTGATGTGCCTAAACAGTGAAAACCACCCACAAGTGACCCCATTTTGGAAATTAGACCCCTTAAGGAACTTATCTACATGTGTGGTGAGCACCTTGAGCCCCCAAGTGTTTCACAAAAGTTTATAATGTACTGCCGTGAAAATTTAAAAAAAAAAAACACTATTCCACAAAAATGATCTTTTAGCCCTATTTTTTTTTTCTCACAAGGTAACAGGAGAATTTTTACCCCAAAATATGTTGTGCGATTTCTTCTGAGTACACAGATACCCTAAATGTGGTAAAAAAAAACTACTTTTGAGGCACCAGTGCAAAGCTCAGAAAGGAAGCGCCATATGGTAGTTCATATTTTGCTGGGCTGGTTTGATTGTGCCATGTCACATTGGCAGAGACCCTAAAGGTGCCAGAACAACATATCCCCCACCTCCCCCATAAAAGGCCCCATTTTACTAACTACACCTCTCAATGAATTCATCTAGGGATGCAGTGAGCATGTTGACACCACATGTGGCTCACAGAATTTTATACCATTTGGCGGTGAAGAAAGAACAATTTACATTTTTACCACCAAAGTTTTGTTTTAGCCCCAGATACTGGGAAATGGGTAAAAATGGCACCAAAATTTGTCAATTTTTGCTGAATGTAGAAATACCCCATATATGGCTGTACAGTACTGCTTAGCCACACGGTGAGACTTGGGAGGGACGAAGTGCTATTTGCCTCCTGGAGCGCAGATTTTCCTAGAATAGCATGCAGACTCCCTATACACAGCTCCTACGTAATTCATATTAACCCCCGAGGGATCCATTCACTATTATGAAGCAGCAGAGTTAGGCCTCTTTCACACGTTAATGTGACCGTTTCCACACGCAGACCCATTCAAATGAATGGGTCTGTGCACATGTCAGTGTGCTTCCACGGGCCTTGTGTCCGTGGGCAAAACACGTTGACATGTCCATTTTTTTCGCACTGCACAGGCCGCAAAACCTCCCACACTGATGACACACGGATGGCATCTGTGTGTCATCAGTGTGACACATACCGGCGCCTGGGAATCAGTGTGCAATTAGAGCTGTTCCCAAGTGCCGGGTGCTGAATGCAGCCCTCGTAATTGTCCTCTGCTTGCGCTGCGATCAGCACGAGCAAGAGACAATGATGAGAGTAGTATTCTGCTCCCGCTGTGTCCTGGAATAAAAATAAGAATAAAATTAAAAAAATCCATATACTCACCTGTCCCAAGTGTCCCCCGCTGTAATCCACCTGAATGCTCACGCAGAGGAGCCGGGGAGAACGACTCGCTCCAGCGCAGCTCCAGGGCACACTCACTACAGCGAGTCATTCTCGCTGGCTCCTTGGCGTGAACAGTCAAATGGGTTACAGCGGGGACATCTTCAGGCAGGTGAGTATAAGGATTTTTTTCTTTTATTCTTATTTTTTACACAGCAGGAGCAGACTACTACTCTCAACATGAGGGCAGCATCCAGCACCCAGTTCTTGAGAACAGCGCTAACTGTACCGATGATTACCAGGCGTCGGTATGTGTGCTCCTGATGCAGCACACTGTTGCCACACTGGTGCACACGGACACGGCTATCTCCAGTACTGTTTTTTCTGGTACCGGAAATATCAGGATGTGTGAAACCGGCCTTACTCTGGACTCCGTCTGGCCTCTATTTAGCAGTGTCTTTTTCAGAAGTTCACAAAACTGTGGCCAGACTGCGTCCACGGTGCCTCCATCGACCTCATTACAGGGAATCTTCTGCCGGGGGTTACATCTGAATCACGTATTTCAGGGATTTACACGGAAACCCAGGTGTAAGCGCTCAGCGCAGAGGGCAGGATAAATGTGAGTCGAGCTTTACTGCAATCTTTGGGGGACAGAATGAACAAATCAGTAGCAGGTGAAGAATTGGTTTATTTTTTTACGCCGTTCCTCATGCGCTATAAGTGATTACATAACTTTATTCTTTGGGTCGGTACGATTACAGCGATACCAGATTTATAGCGGGTTTTTATGTTTGACAGCTGTCGCACTAAAAATTTTTTTTTTGCAAAGACTAGTTTTTGCATCGCCATATTTTGAGAACTATAATTTTTCCATATTTAGGCCGACAGTCATGTAAGGGTTTGTTTTTTTTGCAGGACAAGTTGTTGTTTTTGGGACCATTTTTGGGCACATGACATTTCTTGATCGCTTTTTTGTTCTGATTTTTGGGAGGCAAAACAAAAAAAAAACAATTCAGGAATTCTTTTTTGTTATGCCGTTTACAGCGATACTACATTAATCTTTAAGTTTTGGCACTTTTACATAAAAACTATTTAAATAGAATCGTTTTATTCTGAGAGCTACCGCCAGGCGTAATAATATGTACCTGGTCCATAACACCCAGGGCTCAGGGACGTATTACGTACAGTGTCAGTAAGGGGTTAAAGAGAATCTGCCAGTAGGATTCACCCTTCTAAGCCGTCTATATGGACATGCAGTTCGTAGGAAGCTGAATAAAATGATGCTTTGATATCTGCTATCTGATGTCTTATTCCAGAAAAATCCACGTTTTTCTTAATATGTAAATGAGCTGCTAAGATCTAAGATCATACGTCCCCTACATGCCCATATAGACAGTGTAGGAGAGTTGATTGTACTGACAGATTACCATTAACCTCTTCACTCTGCAGCCAATTTTCTTTTTTGCGCTTTCGATTTTTTCATCCCCTTCATCCAAGAGCCATCAAATTTTTATTTTTCCATCCACATAGCTGTGTGAGGGCTTATTCTTTATAGGACGGGTTGTAGTTTTGAATGACGCCATTCATTGTACCATTCAATTTACTGAAAAAAAATAAAATCTGTTGAAATTGAGAAAAAAAATGCAATTCTGCCAAGGTTTTGGGGGTTTTGCTTTTACTGGGTATTTTCTGCGGTAAAATCATAATTCTCCAGGTCGCTAAAATTACAGTGATACCAAACTTGTACAGATATTTTTTTCATTTAAGTGGATGAAAAAAAAAGTGTCATTTTCCAAGACCCGTAACATTTTTGTTTTTCCGCCGATTGAGTTTTTTGTGTGACAAGCTAACGATTTTATGGATACAGTTTTGGTCCATTTACATAGTTTCGATCAGTTTGTATTGCATTTCTTTAGGGAGAAGTGGTGACCAAAAAAAGGACATGTGATTTTTTAATTTTCTTTTTCTTTACCAGACGGGTTAATTCATTTTACATTTTGATAGATCAGACACTTTTTTTCTTTTAATGTGGTAATACCAAATATGTTGATTGTTTATTTTAATGTGGGGAGGGGGAATAATAGTGATTTAAAGTTTTATATATTTCAAAATTTTTTATTTTTTAGACTCTTGAGGGGACTTGAACCTGCGATTGTCTGATTGCTTATACTAAATACTGCAATACCTCAGTATAGCTGAGCTGCAGAGTAACAAGATGGCAACAGGGGCCATCAGTAGATCCCCATCTGCTATAGTAACCCATGAGCATGTTTTTTTTTTAATCCACCATACAGTTCCAGATTTATGGGCCTTTTTAGCTGGTGCTAATTTTTATGGTTTTTACAAGGTGTCTCACAGGATTTTCTGGGGGCATGTTAAGCTGTTCTGCTGCATAATATACACCAAAAAAAAGTGTCGAAAATTTCAATAGAAGAGTACTACACTCCCAGATTGCAGATGCCTCTTATTGAATTTAATGGATCTTATGCCAACATATAATTCACCAAGACTGAAGTACAAACCACTAGTGTTGATGAATGAGGCCTATGAGTCATATAAAGCTCATTTTAAAGTGGCCATTGTAACCTAGTAGAAGACAACAGCTGCAAGGTGTGCGGTAACCGGAAGCCGCTAGCTGCCTAATCACCTAATTAACAGGATTTTGTCATTTTATCCAGACTCACCCTTGCATTTCTAAGGGGATGTTCATCTGATACTTGGCACATTTTCCATGTGTCAAATATGCAATCGAGATTAAATCGGAGAAAATGAATAATAATAATAATGTCTTCTCTTTAATGCGTTATAATTTTAAGATGGGATTCCACATTCAGGTTTTTTATTTGTTTTTTTAGGCAAAGCCGAGAAAGAATTAGAAAAAGGCTGTGTCCTTGACAGGCTTATAAACTTGCCCCCATTATGATTTGGAATCCTGCTAGTGTCCTGTTGCCAATGAGCAGTGAATTAGGGGAGCTTACACATTAGCCTTTATGTGACATATATATATATATACATACACACAGTTTTTTTTGAGGTGGTCAAAAACGAGTAAGAATTCATTATACGGCTTTCCAGATGATGGTGTGCAACTGCTTCAGAAATTCTTATTCTTTGTGGTGTTTTCTAGTTTTGTTTTTTTTTTTTCCCCAGCAACTTTTGAGTGAGATTCTCATATGTTTTGTTGTTTTTTTTTTTTAAATCCATTAAAAGGGTTGGTACACTTGTGTTGCGCTACCTGCAGAAAGAGTTAACTGAGCATCCATCAGTAAGCCCACTGACAGTTTGATGGGAGTTTGTAACTGTCTTTTTCTAGAACCCATTTGTAATTAATAATAAAATACTGGTGTTTATAAGGTGGAAACGCCACAAACACTTAAAATGATCAAGATGATGCCCAGGCATCTTTATGGCTTTTTTTGTAGCCTTCCATTGACCTCTACAGTAAAGTATGGATCTGCTTCATTGCGGAAACGTCTGAGGAATGGGTAGGTCGCTTCTTTTAACCAACTGGCATTTTCGAAAACCTGACGCTAAATTACAAGCATTCAGAAGACCGAACATGTGATCGACAAGTCAACTTTCAATACAAATGGATAAGAAGAGTCTTGCAAGCATTTTTTCAAGTTTTTTTTAAGCCGCCACCACCACATTTGAAAACATGTTAACCAAAAATTTAAAATTGAAGAAAACCTTAAGCACTTCCAGACCGCCCATAGACTATAAACATCTGGGCGGTTCATGTTCTACTCTGCAGCGAAGTTCTAAAAACGACATAGTAAAGCAGATCCATAACATCCTGCATCTGTGGCAGCGGGGAGCAGACTGTCAAGACACAGGGACAGTGATGGTTTATTACCAGCTCTGCCTTCCCAATTGCAGTATACAGAGAGCTAAACAAGAGTTGTGTATACAGTTATGCAGCCTGGAGGCTCAATTTCCCCTGCAACTCGGGCTAATAAACGAGCCAGTTAGGCTAGGGTCACACCACCGTATGCTCTCATATGACAGAATCGGGCTGATTATGCTAATCATACTCTGATCAGGGTGTGAACAGATTTTCTCAGATGTGGAGATGGAATTAAAAAGTCTCCATCTTCTCCATTCTGTTAGTTCATGAAAATCATATTGCATGCAGATGTCATGCGAGTGTGGTCCAACGTTTCCTACGGACTTACTGACTTGCATGGCCTAGTGTGATCTGAATATCGGATGCAAATCATGCATGCTGCAAGGGAAAAAAAGCCCCATAGAATAACATTGGTCCGAGTGCAATGTAATGTTTTGTCAGATGGTATTCGGACCGAAAATACAGTCTGCATAAGTCCTTAAAGGGGAAAACGAGAAAAAAAAAAAAAGTATTTAGAATGGTGAAATGCCCTCCAACAAGGGATTTTATGAGCTTATGGGAGGCATAATACAGGAAATAAATGAGGAAAACCAATACATAAAAGCAAGAAAAGGCCTAAAAAAAAAAAAATCCTGGGTCCAATATAAATATAATTATTACGAAAATTAATCTCAGGAACCTAAGGGTAGAAAGACCACTAGTAACATCATAGTCATACTCTATGGAGTATGGAGGAACAGAAGAGAAGACTGATGTGTGCTCTATACTGTTTAGTGAATATAGTAAAGGCTGTCTGTGTATAGTATAGATGGATTATGTATAGGGCATAGATTGTGTATATAGCATAGACTGTATAGAAAGATTGTATATATAGTGTATACTGTGTGCTATACACAGTGTATGATAATCTAAAACTCCCAACAGATGAGTGTTTTGCCATCAGCTGTTCATCGTCCGGCGTAAAGAAGGGATCTACTGCTAATAAATGTATATGGGGACAGAGCAATCGATCGGTCCCCATCATCCTTTGCCAGGCTGTATAAACAGTCCAGTAAACAAGCGATGATTGACATGTATAAAGTAAATTGACGCTCATTTAACAACCTGAAATCGGCAGTATAAATGCACCTGATCTGTTAGTGTGGTGGTGCAATATCTTGGCGTGTGGAACGACACTTTCCCCAACAGCGGCCCTGTGTTGCACGCCATGATCCGGAAAGCAGTAGAATGAATTCTTACTTCTTGGCTTTGCAATCTATAGCACAATACAAAACACACAGCATTCTAAGAATATCTATTAGAGATTAGTGCTTTTAAGCCACTGCTATTCTTAGACCATGTTCACATGGCAACATGTATACATGGAGAATCACGGCTCTGGTGAGGTCTTACATCTTTTGTGAGGGGTTTCCTCCCCTTGTTTCAGTGCTATGTAATTGCTCGTCATGCCTTCTCTGTTATTATCTAGGAGGTTGCAGTCCTATTTCTGCCAAATAAAACTAATCTGCAGTGTTCTGTAATTCTAGATCTCTCAGTAGGTATATTATACATCCTGCATATAGAAACAGCTTAAAAGAGGACAATTCAACATAAAAAGAAGCCGGAAAGTGATAGAAATACACAAACCAGAAAACTAGGTTTTGTGCCTATACAAAATATTAACGGGGTATTTAGATATTACAATGGAGAACTTAGTGCGGCTAGTTCCATTTTTATGCTCTAAATAGTGAATGTCAAAATATAGAAGAAATAATGTAAATACAAAATGACGGTAACATACTAAAGGGCTTGTAACCTTTTACCTTGCATTGCCTTTAAAGTTGCTGCTGAGCTTCAGTGGCCTTTTGTAGCCTCGGTGCCGCAATTCCTCGCTATTGCCAGTAGTCCTGTGACCGCCTCTTTGTATAGTTCCTATTGTAGCGGAGGTGGGAGGGGAGGGGGTGTCCTAAGCTTTAGGTTCATGCTGAAAACACCTCCTCCGCAGCGATCCTCTGTCCAGTGCGGAGATGGTCCAACTATTCAGGTCTGCAGAGATGGTCCAACTATTCAGGTCCTGCTCTCTTCTATTCCCCGGGATCTTCCTCCAGGCTATATACGTGGACATTCATGTTCCTCCCCTTTGGCATGATTGACATCATATCCCAACGTCCCATTAACAGGGCAGTGCTTTGGATGCACAATGCTCCTTCAGAAAATAATTGCACAGGAGGAGCAAAAGGAATAACGTGACCACAGGTCATTGCGGGGAAACCGGACCAGAACAGTAATGAATGACACTTGCAAAGTTGCCTGGTCTGCTGATTACAAGGCAGCGAGAGATAAAAACGTGAACAAAAAAAAAGAACAACCCCTTTAAAGGTGAACAATGGAGGAGATTTATCATTACATTTGCACCCCAAGTTTTGTGCCATTTGCTTGTCGTAAATGTTTGCACCATGTTTAAATCAGTTTTAACCCATTTACTATATTCATTGTTTAGCATATTTGCAAAAACTTGAAAATGACAAGATGAGGATGTGCAGTTAACATTTTGGCCCGGAGTAGAATTGGGGATGTTGCTAGGGTCAGAAAAGACCAGGGGCACAAGACATGTTTAGCCAGAGTACAGAAAATGCAGATTTTACCTAAAGTCCTATGTAACACATCATCCTGTGTGGTGAAATCAGATAGCAGAGAAGCCTAAAAGATGCACCCCAGAATCAAGGGGCAGGACTACAGCCGGTACCATCCTGCAGGGAGCTAAGGACACTGCGCAGCAGCATCCTGAATCACCAGCTCCGCTGCCGATTGACTGCACACTCACCGATACGCAAAACAGAAGACCACCGAGTGCTGAGGCGTGCAGGTGGTCCATCAGCACTAAGGCTGTATGTGTAATGCAGCAATATACTTCTGATCCCAAATGCCTAGCAGAACCTGAGTTCACCATATTAAACAGTGGAGGAAATAAGTATTTGATCCCTTGCTGTTTTTGTAAGTTTGCCCACTGACAGACATGAACAATCTATAATTTTAAGGGTAGGTTAAGTTTAACATTGAGAGATAGAATATCCAAAACAATCAAGAAAATCACACTGTATAAATTAGATAATTTTTTTCGCATTTTGCAGTGAGAAAAGTATTTGATCCCCTACAAACCATTATGAGTTCTGGCTCCTACAGACCAGTTAGACGCTCCTAATCAACTTGTTACCTGCATTAAAGACAGCTGTCTTACATAGTCACCTGTATAAAAGACTCCTGTCCACAGATTCAATTAATCAGTCAGACTAACCTTTATAACATGGGCAAGATCAAAGAGCTTTCTAAGGATGTCAGGGACAAGATCATAGACCTGCACAAAGCTGGAATGGGCTACAAAACCATAAGTAAGACGCTGGGTGAGAAGGAGACAATTGTTGGTGCAACAGTAACAAAATGGAAGAAATACAAAATGAATGTCAAGCGACATCGATCTGGGGCACCATGCAAAATCTCACCTCATGGGGTATCCTTGATCATGAGGAAGGTGAGAGAGACCAGTCTAAAACTACACTGGGGGAACTTGTTAATGATCTCAAGGCAGCTGGGACCACAGTCACCAAGAAAACCATTGGTAACATTACGGTTTAAAATACTGCAGTGCCCGCAAGGCCCCCCTGCTCAAGAAGACACATGTGCATGTCCGTCTGAAGTTTGCCAATGAACACCTGGATGATTGTGAGTTATTGGGAAAAGGGGCTGTGGTTAGTTGAGACAAAAATTGAGCTCTTTGGCATTAACTCAACTCGCCGTGTTTGGAGGAAAAAGGACAAGTACAACCCTAAGAACATCATCCCAAACGTGAAGCATGGTGGTGGAAACATACTTTGGGGGTGCTTTTCTGCAAAGGGGACAAGAAGACTGCCCCATACTGAAGGGAAGATGTATGGGGTCATGTATCGCGAGATTTTGGCCAACAACCTCCTTCCCTCAGTAAGAGCATTGAAGATGGGTCATGGCTGGGTCTTCCAGCAAGACAATGACCCAAAGCATACAGCCAAGCCAACAAAGGAGTGGCTCAAAAAGAAGCACAGTAAGGTCATGGAGTGGCCTAGCCAGTCTCCAGACCTTAATCCCATAGAAAACTTATGGAGGGAGTTGAAACTCCAGAGTTGCCAAGCGACAGCCTCAAAATCTTAATGATTTAGAGATGATCTGCAAAGAGTGGACCAAAATTCCTCCTGGCTTGTGTCATGCCACGCCCTCTTCATATTCATTGGTAGGAAGCCTACACACCTTTTTTATTGGTTCATGGGGCCTTTTAAATCCTTCCAACCCTCAGTCACGCCACCACCTGACAAAGGCAGCTGTGCCGAAACGCGCGTCGGGGCGAGCGCAATTGAGGAGCGTGTTCTCATCCACTGTGGCCGCAAGTACTTCAAAAGGACTTGTGTTATATTTGCTATGCTGCTGTTTGGAATTCCTTTCACTTGTGTTAGCACATACGTCTGCACTGAAGGTGTCAGTGTATGATCAGCAGCCAGAACAATCTTCTGTCCTGTGCACAAGCTATTTATATTAGAATTTCTATTTGGAAGGCGGCATGATTGATCCTATATATAACATTTTTCCCTGACCTACCTCTCAAGCACCTGTACTTTACTAAAATGCTTTACTGCATCTGTATAGAGCAGTTTCCTTACCTGGCAGCTTGATTTTGTATTAGATCTTATTTGTTACTTGCTCCCCATTGGTACACCTCCATTGTTTTATTACTGTTCCGTTTCTGAATCTGTGATTCACATTTTCTATTTAACTTTATTAATAAAATGTTGTAATTTTACCATTAATTTGGACTTTGATTCGAAGTTTGCCTTCTTGTTCTCCTGACATGTGCGCAAACCTCATCAACTACAAACAACGTCTGACTGCTGTGCTTGCCAACAAGGGTTTTGCCACCAAGTATTAAGTGTTTGCCAGAGCGATCAAACACTTATTTCTCACTGCAAAATGCAAATAAATTTATCTAATTTATACAATGTGATTATCTTTGGGATATTCTATCTCTCAATGTTAAAATTAACCTACCCTTAAAATTATAGACTGCTCATGTCTTTGTCAGTGGCCAAACTTACAAAAACAGCAAGGGATCAAATACTTATTTCCCCTCACTGTATGTATGCCTTTCTGCATAAGAGACACTGAACAAATACATCTATGTTGAAACCCCAATTATTAATATGGGTAAAGTCACAGATTGTGCAAAATTCAACATTAATGGTCAACATTCCACACATTGGTCTTTATTTTTCTAATATTGGAAAGTACTAAACGTGCTTAATAAGGTGCCCTGTCGTGATTTTCTAAAATCATAAAACATATTTAAACACGGACGTGTGAAAAGCCTTATTGAAATGGAGAAACCTCATATATACGGCAGATATAACGCCCATAAATCCGCAGCAGAGAATCCATTGCATTCTCAATCCACGTGAATACACTCTAAAGTGCTCCATCCGTACCCCCTAGAAAAGAGAAAGAAGAGTCCGCAGGCAGCAATTAAACAGGTGGTGTAAGTTTTATTCTTTTACAAGTACGATTATATACAAATTAGTAACACATTACCACCTAATTCCTTTATTGACACTCCTGTTTTATAGTAAGCGGGCATATACCAAACCATTAACTAGAGTTAAAAACAGATTTAAGAAAGCTTAAAAACAAAGAAAAAAATAACACAAAATTGAATTTTTAGTAGGTGGAAATGCACAGCTGTAGATATGTTCCCAAAGAACTAGAGCTGGAGGTCACATTACTTACCAGGACGACAATGCTTTTCCATTGTGTATTTTTTCTCTTTTTTTGGTAAATGCCAAGACTAACATACTCCCGTTACGCACATATGAATATTTGTATCTACACAGATGCTCCCGACGTACTTTACGGTCCTAAATATTTACATACAATGCAGTCTCAGACTCCGTATCATTCTTCATCCCACTATATTGAATATACTTCCAGTTCTCTTATTATAAAGGACATTTGCTGAATAACTACTTCACTTGTTAATGATAAGCAGAATGATCACCACAATCCCTCTAACATATATATTTCTGCACACCAAAAGCTTAAAAAGACAACTATATGGAAAAAGATACACTTCACAGGGCTTCTGTAGTATTTGCCCTGCACCATAGACAGCTTGTTAAAAATGGATATGGACTCTCACAAATACACAGCTTAGCGGGGAAAAGAGATGTCAATGCCAAGTAGCCTGTCAAATAATAGGATTGCCATTGGGGACGGGTTCTTTCCAATCTATGTACACAACAGAGAATTCATTAAGACTATGCTGGCTGCAATCCCTCTTAAAGTGCCTTGTTACTATCTGATTTGGGCTCTGAAAATTTTCTGCATAGCTGATAAAATAATTCTGTAGAAAGCTCTTCAAGCTCCACACACAAATCACAGTGCTAATGACTGTACTTTAATCTAAAAGGTCAAAATGTACATACAGGACAGAGGTAAGCCCCCCCATGACTCTCACTTTGGAAAACCCGAGAGTGATAAACTTATCAGCTAGGAGCCATAATCCACAACTGTTTTTATGCCATAGGGTTTTAACAAATTAATAATAAAATAAAAAAAAAATCCTTATTCATATTTTACTAAGCATGACTTTCTATATTTAATCCTGAGCTCTTCTTTTACACGTTTTAGCATGAATAAATCAGGTATTTTAGGTGTATGAACATGCAGTAGCAAACAGGCTTTAAGATGCAAATGAATGCATATAGTATATGTGCAGCCTTAAAGTGGTGGCGTAGTGCGGAGGATAAATGCTGTGACATTTCCATGGAAAAAGCGTAAAAATCAATCCACTAAAATCAGCAGGAATGAATTGTCTTATCCTATAGACGTAAATCTAAAAATACCACACTTAAGAGGATGGAATATGGAAAGAAAAAGAAAGAAATGATGTAGATTAGAAAACAGATGAGATGAGAGTGAATCTGCTGTGCAGCAGTCTGGCCACTAAGAACAAAACCCTTCCTTAAAAGAAAGACTACACACACAACAAAAAGGGCAGGGCTATACTGTGAGAAATGGTTGACAAGGGCTTCACAAGACTCCTTTTAAAGGTAGAAAATTGTTGTCTCCATCGCAAACGTGTTCTCAAAGTGAACAATCTTTAAGCAATTCTCGGCCTCTCGTTTTTGCTTCCCTGTTGGAAATAAAGACATGTTTAGAGTTAAGTAATTTATGTACTCAGAGTAATTTACCCTTTATTGCACACAATATCACGAGAAAGTAAAAATGGCTGCAAGTGATTGGCGGTACAGCAGCAAGTGACATAACTCCGCCTCCTCTGACATCACTTCCTGCAGGCATTGACTGAAGCATCACATCACTGACTTCCTGCTCCTCCCATGCTCTGTGTATTCTTAGCTCTCGGCTCTATTTTGGGTCATGTACTCTCTTCTATTTTTCTAGTAGGAAAAATTGATCAAACAATGCTTAAAATCCAATAAATAACGTGTATGCGGGGGTGGGCTCTCCTGTGCCGCTCACTACCATGAATCAGTAGTTCTTTCCTGTGGTGTCCTGTAGGCGACAGAACAGCCAGGAAAGTAGAATTAATGGCCCTGTTATAAGGATCCTAGAGAATCCATGTAACAAACTATGAAAAGGTGTAGCTTCAGGTCAGTCACAGAACATTTTAGTAGCCCACTTAAGGGCACGTTCACATGTTCAGTATGGTGGGTTAAAAAAAAAAATGCAGAAGTGGTGACATGTTTCTATTATACTTTTCTTCTGATTGTTCCACTCCTGATTTTGGCTTGCAAATACTGATGTAAAATACTGACCAAATACTAAACGTGTGAATGTGGCTTAAGACTTCATTCACACATCAGTATTTGTATGTCAAAACCAGGAGTCTCCAAAGCAGAGAACTGGTGTCAATCCTTCAATTATTGTTGCACTCCTGGTTTTCGCATACACTGATGAAACATACTAACGTGTGAATGAGGCCTTAGTTGGCTCTTGGCCACATTCCGACCTTCAGATAATTGTGGTTGCATTGACTTAGTCCTTCACAGAAGATTACCGTTCTTCGCAGAATCAATACTGGTCGTAGGTGTACTAAATATGTTGAATATGGTATCTTGTATCATTTTTTAATAATTAAAAACTGTTGTTCTCTACTGGACAACTATTAATTAAATGCTAAAGTGCAAAAGTAAAAAAAACAAAAACATTTCACCTCCCGGACCATCGGAGTGATGTCAATGCGGTGTTTCCATGCGGCCAAATAGCGGACATTGCTGAAATGGTGCTGATCTGGCAGGTATGTGGTTTTTTTTTTGTTGTTTATTAATTCGGGTACTTCAGCATCTAATAAGGGGTTGTCCAATAGTGTGACCCATTTAACTTATGTATACTTTGATTAGACATGTAGCAAAGGTTTGCAAAACTGTCAGTACCTCGAATAATATTTCTGCGTTGGAGTTTGTAGGTCTCCTTGTCCTGACAAAGGCGACGGATAAAGACACCCAGTTGGTCCACATTTTCAATGCGATCAGTGACTACCATCTGCTCATGAATTAAATAAGACTGAGGAAGGTATGTTCCAGCCTGTACAGAGAAGAGGAAAAAGATTAAAACATAGAACATACAAGTCATTATCTAACCAGAATGAGACAATCTACACTCATTACTGGATATCTTTACTCAGAGGTCTGCCTCAAATAGGCTGACACTCTCAAAAATAATGCACAACAGCGCACACGTTCGCTCTGTCTACATCATTATAGTCTAGGGCCCCTTTGGCAAATATGCACGGACCCAGTTTTATGGGGGATTTTGGATGTATGCCCAGACAGACACAGACCACAGTGTGAAAGCACCCTTAGATTGCCATCAGCTGAACCAGCGTTCATCTAACAGCCATCTTGGCCGACTCTCCAATCATATGGACGAGCGCTTGTGTTCTCTGTGAAAGCAGCCACCACACATCTCTACAGGCAGCTCATCTCCGGAAGAACAATCTGATCGGCAGTCTGAAATCGGACATAGCAGATCGATATTTCCTCGACAATACATTGTCTTAGGCTGCCATACACATTAGATGGCAGCTGAACCAGTAGTTATCCACAGATTCGGCCGACATTAGTCCAATATGTGTGTGGAAAGGGAAGGAGGTCTTTACTCATGACACATGCACATTTGTCTTCCTGGAAGCAACGATGCCAATAGGTCTTCAAATATCAAAATGTTGCACAAGCGTTAATAAGTTTGCTGCATTTCAAAATACATCTTCATAGATTTCTTGATTTTTTTCTGAAGTGAAATTGAGCAGAAATTTTGCAACTTTTTAAAAAAAAAACTTTAATTTGATTTCAATTTGTCCAAATCCTGGTGAAGCCGCATGTGACATCCACATTTTACTCCAATTTTACAAATGGACGTGCACGGCACAAGTAGCTCTGATTCAGGGATCAGCAACCTGCGGCACTCCAGGTGTTGTGAAACAGCAGCTTCCAACACGTCCCTGTGGTTGTCAAGGAATGCTGGGAGTGGTAGTTTCACAACAGCTGGTGTGCTGAAGGTTGCTGAACTCTGCTCTAAATTTTGGCACATTTTTTGGAGTTAGATAAGCACGTAGAGAATGCTGAATGTGGACCTGTGCATTTCATTTATTGGGCCATAGAATATTAATCATTAATGATTAAACCTTAGAGCAGACCTGGGCAAACTGTGGCCCACAAGCCACATCCGGCCCTTTGGCTTCACCAATATCTGAATCCTTGGCATGCAGATACTGATGAATGTAATGGTGTAGGAGAGAGCTGTCTGCCCCATCCACCACCATTCATTCATTCAGCCTGTGCGACAGTGCCTCAGCACAGCAGGCGCGATGAAATCATTAGATCGCGTCTGCTGTGGAACGTCAGTGTGCAGAGCAAAGACCAGAACAGCACGCCGGGGGAACAGAGGTGAGGAGAGTAGTGCTTTTTGTTTTCCCATTCACTTGGTCGGTCCATTATGTGTATATGTACAGTGGGGAATCTTACTGTTGGGGTGGTTGTGAGCAATCAAACTGTGATGTCAACAATCGTTGTTGGGGCAGTGGGGGGGCGTAGTGTGGGGTAGACCTCCTAATGTGTTGACTTTGATAAATTATACTATGGGGATCAATTTGTGTTGGGGGCTGTGGGAGGTCATACTGTGTTATGGGGGTCATCATTTTGTGTTTGTGAGCTGTAGGGAATTATAAAGCATGGGGGCCATCATACAGTGTAGGCGGCAGTGGTGGCCATCATAATGTGTTGGGATTGTGGGCGGGGTATCATACTGTTAGGATAATCACTCTGTATATAGGGAGCTGAAGGGAGATCATACTGGGTGGGTGTCATACTGTGTATGGGGCCATCGGATCCAGTATACTGTGTGGGGGAGCTGTGAGGACATCATACTGTTTTTTTGGGGGAAGTTTGGGGAAGAACAACCAACAAGTAAATGATATGGTTTTGATCTGCTCAATAATGAGCAATAAAATTAATATAACATAAGTTAATATTGAGCAGAATTAATTTAAACATATTTGTTTGGCCTCCACAACTGTCCCGATCCCTCATATGGCCACTCAGGAAAATTAATTACCCACCCCTGTCTTACAGCATTCTTATCCCTGGTACAAAAAAGGAACTATACTGGTTGGAACAATTACCATATGCTGTAATCGTACAGTTTATTCAGATATAATCTGTGCAGCAATGTAGACAAACTCCTGCAGTGTAAACTGAATCCGCTCTACTTGCAGGTTTACTGACAAAACACCTACAGCAGTGAAACACTAACAAGCCGAGTATCTCAGAGCGAACGCATATGGAAAAGTGAAACCTTTATATAACAAGTAGACTACGCATTCTTATAGGTTTTCCTTGTGATCTAAATCATTCTTTTCCATGACAAGCAGCCACTTGCTTAGTTTATGCACAATCCGATCATTTGGCTTTAGATGATGATCCTTCGTTGCTCCCCAACACTCTACATCTATAGGTTTATAGTCTAAATAAATGTAGCCATCTGTTTAGAGATTTCTTACAAGTTTCCTTGTTGGTGGAAGAAACATTCAGGGAAATACAGACAACACAGGGTATCTGGGCTCTGTACACTGAGGTCAAGGCTTTTATCAGGGCACATTAGAAAGACTGACGGAAGGCTCGACGTAATAAAATAGATATTTTTTTTGTGGTTGCCACTGTAGGAAAGATCAGTCTGCTATGCTTTACTATGTAGTATAAGAAGGTATGTTGAAGTACATCTCCTTAGGGGCCAAAAGCGCGTTCTTTAGGCCTCTGTCGAGAGACTTTAGCCCTATGGATACGTTAGATGTATATACATGGAGCAGTGTGCACACAGCCATAAATTGCAGATTTTGTATTTTCATTTGAATCATTAGTATGTATAAAAGTACCTTAATGTTGATAAGGAGCTCCAAGAAATTCTTAGGCGGCATAACTACTGATGTGTTCAGAGGGATAACATAGCATTTGTTCAGGCTCAGGTCAAGGTATGCTGTGAGTTTCTGAGGAGACAAAAGAGGTTAAGATGGAAACTGTAAGAAACTAACAGCTGAACGGCTTGCTACAATCTCTATAACCTAGTCTGCTGCAGATGGGGATTGTATAGCTCATTACCCCATGTCAGACAGGTCATCAAAACACACAAAAAATACTGCATAGAAGCTGTCAGTGTATGGGGCTGTATGGCTACAATAGCCTTAGAGGGAATTCATCATCAGAAAACAACCTGCTGTTTAGATCAGATTTGTGTGGTCAAGAAGTTTGTTTTGTTTTTTTAAATGGCTGGACATTTTTTTTTTTTTTTTTTTACGTATCACAATCTGTATTAAAAGATAAACAATTAGAAATGTTGCAGTTTTCACACTGTCCACGGGGGCTATTCTAAACTAACTTCTTGTTCTTTCACAAAATTCACATACACATTAGCAGCAATAGATCCTATCTTTTGTACCGAAGCATCTAATGAGCGTGTGCAAAGGTCATTGTGAAAAAAGGGAGAGCAGTGTAAGCCATAATCATCAACATTAACAGAAATAAACACTTGAAATATATAGAGTCATTACAAACTGATCTAACATATGAGTTTTACCTTTTATAATGAAGAACTGAAATAAATTAACTTTTTCATGATATTTTAATTTTGTGAGAAGCACATGTATGTCTGTTGGTGGCTTTTTCATAAAGAAAACAAGAGTGCTCGGCTGAAAGGACAATCCAGTGTACGGAAAAGACAGCCAAGATAACCGTTGGCCAAACCATTAACATATTTTCGTCAAAGAGAAACGGCTTCAGTTATCGCTAACGGCATACTGAGCGGCGGCTCAGTAGTACAATCGGCTGTCAGTCAGTGCCGGGGTGCAGTTACAGCCTGCTCAATAAACACTGAGCGGTGGCTGAAGTCATGCTAGCTGCACCCCTATGACTGAAAGCCGGAGCCTGAAAGGGAGGAATAAAGTTAATTACCTCCCAGCTGCAGGGCTCCTTTACCCTGCAGATTAACCCCATAGCAGCAGGTTAATAGCAGTGTTTTTTTTTTTTTTTATTTACATGACCGGTTTCCTTTAATAATTTGTCCCCATGAACAAGCGCTTTGCTCGTTGGTCAACAGCCTGTTTACACTGAAAGATTATCATGAAAGGAGTAGTGATGAGAGAATATGTTCTTCGGCGAGTATGCTCGAGCCGAGCTCCGAGTAGTTACAGCTGCTCGGTGATAAGTTTGAATCACTCCCGTGTGCATGATTTGCAACTGTTTGACAGCTTTATTACATGTGAGGAATGTGTAAGAAATGGACATTCCTCCCATGTACTAAAGCTGTCAAACAGTCGCAAATCATGCACACGGGAGTGATTCAAACATATCAACGAGCAGCTGTAACTACTCGGTGCTCGGCCCGAGCATACTCGCCGAAAGGGTTAACAGAACATACTCGCTCAACACTAGAAAGGAGCATTCTAAATATACTTCACTCACAATTATATTTCAGCATAAATTAGCCTTAAAATCAAAAGGTAGTTATACATGGGGTTTGCATCACCAAATATATTATACAGTTGTATGTATCCCCTTCTCATGTACAGCACAATGGAATCAATGCTGCTCTAAAAATAAATAATTTATAATTCATACAGAACTTAAGCTTCATTTACATAAAATCAGCAAATCTATCAACCGCAAAAGTATAATCGACGTTCAATCTATAAGAGTATCAAACGCTTAACAAATATAGCGTACCCTGTGGAAGTCATGAACAATGTCAGCAGGATCACTGTCAGCAAATTCAGGGACGGGAACATTGATCAACTCAACGTCTTCTTCTTCCAAGATCTGAATTCTCTCCTTAAATGAGTGGTAACGGACGTGAGGTTCTGCGTAGGGCTCAGCGAGTGACAAGTCATCCTCGGTGTACCTTATTCCACAAAAGTAGACGCCACGCTGCAAAAGAAATAGGAAAAAGAATGTATTACTAAAGGCATACAAATCTGGTTAAGCTAATCTTCAAGACACACAGTTCTAAAACTAAGCTAAAATTGTGCCTGAATTCTCCCACCATATTTATTATGCATTTTATACAAATAGAATACAGCAGCCTATGTAAGAGGTGAGACATATGCAAACATTGAATATACAAAATATAGACTGCATTACTGCTATATAGAATATACACTGCTCAAAAAAATAAAGGGATCACTCAAATAACACATCCTAGAGCTGAATGAATGAAATATTCTCATTGAATACTTTGTTCTGTACAAAGTTGAATGTGCTGACAACAAAATCATACAAAAATCATCAATGGAAATCAAATTCATTAACCAATGGAGGCCTGGATTTGGAGTCACCCCCAAAATTAAAGTGGAAAACCACACTACAGGCTGATCCAACTTTGATGTAATGTCCTTAAAACAAGTCAAAATGAGGCTCAGTATTGTGTGTGGCCTCCATGTGCCTGTATGATCTCCGTACAATGCCTGGGCATGCTCCTGATGAGGTTGTGGATGGTCTCCTGTGGGATCTCCTCCCAGACCTGGACTAAAACATCCGCCAACTCCTGGACAGTCTGTGGTGCAACGTGACGTTGGTGGATGGAGCGAGACATGATGTCCCAGATGTGCTCAATCGGATTCAGGTCTGGGGAACAGGCGGGCCAGTCCATAGCTTCAACGCCTTCATCTTGCAGGAACTGCTGACACACTCCAGCCACATGAGGTCAGGCATTGTCCTGCATTAGGAGGAAGCCAGGGCCAACCGCACCAGCATATGGTCTCACAAGGGGTCTGAGGATCTCATCTCAGTACCTAATGGCAGCCAGGCTATCTCTGGCGAACACATGGAGGGCTGTGCGGCCCTCCAAAGAAATGCCACCCCACACCATTACTGACCCACTGCCAAACCGGTCATGCTGAAGGATGTTGCAGGCAGCAGATCGCTCTCCACGGCGTCTCCAGACTCTGTCACATGAGCTCAGTGTGAACCTGCTTTCATCTGTGACGAGCACAGGGCGCCCGTGGCAACTTTGCCAATCCTGGTGTTCTGTGGCAAATGCCAAGCGTCCTGCATGGTGTTGGGCTGTGAGCACAACCCCCATCTGTGGACGTCAGGCCCTCATACCACCCTCATGGAGTCGGTTTCTAACCGTTTGTGCAGACACATGCACATTTGTGACCTGCTGGAGGTCATTTTGCAGGGCTCTGGCAGTGCTCCTCCTGTTCCTCCTTGCACAAAGGCGGAGGTAGCGGTCCAGCTGCTGGGTTGTTGTCCTCCTAAGGCCCCCTTCACGTCTCCTGGTGTACTGGCCTGTCTCCTGGTAGCGCCTCCAGCCTCTGAACACTACGCCTGACACAGCAAACCTTCTTGCGACAGCTCGCATTGATGTGCCATCCTGGATGAGGTGCACTACCTGAGCAACTTCTGTGGGTTGTAGAGTCCGTCTCATGCTACCACGAGAGTGAAAGCACAACCAACATTCAAAAGTGACCAAAACATCAGCCAGAAAGCATTGGTACTGAGATGTGGTCTGTGGTCCCCACCTGCAGAACCACTCCTTTATTGAGGGTGTCTTGATTATTGCCAGTAATTTCCATCTATTGTCTATTCCATTTGCACAGCATGTGAAATTGATTGTCAATCAGTGTTGCTTCCTAAGTGGACAGTTTGATTTCACAGAAGTTTGATTTACTTGGAATTATATTCTGTTTAAGTGTTCCCTTTATTTTTTTGAGCAGTGTACTTATAAAATGTAGGTACTCGGGGCACAAATTGGCCAATTCATGTGAGCCCACCAGCCATGACAAAGCGTACCTTTCTTTGATGGGACCTTAAATCTAATATTTATCAAACATGTCTCTCCCGATCGAATGCATTTTATACACTTTGTGCCAGGTCTGACAACAGTTCTGGTCTCACCGTATGCAGTGTGCCAAAAATCCCCCCAAATTTTGGAGGAACTTTGGCACGAAGGAAGACAACTAATATTTGTCAATTCAAAGTCGCCTACAGTAGATATGTTTCCCATTAAAATGAATCGTGTCGGTGTGATGGTTCTCTGAATTGTAACCTATACAAGTTATGAAAAGAGCCAGGAACCGTTGTTTGGGTATTCCATATTGCTCATGGACTTATTTCTCACTTAAAATAAATACAAATCTAAAAATAAAATCGCCATTTTGCTGTATATAGGAATGCATTGAGCAGCCTAAAAAGGAATTTCCACTCAGTTATGAAAGTTAATTATAACCCTTATAAAAAGGGGAGGGGAAGGGGGAATCTTCCATATCTTAATATTAATAAAGTAGAAAACCTCTTTCAAGGGAACCAGCAATGTGATATGGGAATAATCTGCAGGTTAATGGCGTTCTGAACACCTGCCAACACAGACTCCCACTTTCAGGAGGAAATTAACTTTATTTCCCTCCTCATCCCGCCAGTGTTGGGATTTCAGTTATAGGGGTGTTGCCGGGCCAGGTTCAGTCCCCGCTCTGTGTACAGAGTGCAGCGGTGTAGCCACACCCCGCACTGACTGACAGCCAGCTCGGATGCCAAGCTGCTGTCAGTCAGTGCCAGGGGCACAGTTTCAGCTGCTGGTGACTGATCCAGCGACGGCACTATTCCTGTGACTGAAATTCCAACGCTGCCAGAAGGAGTAAAGTTAGATCCCTGCTACTGGGAGGAAATTAAGTGCTGGTGCCGGGCAGAACGCTATTAACCCCATATGTGCAGGTTAATAGAGTATTTTTCCACATAACAGGTTCCCTTTAAACAACCTCTTTCAAAATCACTCCAGTCAGACAGGTTGTTAATGATACTTGTTTTTATTTGGGGATGGTTTCTGAGCGAATTTAAGAAGTAGTAGATTTTTTTTTTCTACAGAGAATTCTATGAAAATTGCCTGGAAATCTGTTTAAAAATGGCTTGTTATTATTTACTGTACAGAAAGCAAAGTCAAGGAGCAGCAGTCGCCCCGAGAACGTGTCATGGCTGGTTCTTAGGCTTGGCTCCTAGCCTTGGCTAATGTTTGTCCATCCAGAGTTTACCGTATATAGTGTTGTTTTTAATAAAAAGATAAAGGCCAAAACATAAAAGCACCACATCCCTGTTCTAGTTTCCTCTGCATTTTATGCCTGAGACCGCACAGCTGAAATATGTGTAAAAGGAAATGGCTGAACAATGGAAAACCCAGAATAAATCAGGTAAAGGAGAAACTACCAGGAATTATCGCCTGCCAGACCAATGAGCATTTCTAGGAAGCACACAAACATTTTCCCAGAAAGCAGAAAATGCTTCTCTCTTGGTGCTGTACAAATACTTTGCATATGCTTAAGGTTTATTACCCAACAGTAAAGGACAACTTCTGTAATTAAAATGTGCACAGCGAAGTGACAATCTGCAGAATTAACAAGCAGTGGATTTCTCATTCTGGGGCGCAGGTTCATTTTTCACACTGATATTTCAGAAATGATGCAGACTTTCCATCAGCAAATCCAAAATGGACAAAGTGGAGCAAAGATGCAATTTATGAACAATCCCCTAAGTGGGCACACACATTAGATAACAGTCGTCTGACAATCTCCCCCCAGACTCCTCCATACACAGGAGGGCTCGGACTGAGCACTTCTGTGTTCTCTACATGGGCCAGAAGATCACCCGACAGCGGCTTATATACCCACCAGACACAATGACTGTCCACTGAAATTCAGTCTGCATCCTTCTCTCCCCGATATCATCTGACTGGAGAGTCACACACATTAGATGATCGGCCAATCCCTCCGAAAATCAGCAGGTTCGGATGGCTTATCTAATGTGTATGGGATACTTACAAGGAATCTGTCACAGGGTCTTTCCTACCCCCAACTGAGAGCAGCATGATGCAAGGGAAGAGACCCTCATTCCAGCAATGAATCACTGGGCTGCTTGCTGCAGTTTTGATCACTATTGTATCTGCTGCAGATCTACCAGAAACTTGTCAAAAATTACAAAAAAAAAAAAAAAAACCCTACTTTTTGCGCACACATACCCTGTACATCTCCATGGTTACAGACTACAAACAGACTGTGTAGTCGGATTTTGCAGTCATGTGTTACTTCTTTCCACATTACCCCTCTTCTATAGTTAACAGACAGAAGGGCAAAGAAATGGAGTTACCTTGTCAGTAATTTCCATTTCACATAGAGGTTTGGTTTTAGGCCACAGCCCCCCTTTCAGTATTCGGTCAGTATTTTTTCTCAGGAGTGGGTGATAAATGCAGAATCTGTGACTTGTTTCTATTATACCTTTTCGGATTGTTCCTCACCTGGTTTTGGCTTCCACTCCTGAGAAAAAATACTGACCGAATACTGATAGTGGGGCCGTGGCCCAAGACTGTAATAAACACAATCTTGCACATGGTCTATAGGCATAAATCAGTATGATGTGCGCTAAGTGAACTGTATTTAAACCGGGGTGAATGTAAAACAAGGGCTACATACAGACTATTTTAAACAAAGTAATTAAAAAAAGGTTTCTTTCAATGGAACCACCACTGAGATTATAGTGTGTTCTCTGGAAAAATTATGGGAGTGGGAAAAAAAAAAAGGATTGAAAGAAATTACATTCACCAACTTTCCCTTCTCTGTCATGGTCAACTCCTGGGCCTGCTACTAATAAAACCGTACATATCACTGTGGCTTCCAACACCCGCCCGTCACTTGCTCTCAAAATCAGGATCCTAAGATTAGTGTCTGTAAGAACTTAGCAGATGGAGTGGCTGTGGATTATAGAGATGCAAAGTCACACAAATTAATGATAGCTTAAAGGAAATCAGTGTATATGAGAAACCGCTTAAGGACCTAGTCACTTTGTACGTTAATGACAGAGCCTCCTTTTTAAAATGGGACAAGTGCACTGTCTGAGGTGACAACCCTGGAACGCTTCAACGCATTCCAGTGATTCAGAGATTGTTTTTTCGTGACATGTTGTACTTCATGTTACTGGTAAATTTTGGTAGATATGATTTGTGTTTAATTATGAAAAGATCGAAAATTTAACAAATTAAAAATGTTGCAATTTTCAAACTATGAATTTTCATGCTCTTAAATCAGGTAGTTAAACCACACAAAATGGTTAATAAATAACATTTCCCATATGTACACTTTACATTAGCACTTTTTAATCAATTGTTTTTCTTTGTTAGGAAGCTAGAAGGGTTAAAAGTTTGAGCAATTTTCTATTTTTTCAACAAAATTTACAAAGCACTATATATATATCTATAGATCTATCTACACAAACCAGAGAAACCTGACCAGCACCTCCTGATGTGAACTGGTGCCAGCTGCTGTAACTATAAAATATATCAAAAGAATGTAGCAGCACTCCATATGGCCAAGATACGTCTTAACAATGAAAATATTAGATCTAAACTGTTTTGCTCAGCAACAAGTACTTACAAAAAAACGAAGGTTTTTAGCGCATAAATTGGCCAATTCATGTGTGCCCATCAACCACGGCAAGGTAACATCCCCTTGATGGGTAACTACTCTGCCTTACATGCCACTTTTGGGTTACAAGCATACAACTAAACGGACAAACATGTCTTCTACTGGGCTAAAAACACCTACATTTAAAGGGCAAGCAGAGCTGTTTATAAAACAGCTGCTGGTTAATGGGAGGAGTGCAGAATCAGGCAAGAGGCAGTTACACCCCCCTTATAGTAATACAAACCAGAGAAATCTGACCAGCACCTCCTAATGTGAACTGGTGCCAGCTGCTGTAACTATAAAATATATCAAAAGAATGCAGCAGCACTCCATATGGCCAAGAATGCTGCTGCATTCTTTTGATATATTTTATAGTTACAGCAGCTGGCACCAGTTCACATTAGGATCTTTTCATAATTAAGCACAAATCATATCTATCAAAATTTACCAGTAACATTAAGTACAACATGTCACGAAAAAAACAATCTCGGAATCACTGGAATGCGTTGAAGGGTTCCAGGGTTATCACCTCAGACAGTGCACTTGTCCCATTTAAAAAAAAGGCTCTGTCATTAACGTACAACGTGACTAGGTCCTTAAAGGGGTTTATCATATATACACACAGTGAGGAGAAAAGTATTTAGTCAGCCACCAATTGTGCAAGTTCTCCCCTCCCACTTAAAAAGAGGAGAGGCCTGTAATGTGCAGTGGAGGTGGGCAATACTTAAATTAAAGCATATAGGCGGGCATTTCTTGGTGTCCCCGGATGCCAAGCCTAGAAAAACGGATTGCATAAAAAGATTTCTCTATAATCAGACCTGTAATATGGGCCATACAGGCAAGTATAGATTTATATCTCTATAACCCACATGCCCATATTAGAGGTCTGTTAAGTGACAGATTCCCTTTAATTTTTATTTTTGGATAGAGATAGATAGATAGATAGATAGATTATATATCTATCTATTTATATCCAAAAATAAAAAAATTCTTCTTTTTACATATTACTATAGGAGGTTGTAACTGCCTCCTGTTTGACCTTGCACTCCCCCCATTTAACCAGCAGGTGATGTATATTCTATTCTACCAGCCCATTTAAATTGTAGGTGTTTCAGCCCAGAAGTGACATGTTCTGTCCAGAGTTATAGGCTTGTAGCCCAAGAGAGGCATGTAGGCAGAGTAGTACCCATCAGGGGGAGGTCACCTTGCAGCGGTTGATGGGCACACGTGAATTGGCCAATTTGTGCGCTAGGAACCTCCATTCAGTAAAGTTCATTGAGTAATAACACAGTTTAAATCAAATGTTTTTATTGTCTTTATGTATTTTGGCCATAATGGAGTGCTGCCATGCTTTCTTTTTATAGATCTTATTCAGTTTCTGCAGCTTGCACCTGTTCACATTTAGGATGTGCTGATCAGTTCTTTTTACACACACACACACATTTTTCCATACAATGCACTGAAGAAGAAAAAAAAAAAAAAAAAAAAAAAAAAACACACGAAAAATATTACAAGTGGAATGAAATTGTGAAAAAGCTGCTATGCCACCATGGTTTATTGTATTGGGGTTTTTTTTTTTTTTGGAGTTCATTGCATTGTAAAAATGAAGATTTTTGGTACTCCCAGTAAAATCCCTCTCGGTACAATCTTTAACCCTTTCACAAACTTGGGTTTTTCAGTTTTAGTTTATTTGCTCTTCTTCCCAGAGCTATAACTTTTCATTTTTCTGTCAACACGGCCATGTGAGGGCTTGTTTTTTGTGGGAGGAGTTGTACTTTTGAATGACATCATTGGTTTTACCATAGTGTGCACTGAAAAATAGGAAAAAAATTCCAAAGTGCAGTGAAATTGCAAAAAAAAAAAAAAATGCAATTCCACAAGTGAAGACATGTGAAGACTCAAACTTCAAGGTTAGATTTTAGAAAGGCAGATTTTAAGAGACTCAGAAAGAGAATAGGAGGGATCCAATGGCTGGATGTCCTTAAGGACAAAAATGTCCAGGAAGGATGGGAAATTTTTAAAAATGAGATTCTCAAAGCACAATCGTTAACAATCCCGAAAAGTAGGAAGAATGGGAAGCATTTAAGGAAACCAGGATGGATGAACACAGAACTTAAACACATGCTAAAAAGAAAGAAAGAAATGTTTATTAAATGGAAAGAGGGAGGCATATCTAAAGAAGATTATAATGCAGTCTGCAGATCCTGCAGGGCACGTATCAGGTTAGCTAAAGCTGACAATGAATTAAGGCTTGCAAGAGATGTCAAAAGCAATAAAAAAGGATTTTGGGGGTATGTCAAAAGTAAAAGAAAAGTCAAAGATGCTATAGGATTTTTACAGGATGAAAATGGAGAAATGGTAAGAGAGGATGTTGAGAAGGCCGAACTTTTTAATTCCTATTTTGCATCTGTTTTCTCTCAGAAAGAAAATGTAACATCAACTGATCTTCACTGTCCTTTTAAAGGAATAGAGGAATCCAAGTTATCTGTAAACAGAAAGATTGTGAGGGAATATTTAGCTAACATAAATGAGTTCAAGTCTCCAGGTCCAGATGAATTACACCCCAGAGTACTGAAGGAGATCGTAGAAGAAATTTTAGAACCACTCTCCATAATCTTTGAAAATTCTTGGAGAACAGGAGAAGTCCCAGAAGACTGGAGAAGAGCAAATGTTGTTCCTATCTTCAAAAAGGGGAAGAAGGTGGACCCAGGGAACTATAGGCCGGTGAGTCTGACTTCTATACCAGGAAAGATCTTTGAACAAATTATTAAACAACATGTATGTAAGTACATGGATAAGAAAGAAGTGATTAACCAGAGTCAGCATGGGTTTGTAACTAACAAGTCATGTCAGACTAACTTAATTTCCTTCTATGACAGAATCACTGACTGGGTGGATCAGGGAAATGCTGTAGATATAGTATATCTTGACTTCAGCAAAGCATTTGACAAAGTATCTCACACCATCCTTATTGAAAAAATGACCAAGTATGCAATGGACCAGGCAACTGTTAGGTGGATTCATAACTGGCTTAGTGATCGGACTCAAAGGGTGGTTGTAAATGGCTTCACATCCAGCTGGATGAATGTCTCAAGTGGGGTACCACAGGGCTCCGTCCTGGGACCTGTATTGTTCAACATCTTTATCAATGATTTAGATGAAGGAATTGAGGGTAAACTGATTAAATTTGCTGATGACACAAAGCTAGGAGGGATAGCTAATACTAGAGAAGAGAGAGAGAGGATTCAAAAAGACCTAAATAAACTGGAGCAGTGGGCAGCAACCAACAGAATGGTTTTTAACAGGGAAAAATGCAAAGTACTACATCTGGGCAATAAAAATGAAAAAAGCATATACAGAATGGGAGGAATAGAGCTAAGCAACAGTACATGTGAAAAAGACTTAGGTATACTAATAGATCATAGACTGAACATGAGTCAACAGTGTGATGCAGCAGCAAAAAAGGCAAATACAATTCTGGGATGTATTAACAGAAGCATACAGTCTAGATCACGTGAAGTCATTATCGGTCTTTACTCCTCTTTGGTCAGACCTCATCTGGAATACTGTGTACAGTTTTGGGCACCACATTTTAAAAAAGACAGACAAACTGGAGCAAGTTCAGAGAAGAGCGACCAGAATGGTGACTGGTCTGCAAACCATGTCCTATGAGGAACGGTTGCAGGATTTGGGAATGTTTAGCTTGCAAAAAAGAAGACTGAGAGGAGACTTAATAGCTGTCTACAAATATGTCAAGGGCTGTCACATTGTAGAAGGATCATCTTTATTCTCATTTGCACAAGGAAAGACTAGAAGCAATGGGATGAAACTAAATGGGAGGAGACACAGATTAGATATTAGAAAAAACTTTTTGACAGTTAGGGTGATTAATGAGTGGAACAGGCTGCCACGAGAGGTGGTGAGTTCCCCTTCAATGGACGTCTTCAAACAGAGGCTGGACAGACATCTGTCTGAGATGATCTAGTGAATCCTGCTTTGAGCAGGGGGTTGGACCAGATGACCCAGGAGGTCCCTTCCAACTCTACCATTCTATGATTCTAAGTTTTTTTTTTTAACATATTCACTAAACACCAAAACTGACCGGCCATTATGATTCTCCAGGTCATTACAAGTATGCACATACCAAAACATGTATAAGTTACTTTTTATTTAAAGTGCTAAAAAAAAAAAAAAAAAAATTCCAGAGTAAATTAAAAAAAAAAAAAAAAAAAAAAAAAAAAAAAGTGGCGCCATTTTCGGAGACCCGCAGAGTCTCCACTTTTCGCGAAATGGGGCTGGATGAGGGCTCATTTTTTGCGTGCCGAGGTGACGTTTTTATTGATATCATTTTGGGATAGATAACGAAGTTTTGATCGCCCGTTATTGCAATGTTGCGGTGACCAAAAAAAAACCTAATTCTGGAGTTTTGATTTTTTTTTCTCATTATGCCATTTACCAATCAGATTAATTCTTTTTATATTTTGAAAGATCGGGCGCTGATGAAGGCGGCGATACCAAATGTGTATTTTTTTGGAATGGGGCAAAAAGGGGGGTGATTTAAACTTTTATAAAATGTAAAAAGATATTTTCACATGCTTCAATATTTTCTATAGCCAATGACAACCGCAGGGGTCTCCTGCAGACCCCAGGTTGTCATGCCAACCCATCGGCGCCCCGCGATCATGTGACGTGGGCGCAGATGGGCGGGTCTTGTGACGAGTTTCCGGTAGGCGCAATTTAAAAGCCGCTGTCCGAGATTGACAGCGGCGTTTAGTTAGTCACCAACCACGGGTGGATCACGATTCCACCAGCGGCTGTTAGGGGTACATCACAGCTAATCAGATGTCATGTGCCAGAAAAGGTGCAGACTCAGTGCCGGAGCCCGCATCAAAGGGGGCGAGGCAGCCTTTGAAGTATAGATAAGTCATAGGTCGTTAAGGGGATATAAAAAATAAAATAGAATTAGACTTACCGGTAATTCGGTTTCTAATAACCCACCATGACAGCACACAGGAGGATGTTTTCCCACCCTAATAGGGACAGGAAATACGAAGAGGTTTAAATAGCCCCTCCCACATCCTCCCTCCAGTGTTATTACAAAGGACCACACAAGTATAGATGCTTCAAGTTAATTTTTATTTCTACTGATCAAGCTGTCGTAGAAACAATAAGTGAAGGGGAGGGAATTACCCGTGCTGTCGTGGTGGGTTTTTAGAAGTCTAATTCGGTTTTCTCTAATAACCCCCCACGACAGCACACAGGAGGTATACCAAAGATATACTAGGGAGGGACAATAGCCTGAAGGACCTTCCATCCGAAGGCTAAATCTCCAACAGACATTAGGTCTAGTCTGTGGTGTTTGGAAAAAGTATTGAGGACCATGTAGCAGCTCTGCAAATCTGTTCGATGGATGCGTTGGCTTTTTCAGCCCAGGAAACAGATATCGCCCTTGTAGAATGGGCCTTGAGCTTTGCTGGAGGAGGTAGATCCTGGATCTGGTAAGCCTCCGTAATCGCCCTCTTAATCCAGTTGGCTATTGTGGATTTTGCTGCCTTCCAGGGTGGATAAAAATCAATTTAAAAAAAAAAAAAAAAAAAAAAAAAAAAAAAAATAGGATTTTTTTTTATTTAAATCGGATTTTTTTCAATAAACTGCTTTTTGAGGAAAATATTTTACCATCCAAAGGTTCTTCCATCATGAGATAAAGCGGAGTTGTTTAACTCAGTAGAATAAAGGCTGTATATGTGTAACATTCACAATGCCATGCTCTTCCAGAGGTTTCTGTAGGATTAGTGGGCAGTTTCTCTCCTATATTATCACAGACGCTCGCTTTACTTACGCAGTTCTCAAAACTGAATTGGACTCCGCAGAGGTCCCAGCCTCTTCTTCACGGCAAAAATGTTACAACATGAACAGAGTTGAGAAAAAGACCTTAATCCTATTGTTCTACAAACCTATGAATACAGAATCAACCCCTTCAGTGCCAAGTCCAAGAAGTTAGACAATATGTTTCTGATTGTTTGGAGTGGAATAGATCTGCACAACACAAGAAGAATGTGAATCTAAGTGTGAGGAGGAGGAAGGGCAAGCAGACAAGAAAATGAAAGTGAAACTTTGAGCACAATACTGCAGCATAGCCACAGACAGACAAGTCTGGATCTGTTTGTGTGTACGATCTGAGGTTTATTACATTCTTTCCTTATAATGGTAGCAGGCCGTAAAAGAGACCCAGTTTGGGAATATTTTAATGAAGCTCCTTCGCCTATCGGTAAGGCAGGCATGCGTGCAAAATGCAAACGATGCAACAAATAGATGCAAGGCCTGGTGGCGCGAATGAGGCAACATCATGAGAAGTGCGGTGATGAAGATGACCAAAGAAACACTTCTGAACAGGCAGGATCTGTTGGTAAACATTTTTATTGAATCCTATTTCTAAAGACTGAACTGTCTTGTGTGAGAAAAATTATATGTCTTATTACTACTGCATGTTACTGTCATTTGGTACAGTTATGAAGAAAAACAAATATTCCTTTTGGGGCAGTGATGTGTTGTGTACAATAAGCAGAAATTGTATAAACAATAAAATAACAGCATTGACTTTTTTTGTTTAGGGGAATTCATGGATTCTGGAAACTATCCACCTCCAAGATCACCATCATCCTGTTCTACAGTTTCAGAGTTATCCATCCAGGATAGTGCTTCATTAGCAGCAGCATCATCATCAGACACCCACAGCCACATATCACCATCACCCAAAAGGAAGAAAAAACCTTTGCCTCCTGGAACCACCATAGATAGGTTTGTGATAAGAACTAGCAGATTAGAAAAAGAGTTGATTGATGAAAAAATTGCCCAGTTTATTTATGCAACGAACTCTTCTTTCCGTCTGACTGAGAACCCACATTTCATTAATATGGTTCAGTCACTGAGACCAGGATACAGTCCACCCAGCAGAGCTGATGTTGCAGGGAAACTGCTGGATCAAATGTATGACAGAGAAATGGAGCAATGTGCAACAGCTCTGGAGGGTAAAATTGTTAACCTAAGTATTGATGGGTGGAGTAATGTCCACAATGATCCTATTGTATGTGCTTGTATAACAACAGAAGAAGGTAAAGTCTTCCTTACACAAACAACTGATACGTCAGGAAATGCACACACAGCAGAATACTTACAAGAAGTGGCAGTAAAAGCTAGAACAACATGTGAACAAAAATTCAAATGTCTAGTACGCAGTTTGGTCACTGACAATGCTGCAAACGTATCCAAGATGAGAAGAAATTTAGAAGAGCAGGGAGGGAATACAAAGATGCTAACATATGGTTGCAGTGCTCATTTGCTGCACCTCTTAGCCAAAGACTTAAGTGTTCCAGAAATAAAGGCTAATGTTGTTGAAATTGCTAAATACTTCCGTAATAATCATTTTGCTGCAGCAGCTCTGAAAAGGATGGGTGGAACCAAGCTAACGCTCCCACAAGATGTTAGATGGAACTCTGTGGTGGACTGTTTTGAGCAGTATATCAAAAACTGGCCTATTCTGATGACACTTTGTGAAGAAAATCGAGATAAAATAGATGGCACTGTCACGGCCAAAATCCTCAACATTGGGCTTAAGAGAAATGTTGAACATATGCTGAGCTTCCTGAAACCCATCTCTCAAGCTTTAAACAAAATACAGAAAAATAGCTGTTTTATTGTGGATGCTGTTGAAATTTGGAAGGAACTGAGTGAACACTTAAAAACAGAACTACACATGAACAGAATTAAATTACAAGCAGTAAACAAACGAATGGGACAAGCACTGACTCCAGCTCATTTTTTGGCAAATATTGTCAATATCCAATATCAGGGTCAAAACCTAAGTGCTGAGGAAGAGGAGTTAGCTATGACATGGGTATCCAGCAATCATCCATCTGTAATGCCAACTATAATAAACTTCAGAGCTAAGGGGGAACCATTCAAGAAATATATGTTTGCTGAAGATATTTTAAGGAAGGTCACACCAGTAAACTGGTGGAAGTCACTTAAGCGCTTGGATTTAGAGACTGTTCAAGTAATGATTTCACTTTTAACAGCAGTAGCTTCTTCTGCAGGCGTTGAAAGAATATTCTCTTCCTTTGGACTCATTCATTCTAAATTGAGAAATCGGTTGGGACCCAATAAAGCAGGAAAGCTTGTTTTTCTTTTCCAGATTATGAATAGGAACAAAGAAGAAGATGATGATGAAGATGACGACGAGTGAGCTACAGAGGACAGCAGGGACAGTAGTATTTAAGTTTTTCATGTGTCGGCTGGGCTGACAGTCTAAGTTTCTTAAAACATATATATATTTTGTTTAGCCAAATTAGTTAACAAACATGGATGTTTGTTTAAGCAAATAACTTATGCTGTAATGTTGTTATTGTTTCAGTTGAATAAATCTATTTAAAATTGTTATTAAGGTCAGGATTATTTTTCTCCTTCCTAAGTAAAACAGAACAGTGGTGTCCAAATATGAATGATTAACCCATTAAACTGGGGAGAAAAAAGTAATATAAAAAGTGATTCTAAAAATCTTCATCTACTTGCATGTTAAAGTAAAGTAGCAAGAACTAGTTTAGGTAGAAACTTTGATTTAAATCACTGATTTAAATCAAGCCTTACTGACTAGTGATTTAAATCATGATTTAAATCAGTTCGATTTAAATCAAATCCACCCTGCTGCCTTCTTTCCTCTGTTTGGACCTTGTGTAATAGACAAATAGGTTCTTGGCTTTCCTTCCTTCTTCTGTTTCCTGAAGATAGTGCAGTACTATTCTCCGAACATCCAGTGTAGAATTCCATTTCTTTTTTGTCTTTTGGGTTGTCACAAAAAGATGGAAGGATTATCTCCTGAGATCTGTGGAAATTTGAGACCACCTTAGGTAGAAATGAAGGGTCAAGTTGGAAAATTGGACAATCTTCCAGGATTCTCAGGTAGGGTTCGTCGACCGAAAAGGCCTGTAGTTCACACACTCTTCTGGCTGTAGTTATTGCCACCAGGAAAGCCGTTTTCCAGGTCAGCCTGTCCAGTCTTATGGCTGATAAGGGCTCAAAGGGTGGAAGGGTTAACCCTTTTAGAACAATGTTTAGGTCCCAGGGGGGGAACCAAGTCTGTTACTCTAGGGTGGATGCTGGTGGCTGCTGTCAAATCTTCTCACCCACTGATGTTCCGCTAGTCTTTGATCAAAGTATGAACTTAACGCCGCTACCTGCACCTTAAGAGTACTAGGTCTGAGAAAAAAAAAAAAATCTAGAATCTGAGCCACAGCAGCCCTATGAGGGTCTGGGCGAGTGGGTGCACACCACCTTAAGAAGGTTTTCCAGATCTTATGGTAAATGGTGTTCGCTCCAGGTTTCCTGCATTTCTGGAGTTTTGATGACTTTCTCTGAGAGGCCTCTTGTTTTTAATATCCAGAATTCAGAAGCCAGGGAGTTAGGCGTAGTCTCTCGGGATCCGGATGGTAAATCGGTCCCTGGAGGAGGAGATTTTTGATGGGAGGAAGGATTAGAGGGCTCTCCACACTCAGACTGGTTAACGTTCCGAACCAACTTCTTTTTGGCCAGCGAGGGGCCACTAGAATTACTCTGGTCCCTTCGGTCCTTCTCTTCTGTAAGGTTTTTGAAAGGATAGGCAGTGGAGGGGAAAGGCATATGCTAGTTTGAATTCCCATTTGTAAGCGAATGCATCCACGCCCAAGCAAGGGCCGTTTGGATCCAGTGAGAAATATTGAGGTACTTTCGCGTTCTGGTGTCCGGCGAAGAGCTGTACCTCTGGATAGCCCCATCTCTCGACCAACATCTAGAAGACGTTGAAACGGTGCATGCCCATAGCGCAGTTTTATTGAAGACACACTTGCATTTATATTGGTATATGCTCTCCATCCTGGTATGTGCTGCTCCCACCCTGCACCCCCCATCCCTGTCATGTGCTGCTCCCACCCTGAGCCCCCCCCCATCCCTGTCATGTGCTGCTGCCATCCTGCGCCCCCATCCCTGTCATGTGCTGCTGCTATCCTGCACCCCCCCCCCCCATCCTTGTCATGTGCTGCTGCCATCCTGCGCCCCCATTCTATCATATGCTGCTGCGGGATTGTAGCGCTGGAATCAGCGCCTGCGCAGTCCGCGCTTTCCGGCGTCATTTTGTTGAAGACACACTGCAAGTGTGTCTTCAATAAAACTGCGCTATGGGCATGCACAGTTTCAACGATGGATTCATCTCCTGGCCTCCGGCCCGAACAGACCCCACGGCAATCCCGGATAGGCAAGTTGTTGTGCTTTAGATCGCAGTATGCGTTCAGTGCTTACGCATACTGTGATCTCCTGGGCCACAGTCCTCATCCTCGTTTAGGATGTGGATGCGTTCCTCTGTGCGCAGTTTATAAAGGCTTCGGACCGAGGTACGCTACCAGGATTATATTATAGATGACGTGTCCCATAATGAAGCGACCGAGAAATTACCTTTTTTGTGTTGCCATTTTACAAGACCTGTAACATTTTTATTTTTCTGTGTTAGAGCACTGTAACGACACATACACACAAAGTTTCACTTTTTGTATTGAAAAACTGAAATAGATGAACTTTTTGATGATATTCTAATTTAGTGAGATGCACGTGCATTATATAGAGTTATTACAAAACAGAGTGATCTATTTCAAGTGCTTATTTCTGATGATGATTAGGTCTTTCAGCCAATGAAAACACAAAAGTCATTATCTCAGTAAATTATACTACTTTATAACAACAGCTTGAAAAATGTTTTTAAAATCCGAAATGTATGTTCAGTAAATGCACTCAATACTTGGTCGCGGCTCTTTTTGCATCAATTACTGCATCAATGCGGCGTGGCATGGAGGCGATCAGCCTGTGGCACTGCTGAGGTGTTATAAAGTTTTCTAATTTACTAAGATAATGACTTTTGTGTTTTCATTGGCTGTAAGCCATAATCATCAACATTAACAGAAATAAACACTTGAAATAGATCACTCTGTTTGTAATGACTCTATATAATATATGAGTGTCACTTTTTGTATTGAAGAAGTGAAATAAATTAACTTTTTGATGATATTCTAATTTAGTGAGATGCACACACACACACACACTTTTCACATTAAAAAAAGCAGTTTGCCAAAATATACATGAGCAAGCCAAAATTCCTCTGGGAAAGAGTCGAGTGGACAGATGAGACCAAGATAGAGCTTTTTGGTAAAGCACATCATCCTACTGTTAATCAAAAACGGTCGGTGTCCCCCAAGGTTCGGTTCTAGGACTTCTAATCTTCTCCATCTACACCTTTGGCCTGGGACAGCTCAGAGTCTCACGGCTTTCATTATCACCTCTATAATGATGATACACAGATCTACCTCTCTGGACCAGATATCTCCTCCCTACTAACCAAAATCCCACAATGTGTCAGCTATCTCATCCTTCTCTGCCAGATTTCTAAAGCTTATCATGGATAAAAGAGAATTCATCATCTTTCCACCTTCCCATTCACCCCCCCCATCTGACCTATCAACGTCAATAGCTGTTCTCTCCCCAGTCTCGCAAGCTCGCTGCCTTGGGGTAACCCTGGCCTCTGATCTCTCCTTCAAACCACATACCAAAGCCCTTTCCACTTCCTGCCGACTCCAACTCAAAAATATTTCCCTAATCCACCTGTCCCCCCGCTATTCCCTGGCCTCTCCCCTCTGTCAATCCCTTCACTGGCTCCCCATTGCCCAGAGACTCCAGTTCAAAACCCTAACCATGGCATACAAAGCCATCCACAACCTGTCTCCTCCATACATCTGTGACCTAGTCTCCCAGTACATACCTGCACTCAACCTCCGATCCTCACAAGATCTCCTGCTCTACTCCCCTCTTATCACAATCGCATACAAGATTTCTCCAGTGCACCCCCCTACTCTGGAACTCTCTACCCCAACATATCAGACTCTCGCCTACCATGGAAACCTTGAAAAGGAACCTGAAGACCCACCTCTTAAGACAAGCCTACAACCTGTAGTAACCACCGCTCCACGACTAGCTCTACCCCCACCCATCCCTTGTAGACTGTGAGCCCTCACGGGCAGGGTCCTTGCTCATCCTGCATCAGTCGCCGTCACGTTTTGTTAAAGATCATTGTAATTGTTTTTGTATGTATACCCCTTTTTCACATGTAAAGCGCCATGGAATAATAATATTATTAACAATAATAATATATGGTGAAGGTACAAAGATGTTTTGGGGTTGTTTTGTTGCCTCTGACACAGGGTGCCTTGACTGTAACAGCATCATGAAATCTGAACATTACCAAAGGATTTTGGGTCGCAATGTATGGATATTCCAGCAGGACAATGACCCCAAAAATACTTCAAGAAGCACACAGAAATGGCTGGAAACAAAGCGCTGAAGAGTTCTGAAGTGGCCAGCAATGAGTCCAGACCTGAATCCCATAGAACACCTGTGGAGAGATCTTAAAATTGCTGTTGAGAGAAGACACCCTTCAAATATGAGAGACCTGGAGCAGTTTGCAAAAGAGGGGGTCCAAAATACCAGTTGAGAAGTGTAAGAAGCTTGTTGATGGTTATAGGAAGTGATTAATTGCAGTTATTTATTCCAAAGTGTTTGAAACCAAATAATGCAGTTGAGGGTGTCAACAATTTTGTCTGGCTCATTTTTGGGGTTGTGTGTAGAATTATGTCCAATTTGCCTTTTTTTGTGTTGTTCCAATATACACAAAGATGGCAGAAATGGGGTTTTTCAACACGCCCATGGCTGCCATGATAATCCATCAGTACCCCTGATCATGTTGTGAGTAGCCAATAGGAGTCCGTGTATGCGTGCAGAGCAATTGATGGGAGCCGAGTCGCAACAGCTCCATTTAAACACCACTACCAGAGATTTACACTAGCATGGAAATGGTTAACAGCAGTGATCAGAGCTCAGCTCTGGATGCTGCTGTCAGACACAGATGTCAGTTTAATAAAAAAAAACTTCAACCATCTGTGGAGGGAGTCTCCTCCACAGTTGCGTACCGAACACTGAAATATATGAACTGCATTTTGAGCTAAACTGTTAAAGTCTTGTTTTGAAAATGCCATAAAAAAGTTCTGGATTTTTACTAGCACTTGAAGCACACACATTCTTGTCACTGAAACCTTGCTTCAAACATATGCTGGGTAGTTTAGCAAATCAATAGTGTCCATCTTGATCATATAGTTAGTGGCGAGTCGTCAAGAAGTTTAGGATACTTTAATATACAGAGGCACCTTTAGACCAGGCTAGTTACGTCTGCACATACTTCTTCAAGCTCGCTCAGATGCTGTGCTGCTGCTGTTAGGTGCTGTGTGAAAGGGGACATATTCTAAGTTATTTTACAACACAGACACCAGTGCAAACAGTACAAGAATATATTAAAATATTACAACTAACCAATGTTCAAATTTATTGGCAAGTATGCTTCCCTCATTAGGAGACTACCAACTCTACCCCCGTAAACATACGTGCATCAAACATTTGAGTCTGTATGTTTTTGCAACAGAAAAAAAAAAGCATCTACCAAAGACCCGTCAGCAGATAATCAACGACATAAAAAGGGGACCCGTAATCGACAAATTATTTTTTTCTCTTGATGGATGACTGTCCACTTTCGCATTAGATCATGAACCTATCCTACTGAAGTCTATTTTTCATCCAACGTGTATACCTATGAAAGGCTTGTACTACTGCTAAAGAATAAAGGACATAAATCAAAGTTTAACATTGGGCCTTGTGGATGGAAGACCAAGAGGTTCACTTTTCCCATACATAATTGCTCTGTAGTTTGCTCTCATTCATTGCCACAAGCAAGGTATTTTGCAAAAAGAAAAAAAAATTACCTGTGACACAAAATATCTGTAGAGGTAAGCTCCACCCAGCACGATGCCCGCCAGCATAAAGGCCAGTCCGAAGCACATGCACCAGCACCAGGCCCGTCTCTGTCCAAGTGGTACAACTTCTTCTACCTCCTGCAATGTAAAAAAAACCAAAACACATTATATTTATAAGAGCTTATGAAATACACCGTAATCCAGACTTCAGTTCTTTGCTTTAGCCCTTATACTGCTAGTTTTAAAAGAGGACATCTTAGGCCGGATACAGATGTCTGTGCATGGACAGTGATACACGACAGATTCCTAGGAGGCTGTCAAACTTGGGTTAGAAAAGCTGTGGTCAGCCCATGCATCGCGGTCCATAAAAGAACGTTTGAATTCGTCCTTGAGCCAAGTTCACATGTCCATTCAAACGTTCTAGTTACGGTGGAAACCAGTCAGTAAAGGGAAGCCATCATTAGAAGACAACCTAGAGCAGGGGTCCTCAAACTACGGCCCGCGGAGGACTTTTATCCGGCCCGCCGGGCTATGGGCGGAGGAGAGGAGAGGAGAGCGGTGTCAGCGCCCGCCCTTCTCCCCGCTTGCACAGGGCCCCGGCAGGCGGATACTTACCTCTCCCCGTGCCTCCGCAGATCCGCTGTCTTCCTGCTCTGCGCTTCCTGTGACGTCTCAGGTCAGAGGGCGCGGTGACGTCTTTACACCGCGCCCTCCTGAGTGCTGTCACAGGCAGAGCAGAGCGGGACGACGCCGCCGCGACGCTGGAGTCCAGACAAGAGTAGAGCAGCAGCAGCAAGTGAGAAGTGAGGTGAGTATTGGATTTTTTTAATGTATGGAGGTATAGGTCATTATATGGGGGGGGGGGGGGTTGGGGGGGTGACATCCTGCATGGGGCATTATATGGGGGGGTGACATCCTGCATGGGGCATTATATGGGGGGGGGGTGACATCCTGCATGGGGCATTATATGGGGGGGGGGGGCGACATTCTGCATGGGGCATTATATGGGGGGGGGGGGGGGGCGGGTTTGACATCCTGCATATGGCATTATAAGGGGGAAACAGCCTGCCTATTGGGGACATTTACCTGCCTATTGGGGACCTATGCTGCCTATTGGGGACATTTACCTGCCTATTAAGGACCTATGCTGCCTATTGGATACAGTTACATACCTATTGAAATAACGGTTGATTTAACTTTACTTGTTCTTCATTTTAAATATTGTATTTGTTCCTGTATTGTTTTTTTTACTACAAAATAAAATATGTGCAGTGTGCATAGGAATTTGGTCATAGTTTTTTTTTTAAAAACTATATTCCGGCCCTCCAATGGTCTGAGGGACCGTGAACTGGCCCCCTGTTTAAAAAGTTTGAGGACCCCTGACCTAGAGTTTAAAACAGGTTATGGGTTACATGTATTTCTGTAACATTTTTGCTAATGTGTATTTTTTTTTTTCATACAAGACCTTTATTAACCCCTTAAGCCCCGCGGGTGGTTTGCACATTAATGACCGGGCCAATTTTTCCAATTCTGACCAGTGTCACTTTATGAGGTAATTACTCTGGAACGCTTCAACGGATCCCCCTGATTCTGAGACTGTTTTTTCGTGACATATTGTACTTCATGATTGTGGAAAAATTTCTTCGATATCACTTGCGTTTATTTGTGAAAAAAACGGAAATTTGGTGAAAATTTTGAAAATTTAGCAATTTTCAAAATTTGAATTTTTAAGCCCTGAAATCAGAGAGATATGTCACATAAATGAGTTAATAAATAACATTTCCCACATGTCTACTTTACATCAGCACAATTTTGGAACCAACATTTTTTTTTTTTGTTAGAGAGCTATAAGGGTTAAAAGTTGACCAGCGATTTCTCATTTTTCCAACAAAATTTACAAAACCATTTTTTTAGGGACCACATCACATTTGAAGTCACTTGGAGAGGTCTTTATGACAGAAAATACCCAAAAGTGACACCATTCTAAAAACTGCACCCCTCAAGGTGCTCAAAACCACATTCAAGAACTTTATTAACCCTTCAGGTGCTTCACAGGAATTTTTGGAATGTGGAAGAAAAAAATTAACATTTAACTTTTTTCACAAAAATGTTACTTTAGACCCAATTTTTTTTATTTTCACAGGGGTAACAAGAAAAAATGGACCCCAAAATTTGTTGTGCAATTTCCCCTGGGCACGCAGATACCCAATATTTGGGGAAAAAACACTGTTTGGGCGCACGGCAGGGCTCGGAAGGGAAGGAGCGCCATTTGACTTTTTGATTGTAAAATTTGCTTGAATAATTAGCGGACGCCATGTTGTGTTTGGAGAGCCCCTGTGTGCCCAAACATTGGAGCTCCCCCACAAGTGACCCCATTTTGGAAACTAGACCCCCCAAGGCACCTTTCTAGATGCATAGTGAGCACTTGGAACCCCAGGTGCTTCACAAATTGATTCGTAAAAATGAAAAAGTGTTTTTTTTTTCACTTTTTCATTTTTACGAATCAATTTGTGAAGCACCTGGGGGTTCCAAGTGCTCACTATGCATCTAGAAAGGTGCCTTGGGGGGGGGTCTAGTTTCCAAAATGGGGTCACTTGTGGGGGAGCTCCAAAGTTTGGGCACAGAGGGGCTCTCCAAACGCAACATGGTGTCCGCTAACAATTTGAGCCGATTTTCCATTCAATTTGTTAGCGGATATCATGTTGCATTTGGAGAGTCCCTGTGTGCCCAAACATTGGAGCTCCCCCACAAGTGTCCCCATTTTGGAAACTATACCCCTCAAGGATTTTATTAAGGTGTATAGTGAACATTTTGAACCCAGAGGTACGGCACAGAATTGGTTTACATTAGGTCATCATATTGAATAAGTTGTCATTATTCTTGAGCGCAAGTGCTCGCTACTTGAGTTTGCATCGGGTACTCAGGTATGCACCATGTACAGCGTGTGCTCGAGTGACATGCTCGAGTCTCTGCTCCGCATGTTTCACGGTTATTAGACACCCAGAAAAAAAACATGCGGGGATCGCTCGTGCATGGCAGGCAATCCCCGTAAAGCTTTTTGGCCGCGAAGCATATGGGGCAGAGACTCGAGCATGTCACTCAAATACCCACGATACTCAATGCATACCAGAGCACCCGATGCAAACTCAAGTAGCGAGCACTTGCTCTCAACACTAGTCACCATATCGTCATCTTTTTTTCTTACTTTTGAAAAAAATCCCAACCCCAGCCCTAGCCCCAGCACAGCCCCAAACCCAGCCCTAACCCTAGCCCAATCCTAACCCAAGAGTTTATTTTTGACGCTGTTCCTTGTGCGGTATAAGTGATTAGACGACTTTATTCTTCGGGTCGGTGTGGTTACAGCAATGCCAGAATCATATGGGGTTTTTATGACTGACAGCTGTCACACACTAAAAGACGCATTTTTTGTAAAATCTAGTTTTTGCATCGCCATATTTTGAGAGCTATAATTTTTCCAGATTTTGGCAGACAGTCATGTGACGGCTCGTTTTTTGCGGGATGACTTGACGTTGTTATTGGTGCCATTTTCAGGCACGTGACATTTTTTGATCGCTTTCTATTCCGATTTTTGGGAGGCAGAGTAAACAAAAACCAACAATTCAAGAATTGTTTTTTTTTTAAATTCTGTTCCGCGTGTGGTAAAATTGATGAGGTATCTTTATTCTTCGGGTCAGTACGTTTACAGCGGTACCACATTTGTATCATTTTTCTATGTTTTGGCGCTTATACACAATAAAAGCTATTTTATAGAAAAAAATATTTTTTAGCATCGCTTTATTCTGAGAGCTATAACTTTTTTATTTTTCGACTGATTGAGCTGTATGGCGGCTTGTTTTTGCGGGACGAGATGACGTTTTCAGCGGTATCATTTTTATTTATATGCGTCTTTTTGATCGCGTGTTATTCCACTTTTTGTTTGGCGGTATGGTGATAAAGCATTGTTTTTTGCTTTTTTTTTTTTTTTTTTTTTTTACCGTGTTCACTGAAGGGGTTAACTAGTGGGACAGTTTTATAGGTCAGGTTGTTCCGGACGCGGCGATACCAAATGTGTACTTTTATTGTTTTTTGTTTATAATAATATTTATTGATGGGTACATTATATTTTTATTTTTGGTGGATTATTTTTTTTTATTTTTTTTTAATATTTTTGCAATTTTTTTTTTTTTTTCCACTTTCACACAGTTTATACACTTTATTACTTTGTCCCACTCTGGGACTTTCACTTTTTTTTCTCTGATCGCCTGCATGGCACAGGAATGCAGCACAATCCCTATGCCATGCAAGCTGTCAGAAATGCACAGTGTGAAGATTGCTTGGAGATGCACTGCGCATGTCCAAGCAATCTTCCTGCTGTCTGGTGACCCGGATGTTGTCATGACGACATCGGGTCGTCATGGCAACACCCGGGAAGCCTTTGCAGAGTGCGCTGGAAGAGGAGGCGAGTATCGGCGATCACCTCCCCTTGCCCCCGCAATGCCGCGATCGACTTCGATCGCAGCATCGCGAGGGTTAATGTGCTGGGAGCGGTGCAGGACCGCTCCCTGCACATAGTACCGGGTGTCAGCTGTGACAATCAGCTGACACCAGGCGGCAATCGCGCCCGCACAGCCTGTGTGCGCGCGTGATCGCCATGACGTACTAATACGGGTCTGGCTCTTAAGTCCCAGGGCACAGACGCGTATTAGTACGGCAAATGTTGTTAAGGGGTTAAAAAACAAAATTCGTAATCTTAATTTTCACACTGGTTCCTGGTGTCCCCCCCCCCCCTATTAGCAAAAATGTTCAGCAGTTTCGTTATTAGCAAAGACAGGATTACCCCTTACTACACAGCTGATAATACAGTACTATAAAAAGATCAGATTAATCCTTCTGAATCCCACTACTCCAATGAGGAGTGTTTGTAAAGCGCAGCAGTAGCAACATGAACACTGCCATGACCTAGAACTAAGCCGATAATGGGAAAACTAACATGCATCTAGACCTTCTATACTTCTATTAACAATCAGAAGCTTCCAAATACATTGCATGGGGTCGCAAGACGGCCAAACCCGCTCCATTAAAGGGCCTCCTGTTTCCTTCTTGTTTTAATGCATCAGAGAATGTACTTTATAAGCAAAGATTTAGATTATTTTTTTTGAGCAGTGTATATACTTGCCAAATTTGCAAAAAATAAATAAAGGGAACACTCAAATAACACATCCTAGATCTGAATGAATGAAATATGGCACATCAGTGCGAGCTGTGGCAAGAAGGTTTGCTGTGTCTATCAGCGTAGTGTCCAGAGGCTGGAGGAGCTACCAGGAGACAGGCCAGTACACCAGGAGACGTGGAGGGGGCCGTAGGAGGGCAACAACCCAGCAGGACAGCTACCTCCGCCTTTGTGCAAGGAAGAACAGAAGGAGCACTGCCAGAGCCCTGCAAAATGACCTCCAGCAGGCCACAAATGTGCATGTGTCTGCACAAATGGCTAGAAACTGACTCCATGAGAGTGGTATGAGGGCCCGACATCCACAGAAGGGGGTTGTGCTCACAGCCCAACACCGTGCAGGACGCTTGGCATTTGCCACAGAACACCAGGATTGGCAAAGTTGCTACTGGCGCCCTGTGCTCTTCACAGATGAAAGCAGGTTCACACTGAGCACATGTGACAGTCTGGAGACGCTGTGGAGAGCGATTTGCTGTCTGCAACATCCTTCAGCATGACTGGTTTAGCAGTGGGTCAGTAATGGTGTGGGATGGCATTTATTTGGAGGGCTGCACAGCCCTCCGTGTGCTCACTAGAGGTAGCCTGACTGCCAGTAGGTACCGAGATGAGATCCTCAGACCCCTTGTGAGACCACATGCTGGTGCGGTTGGCCATGGGTTCCTCCTAATGCAGGACAATGCCAGACCTCATGTGGCTGGAGTGTGTCAGCAGTTCCTGCAAGATGAAGGCATTGAAGCTATGGACTGGCCCGCCCGTTCCCTACACCTGAATCCAATTGAGCACATCTAGAACATCATGTCTCGCTCAATCCACCAACGTCAGGTTGCACCACAGACTGTTCAGGAGTTGGCGGATGCTTTAGTCCAGGTCTGGGAGGAGATCCCACAGGAGACCATCCGCAACCTCATCAGGAGCATGCCCAGGCGTTGTAGGGATGTCATACAGGCACATGGAGGCCACACACAATACTGAGCCTCATTTTGACTTGTTTTAAGGACATTACATCAAAGTTGGATCAGCCTGTAGTGTGGTTTTCCACTTTAATTTTGGGGGAGACTCCAAATCCAGGCCTCCATTGGTTAATAAATTTGATTTCCACTGATGATTTTTGTGTGATTTTGTTGTCAGCACATTCAACTTTGTACAGAACAAAGTATTCAATGAGAATATTTCATTCATTCAGCTCTAGGATGTGTTATTTGAATGTTCCCTTTATTTTTTTGAGCAGTTATGCCTTTTTGGATATCCAATATGCAGTACAGTAGAACGCATTACATTACAGGAGCTCAACTGCACACTTGAGGTATTGTTCAATGTCTGGCTTGTTGGCAGATTCCACCCACTGTCAACTAGCAGAATTATAAATGCAGCTCTGCACTGTAACTATATGTTCACATGTGATGGAAAAATCTGAGCGGATTCTGTTACAAATCCATGTGCGTTACATTAAGAGTCCTTGTGGATTTCATACTTTGCAGAGGTTGAAATCCAGTGAAGTCAGTGCAAATAATTGATATGCTGCAGATTTAAAATCCGCAAATAAATTATCCGTAGAGCCTGGAAGAGAATTTTTAAATCTTTTGCTTTGGCATCCTGACAATGCCGAATCAGTAAGAAGCTGGTTAGTAGGGGTGACGGGTGTCAGTCCCCCATTGATCGCCTATCCTCATGAAACGGGTTGTCCAGTACTTTATATTACACCCCCCACCCCCACCGTATCCCCCCGGGGCCCCTAAGGATTTTTGTAATTACCTTAAGTTGCAGATACTGCCTGTGAGCGACGCTATCACTGGCCGCTCACGTGAACCCCGGCTGCAGCCAGCTCGGACATAAGCGGACGTCACGACAAGTGGTGTCAGCAGCTGAGGGTCCCTCTTCCGCGTTCCAGGTGGATGCCAGGCTGCCCATCCACCGCATGCTCTGCCTCTCCCCATTCATTGGGAAAGCGCACAGTGGATGCTGGGTGTGATGCAGGGGGGGGGGGGGAGGTAACCCAGCCCACAACCCAGCAGCCACCGCAGGGACCCCAGCGCCGAGTCAAGCCTCACTTGTCGTGACGTCAGCGCGGGGTCACGTGATGCCTGTGAGCGGCCAAGGATAGCGTCGCTCACAGGCAGAAACAGCAACGTAAGGTATTTACAAAAATCCTTAGGGTCCCCGGGGGGATACAATGGGGGGTGGGGGTGGGTTAATAAAAAGTACTGGATAACTTCTTTAATATCACACTCGTAGAAAATCAATTACACTATGGTTTCATTTTAATATTAAGAGTTTTGTGTTAAAGACGGGTAACGTTAAAGCAGCTTTCTGATGATTGTTTTATGGCCCTAGCATATACAGAAATTAATAACTAATCTAAGGTATTGAATTAAGCTCCATTAAAGGGTTGGACTATATGCAGAGCAAAAGCCACAGTAATCAAAAATAGCACATGACACACACAGGGTGGAACAACCCAACCACGGAAGTCATTAAACTATGGAGTGTCATGAAACCGGTCGCATGGACCTAGTGATAAAAGTAAAGAGTGCTTTATAAATGAAACAAAACCACAGCGCACATGATCTGGGCAGCACCAGGCAGCTTTCCATTAGCAGTTTTCTGTGTTCTTAGCATGTTTTGTATACATTTGGTCAATATTTTTAGTTTCTGCTGGAGATAATGGAAATATTCAAAATAAAAGGTGATTAAGCCGTAATAGTGACCCATCAGTAATTACATTATCACTTCTACAGCATACAAGGGTCCTGTGAGTATTTTTGCAAAAAGGCTGTGTGACACTACAGTTTAAAATCTTCATCAGTCAGAGGTTTAGATTTGTTAATCCAAGAGATATACACCATTATCTTTGTGTTGCCTTCTATTGGTCTGTGGAACAATGAATGTTTGCTAATTATGTTGATTAACCTTTGTGGACCCTGTGGCTTATTGACTCACAAGCCAGGAGGACAATCTAAGCAAATTCATTAAATGCTCAAACAATGAGACATGAAGCTGACCCCCTCCCCCCCAACCTGTGGATGTACACTTAAAAAGGACATGTGCTTCTGCAGCAGGGGAGACTTGGAACAGAAATTAGAAAGTCTGATCCTTGACTCTCCCTGTAAAGTCTTTCTTCACACCATTAGCTTGAAAGCATGGCTTTAACCAAAGAAACCCAGATTTGGATTCTACATGATTCCAGTCTAAGGATCTATGGCCCTGACTGGAAAGCTACAGCTCCATTGACCATCAGGGAGCCAATGGATACATTTGGGGAGACCAGGTTGAGACGATGAAGTCGCCTGGCCCCATGGATATGTTGTTTGGAGTTGCTAGAAATGACCCTCCGTTCACCTGGAACCCATGGAGACATTTAGAGAAGCCAGATTGGGACCAGCCGGTCATCTGGCCCCATGGAAACTGAGAGGCTATGCTGGGACCCTCGGGTCTCCTGGCCTTGTACCCCGATGGACTGCTAGCTTACTAAGCTTGCTGCTACCTCCTATCATTGGGGAACATGGCAAGCCTTCTACCATGCGTTTTTTAAGCATTTCCGCAGCGGTAAAAATGCTGCAGCCTATAGCTGTGTGCCCACGATGCGTTTTTTAAGCGTTTCCTCAGCGTCTTCACTTGCTGGCAGCTAGTCATGGACTGAAGGACCTGCGCTGACGTCAGTCATGCAACGCTGAAGTCGGCAGGTCCTGCAGTGTACCGCTGCCGGCAAGGGAGAACGGAGGGAATCAAGACACAGGGGGCCATCGGAAGGTAAGTATATATTTATTTTTTACCATTCTTTTCGATCACAGTATATAAATCCATGCCGTTTGCATGGATTTATATAGTGTGACCAAGTTGACAAGCACTTTCCAAGTGATGCTAAAATCGCTTGGAAAGCGCTTGTCAACCCGCATGCGGAAATGCATGTGAAGAACGCTTCACTTCCGCTTGTCCCTGGCACTTCTGCATCGTGGGAACATAGCCATATAGAGGGAAAAAAATTATAATATCATATAATAATATATAGATATATCTATCTATCTATCTATCTATATATATAATATTATATGATATTATAATTTTTATTCCTCTATATGGCTATATATATTATACATATATACACACACACACACACACACACACACACACACACACACACGATAACCAAAATATGCACGTTTGTTATCACTACAACCACAATGACCCAAACTATAAAAACTGTACCATAACCCATAAGAATGCCATTCAAATAAATAAGGATCAAAAGGTGTATAGAATAAATAAAATGGTATCACTAAAAACATCACTTTGGCCTGCAAAGAATGCGGCCCACCAAATTAAAAAAATTTCTATGTGTGGCCCATACACACTACAGAGTTTAAGACCCTGGTATAAGCAATCAGACAATTGCAGGTTTAAGCCCCTTTAGGGGACTAAAAACCTAAAGCAAAAAAACGTTAAGGGGGAAAAAAAAAAAAAAAAAAAAAAAGGATTAAGAGATTAATAAAAACATTTTGTATCGCTATGTCCATAAAAGTGCAGACCATCAAAATGTAAAATTTGACCAATAAGGAAAACACCATGGAAAAAAAATGCAATATAATTCTGTATCAATAAATCAGTAAGCTCAGGGCACAATAGGTGAGTACTTATACTGCTCCAGCAACGGAAAAATATAAAAATGATGAAAAGCCAAAAGGAGAGGGAAAAAATGTAAACAAATCCGAAAATTGTCTGCGGGTGCAAGGAGTTAATTTTAGAACAAGCTGATTATTTTTTTCTCAGAATTGGCACTATTAGACTGGCCTCTTCTTTCCATAACTTGAGAAATACCACCTGAAGAAAAATGGTAATAAAATAAAAATAATTATGTTTTGCAAGACAAAATTCTTTGGGTAGCGAAAAAGAAAAACAAAAGCCCCTAACCAAACACCCAGTCATAATAGAATATCCAACAAACCAAAAATCCCCTAGACATTTTAGTAGAAATAAGTAAAGTGAGGTAATATTGCTCGTGAAGGTTACAGAAGGTGCACGGTCAGCATTTCAGAAACAGAGAAGATGCCCTTCAAGCTTGAATCACCGGACAATGGAGCTGACATTTTTATTACAAATGTTGCGTGGTAAGCTTAGATTAAAAAAAAAAAAAAATAAAAAAAAAATAAACAAGTAAAGGTGATCTGCAAGTCAGATCAACCCTCCTGAGCTGTCTATATGGGCCTGTTGGTCATAGGAAGCTGAATAAAATGATACATTGATATCTGTGATCTGATGTCTTATTCCAGAGAAATCAACATTTGTCTATGTAAATGAGCTGCTAAGCTCTATGGGTCCCACATAGATCTCCCTGAGAATCCGCCTCCAGAGCTCATTTTAAATGAAAGTGAAGTTACCAGTGTGAGACATGTAATGACTGAGACAGTCTGTTTCTTCTGATCCACGTCCCACACTGGTAACTACCCCTTTCATTTAAGATCAGCTCTAGAGTCACACGCGCAGGTAGATCGGCATCCACCACGAACCGTACTTTTCGGACTATAAGACACACTATATTCCTCTAAAATTTTGGAGGAAAATGGGGGGTGCGTCTTATAGTCCGAATGATGGAGGGGGTGGGGCGGTAGCGGTGGAGGAGCAGGGCACAGGAGGCAGAAGCCGCCCGCAGCAGCCTACACTGTCCCCGCTGCTAAAGAAAATGAATATTCACTGCTCCCCACACCCATGGGGCGTGGGGAGCACTGAATATTCATGCTCCTTAATAGCGGCACACAGTGTAGCCGCACTGCAGCTCCTGCCAGAATCGCCTGTGCCCGCTGTTAAAGGGTATGAATATTCAACCTCTCTCCATGCCCATGGGCATGGGGTGAATATTCATACCCTTTAATGAGCGGGCACATGAGATAGCCGGCAGCAGCAGGAGCCGCAGCGTGGCTCCGCTGTGTGTCAGCTATGAAGGAGAGTAAAGTCACTGCTCCCCGCGCACACTGTCCCAGAGTGGGGAGCAGTGACTTCCGGCAGCTGATCTCTCCTTGTGAGCTGCGCATGGCAGTGACATCATGCGCAGCTCACATGGAGAGATCAGTGCAGGCAGACAGGACGCAGGAGAGAAGAGAGGCGAGTAGGAGTGTTTATTTATTTATTTTTTTATGTGCAGCATGATGGGGATGAGGGGTGCCATGCATACCAGGACAGGGATGAGGGGTGCCATGCATACCAGGATGGAGGGGTGCCATGCATACCAGGATGGAGATGGGGACCACGTATAAAAGGAAGGGAGGGGGCATATATACCAGGATGGGGGATATTGTCAGAATTGGGGGACATTACCCCTATACCAGTGTCAGCAGAAGACCCCCTCCACCTTAAAAGTGCATCATGACCACATTCTTTGCTTAATTTTTTTTTTTTTTCCTCCTCTAAAACCTAGGTGCGTCTTCTAGTCCAAAAAATATGGTAGTTCTTAAAAAGCACATTTACATATTAAGAAAAAAAAAACATGAATATCTCTAGATTAAGAGATCAGATAGCAAATATCAAGGTATCATTTTATTCAGCTTTCTATGACCTTCATGCCCATATAGATATCTTTGAGGGTTGATCCTACTGAGAGATTCCCTTTAAATGCAGAAGATAGGAAAGGAGATAAAAGATATCTAAAACGACCAGAGCAAAACCAGCCCGCCATGAGGTCATCCAGTAGCTGTCTTCTCTGCCAGGTTCAACATCTAACACTAAGTTACAGAACTAGCATTTCCTAAAAGCACCAATTTCTAAAAAACATCTGTAAAACACAGTTCCGTACAGAGGCACAAAGATTGCCTACGGCTGTTCAGTGCATTGTGGGCAACGCCACGTGGTGCCTAATTATACCCTAGAAGCTCCTCAACTCCTATCAATACACATGAATTGGGAGTATGTATTTTATTTTCTACAAAATGTATAAGATTAAGCTTTCCTCAGAGTGAAACCCGAGTCACAATACAGAAGCAAAAACTTCTGGGGCAACGATATATTTTATATATCCCTTCAAATGAAAAGCCAAACCCATTCCTTCAGATGTCCCAAAAAGCCTGAAGTGGGCTTCAGAGAAAATAATTTTACCCCAGTCCTCTGCAATCCAATACCTATAGTTCCTGCAAAGTTTTTCTCTCTAATGAAGCTCCTTTCAGATTGTTTGGGACAACAGGAAGAGGGATTGTCCGGAGAAGAAAAGGTGAGCACTACCATGAGTCCTGTGTTATGCCAACAGTAAAGCATCCCGAGACCATCCATGCGCGGTGTTTCTTTTCATCCAAGGCAGTGGGATCACTCACAATTTTGCCTAAGGTCACTGCCATGAATAAAGAATGGGATCTAATCATCAAAGAGCAACTTCTCCCAACCATAGAGGAGAAATATGGTGATGAACAATGCTTTTTCCAGCATGATGGAGACCATTGTTTGGCAAGCAAAACTGACATTTTCGTGCATGGCCAGGAAACTCCACAGAACTCAATCCCATTAAAAAACTGTGGTCAAATCCTCAAATAAGGTTGTGGACAAAAACACAGAAATTGTGAAACTGATTAAACAAGAATGGGATGTCAGTCTGGATTCGGCCCAGAAGACAAGAAAAATAAGGGACAACTCTGTAAATATGTATAACTGTACTTCATTAACCTTAGAAACAAAGGACTAAAGGAGCTAAAAACCCTGAAGCAGCAAACTGTAAAAACAAAATTTGTGTCTGTCTTAAAACGTTATCTACACTATGAAAGTACTATGCCCTTTTTCTTCTTCTTCTTTCTTTTTTATTTATATAGCGCGAACATATTTCGTAGTGCTTTATATAATTTACAGATATTGTCGGCACTGTCCCTATTGGGGCTCACAATCTACATTCCCTATTAGTATGTCTTTAGTGTGGGAGGAAACCCACACAAACACGGGGAGAACGCACAAACTCCTTACAGATGTTGTCCTTGGGATTTGAACCCAGGACTCCAGCGATGCAAGGCTGCAGTGCTAACCACTGAGCCACCGTGCTGCCCTTTTGGTAGCGGTCAGCTTAGCCAGATCTTTATTATAATGAGCTGTCTGTGTGCCTGTCAAATAAAAAAATAAATAGAAAATCAATCAGGAGAAGAGTGGGCATGGTGCTTTCCAAGAATCATTGCTACTTTGTTCTGGTTGTCATTTGAGGGCTTTAGACAATTAGGTCTTAACCCTTTAATGACCAGACCATTTGCCTTTTTTTTTTTGCTCCCTTTCTTCCCAGAGCCATACATTTTTCGGTCAACATGGCCATTGTGAGGGTTTTTTTTTTGTGGGACAAGTTGTACTTTTGAACGACATCATTCGTTTTACCATATTGTGTACTGGAAAACGGGAAAACAAATCCAAATGCAGTGAAATTGCAAAAAAAAAAAAAGTGAAATTCCAGTTTTTTTTTTGTTTTTTTTTGTTTTTTTTTTTAAACCACGTTTACTGAATGCTAAAACTGACCTGCCATTATTATTCTCCAGGTCATTACGAGTTTGTAGATACCAAACATGTATAGGTTCTTTTATATTTGAGCTGTGAAAAAAATCCAAAGTTTGCTTTAAAATAAAAAAAAAATAAAAAAGGCGCCATTTTCTGAGACCCGTAGCGCCTCCATTTTTTGGGATCTGGGGCCGACTGAGGACTTACTTTTTGTGCGCTGAGCTAACATTATTATTGATACCATTTTGGAGTAGATCCGATGTTTTGATCGCCTGATACTGCATTTTATTGAAGTGTTGTGGCTACCAAAAAAAAACCCAAAAAAACGTAATTCTGGCATTTACATTTTTTTTCTCATTACGCCGTTTACCAATTGGATTAATTATTTTTTATGTTGAAAGATCGGGCGATTCGGAATGCGGCAATACCAAATGTGTGTGCACGCTTTTTTTTGAATGGAGTGAAAGTTGGGGGGGGGGGGGGGGGCGGCATTTAAACTTACATATTTTTTATATTTTTAAAAATTTTCTTTTCTTTTTTTAAACTTTTTGCATGCTTCAATAATCTCCATTGAGGCCTAGAAGCTGCAGTTATCTGCTTGTCTCTGTGCCACACAGGCAATGATCAGATCGCCTGTGTGTAGCAGATTTGCTCACTTGCTATGAGAGCCGACTGCTGGGCGGCGCTCATAGCAATCTGGTAGTGACAACCACAGGGGTCTCCTACAGACCCCAGGTTGTCATGCCAATCCATTGGTGACCTGCGATCAGGTGATGGGGTCGCCGATGGACGGGGCCAATGACGTGCTTCCTGGAAGCGCGAGTTGACAACGGCATTTAACTAGCTAACAGCCGCAGGTGGATTCCATGTGTCCAGAAAGGTGTGGGCTCAGCGCCGAAGCCCGCACAAAGCAGGGGGTTATGACATGTGTTGTACTATTAAGGAACACGTCATAAAGGGGTTAAAGAGTAGTCATCACTAACATTTTTATTTTATAAATACTATATAAAATACTATTACTAAATTTATACTATACATGAACATGTAATGTATCTGATTGGAGAAATCTGCTTCTTTCTCCACCAGGACTAATTATTCATTATCAAGAGTCTCAATTCTCAGGTAAAATCTGTATTCAGTGAAGACAGACTTTCCCATTATTGAGAGGCGACAGTTGGCGAACTTGCAGCACAACGCCTGTAGCCAACTCTTCACACCATAGAATTTTGAAAGTAGCAACTGTCATCTATAAGTATTTGATACGCTGCCGATTTTGCTCAGTCCCACCTACAAAGAATGGAGAGGTCTGTAGTTTTTATCGTAGGTACATTTCAACTGTGAGACAGAATCTAAAAAGAAAAAACAGAAAATCACATTGTATGATTTTCAAGTAATTAAATTGCATTTTATTACATGAAATAAGTATTTGATCACCTACCAACCAGCAAGAATTCTGGCTCTCACATACCTGTTAGTTATTCTTTAAGAAGCCCTCCTACTCTGCACTCATTACCTGTATAAAAGACACCTGTCCACACACAGTCATACTCCAACCTCTCCACCATGGCCAAGACCAAAGAGCTGTCTAAGAACACCAGAGACAAAGTTGTAGACCTGCACAAGGCTGGGATGGGCTACAGGACAATAGCAAGCAGCTTGGTGAGAAGGCAATAACGGTTGGCGCAATTATTAGAAAATGGAAGAAACACAAGATGACTGCCAATCTTTCTCAGTCTGGGGCTCCATGCAAGATCTCACCTCGTGGGGTAAGGATGATTCTGAAAAAGGTCAGGAATCGGCCCAGAACTATAGGAGAGGACCTGGTCAATGACTTGAAGAGACCTGGGTCCACAGTCTCAAACATTACCAAGAGTAACGCACTAAGCAGTCATGGATTAAAATCCTGCAGGGCACGCAAGGTCTCCTTGTTCAGGTCAGCACATGTCCAGGCCCATTTGAAGTTCGCCAATGATCATCTGGATGATCCAGAGGAGGCATGGGAGAAGGTCATGTGATCAGATGAGACTAAAAGAACTTTATTGGTATCAACTTCACTCACCGTGTTTGGAGGAAGAAAAATCAGTACAACCCCAAGAACACGGACTCAACAGTCAAGCATGGTGGGGGAAACATACTTTGGGGGTGCTTTTCTGCAAAGGTAACAGGACGACTTCATCGTATTGAAGGGAGGATGGATGGGGTTATGCATCATGAGATTTTGGCCACTCTTCACTGAAAACAGATTTTACCCATAAATTGAGAATCAAAGAGGAGTCCAGGAGCAGTAAGATACAAAGTTTCTTATCAGAGAAATCTGCAATATATCTTATTTTCACGTGTACTATTGCTTTATGAAATAAAAATTAAAACCACCTTTATGCTTTCATGTTGGTTCATGAGCTGGTGATGAATGCGGTATGTCATTTTAAGCCAAGTTCCCATGATGAGCTCTTGATGTTGCAGCATTTCTGCCCCATATTGTAAATTAGGTTACTTGCCTTTTTATCGCCATTTTGTCTCTTTTAGTATGTCAGGTTTTAAATAAAGCCGTTTTGTCTTTAATACTTAACTGCATTTGTAATATATGGATTACACAAGTTTTTAGTTTTCCACAGCAGACATGCACTAAAAACGCTTTTGAGTTTTTCTTTAACTTACGGATTTTCTGTATCAAACACAAGTCTATGGAAAAACTCACTGGAGTTGTACAACTTTACCAAATTCTTAGGCTGCGTGCACACGATGCGTTTTTCATGCGTTTCCGCTGCGGAAGCGGAAACGCATCAAAAACGCATGGTAATCCGCACCCCATGGTACCCAATGGCATTCCGCAATGTCAATGCACATGCTGCGGATTTTTCCGCAGCACTCATAAATCTGCAGCATGTTCATTAATTTTGCGGAAGCGCCGCCATTGACTTGCATTGAGACGCATAGAATCCGTGTCTGTACATTTGTACACGCGGATTATATGAGTCTTTATGTGCGGATGGTACCCAGTTCTGGAGGAGAGAAGACTCTCATCCAGACCTGGGTACCATTGTACCGGTAAAAAAAAGAATAGAGTAAAAAATAAAGTTTATATTCACCTGTCCGGCGGCCCCTGCAGCGCTTCTCCTTCCAGGACCTGAGATGACGTTGCGGTCATGTGACCTCAGGCTGTCTCGCGAGAGCCCGGCAACCAGGAAGAAGCCAGGACGAGCGCGACAGCACACGCGGTGGGGGATCGGGGGTAAGTATAGCTTTATTTTTTTATTTTTACGGTCACTGTATAAATCCATGCCGTTTGCATGGATTTATACAGTGTGACCTAGTTGTCAAGCACTTTCCAAGTGATGCTATCGCCTGGAAAGTGCTTGTCAGTCCGCATGCGGAAACACATGCGTTAACGCATGTGAATCCGCATGTATTCTGCAGGAAAAACGCATGCACAATCTGCATGCGTTTTTTCTGCCAGGGAGATGCAGAAATGCTGCAGAAATTTTCTGCATCGTGGGCACATAGCCTTATGAAAACATTTACAGCACATCCTGCATTGAACTACTGTGCCCAATTTATTATATATTTTAGGAGTCCTTGCTCATTTTATACCAACTCCACAGCCCTGTGTAACGAAATATCCACAATAAAACACTTGAATGTTAAAATTTTGTGGTTTCGTTGAACTCAAAAAAATTTTTTGCCGGCACTGTACACATAGTTCACAAGAAAGATTGGTCTCCTTGCCACAAGTTTGTTCGAATCAGCCAATGTTCCACAACTAATGCATGGGGAGGCAGGAAAGGAGCAGCTGGATCAGGAGTTGAAGAGGGGAATGATTTTTGCAGGGAAAGAGACTTCCTATACACATGACCGGAAGTTCAGAAAATGGCTTCCGGTCATGTGCAGTGCACACCACTGAAGCTGGGAAGCATACACCCGGCTTCAGAGATGCAGTGGTGCTGCCGGAATGGGTGGCTCGCGTGTGCGAGATGTGCATGAGGGGCGATGAGGGGCGATGAGGGGGCGTGATAACATGGGAAGAGAGATTACTAGTCTGGGGATACTAATGCCCCATCAACTAGTCAAAGTCCTCATAGTCGCATATGAAACTGGGACATTAAGAATGCTTTTTAAAAGCATATTTAACTGAATTACGTTATACAGGGCTGGACAGGCAGGGTATTCTGTTATACATAGGTGAATGCTGCTGGGTTGGAGGGCATGGGGGCTCTGACAAATTCCCTTTAAAGCGCCATAAATTACATTGCTTGATCGTTACAGGGTTTTAGGGCTTATTTTGCTTTACAAACTATAGTTTCCAATTAGGGGTACATAACTTTTTCATCAACTTCTATTCCATATTTTTCTGCCAAGGATGAATCGAAGACAACAAAATCTGGAATTGATTTTATTATTTTTTTCCCCAGTGTTCACCATGCAGTATAATTAAAGGGACTGTCCAATAGTGGGACAAAAGTCTGCAATCACTATGCCATATGCCGATGCGAGTGGGTGGTCATATGAGGCTCTATATCTGATTTGCATACTTGCGGTAACATGCCGACTAGAGGTGTACAGCTTTTCTCAATTCACTTCTAAGGAGAGAAGCCTCACGTATTTACTCAGCATGTAACTGTAAATACACAAAATCACATACATGGGCAATATGATAGCCCACTTGCACATCACCCACTGTCACAATTCAATAGTCTGCAGTCACATATACAGTGGCTTGCAAAAATATTCACACCTGTGTACAATCTAAGTGTCACATGGTCTGTCAGTATATACACACTTTTCTGATAGGCCAGAGGCTGCAACACACATCTCCAAACAAGTCAGAGACAAAGTTGTTGAGAAGTACAAGTCAGGGTTGGGTCATAAAAAAAATATCCCAATCTCTGATGATCCAAGAAAGGGCTGCCCAAAAAAAAGACCTCTCAGCCCAGGCAAGGAGGGCATTAATCAGAGAGGAAGCAGAGACCAAAAGGTAACCCTCAAGGATTTGCAGAGTTCCCAAGCAGAGACTGGAGTATCTGTCCATATGACCACAATAAGCCGTACACTCCATAGTTAGTCTTTATGGAAGAGTGGGAAGAAAAAAAAGCCTTCACCTACACACAAAAATTGTAAGGCTAGGTGCAGACGATGCAGAAATGCTCAGGATTTTTTCCTGAGCGTTTCTGCATCTCCCTGGCAGAAAAAAAAAAGCATGCGGATTGTACATGCGTTTTTCCTGCCAGGGACATGCGGATGTGAAGCGTTCTTCACTTGCATTTCCGCATGCGGGTTGACAAGCGCTTTCCAAGCGATTTTAGTATCACTTGGAAAGTGCTTGACATCTTGGTCACACTATATAAATCCATGCAAACGCGATGGATTTATGTAGTGTGACCGAAAGAATGGTAAAAAAAAAAAGTAAAAATCTATACTTACCTTCCGATGGCCCCCGGAGTCTTGCTTCGCTCTGTCCTGGCTGAAGGACCTGCCGTCACATGACTAAATGACGTCAGCGCAGGTCCTTCAGTCCACTGCAATCTGCTGGCAAGCGAAGATAAGGAGACCGGGGGCCATCAGAAGGGAAGTATAATATTTATTTTTTATTTTATTCTTTTTTTTACAGGAGAAGAGTCTCCTGTCCTCCACACCCGGGTACCATCCGCACATTGAAACGCATGGAATCCGCATCTACAGATCCAGTGATGCGGAATCCATGCGTTCCAATGCAAGTCAATGGCGGCGAAAACGCAGCGCTTCCGCAAAATAATTGCTAGTGCTGAGGTTTTTTTCTGCAATGATAATCCGCATGTGCTGTGCACATGCTGCGGAAATTTCCGCTGCGGGTTATCATTGGGGCACACGGCAGACCTTCTACCAAGCGTTTTTTAAGCGGTTCTGCAACAGAATTGCCGCTGCGTAAACGCTTAAAAAACGCATAGTGGGCACACCGCCTAAAGCTCGTTTTGAGTTTGCCAAAAGACATGTGGGAGACTCCCCAAATATAAGAAGGAAGGTGCTGTGGTCAGGAGACCAAAATTGACGTTTTTGGCCACCAAGGTAAATGCTATATCTAGCGCCAAACCAACACAGCTCATTACCTCAAGAACACCATCCCCACAGTGAAACTTTTTGGCAGCAGGGACAGGGAAAAATGATCCGAGTCGAGGGGAAGATGGATGGTGCAAAATACAGGAATAATCTTGAGCAAAACCTGTTTCAGTCTGTCAGTGATTTGAAACCGGGACGGAGGTTCACCTTCCAACAAGACAATGCCACAAAGCATACCAATAAAGCAACACACAAGTGGTTTAAGAGGAAACGTGGAAAAGTTTTGGAGGGGGGGGGGGGGGGCTAGTCAAAACCCAGACCTTAATCAAATGGAAAACCTGTGGTCAGACTTGAAGATTGCTGTTTACCAGAAGACACCATTTACCGTATTTTTCGTAATAGAAGACGCTCCCCCCCCCCCCCCCCCCCCACACACACACACACACACACACACTTGGGAGGAAAATGGGGGTGTGTCTTATAATCCAAATGTAATTTACCGGAGGAGGTGAAGCGGGGTTAGAGGCAGGGTTGCTGCTGCAAGAGACCGGCAGCAGAAGTAGTGAGGTGATGTGAGGCCCCGTGCTGGGAGGAGGAGGGTGTCCTAGCAGTGCGAGGCTGCGGGCCTTGGGCCTTCATAAAATGTGAGCAGTGAGCAGAGTCCCCTTCCCATTGATTGCCCTGCAGTGGGCTTTGAGAAAATGGCTGCCTGAGGCGACGGCATGTGCGCAAATTGAGATCTCACGAGATATTTAGCAGAAGCCCTCTGCAGAGAAATCAAAGGGAAGGGGACTCCGCTAACCGCCGACATTTTATGAAAGCCAAGGGCCGCAGCCTCGCACCGCCGGGACACCTACTCCTCCCAACACGGGGCCCGCAGCATTGCCCCACTCCTGCCGCAGCGACACTGCCTCCACCACAGTCGCCATTCCCCTCCCCCCACTCCATTGGTAAACTGCTGTAAAATCAGACTATAAGATGCACCATTTTACTTAAAAAAAAAAAAAATAATAATCCAATTTTCCCCCCAAGATTTGGGGTGCATCTTAGTAGTCCGCAAAATACGGTAACTTGAAGGAGCTGGTGCAGTTTTTCCTTGAGGAATGAGCAAAAAATCCCAGTTTCAAGAAGTCGAAATCTCAAAGACTTATCCAAAGCAACTTGCACCTGTCATTGCCGCAGAAGGGTTGCTACAAAGTACTGACTTTAGTTGGGCGAAGTTATGCACACTGAAATTTCAGTTATGTTGTCCTATTTGTTGTTTGCTTCATAATAAAAAGAAAACCAAAAAAAAGGTTCACAGCTTGGGCATGTTCTTTACATGAACTGATGCAAACCCTAAAAAAAAAAAAAAAAAAAAAAAAAGTGAAATTGCAGGTTGTGCGGTAGTAAAACAATAAAATGCCAAGGGGGTGAATACTTTCGCAAGCCACTGTGCATAAATAAGTTTTGAGTGCCAGAAGACTCAACATACCCAAGAACTGGGAATGTTTATGCCATAAAAGTTTAGGATTCCTATACAAGTCCCTCTTTAATACCAATCTAATGAACTAAAGAATCCTTATGTTAATGATTTACTTATGAATGCATTCAATTCCTGATCTACAGAACCAGTAATCTATAAAAACTAAAGTGAAAGCATAGAAGTCGTGGGATAAAGTGAAGAGGAAGCCAAAATACTAACATTCTGCTGGGGTGTGCCAAATTACTCTGAAGCCAACTGTTCTGTGGAAAGGAGAAAAGAAGTAAGTACTGCCAGGAACCTTCTTTATCTTCCAGCATCAAATGGACAGATATCTTAAAAGAATAATTGCTTGACCTAAAAACAAGCAGACATGAGCAAAAATTGTTTCTTCTTAAGGCGTAGTCCAATTTAGAGAAAAGCAAAAATAAAACCTCTGAGGAATTGAGTGAATGCATCGTCTGCACGGCACAGCTCCTGTTCTCCTATTATGCCCATGCATTACAGGAAAAGTCTATGCCTTTCAAAATGTACCATGTCAGCCCGTGTTCTCACATAGCATGAATACTGCGGGGTTTCTTTGTGCAATAAATCAATGTTTAACAGACAAAGCAAAGTGGATGCGATTTATTGAGAACTCCTGGCCACTGCGTGTTCTAAGACGTTGTTGAACTGTGCGGTTTTCAGTACGAGTTTTCACTATAGGCTTGTAAAAAACGCACAATGCAGTTAAAGGGAAGGGGATTTTTATTTTTGCATTAAATAATTAGATTATATAATCAATTATTTTTAAATACAAAATTAAAATGACTGGCTTAATTGTTTTTTATTCAGTCACTCGGGGCTGCAACTTTCATTTGCTGGTGTGTACGACACTTATCTCAACTACGGCAGCTCCTGGGTATAGGACAGGGGTCGACAAAGTTGTTCAGAATCTAGGAGCCAGCCAAAAAATTAAGGAGCCAGAATTTTTTTTAAGCAAACTTGGTTTTTAATTTAACAAAAAAAAAAACATTACAAACAACATTTTACTTTTAAAGATAATAAATATTATATTTTGATATTTTAGATTTTAGGCAACATTCTAGTGTTTTTCACTTTGCTTTTTGTGGCCATGAACATGCCTTGTGATTTTAGAGCTGAAGTACCAGTGGTCCACAGCCTTGGCAGGATCAAACGCCTTCACAGATGGCCCATTCATGGTGATCATAAACAAGTCACTTAAACTTTCTTCTTGCATCCTTGATCTGAATTTATTTTTGACCATGTTCATCAAACTAAATCCTCTTTCACAACATGAGGTTGAGACAGGGAGCACCGCCACAATCGACAACAGGTTTCCCAGAACTGGAAATCTCTCGGTGTTGGAGAGTGCCAAATCCAGAAGCTCACACAGTTTCTTTCCTTTTCCAAGGACCTTAAACTCATACCACTCATTGAGGAGTGAGTGAATGCATTGGTCATCACTTTCAGGTGGAGATAGCTGTTTACAAAAATGATGAGCCAATGCAGTAATCTCAACCACACCGTAGTCTTGCAATGTTGTTCCTGCTGGCCAGGCAAAGGTGTCAAACACTGCGGTGGATCTTTCAATATTTATATCACTTAGAAATCGCACTGTCAAGTATTTAACTGCATGATTAATTAAATTAGCTTTTTCCTGCTGAATTGATGCAGCTACAGTGTTGCTCAGTCCATGTAGCTGTACATTTTGAAACAGTCCTTGAAGAGATGTTCCTGAGACAAATCTGGCCTCATGTTGTTTTGGTGCATCTCTAAGTGAATTGATTGTTGAAATTGTGCTTTTCACATGCAACTCAATTGTGCTTAAAAAAAGCTCTTCCCTTTGAAATATAAGTGACAAGTTTTTAAGAATTTCCAGATAGTCCAGTAGAAAATGGAGCATGTGAACAAATTTAAAATCTGTGAGCTTTCTCAGTAAACCATGGGCAGCTGCAGAGGCACTGTCTTTTTCCGCAGCCACACTTTCTAGGTGGATTGTCACGCATTTCCAGTCTTTGACAAGTGCAGACAGAGCACCGACTTTGCTTGCTACCCATCTGACATTATGCAAGTATTGGAATTTCAGAATTGTAAGCTGCAGGTTTTCTGCTACTTGCTTCAGCTGTCGCATTCTCTTAGGTGAGTATTGATAAAATTTGTAGAGTTTCTTTAAAATAGAGTCAAAATCATCAATTAATTTAGCTTGTTTTACTGAACTTAATACACTTAAGTTCAATCGGTGTGCAACACAGTGAATGCCAATTAAATGACTGATGTTTTGGCGTATTTTCTGCACCAAGCCATTTTCGGTCCCAATCATGCTGGCAGCACCATCTGTACCAATGGCAATCAAGTGACTTGAAGAAAGCCAGCCTACAAGACCAAGTGTTCTAAGTTCTTCTGTGAGCGCTTCTAAATATCCATCTGCAGTAGCCATTTCAAGAGGCGAAACAGAAAGAAATACTTCTTTGACCCTGTTGTCCTTGATGTACCTGACATACAGAATCAGTTGTTCAACCCCTGCTTTGTCAGTTGAGCCATCTAGCATCAAGCTGACATATTTTGCCTCTTTGAGCTCACTGATTAGGTTTTTCCTGATTATTTCTGCAATATGGGAAATTAATTCTTTGCATCTTTTATCGTTTGCATATTCCTGTCGCACAGCACTCCCTAATTTCTCCGTCAACTCTAGCAACCCTTCAAAATCTGTGAAAGGTCTGTTGTTTTTGGCAGTATAATAGGCCACATTAAATAGAATGGTCATATGTTTAAAAATGTCTTCATCCATTTTCCTTATACAAGCAGCCAATGGAGTAGCTTCTGGAGCCAACGCTGCATGTTTAGCCTCCACACAATTTAGATGCTGGAGAGACTTTGCTGCTTTTTGAAGGTTTCAAGTTTAAAGGGTCCTGAAAATCCTTTTACGATCCTAGATGCTTGGTCAGCAATGCCAGGGAAGGAAGCACAAATCTCGCATATAGCTATACCAGTTGTATGGTCAAATTTAAGCCATGCGAGTTCTTTACACCACTCTTGCCTAAATCTCCTGGGTCCAGCAGTTTGACAACGGCTTGTTGATGGGGACTCCTCTGCTGGTGGGTCAACTCTTGTTTCTTCAGTTACCTGTTGCCCGGCACTTTCTACCTGTTGCACTGCGCTTTCAAGAGAGGTCTTTGTAAAGAACTGTGTCATTTTCAGTTGCTTTTCATTTTCTGGTATTCTCTCTGTTGCTCTGCGCTTCATTTTTTTCCTGAACCCAGAAAAGAAAAAAAAAAAAAAAATGTGCACTTTGCTCTGCTATGCCAATTATAACTTACACATGATCTCTTTACCCTTCTTTGTCCGAGTGGACGAGGCAGTACTCCGGCTTCGTTCTCCCGGCGGCACCCGACTTTGTTCTTCCAGCAGCACTCCGCAGTCCGCCATATAGTACCCATATAATAATGGGATACACTGTGAATATACTGCCATATAATTACAGCATATACTGTGTATATACTGCTATACCCTACTTACAAAAAGATTTAGCAATGTAGGAAACTCCATTCAGTGGTGGTCCAGCAGGATAGGGTCTCTCAGCACTTCTAGAGAAGATTAAAAATCAATCTGCCTTATTATCCATATATTTTATTTTCTAACCATAAGAAGTTTCAAATCCTTTTTTGTAGGAACAACACTTTTCTAAATCAATGAAACAACATACTCACCTTAAATGTTTTTTGGAGGGAAAAGTAAAGATAAATTGTTGTTCCGTTTTTTTCTTGACATTTTTTTTTTTTTAATTTTTACGAATGCTTTAAAAATTGCTTTTTTAAAAAAAATAAATAGATGTCATTACATTTATAAATTTTTTATATTCTCAGTTTTTTTCTCAGAAAAATCAAAGAAACTAATTTTTTTAAAAATATGCCTGTTCCGTTTTTTTGTTGACAAACTGTACATATAGACCCCCTCACACACGGCGTCTCCCCGGGGAGCACGGCCTTTGTATGTACTTACACAGGTAGCGGGAGATGAGAACGGGCCCCCGGCCACAGCGATCCTTCCCCCGTAACCCAACTTTCCCTGTCCAGTCCCGGAGCATAAGGGGGGCGGAGCAAAGTGGAGAAGGCGGCCTGAGCGATACTGTCCCTGCTTCCTCCGATTGGATGACTCCGTGCAGGAGGTGGGATTGGATTGAGTGTATTTTTTTTTCTTCTCAACTCCTCAAGCACCAGGCAACATTTTCTAGGCGCCAGACAACATTTTCTAGGCGCCACTGGCGACCAGGCGCCTGGGTTTGTCGAGCCCTGGTATAGGAGACTGCGGTCGGTGTCTGACCGCATCTCCTACACTGTGGCTGCCTCCTGCTGTGATCTGGGCACGCCCAGGAGGCACTATACTACGCAGAGGTCTAGGTGGGGGCTGCACTATACTACGCAGAGGTCTAGGTGGGGGCTGCACTATACTACGCAGAGGTCTAGGTGGGGGCTGCACTATACTACGCAGAGGTCTATGTGGGGGCGCACTATACTATATCTAGATACAGGGCTCAGTGCAGTGTAATACATGCTAAGATTAATCGGAGCACGTGATACACTCCACATATCTAAGCCCAGCTTATGATACAGCAAACAGCATCAACCAACAGAATCAGCGCTGCCGGCTGTCCTCTGTGACACTGTACATATCCCAGTATCACATTGCAGTCACCAACAAAATGTCACCGCACTGTGATCCTAAACGTCAACCTTATCCAGAAGAGGAGGAAAGGTGTGATGTCACACAAACACAAGCAGATCCCGCCCCAATTTACCACAGTCCTAATGTGAGCTAGCACTACACTAGGAATTTACATGTGTGAACTCAGCCTAATGCTTCATTTCCCCTGTGGTGTGCTGCAAAGGTATTTAATAGCCAGCACTGGACTCGTCCACCGCGTGGAGCTGATTGTCATCGGTCTGGTAATCAGTTTATGCTTAGGTCACTTATCTAACAAGCAGCGAACGCCCAAAGAGAGAGTCTAAGTAAAAGTCATTTCCAGCCATATCAGCGGGTGACAGCAGAGTGATCACATGAGCAGGCCCCTGGGGAGGACGGGACCAATGCAGCATAGACAGTGCAGCATGTCCTTCTGTACTAGAAACACATGGCACCGTACAATGACCCTTCTTGGTGATTTAGGGGGCTTTTTCACAATTGCGGTGTTTTTTCCTATTGAGAACTTGTTAGTATCTGGAGCTCCTCATCTATTGTTCAGCAAGCATATCGCTTAGCAAGAACTCATCTAGTCCTGGGCGACTCCGCATTACTGAGAAAACCCAATTAGTTAACTGGATACTATGAAATGCCTCATCCTTCCTACGGTGGAGTTCAGACAAATTGTACCACAATGCCACAACCTCAGCCTGCTCCAATGTAGACAATCCGAAATTCACAGCGACCTGCTCACTCACACGTCACCAGGACGGCACTGGATCCAACAATAACATAATTAACGTGCCAACAGAGCAGGTAAGCCAGGGAATCTGACATCCAGTGCCAACACAGGGCAGTGAGGGAAGTAAACGAGAGATGAAATGCTTCCATGCGTCTCTACTCACTGAGCCAGCAGTGGTGACACATGACATATGTATGCCGACCTGATCAGTAACACGGCAAGTGCAAACTCACTCATGACTAATTCTTAAACGGCCACTTGTAAAACTCGTTTTTTTATTATGAAATCTCATAAGGATAATGGTCACCACTGAGAACACTGATGTAATAAGACCGACTGTAGATTTCATGGTAATGTGAACATAATCCCCCAGAGTACAGAAAACTACAACCAGAAGCGGTGCGATCCCTTACAGCTGACCTGTTGCAAAAACACAAAAATACTGTAAAAACACCAACAGGCCACCACATCCGCAAACTGCTTTTAGAACTGTCCCAATTCTCATGCTCTGCACCATAACATTCACTAGTTGTGTGTGGGAATCTCATATTCAGGAGCATTCTACAGTGGTTTGCGAAAGTATTCATCCCTTCTGACTTTTTACCTATTTTGTTACATTACAACCAGTGTTTAAATATTTTTGTAACCCGATTTGATGCATCAGCACTAAATAGTCTAAGTTGGTGAAGTGAGAAAAATATAGACAAATTTATAGGATCAAATAACTAAAAATTGGCATGTGCATATGTATTCACCAGGGCTGTGGAGTCTGGTGTCCATTTTGATGGGGTTGGAATAAAATGAACCGACTCCTGAAATACATAATAAATTGGGTACAGTAGGACAATGCAGGATGTACTGTAAAAGTTTTCAGAAGAATTTGGGAAAGTTATGAAATGTCCTATAAATGTTCAGTTTCTGATCTAAGGATCTCGGCTTTTATTTGAGATGAATCTGTGCTGCACTTTATGTACCCGCTCAGTAGTGAGGCCGGGCTGAGGAGTCGGAAGTCAGGGAAATTGAGGTTTGGATTACCAACTCAACTGACCTGGTATTCAATCACCCCTATTGCTATGAAGCCCCTAAAAATTTCTGGTCAAAGCAATTACCTTCATAAGTCACATGCTTAGTGAAAGGAAGACCACCTGTGTGCAATATAAGTGTCACATGGTGTCACGCAAGGTGAGGGAAAGACTAAGTGCAATGAACGAAGGGAAGAGTGGGAGGAAGCCTAAACACTAGGGAAAGGAGGGAGTGGAGACCCCTAGACAGATCTAATATCTGAAAGGCCACAGAGGCTGCAACACCATTAAGCAAGAGGCACCTCTAACCAAACACCATAAAGACCAAGGAGATCTCCAAACAAGTCAGGGACAACGTTGTTGAGAAGTAAAAGTCGAAGTTCTAAAAATATATCTATATCTATCACACAATCTGTGATATCCAAGCAAGGGCCCCCCCCCCAAAAAAAAAACAAAATAAAACAACTCTCAGCCCGAGCAAGGAGGGAATTAGTCAGAGAGGCAGCACAGAGACTAAAAGGTAACCCTGAAGGAGCTGCAAAGTTCCCAAGCAGAGACTGGAGTATCATCTGTCCAAAAGACCACAATAAACCATACACTCCATAGAGGTGGCCTTAATGGAAGAGTGGGCAGAAAAATGCCTTTACTTACAAAAAAATTGTAAGGCTCGTCTTGAGCTTGCCAAAAAACGTGTGGGAGCCTCTTCAAATGTATGGAGGAAGTTGCTGTGGTCCGATGAGACCAAAATTGCACTTTCTGGCCACCAAAGGTAAACGCTATGTCTGGCGCCAAACCAACACAGCTCATCAGGAGGGCGTTAAACTAGAAGAAGAGGGGATGGGAAGAAAAACGCCGGACACGAACATGCAACCAGAGAACATACTAATGAAAGATATGAAGTGCGACAAAGAAGGTCCAAGACAAGATACTTGGAAGGGAGGTAAGAAAATTTCTAATACAATCAACAGGGAGAAGATAGGAACAAAACAAAATCGTGTAAACTGCGTGCTAGCAAATGCCAGGTGCCTGACAAACAAGATGGATGAACTGGAAGCAGAAATATCTACAGGTAACTATGACATAGTGGGAATAACCGAGACATGGTTAGATGAAAGCTATGACTGGGCAGTTAACTTACAGGGTTACAGTCTGTTTAGAAGGGATCGAAGAAGTCGGAAAGGTGGTGGAGTCTGTCTATATGTAAAGACGTTTCTAAAGCCTACAATACGGGAGGATGTATGGGAGGGAAATGAGGAGGTCGAGTCCTTATGGGTGGAGATACATGGGGCAAAAAACAATAATAAAATTATCATAGGAGTCTGTTATAAACCACCAAATATAGCAGAAGCCACGGAAAGTCTATTAATGAGACAAATAGACGAAGTAGCAAAAAATAACGAGGTGCTTATTATGGGGGACTTCAACTACCCCGATATAGACTGGGAAACCGAAAGCTGTAGATCTCAGAAAGGAAACAGGTTTCTGTCAATTATCAAAGACAATTATTTGTCACAACTTGTGCAGGAACCAACTAGAGGGACGGCCCTTTTAGACTTAATATTAACTAACAGGCCAGACAGAATAACTGGGGTGCAGGTCGGGGGGCACCTGGGAAATAGTGACCACAACATTATACAATTCCACATGTGCTTCAGTAGGGTGCCCAGCAAGGGAGTCACAAAAACACTGAACTTCAGGAGGGCAAAGTTTGATCAGCTAAGAGATGCCCTTCACCTTATAGACTGGGATATTACTAAAGATACTAGGAGCACGGATAGAAAATGGGAAATTTTCAAAACAGTCCTACATAGTCACTGTAGAAGGTACATACCTTATGGGAATAAAAGGGCTAGGAATAGGAGGAAGCCAATGTGGCTAAATAAGGAAGTCAAGAGGGCAATGAAAAACAAAAAAAGGGCTTTCAGTAAACTTAAACAAGAAGGCAGCGAGGAAGCGCTAATATCTTATAGGGAAGAAAACAAAATCTGTAAGAAACAAATAAGAATAGCAAAAGAGGAGACAGAGAGACTAATTGCCAAGGAAAGTAAAACGAATCCCAAACTGTTCTTTAACTATATAAACAGTAAAAGGATTAAAACTGATGGAGTTGGCCCATTGAAAAATAACCTGGGTAAAATCATAGAGGGCGATGAGGGTAAAGCAAACCTACTCAGTAGCTTCTTCTCCACTGTTTTCACAAAAGAAAACAATTTATCGGAGGAAATGCAGAGTGATAAAGTAAACCCTCCGCTAAATATCACCCACCTAACCCAGGAGGAAGTTCAGAAACGCCTAAATAATATCAAAATAGACAAGTCACCAGGCCCAGATGGCATACACCCCCGGGTACTAAAAGAATTAAGTAATGTGATAGACAGACCGCTGTATCTTATATTCAAGCACTCTTTATGGACAGGGACTGTCCCACTAGACTGGCGCAAAGCAAATGTGGTACCAACATTCAAAAAAGGGGTTTAAAAGTGACCCTGGGAACTATAGACCAGTCAGCTTAACGTCTGTTGTGGGTAAATTGTTTGAAGGATTTCTTAGAGATGCTATTGTAGAATATCTTAATGATAATAACTGTCTAACTCCATATCAACATGGATTCATGAGGGATCGCTCCTGCCAAACAAACCTGATTGCCTTCTACGAGGAGGTGAGCTCACAGCTGGACCAGGGAGAGTCAGTGGATGTTGTATACCTTGACTTCTCCAAAGCGTTTGATACCGTGCCACACAAAAGGTTGGTATATAAAATGAGAATGCTTGGTCTGGGGGATAATGTGTGCAAGTGGGTAAATAGCTGGCTGAGTGATAGAAAGCAGAGGGTGGTTATCAATGGAGTAAGCTCAGGGTGTGTCAGGGTTACTAGCGGGGTGCCTCAAGGGTCTGTCTTGGGCCCTATATTATTTAATATATTTATTAATGATCTAGTGGAAGCGTTGCATAGTAAAATAGCAATATTTGCAGATGATACTAAACTTTGTAAAGTAGTTAATACAGATGAGGATAGGGCACAGCTACAGGAGGATTTAGATAATTGGGGAGTTGGGCCAAAAAGTGGCAAATGGGGTTCAATGCCGATAAGTGAAAGGTCATGCACATGGGAAAGAAAAACAGCAGTCACCCATACATATTAAATGAGAAACCGTTGGGGAAATCTGACATGGAGAAGGACCTGGGCGTCTTGGTTAATAGCAAATTAAATTGGAGTGCCCAGTGTCTGGCAGCAACTGCGAAGGCAAATAGAGTCATGGCATGCATCAGAAGAGGAATAGGGGCATATGATGAGAACATTGTTCTTCATCTGTATAAAGCGCTGGTAAGGCCGCACTTAGAATATTGTGCACAGTTCTGGGCTCCGGTGCTCAGGAAAGACATATTGGAGCTAGAGAGGGTACAAGGGAGGGCGACTAAGGTAATAAAGGGAATGAAGGGACTAGAATACCCAGAGAGGTTGTCAAAATTAGGCCTATTTACGTTGGAAAAGAGAAGGCTTAGGGGAGACCTCATAAACATGTATAAATACATCAGGGGGCAGTACAGAGATCTCTCCCATGACCTGTTTATACCAAGGATGGTGACAAAGACGAGGGGGCACACTATGCGTCTGGAGGAAAGGAGGTTCCTGCACCAGCATAGAAGGGGATTCTTTACAGTCAGAGCCGTGAGACTCTGGAACTCTCTGGGAGAGGAAGTGGTGATGTCCAACTCACTTAATGAGTTCAAGAGAGGCCTGGACGCCTTTCTGCCTTTCTTGAGAACAATAAAATTAGATCTTATGCTTAGTTAATTAATCCAGGGATTTAATCTGACTGCCAGATTGGTGTCGGGAAGTGAATTTTCCTCAATGATGTAAATTGGCCTATACCGCATGGTTTTTTTTTTGCCTTCCCCTGGATCAACGCTGCGGAATAGCTGCAGTGCACAAGAAATAGGCTGAACTGGATGGACGCTTGTCTTTTTTCGGCCTTATAAACTATGTAACTATCACCCCAAGAACACCATCCATACAGCATGATGCTGCCTACACCATGTTTCACTGTGGGGAGTTTTTTTGGCAACAGGGGCAGGGAAAATGGTCGAGGGTGGGGGAGATGGATGGTGCGAAATGTTCTTGAACAAAACCGGTTTCAGTCTGTCAGTGATTTGAGAATGGGACGGAGGTTCACCGTCCAACAAGACAATGACCCAAAGCATACTGATTAAGCAACACTCGAGTGGTTTAAGGGGAAATGTGTAGATGTTTTGGAGTGGCTTAATCAAAGCCCAGACCTTAATCCAATTGAGAATCTGTGGTCAGACTTGAAGATTGCTGTTCACCAGAGGAAACCATCTAACTTGATGGAGCTGGAGCAGTTTTGCCTTGAGGAATGGGCAAAAATCCTAATGACAATATGTGGAAAGCTCATAGAGACTTATCCAAATCGACTTGCAGCTGTAATTTCCACAGAAGGAGGCTCTACAAAGTACTGACTTTAGGGGGGTGAATAGTTATGCACACTGAAGTTTTCAGTTATTTTGTCTTTTGTTGTTTGCGTCACAATAAAAAGAAAACCAAAATGTTCACATTTGTAGGCATGTTCTCTAAATGAAGTGATGCAAACCCTCGAAAAAAAAAAAAAAAAAAATCCAGGTTGTGAGGTCATCTTACAAAAAAATGCCAAGGGGGTGGTGTGTGTGTGTGTGTGTGTGTGTGTGTGTGTGTGTGTGTGTGTGTGTGTGTGTGTGTGTGTGTGTGTGTGTGTGTGTGTGTGTGTGTGTGTGTGTGTGTGTGTATATTTTTGCAAGCCACTGTATGTACTGGAACTTCCTTTCCCCCCCTCACTTCCCATTATGCATTACACCTCCAATTTTCTAAAGGCTTGTCTGACCTGAACGTCTTCCTTTTTGTTATGCCTGTATGCAGTTTGTCTGTTTCAGTTTTCTTTACTGTCAGAGGCCCAACCCCACATGCTGTAATCTGTGGCGGTGTCACCATTTCACCTGACAGGCAGTGGGCCGCACTTTGAAGTGATTTTTCAGCAGTTATACTACGTTCACACAACAGAATTTTTGGTCCGTCTGCGGTCTGTGAAAAGAAACCTATCATACGGACAGCACTAGGACCAGTGTTATTCATAACGGGCTGCTCAGATGATTGTTTTTTATCTTGCGATGTCTGTGTGAAAACTAACAAAAACCTGAGCCCATATGGATCATCGGTACAAAATCTGATTTTCATGGATAAAATTAAATTTTTAATATAGGAAACTAGAAATTGTATTCGCTGCTGAAGTGTAAATACGGATGCAATACAGGTGACAGTACAGATGAAAAATGAGGCGTTTTTTCTGGATGAAAATTGGATAATTGTTTTATATGCTGGTGTGAATACAGTCCAAGACCAGATCATTTCTAAATAAAGTGACCTGCAGATAGTCTACTCAGATCTGGCGTACTGCTGAGCAGTAAGTTTCCATACCGACGAAGTAGCTGACATTACGCCAACATGGGTAGATATGCTCTTATCTGTTAATTTGGGCATTTTAGAAAGAGGTGAACCCGATGATCCAGCAGGTGTGACAGAGACGTGGTGCACGGCCAATGTAGAAGAGTCACATTTACAGTATAGGGGGGAGGAGGAGAATAAAAAAGCTAGATCTAAACTAGCCAACTCCACAAAAAAAAAGCCACATGGAAAAATCTTGCCCTGACATCAAATCGACATCCAATCTGTGACAATATAGTAGGTTTATTAACCTTTCAGGCCATTCTGTGCAGCAGGGTGGCTCAGTGGTTAGCACTGTTGCTTTGCTGCTGGGATCCGCAGTTTAAATCCCACCAAGGACAACATCTGCAAGGAGTTTGTATGTTCTCCCCATGTTTGCGTGGGTTTCCTCCCACACTCCAAAGACATACTGATAGGGAATTTAGAGTGTGAGCCCCAATGGGGACAGTGATGATAATGTCTGTAAAGCACTGTGGAATTAATGGCGCTATATAAGAAACGCATAATAAATGTCTCACCTAGTTTTATACCTGTTCACTTTCACACACACGAAAAAAAAGTGTAGAAGTACGCATAGAAATCGGCAGCACGAGGCACGACTGGAGAGTCCTGCCCTTATCATACGCCATCCTCCACGCAGGGCCGGCTGCAGCGTGATGTGGACCCTGTCAGCTTTCCATTTGACCCTTATTTTTCAGGTTGAATGCCTTGTATCGGGCCTTGCTCTGTGTAGGTTTTATTATTCCCATCTTTCGATCCGCACAACTTTCATTCTTTTGTTACATTTTTGGGAAAACTAAGTAACAAAATAAAAGATAATTTTTTTCCTTCTTTGTGTTCACCGAATGAGATAAATATATTTTTATTTTTCGGACAGTCACGAAAGCTGCAATAGCAAACATGTTCGTGTTTTTACATTTTATTTATGCATCGGCATTAGGTGGGGGAGGGGGTGAACTGAAATAAATATGTACATATATTTGGCTTTTATTAGTCCCTCTTCTCCATCTAGGGGACGTGAACCTGCGCTCGCTTGTACGATACACATCATTGTAATATTCCTGATAGGTGAACAAACATAGCAGACATGGGGGTCCTCTGGCACGGGGTCCGCTGTAGGCCCTGGCTGCCTTGCCTACACCATCAGCACCCCAGAATTGGAGTTGTGATGAGGAGGATCGGCATTGGGACCCTTCCATTCCCAACCGCTTAGATGCCGCGGTCACATAGGGGTTAGTTCGCTGGCTGGGCTGCGGGGTCACCACTGGACAGACCCCTGTGGGCCCCGACACTTGCCCTACATGGGCTGCGGGGTCACCACTGGACGGACCCCTGTGGGCCCCGACACTTGCCCTACATGGGCTGCGGGGTCACCACTGGACGGACCCCTGTGGGCCCCGACACTTGCCCTACATGGGCTGCGGGGTCACCACTGGACGGACCCCTGTGGGCCCCGACACTTGCCCTACATGGGCTGCGGGGTCACCACTGGACGGACCCCTGTGGGCCCCGACACTTGCCCTACATGGGCTGCGGGGTCACCACTGGACGGACCCCTGTGGGCCCCGACACTTGCCCTACATGGGCTGCGGGGTCACCACTGGACGGACCCCTGTGGGCCCCGACACTTGCCCTACATGGGCTGCGTGGTCACCACTGGACGGACCCCTGTGGGCCCCGACACTTGCCCGGTCACTGGGTCCCGCTGCCGCCATGTATGTAGCACTGAGAGGAAACCTGCCCCTATTGAGGCCAGTAATGACACAGACCATTGTGACTCCTGTACAGCTGAGCCTGGTGCTATGCCGGCAGCCATGTTGTGACAGGTCACATACTGAGGTGAGCAGCACGGCCGGTACCGCCGCACACAGTGCAGACACATGCGGCTCCTGTCCGCTATCTTACAAAGCTGATCCCGGTGCCGCCGGCAGATAATCACAGGCAGCCGCCTCCATCTTACATCCTTCTCCCTCCCCGGCTGCCGGTGACCGCGGTAACCTGAGCCTGCAGGTGGCGCAGCCTCTCCCCGGGACACATACGTGGCGCCAGCAGCAGTCAGAGCCGCGCAGGTGACCGCAGCGCACAATGACTGCGCACAATCACTGATCGCCAGCGGCGGGCGGAGGATCGGCGCCTCCACAACGGCAGCCGCAGACACCATTACCTGTCCGCACAGCGATCACCGCCATGACACTGCACGACGCGGCTGCCGGGACCGATCCTGTGCCTCCTGCTGCTCTCACCTTGCTCTCCGGGATGATCAGCACCTCGCTGTTTTCATCTTCCTTCTTTCCGTCCTTTTGCGCCAACGACGAATTAAAGGCTAATTTCACCATGATGTCGGAGGGCCACAGTGGCGGCTGCGGGAGTTCCTGGACTGAGGAGAGGCGGCCGCTCTTTGTTGTGTACACAAGACAGCGAGAGATGGAAGGGAGGAGGAGGAGGAGGAGGAGGAGGAGGAGGAGGAGGAGGAGGAGGAGGAGGAGGAGGAGGAGGAGGAGGAGGAGGAGGAGGAGGAGGAGGAGGAGGAGGAGGAGGCGGGGCGTACCACCATCATAATACCAGGAGGGGACGTACCAGTATAGGGGGAAGGAGCCACCACAGTAATAGCAGGGGGATGTACCACCATAATAATACCAGGAGGGGACGGGGACGTACCATTACAGGGGGAAGGAACCACCACAGTAATAACAGGGGGGATGTACCACCATAATAATACCAGGAGGGGACGGGGGATGTACCACTATAATCATGAGAGGAGGGTACGGGGGACGTGCCATTACAGGGGGAAGGAACCACCACAATAATAATAACGGGGGAAGTAGTAGCAGCACAATAATAACAGTAGGGTATGGGGGATGTACCAACACCATAATAATAACAGGAGGGTACAGGGAACGTACCATAACGGGGACATACCACCGGTGTCCCCCAAGGTTCAGTTCTAGGACCCCTGCTCTTCTCCATCTACACCTTAGGCCTGGGACAGCTCATAGAGTCTCATGGCTTTCAGTATCACCTCTATGCTGATGACACACAGATCTACCTCTCTGGACCCGATATCACCTCCGTATTAACCAAAATCCCACAATGTCTGTCTGCTATTTCATCCTTCTTCTCTGCTAGATTTCTAAAACTTAACATGGACAAAACAGAATTCATTATCTTTCCGCCATCTCATTCAACCCTCCCAACTGACCTATCCATCATAGTCAATGGCTGTCCACTCTCCCCAGTCCCTCAAGCTCGCTGCCTCGGGGTAACCCTGGACTCGGAACTCTCCTTCAAACCACATATCCAAGCCCTTTCCACTTCCTGCCGACTCCAACTCAAAAATATCTCCCGGATCTGCACATTCCTAAACCACGAATCTGCAAAAACACTAGTGCACGCCCTCATCATCTCCAGCCTCGACTACTGCAACCTCCTGCTCTGTGGCCTCCCCTCTAACACTCTCGCACCCCTCCAATCTATCATAAACTCTGCTGCTCGACTAATCAACCTGTCCCCCCGCTATTCCCCGGCCTCTCCTCTCTGTCAATCTCTTCACTGGCTCCCCATTGCTCAGAGACTCCAGTTCAAAACCCTAACCATGACATACAAAGCCATTCACAACCTGTCTCCTCCATATATCTCCGACCTAGTCTCCCGTTACATACCTGCACGCAACCTCCGATCCTCACAAGATCTCCTGCTCTACTCCCCTCTTATCTCCTCCTCCCACAACCGTATACAAGATTTCTCCCGTGCTTCCGCCCTACTCTGGAACTCTCTACCCCAACGTATCAGACTCTCGCCTACCGTGGAAACCTTCAAAAGGAACCTGAAGACCCACCTCTTCCGACAAGCCTACAACCTGCAGTAACCACCGCTCCACCATACCGCTGCACGACCAGCTCTACCCTCACCTACTGTATCCTCACCCATCCCTCGTAGATTGTGAGCCCTCGCGGGCAGGGTCCTCGCTCCGCCTGTACCAGTCGCTGTCACATTGTGTTCAAGATTATTGAAATTGTTCTTGTATTATACCCCCTTTTTCACATGTAAAGCGCCATGGAATAAATGGCGCTATAATAATAATAATAATAATAATAATAATAACAATAAGAGGGTGCAGAGGGGATGGTACCACCACAGCAATAATAACAGGGGAGGTACCACCACAGTAATAGCAGAGGGGGTGTACCACCACAGTAATAATAACAGGGGGGATGTACCTGTGGCGCCCCTGAGGGTTCGGTCGCCACAGAGGTACTGCACCTCACCCAGAGGTGTGGTGTCTCCCTTCTCTCAGGTAAGGAGGGAGTGCTGCACGGGACCCCCAAACACCTGCATCCAACACTACACTGCTCCAGGCCGGCTGGAAGGGCAAGACGCAATGTATGTTCCTGCTGAGCCCTGACCCTGGCTGGAGTGGGGGGAACCCAAACGTAGGGGGAACCAGTAGTGGGTGTGGGTGGAGGAAGTAGTTCGAGGGAGCACTTTAGTAGGAGTATAAAATAGGGAAGCCATCTTAGGGTGGCAGTTCAGTGGTGGAGGAGTTGTGTCAGTTCTAGGGAGCTGTTCAGAAGAACAATTCAGGAGCAGAGTCTCATTGGGAGATCTGCTCCACAGTTAGGGCCAGGTCAGAAGGCCCCGGAGGGGAGCAGGGAGTAGGCTCCGTTGTACAGAAAGGATCCCAGGGGGTACGGTGCGTGCAGGACGGCACCCATACGCCCCGCATCTGTTAGAAGACAGAGGGATCGCTGCGGCATTCTAATCCCCCAGGAGGGTCAAGTAGGTCCCGGATCTGACGTACAGGAAGGACTTCAGAGCACCCGAACGGGATTGAGGGTGGGCAGCGCAGAGCAGGAGGGAGAAGGACCAGAGTAAAGACGGTCAAATAGGAACACGAGAAAGTGGGGTTCTGCCAGATATTCCCAAGTTGCCTGAGGAAGGATTGAACCTCTGCCCGGTGAATGCAGCGCGACACGGGAGGCCTTTACCTGTATAGTGCACCTGTGAAGTGTCTAAAGAACTGTTAGTACAATCTTGGATGACTGCACTGCCTTTGTCCATTCTTCATTGGCACTATCGTTCCCCCTGCACTACAACGCCCAGCGGGACCCACTCTCTACTACTACACTGCCCTGAGGCCTACTTCACCTGTGGGGAGCCGTCCCATCTCAAGCTGCCCTAACATCTGCCTCAGAGGACTGTTGCAGCGCTGGTGATCTTCACCAGGTACCACAGGTGGCGTCACGAACTTTCCCAAATCCCCATATATATAATATCCCCCTTTTTGAGCGACCGCCCTGGGCCACGGACCGGGCCAGTCACCGTGAAATCCCCCGGCTATCGGAGGCCCGGCTGCCGAGTACCCCACGGCCCTGGGGGTGCGTCACACCACCACAGTAATAATAACAGGGGGGGGGGTGTACCACCACAGTAATAATAACAGGGGGGGGGTGTACCACCACAGTAATAATAACAGGGGGGGGGGTGTACCACCACAGTAATAATAGGGGGGGTGTACCACCACAGTAATAATAGGGGGGGTGTACCACCACAGTAATAATCGGGGGGGGTGTACCACCACAGTAATAATAACAGGGGGGGGGGGTGTACCACCACAGTAATAATAACGGGGGGGGTGTACCACCACAGTAATAATAACAGGGGGGGGGGTGTACCACCACAGTAATAATAACAGGGGGGGGTGTACCACCACAGTAATAATAACAGGGGGGGGGTGTACCACCACAGTAATAATAACAGGGGGGGGGGTGTACCACCACAGTAATAATAACAGGAGGGGGGGTGTACCACCACAGTAATAATAACAGGGGGGGGTGTACCACCACAGTAATAATAACAGGAGGGGGGGAACGTACCACTATAATCATGAGAGGAGGGTACGAGGGACATGCCATTACAGGGGGAGGTACCACCACAGTAATAATAACGGGGGATCTTGTAGTACCACAATAATAACAGTAGGGTATGGGGGATATCCCAACACCATAATAATAACAGTTGGGGTACAGGGAATGTACCATAACGGGGACATACCACCATAATAACAATAAGAGGGTGCAGATTACCACCACAGCAATAATAGCAAGGGGATGTACCATCACAGCAATAATAACGGGGGAGGTACCACCACAGTAATAACAGAGGGGGTGTACCACCACAGTAATAATAACAGGGGGGATGTACCATCACAGTAATAACAGGGGGGATGTACCACCACAGTAATAATAATAACAGGGGGGATGTACCACCACAGTAATAATAATAACAGGGGGGATGTACCACCACAGTAATAATAACAGGGGGATGTAGTAGTACCACAATAATAACAGTAGGGTATGGGGGATGTACCAACACCATAATAATAACAGGAGGGTACAGGGAATGTACCATAACTGGGACATACCACCATAATAACAATAAGAGGGTGCAGAGGGGATGGTACCACCACAGCAATAATAGAAGGGGATGTACCACCACAGCAATAATAACGGGGGAGGTACCACCACAGTAATAACAGAGGGGGTGTACCACCACAGTAATAATAACAGAGGGGGTGTACCACCACAGTAATAATAACAGGGGGGATGTACCACCACAGTAATAACAGAGGGGGTGTACCACCACAGTAATAATAACAGAGGGGGTGTGCCACCACAGTAATAACAGAGGGGGTGTACCACCACAGTAATAATAACAGAGGGGGTGTACCACCACAGTAATAATAACAGAGGGGGTGTACCACCACAGTAATAATAACAGGGGGGATGTACCACCACAGTAATAATAACAGGGGGGATGTACCACCACAGTAATAATAATAACAGGGGGGATGTACCACCACAGTAATAATAATAACAGGGGGGATGTACCACCACAGTAATAATAATAACAGGGGGGATGTACCACCACAGTAATAATAATAACAGGGGGGATGTACCACCACAGTAATAATAATAACAGGGGGATGTACCACCACAGTAATAATAATAACAGGGGGGGATGTACCACCACAGTAATAATAATAACAGGGGGGATGTACCACCACAGTAATAATAATAACAGGGGGGGGATGTAGTAGTACCACAATAATAACAGTAGGGTATGGGGGATGTACCAACACCATAATAATAACAGGAGGGTACAGGGTATGAACCATAACGGGGACATACCACCATAATAACAATAAGAGGGTGCAGAGCGGATGTACCACCACAGCAATAATAGCAAGGGGATGTACCACCACAGCAATAATAGCAAGGGGATGTACCACCACAGCAATAATAGCAAGGGGATGTACCACCACAGCAATAATAGCAAGGGGATGTACCACCACAGCAATAATAACGGGGAAGGTACCACCACCGTAATAACAGAGGGGGTGTACCACCACAGTAATAATAACAGGGCGGATGTACCACCACAGTAATAATAACAGGGTGGATGTACCACCACAGTAATAATAACAGGGTGGATGTACCACCACAGTAATAATAACAGGGGGTGTGTACCACCACAGTAATAATAACAGGGGGTGTGTACCACCACAGTAATAATAACAGGGGGGGGGTGTACCACCACAGTAATAACAGGGGGGGGGGTGTACCACCACAGTAATAATAACAGGGCGGGGGGGGTGTACTACCACAGTAATAATAACAGGGGGGGTGTACTACCACAGTAATAATAACAGGGGGGGTGTACTACCACAGTAATAATAACAGGGTGGATGTACCACCACAGTAATAATAACGGAGAGGGATGTACCACCACAGTAATAATAACGGAGGGGGATGTACCACCACAGTAATAATAACGGAGGGGGATGTAGTAGTACCACAATAATAACAGTAGGGTATGGGGGATATACCAACACCATAATAATAACAGGAGGGTACAGGGAATGTACCATAACGGGGACATACCACCATAATAACAATAAGAGGGTGCAGAGGGGATGTACCACCACAGCAATAATAGCAAGGGGATGTACCACCACAGCAATAATAGCAAGGGGATGTACCACCACAGCAATAATAGCAAGGGGATGTACCACCACAGCAATAATAACGGGGAAGGTACCACCACAGTAATAACAGAGGGGGTGTACCACCACAGTAATAATAACAGGGGGATGTACCACCACAGTAATAATAACAGGGCGGATGTACCACCACAGTAATAATAACAGGGGGGATGTACCACCACAGTAATAATAACAGGGGGGGGGGGGGTGTACCACCACAGTAATAATAACAGGGGGGGGGGTGTACCACCACAGTAATAATAACAGGGGGGTGTACCACCACAGTAATAATAACGGGGGGGTGTACCACCACAGTAATAATAACAGGGGGGGGGTGTACCACCACAGTAATAATAACAGGGGGGGGTGTACCACCACAGTAATAATAACAGGGGGGGGTGTACCACCACAGTAATAATAACAGGGGGGGTGTACCACCACAGTAATAATAACAGGGGGGGGTGTACCACCACAGTAATAATAACAGGGGGGGGTGTACCACCACAGTAATAATAACAGGGGGGGGGGGGGTGTACCACCACAGTAATAATAACAGGGGGGGGTGTACCACCACAGTAATATCAGGGGGGGGGTGTACCACCACAGTAATAATAACAGGGGGGGGGGTGTACCACCACAGTAATAATAACAGGGGGGGGGTGTACCACCACAGTAATAATAACAGGGGGGGGGTGTACCACCACAGTAATAATAACAGGGGGGGGTGTACCACCACAGTAATAATAACAGGGGGGGGTGTACCACCACAGTAATAATAACAGGGGGGGGGGTGTACCACCACAGTAATAATAACAGGGGGGGGTGTACCACCACAGTAATAATAACAGGGGGGGGTGTACCACCACAGTAACAATAACAGGGGGGGGTGTACCACCACAGTAATAATAACAGGGGGGGGTGTACCACCACAGTAATAATAACGGGGGGGGGTGTACCACCACAGTAATAATAACAGGGGGGGGGTGTACCACCACAGTAATAATAACAGGGGGGGGGTGTACCACCACAGTAATAATAACAGGGGGGGGTGTACCACCACAGTAATAATAACAGGGGGGGTGTACCACCACAGTAATAATAACAGGGGGGGTGTACCACCACAGTAATAATAACAGGGGGGGGTGTACCACCACAGTAATAATAACAGGGGGGGGGGTGTACCACCACAGTAATAATAACATGGGCATGGGGACGTACAACCATAATAGTGATAATAACAGTGGAGGTACCATAATAACAGGGGGGAGGTACCACCACAATAATAACAGGGGGGAGGTACCACCACAATAATAACAGGAGGGCACCTGAGACATACCATAATAATAATAACAGTAATAACAGGGGGGACGTACTACAATAATAATACGTCTGTCCTGTGCCCTCCTGTTGTTATTGTGGTGGTACGTCCCTCTTGTTATTATTGCGGTGTTACGTCCGTCTTGTGCCGCCCTGTTATTATTGTGGTGGTATGTTCCTCCTGTGCCCTCCTGTTATTATTGTCATGGTATCTTCCTCATGTGCCCTCCTGTTATTATTGTGGCGGTATGTTCCTCATGTGCCCTCCTGTTATTATTGTCATGGTATCTTCCTCATGTGCCCTCCTGTTATTATTGTCATGGTATCTTCCTCATGTGCCCTCCTGTTATTATTGTGGTGGTATCTTCCTCATGTGCCCTCTTGTTATTATTGTGGTGGTATCTTCCTCATGTCCCCTCCTGTTATTATTGTGGTGGTATCTTCCTCATGTGCCCTCCTGTTAGTATTGTGGTGGTATGTTCCTCATGTGCCCTCCTGTTAGTATTGTGGTATGTTCCTCATGTGCCCTCCTGTTATTATTGTGGTGGTGTCTTCCTCATGTGCCCTCCTGTTAGTATTGTGGTGGTATGTTCCTCATGTGCCCTCCTGTTATTATTGTGGTGGTATCTTCCTCATGTGCCCTCCTGTTATTATTGTGGTGGTATCTTCCTCATGTGCCCTCCTGTTAGTATTGTGGTGGTATCTTCCTCATGTGCCCTCCTGTTAGTATTGTGGTGGTATGTTCCTCATGTGCCCTCCTGTTATTATTGTGGTGGTATCTTCCTCATGTGCCCTCCTGTTATTATTGTGGTGGTATCTTCCTCATGTGCCCTCCTGTTATTATTGTGGTGGTATCTTCCTCATGTGCCCTCCTGTTAGTATTGTGGTGGTATGTTCCGCATGTGCCCTCTGTGGTAGATCAGCTCACTCGGCTATGCATTGAGGTATAAACAGAACATTGTCTCATTACATTTTCAGTTGGTTTATTTGAGCAGCATAAACCAATGTAAAGTTCATGAAAAGAAACACAGCCCGTCCGGCCTAACGGCAAACAAAATAAGAAAAGAGTCCAGCAAAGTACTTGTACCGCCCAGGGCCCGGTCACTCCGGGTTAGCAAAAACCACACGGTTCAGGGTTAGCAGGAACAAACACACGCTCCTCTTTCTGGAGCTGGCCTCTAGATACTGACCACCTCCTGAGTCAAAAGGCTGTTTTTTTTATAGCCCCTAAACCACCCCTGGAGTGGAGATAGGGTAGATAGCTTCCCTCCCAGCACTTAGCTATCCACCTGTAAAGCATGCCCTTGTAACTCTGGCTATTAACCCTCTCTGCACCTAATGTGCAGGAGAAACCTACATGTTTTACATCACTGAAGCAAAAAGTCTCAGAGACATGTATCTTCCCTCCAGTATTCTGCCAGTGACTTTGTCACACCTCTTATTATTATTGTGGTGGTATGTTCCTCATGTGCCTTCTGTGCCTTCTTATTATTAAGAGTTATTATCAAGTTTTTCACTTGGTAAAATTGGAAAGTGTAAAAACGATCAATTTTGCAATTTACTTCTTATTAAAAATCCTTTCTGTTCTCAAAGGCGGAGGAGTTTTTATTTGTATTGATCGTTACTGGCTGTCGGGGTTACCCACTGGTGTGCATCATAATTTCATAGTGTTAAGGTTGAATTAGTCCATCAGATTTAACCTATAGCCTCAGAAGATTCAGAGGAAGGCAAAACCCCCATGAGGCAGATGCTAATTGCCCCATATTAGAGGAAAAAGTCCTTCCCGACTCCACATACTACAATCAGAGTAGTTTCGGGATCAACGTCCCATCACAGAATCTAGTGCCCTACCTGAAATATTATAGTTTTCAAGAAAGGCATCACATTTTGATAGGAGTTTGTTAATGTTTAGACAACTTCAACCCAGGGCAAAAATTTTGTATGCTATCGCCCCACACCTTACAGACACCAAGAACATCTGTCACCCTGTAATTTGTCACCCAAATTATAATGACTAGATGAAATGGGTGAGTCAAAGAAGTTCCAAACCGGCAGGTTTTGTGGGGTGTATCCAATATGCAGTGGTTTGTAGTCACCAACAGTGGTCCAAGGGTCATGGCCAGTAGTGCAGCTACCAGGGGGGCAGAGGGTGCGGTCGCCCTGGGCCCCATGCTCAGGGGGGCCCACCACGGGGCGCCCACCTGGTGGTACGCTATGCCGATATGCTTAAGCAAAGCCAGGGCTGCACAGCGCTCCCTTTTCCCTGTGCTCAGATGTATTCATGTCTCTTAGACATGAATACATCTGAGCAGCAACACTGCAGCGCTGGGAGGAGGGCAGAGCTCATTGTCTCCCTGCCCTGATGTGCAGTGGAGTGATGAGGTCGCACACAGCTGACCTCATCACTCTGCTGCTGTCATATCACTGAGCCACAGAGCGACAAAGAACACGTCTTGCCTTAATATTATGGGGCAGTGTGGAATATTTTGAGAGGGAGCAGCGTGGGGGTGGGTGCACCAGATGGAGAAGTGTTGGGACAGTATGGAGAGGAGGGAGAAGTGGAGGACATTATGAAGAGATGGGGGGGCTGTATGGAGAAATGGGAATGTTGGGGGACTATATGGAGAAATGGATGTTCAATATGAAGAAGTAGACGGACAGTATGGAGAGGTGGGAACATAGGGGACAATATAGGAGAACAGGATGGACAATTGGGAGCATCTGAGGATCATTTAGAGAAGGGGGACTGTGGGGTGATTGTATGGCAAAATGTGGGACAATATGGAGGAGTTGGGGTACCATATGGAGAAGTGGGGGACATTATGGAAAGGTGGGAGGACCATAAGGGAAAATGGGAGCATGAGTGGAAGGTATGGAGAAGTGGGTGTACAATATCAAGAAGTGGGGGGACAGTATGGAGAGGTGGGAGCATAGGGGACAATGTGGAGAAATGGGGGAACAGGATGGAGAATTTGGAGCTGGTGGGGACCAAATGGAAAAGTGGGAGTGTCAGGGGATTGTATAGAGAAAAGGGAACAGTATGTAGAAATGAGAGCCTGGGGGGACAGTATGGAGAGGTGAGAGCGTGGGCGACAATATGGAGAAATGAGGGCACAGTACGGAGGAGTGGGGGAACAGCATGTAAAGATGGGAGCATGGCAGGACAGTATGGAGAGACGAGAGCTTTGGGGACAATATGGAGATATGGAGGCACAGTATCTAGAGATGGGTGCGTGGGGGGACCGTATAGACAGATGAGAGCGTGGGGGACAACATGAAGAAGTGGGGGCACAGCATGTAGAGATAGAAGTGTGGCAGGACAGTATGGAGAGGTGACAGCTTCGGGGACAATATGGAGAAGTGGGGGCACAGTATAAAGAAGTTGGATTCACGTAATGACAGTGGATTTGACCGTTGTTCTGATCGTGTACAAATGTACCAAATCATAACTAATCATAGGTTGTCACCCGGCTGAGGCGGTCACCTTTCTGCCACTGGTTCCCTACTGTGGCTGTCACCCTGCTGCCACCGTTATCCTGCTGCCGAAGTGGTAAAGGTAAGTGCCTTATAGAGCCGAGGGTTATATGGACTGTTATTGTGTATGAGGGATGTTAATGTGAAGGCACAGTATCTTGTGGGCAGTATGCCGAGGAGGAAAAGTGTGGTTCTAGTGCTATATCCATCTACTGACGGTGGTTCTGGCACTGCATTAATTTACCAATAGTGGTTCTGGTGCTGCATTCATGTTCTGACGGTGGTTGTGTGTTTATGGGAGCTGTGGGCCCACCATACTGTGTATAAGGAAGCTGTAGGGTATTATATTGTGTATAGGGGAGCTATGGGCCCATCATACTGTATATAGGGGAGCTGTGGGGACATCATACTCTGTATAAGGGAGCTATGGGTCCACTATACTGTATATAGAGGAGCTGTATATATGAGGACCCAGTGGACATTATTACAGTTAGGTCCATATATATTTGGACAGAGACAACATTTTTCTAATTTTGGTTCTAGACATTACCACAATGAATTTTAAACAAAACAATTCAGATGCAGTTGAAGTTCAGAATTTCAGCTTTCATTTGAGGGTATCCACATTAAAATTGGATGAAGGGTTTAGGAGTTTCAGCTCCTTAACATGTGCCACCCTGTTTTTAAAGGGACCAAAAGTAATTGGACAATTGACTCCAAGGCTATTTTATGTAATTCTCAATTAAGCAGATAAGAGGCCTGGAGTTGATTTGAGGTGTGGTGCTTGCATTTGGAAGGTTTTGCTGTGAAGTAAACATGCGGTCAAAGGAGCTCTCCATGCAAGTGAAACAAGCCATCCTTAAGCTTCAAAAACAGAAAAAAACCATCTGAGAAATTGCTACAATATTAGGAGTGGCAAAATCTACAGTCTGGTACATCCTGAGAAAGAAAGAAAGCACTGGTGAACTCATCAATGCAAAAAGATCTGGGCGCCCAGGGAAGACAACAGTGGTGGATGATTGCAAAATAATCTCCATGGTGAAGAGAAACCCCTTCACAACAGCCAACTAAGTGAACAACACTCTCCAGGAGGTAGGCGTATCAATATCCAAATCTACCATAAAGAGAAGACTGCATGAAAGTAAATACAGAGGGTTCACTGCACGGTGCAAGCCACTCATAAGCATCAAGAATAAAAAGGCTAGACTGGACTTTGCTAAAAAACATCTAAAATAGCCAGCACAGTTCTGGAAGAACATTCTTTGGACAGATGAAACCAAGATCAACCTCTACCAGAATGATGGAAAGAGAAAAGTATGGCGAAGGCGTGGTACAGCTCATGATCCAAAGCATACCACATCATTTGTAAAACACGGCGGAGGCAGTGTGATGGCTTGGGCATGCATGGCTGCCAGTGGCACTGGGTCACTAGTGTTTATTGATGATGTGACACAGGACAGAAGCAGCCGAATGAATTCTGATGTATTCAGAGCCATACTGTGTGCTCAGATCCAGCCAAATGCAGTCAAACTGATTGGTCGTCGTTTCATACTACAGATGGACAATGACCCAAAACATAAAGCCAAAGCAACCCAGGAGTTTATTAAAGCAAAGAAGTGGAATATTCTTGAATGGCCAAGTCAATCACCTGATCTCAACCCAATTGAGCATGCATTTCACTTGTTAAAGACTAAACTTCAGACAGAAAGGCCCACAAACAAACAGCAACTGAAAACCACCGCAGTGAAGGCCTGGCAGAGCATCAAAAAGGAGGAAACACAGCGTCTGGTGATGTCCATGAGTTCAAGACTTCAGGCAGTCATTGTCAACAAAGGGTTTTCAACCAAGTACTAGAAATGAACATTTTATTTACAATTATTTAATCTGTCCAATTACTTTTGGTCCCTTTAAAAACAGGGTGTCACATGTAAAGGAGCTGAAACTCCTAAACCCTTCATCCAATTTTAATGTGGATACCCTCAAATGAAAGCTGAAAGTCTGAACTTCAATTGCATCTGAATTGTTTTGTTTAAAATTGTAGTGGTAATGTCTAGAACCAAAATTAGAAAAATGTTGTCTCTGTCCAAATATATATGGACCTAACTGTAAATGTTAAGTGGGCACTTAAGAAGCATTATTGTTATAGGGGCACTCAGAGTATTGTAACCATCAAAGGGGCAAAATGTGGACACTTTTCTAGGGCATTTGCACAGTGCATTAATCTTTTGAAGGGAGCAATTTTACCACTAGAGGGCACAAAGGAGGCATTATTACTTTGTAAAGGGCACAGTGGGGCGCATTATTATCCGGAGCAGTGAGAAGAATGCTGTTATTGTACCACACAGCAGGTGCAGTAATAGGGTTGCATACGGCAGCAGCGGCTCAGTATTGGGGTATCAGCAGGATGAGGAGTTTGTGCAGGTTGGGAATAGATGAGGACTGGGCTGGATGTGTGATAAGTGAAATTTTTTTTGTTGTAATCTCTGCAGAAGAGTCGTGACTGGAAGAAGTTTTCATGTCGGTCTGGGCCAGATGGAAAAGACGGGAAAATGAACTACTGCACCAGAGAGAACGTCAGCTGTAGGTTACTATATATAACTGTGCTGTAATTACTTCTATGGTCTGCAGGTCTGGCAACTACCACTATATGGTCACAATATGGTGGTAATATTAGTGTTGGTCTTTATGTAGAGATTTATTTTCAGTAACAGCACGGTCATTTGCTGAGGTTCCTCTATACCCACAATCATGGGGTGCCACCGTAGTTGTACCCACGGTTACCTTGTTAGGGGCCCACTAAAATATTTCGCCCCCCCCCCCTCCCCTGAACCGAACCTCTAGCTATCCCTCTGGTCAAGACTTATAGTTGTCTGTAGCGGACGAAGGCTAGCTTGTCTGCTCTGATCCCAGAGGAAAGCTACTAGAGATGAAATTGCTGAAAATATAATGCAGGCCATGATAGGAAGGTGTGAGAACACAGTACATCACCTCTTCATAGCCCGTGGGGCAGAGTGCCCATTTTGACTCTAGACCACCACCAAAAGCAGCTATAGTGGCCATGTGAGCATCAGAACGTCACCATGGAGAAATTGAAGAAGGTGGTCTAGTGTGAAGAACCCTGTTTTCTTTTACATCATGTGAAGGGCAAATTGGCAGAGGCAGTGTGATGATTTGGGCAACGTTCTGTTGGGAATCCTTGGATCTGGGCTTTCTTGCAGATGTACCACCGACCTGAACATTGTTGTATGCCTGGACATCTACTATTGTATCCATATCACTCTGATAGGATTCCAACCCATATACATCAAGCTGCAATCCTGTGTGTAGAACTTCAGCAGTAGTAGTGGGAGCCGGCCATGAGACTTTGCTCCTCACAAATTCAGCGCTTTCGTTTGAATCGTTGAATAACAGGAATGAGACATGCCTCTGAAAAACTTTGGCCTCTATTTTTCTACTTTCCTGTAGTGCCTGTTAGTTTATATGGGCACAAGACTGTTCTGTAAAGGAGCGCAACTGGAGCCGAAAGCTTCATACACTTGACTCTGCCTTATTTTGCTCAATGGCTCCATTAGGGGCACATATGAATCCCATTTATTTGGGGATTTAGACTGAAGCCCAGAGCAGTGACATGAACACACTACCAAACACAATGTGAACAGTCCCTAAGGTTAGATGCTTATTTACAAGCCTTATTTATACAGCTGACATTACTCAGCTTCTGCTTATCTTCTCATGTGTTCACCACAGTAGACATTTCTCGTCTTGGGATAAAGCAGGTGACTATTTTGTGCCTGTGATATGTAAATATGAAGAGACACGTTCATATCGAGACTGTGTGTCTGAGTTATTTGCATTCATTTGGCCACAGTTCTCATCTTCCCTCTTTCCTTCCATGTAATATTACTTTCAGTCCAAGCTGGTTTTATATTTTGTACTCACTGTTTTAATGTATCACATATACTTTAAACAGGTTTGGCTGGGAGACCTTACAAGGTCCCAGAAGAGTGGGCTGTAGCTCCATAATGTGAGGGGCTCTACTGTCACTGTTGAATTAGTCAGACTACTGATCAGTCATTATGGCACTGTGTTTGCCCAAACTGATGACTGCCCATTCCTGGGTAAAAGAAGAGGAACAAGGATGCCTTTAATATTATGGACACTGTGATCAGTTCTAAGGTAGGGGGATAGGTGGCTGGCAATGGATGGGTGACCCACTGACCACCAGCTGACATTGTGATGCCAACACTGAGCTGGTATGTTTGTCACTACCACTAATATGGAGGTCAGCAGCCTTTGGAACATTTGGAGCAGGGCGGGACTGGGACAAAAAAGCAGCCCTGCCACACAAACCCCACCAGCCAACATACTATAGCACTCATTACCCCCAATCAGGGAATTTTGCTTTACTTTGTTGTGCCCCTCACTCTCCTAAAAGGAGTTATTTGAAGAGCCAGAGATGAATAGCACCACAGTATGTATGATCGGCCACAGCTCCATTTACATGGTGCTCTACAGAGCTCTGATTCTCAGGATCATGGGGGTCCCAGTAGTCGGATCTCCAGTGATTGGACAGTTATCCCCTATCCAGAGTAGAGGGGATTACTTAGGATAATCTATTTAAACGGGTTTTCCAATATTTATTCTTATTTGGCCATAGTAATATTGAAAATACTAAACCAATATTGACGCCTCTCCGACAACAGAACGGGAGGAGTGGTACTGTGAAGTGTATACAGGTGCATCTCACTAAATTAGAATATCATCCAAAAAGTTAATTAATTTCAGTTCTTCAATACAAAAAGTGAATCTCATATATTATATAGAGTCATTACAAACAGAGTGATGTATTTCAAGTGTTTATTTCTGTTAATATTGATGATGGGGCTTACAGCCAGTGAAAACACAAAAGTCATTATCTCAGTAAATTAGAATACTTTATAACAACAGCCTGAAAAATGTTTTTAAAATCCGAAATGTTGGCCTACTGAAATGTATGTTCAGTAAATGCACTCAATACTTACCATAAATAAATAAAAGATTATTTCTCCACAACAAGACCACAGATATGAGGCATACAGGTAGGACTATTATAACCATTCTATCACCTGTATGCCAGCATTAATAACTAAAAAACGTCCTAGGGGGTGACAAATTCCCTTTAAGCAGTGGACTCTTCATTAGCCCATGTGGCAACATTTCAGTTCCATAGCCGAGAAATGTTCTGTTATGGAGTTATGGATCCGAAACGTTACCACATGGGCTAATAAAGTGTCCTCAGCTTTTTTTTTACAAATAATCGGAGTGCTGTATATACATAGAAAAGTTTCCATATTGGGACTCACCCAGATCCCTGAGATGATGGGAGGATGAAGAGCTGAAGAGGGTCCATCATCAGTTGTGCAGAGGAGTGGATCCCTGGCTGGGGCTGGTGATTGGAGCAGGAACTATAAAGAGATGCTCTGACACTGGTACAGGCCAGCGTCAGACAGAAGAGCCTGTGTGTGCTGCTGTGGCCCTTTCAAACTTTTGGATGAAGGCCCTGTGTGCGCGCGCTCTCTCACTTGCACACACTGACAGGGGCCGTGGCGGCCCTTGTCAGCGCGTGCTAATGAGAGAATGCGCACACACAGGGCCTTCTGTAAGACATTTTAAAGGGCCGGCGGCCCACTTTGTAGTACTGAGCCGCCAGCCGACTGGGCATCTGCCTGCTTTGGCACATTGCCAATCCGGGCCTGATTTGGAGTCATTTAAAAGCTGATCTAGACCAATGCCATTGCTAAGTTGCTTTGGACTGTAATAAACTGTGGTGGGGTCTGTGGTCTGTTCTGCACTAATAATTCACAGCCATTAGAGTGGTGCTGTTTTGGGCTCAGCAGGGCATATGTCAAATCATCTTGCAGGGGTCAGTATGCATCCTACAATCATAATTCTACTTTTATGAGATCATCCCAAGAGGAGGTTGGTTTATTGGCCAGCCGCGTTTGTTGATTTGGGAGCCGCGCATGCACTGTGACGAGCGGCTCCCCGCGCGTGCGCAGTGAAGCTGTGTAGTTCCCAACTTCACTGTGTGCGGCCGGAGCCGATTGTCACAGCGCATGTGACTAAATGAGCAGGTATGATATAAACATATAAAGTGTTTTTTACACCTGATATTAGCGCCAATTTTAATGGAAAAGGCATGTTAGTGATGCACATTGCATCACTAACAACGCAATGGGGGCAGTTTAGATACTACACAGGACATGACAGGTTCTCTTTAAACTTTTATCTGCTGCTTGAAATGTATGAACAGAAAACCTCATAGAAAATCCTAAAAATGGCAATATATTAGATTGTTGTAGGGCAACTGAAATTTCTCCCGATCCCTGTTTATGCACAAACAGATGAACACTTGGCTTGGTTGGGTATGGATCCGTTCTAAATACAGATAAGACAAGTAAAGCTGACCATACACACACGATAGCTTGACAGCACAGCACTCGTTCATGTGTTTTCAAAGAAAGCGGAGAAGCCACAGCCAGACTGCTCGTCTGGCTTATGCCCTGAATAACAAAAGGTTTGAGTGTAAAATTCAAAATGACTGACCGTTATCTCCCCCAAAATCATCAGTCGGGAAAGTGTTAGGAGGTCCCCATACGTAGACTGTCAACCAATCCCACTGATATCGGAGCAGGTTTGGCTAAGTTTACTTTTTTCACAGACACCTTTAGTGGTGACTTATTTTCCCTGGGAACAAAAGAACCGAGCATTTAAATTCAAATCATCTAATGGGGGAAAATTTGGAGCCCCCCCCCCCATACAAATTAGGTGGTCATCCGTTCCAACCAAAATCAACGTAATGATCTAATGCAGACCTGGGCAAAGTGTGGCCCACATGCCACATCCGACCCCCTGGCTGTTTCACACTGGCCATCGGACCAAAACAGTCGAAGGGCTAAAAACAGTCACCCACAGGCCGTCCTCCCCACCCAGCATCCCGGTTTCACCACTATCTACAACCTCAGGATGCAGATAGCAGCAAGTGAATATAATGGTGGAGGAGGGAGCAGTCAGCTCCTTTTTCTATCATTCAGCATGTACGACTGAGACAGCAGATGCGATGATGTCACTACGTTGTGTCTGCTGTGCGGAGCGTCAGTGCACACAGCAGAGACCAGAGCACAGCGCCGGGGCAACGAGAGCGAGGTGAGTATTTTTTTTAATGTGTGTGGAACTGATCTGTCTGTATAAAGGGGGGCTATGTGAGGGCTCATACTGATACTGTATATTGGAGGGCTATACAGGGGCTGAATACTGATACTGTATATAGGAGGGCTATATGGGGGCTCATATAATACTGTATATAGGGGATATGTGGGGGTTCATATTGATGCTGCATATAGGGGGCTGTGTGGGGGCTCATACAGTATATAGGAGTTTATGTGGGACCTCATACTGTATATAGGGAGGCTCATATTGTATATAGGGAGGTTCTGTGGGGACTCGTATATAGGAAGGCTATGTGGGGCTCATATTGTATATAGGAAGGCTATGTGGGGCTCATATTGTATATAGGAAGGCTATGTGGGGCTCATACTGTATATAGGCAGGCTATGTAAGGGTTCACACTGTGTATGGGGAGGATATAAGAGGGCTTATACTCATGCTGTATATAGGGGGCCTGTATGGGGGCTCATACTGTATATAGGGGCTATGTGGGGTCTCATAGTCAATATAGGGAGGCTATGTGAGGGCTCATGCTGTATGTAGGGAGACTGTGGGGGCTCACACTATATGGGGGGTTGTGGAGTTCTCACGCTGTATATTGGGGGACTGTGCATGAAATCATACTGTGTATAGTGGGGGCTGTGTGTGAGCTCATACAGTATATAGGGGGATGTCAGCATACTTAATTCTGCTCAATATTAAGTGATACAATTATTATTAATATAAAATAATTATTATAATTAATATGTTAATATTAATATTGAGCATAATTAATTTCAGCCTATGGGTTCTGCCCTCCACAACAATCAAAGTCTCTCCTATGGCCCCTCTGGAAACTTAATTGCCCACCTCTGATTTAATGAGTTTGTTCTCCTTTAGTTTAAGGTGGAGTAGGAGCACAGTGGCCATAGTATCATCATGATGTGGGCGAGAACTGTGCTGATGTGTTTTTACTGCAAGTTAGTGATGTTATTATTTACCCGATGGTTGTTGATAATCAGTTTTAAAGTGGATCCGATTTCAAGTACAACTCCATTGTGACTGTGTCATGTTTGCTACATGTAAACTCCCCCTACATGGGACACAACCCAGGTCGCTCTGACCCATTTTTTGCAGGTGTCATATACAATATAATAAGGCTCTGTTATTTTGCTGGCAGTTAAATCTGTTAAATGACATGAATACTGAATAAGACCCTGTTATTACTGTACATTGTGTGCAGCACCTAAAGCCGGGAAAGTTGCCAACATCTAGTCTTCACTTATGCCTAAGTAATCCCTATATCTGTCTGTCATTGCTGCAGCTGGTCCTTCGCATCTACTACTACTGCCTGCAGATGGCTTTTTGAGCACGATTACTGACAATGCAGTGCGATATTTCTAAATTTGTCCTTGTGTCTCAGTACATTAGTATGACTGTATCCATAGCGTATTCACGGAAGCTACAAGGCTTATGTTAATCCAGTGGGGTTTACTGTATTCAGCTCTGTCAAGCTGTATGAACCTGTGACAACTAGGACAACTCCTTGTCTTTGAAACCTCCTGTTTATTTTCCCTTTGCATCATTGGAATGCTTTTCGGAAATATTGTGTATCTGATAATAAAGGCACACAATGTTTTTGTGTTTTAAAGACTTTAGTCTATCGCACCAAATTAGGCTACACACATTTGATCACAGTTGTTTGGGTGAGTTTGGACGAACTAATCCACAGCTGTCATCCAACTGATCTGGCGGAGATCACAGAAAATCTACGACAGCCCCCTTTTGAATGCACCACAGGGAATCCCTAAAAAGGCATATTTTAGGCAGGCCTATCACATCTCATTAATTGATTCCTGCCCTTTCATCATTGTTCCTCAGAACCTCATCCCTTTATTGAGCAGTAACTCGCACACTTCTCACACCCGATGCAGTTCATATCACAGACATTGTCTGGATGACTGACTGATTACTGTATACTACCCCATTTGTTATAAAAGATAGGTGCACAATTGAACAAAACTCACATTTTACCTCTTGTTTACCTATTATCTTCTTGTAGACCCTATGTTATGCACACGCCCGGGCTAAGCGGCGTGTGCGTGTGATTGGTAGTGATTCCACTGGACCGTGCCGGAGAGTGAATGCCTGGAGGGGCGTGACTAAGTATTCACCCGATCCGACCAGGGTCGCACGACGGCATACGACGCCAGTGCACCAAGGAGGAACCGAGCAGAGGGACCAGGTGCTACTCCAGGACAGACCCCGGACACGGCTGTTGACCCACACAGGGAAATACAGGAACAGGCTGGTAGGCTGGCACACAGACTGGAGGGTATAGGCAGGCACGACTGGTATGCAGGCAGGCGGTATGCAGGCAGGGGGGTAAAGGCAAGCACAGCTAGAGTGCAGACAGGGAGGCACTAGCAGGTAGGAACACAGGCGGGATAGGACCCAGTACACACCGGGACTCAGGAACAATACAGGCAGAGGGTTACAGGCAAGCACAGCTAGAGTGCAGACAAGGCTGAGCAGGGAGGACAGGGCTCTGTTCACACGGAACAGACAGGAAGGGAAAGACAGAGCCAGATACTCACACAGTACTTGCGGAGACAACAAGCAGGAGTTAGGTACGAGTTCAGACTCTGCAGAAAAAGGAAGGGAACGGACATAGAGGCAAAACAGGTAAAGGACAGGAGAGAGTTCAGACTGGAACTGAGTGTACGGAGGAGACTGACACTGCAGAGGGATACAGGAGCGGGTCTGGGAATACGGCCCCCAGAGAGGCGGAACGAACAGGCAAGGAGCGTGTTCAGACAGGACAGACCAGACACAGGAGCGGGTCTAGGAAATCGGCCACTAGAAGGCGAGAGGAACAGGCTAGGAGCGTGTTCAGACAGGACAGACAAGAGAACACAGAAAGGAGTCAGTTCAGACACGGGAGCTGATACCGCAAAGCAGGAGACATACAGGACTCAGTTCAGACACGGGAGCTGATACCGCAAAGCAGGAGACATACAGGACTCAGTTCAGACACGGGAACTGATACAAAAAGCAGGAGACAAGAGACGGGACCTGGCACCTTCAGAGTGCAAGCACACACTGAAGGAAACACTATGCTCAGGCAGGGATAGAAGGGAGCTGCTGAGCTATATACCAAGTGACAGACAGCAATAGGCTGAGGACGCACAAGGGGTGTGACCCACAGCAGGTACAAAAGGCAGGAAGTGATCGGGCGCCGCCCTTAAGCAGCAGAAACAGACACAAACAGACAGCATGGAGGGAAGCCAGAGAGACATTCTGGACAGGAGATCAAGTGCGCCCTCTTGCACAGTGGGAGATGGACCACCATGCAAGGACGCCGCCAGGTATGTTACAGTACCTCCCCCCTTACGCCCCCTCTTCTTCAGGCCTGCCAGAATCTTCCGCAGGGAATTCGAGGGCCAGTCGTTCACTGGGTTGGAGGGGGACAGAGACTTAAGGGTAATCTCTGCTTCGAGGTACATCTTGTCAAGCTCACAGGAAGAAATAGACGGGTTATCACGTACATAATGAGGAAAAGTCACTGTCTCTTTGTTATCTGGTGGTATCCCGGAGGATTCAGGAAACAACTGGAGGTCCTCCGCCGGGTCAGAAGAGTGCAGAGGCTCAGAGAAAACAACTGCTTCAGAGTACACTAGGTCGGACTCACTGGACGAAGCAAGCGAGGTATCAGATCCAGGATATAGGAAAGTCTCTGTCCATTCACCACCAGGTGGCACCCCGAAGGATTCTGAACACAACTGGAGGTCCTCCGCCTGGTCGGAGGGGTGTAGAGACTCAGGAGTAACCTCTGCTTCGGAGTACACTAAGTTGGACTCACTGGACGAAGCGAGCGAGATATCAGGTACAGAGTATAGGAGAGTCTCTGTCCTTTCGCTACCAGGTAGCACCCCGAAGGGTTCAGGAGACAACTGGAGATCCTCCGCCTGGTCGGAGGGGTGTAGAGACTCGGAGGTAACTACCACTTTGGGGTACCCATTGTCAGGCTCACAGGACGAAGCGGACAAAGTATTGAGTACCGGGTGTAGAGAAGTCTCTCTCCATTTGTCATCGAGTGGTATCCCGGAGGGTTCAGGAGGCAACAGGGGATCCTCCGCCAGGTAGTAGAGGTGCACAGACTCTGAGGTAACCACAGCTTTTTAGCATCCTTGGACATGCACACCGGTTAAAGAGAAAGAAGCATCTGATGCCGGGTGCAGGAAGTTCTCCTGTGTGGAGTCTGGATGGGCAGAAGTCTCTTCGGCCAGGAGAACTGGTGCACTACCCACGCACATTACCCATTGGGGTTTCTCCGGGATACAGGGAGATGAAGCTTCAGTAGGGACTCCAAGGCTGGGGTCAGGAGGTCTCAGGGAGGACAGACCCTGGCGTGACGGCTTGCCTCTAAGTCTAGCACGTCTGGACTGCCTCTTGAGGTTGAGAGAAGTATTCCGGAAAGCGTAGTCACCCTGTGAGGATTCTGGGTGGGCAGTAGTCTCATTGGGCTGGAGGACTATTGCGCTACCCACACACATTACCCGTCGGGGCTGCTCCGGGATATTGGGAAGTGAAGCTTCAGCAGGGGCTTCAGAGTTAGGGTCCTTGAAGACCATACGAAAGGCCACCAGGAAGGCCTGCAGGTCAAGGATGACAGGATCCCATGCTTCCCATAGGGGGGTGACCCATTTCAAGGCATCACCCGCTAGGTAGTCAATCATAAAGGCCACTTTAGCCCAATCGGAAGGAAAATAGAGAGGGTAGGCCTTAAAGTGTAGCATGCATTGCTCCACAAATGCACGACACTGTCTTGGATCCCCATAGTAACGTGGCGGATCCGCAGGAACGAGGGCTGATAGATCCATCTGGACGGGTGCGTAATTCGCCTGGAACTCAGCTAAAGGGGGAAAAAAAAAATTTATTTATTTTATTTTAATGCATGTATTCGCTGGAAAAACTTCTCAAAGAGCGAAGGCCGTGGGGCTCAACGGGAACCATGGCCTGAGCATGCTGTTATGCACACGCCCGGGCTAAGCGGCGTGTGCGTGTGATTGGTAGTGATTCCACTGGACCGTGCCGGAGAGTGAATGCCTGGAGGGGCGTGACTAAGTATTCACCCGATCCGACCAGGGTCGCACGACGGCATACGACGCCAGTGCACCAAGGAGGAACCGAGCAGAGGGACCAGGTGCTACTCCAGGACAGACCCCGGACACGGCTGTTGACCCACACAGGGAAATACAGGAACAGGCTGGTAGGCTGGCACACAGACTGGAGGGTATAGGCAGGCACGACTGGTATGCAGGCAGGCGGGTATGCAGGCAGGGGGGTAAAGGCAAGCACAGCTAGAGTGCAGACAGGGAGGCACTAGCAGGTAGGAACACAGGCGGGATAGGACCCAGTACACACCGGGACTCAGGAACAATACAGGCAGAGGGTTACAGGCAAGCACAGCTAGAGTGCAGACAAGGCTGAGCAGGGAGGACAGGGCTCTGTTCACACGGAACAGACAGGAAGGGAAAGACAGAGCCAGATACTCACACAGTACTTGCGGAGACAACAAGCAGGAGTTAGGTACGAGTTCAGACTCTGCAGAAAAAGGAAGGGAACGGACATAGAGGCAAAACAGGTAAAGGACAGGAGAGAGTTCAGACTGGAACTGAGTGTACGGAGGAGACCGACACTGCAGAGGGATACAGGAGCGGGTCTGGGAATACGGCCCCCAGAGAGGCGGAACGAACAGGCAAGGAGCGTGTTCAGACAGGACAGACCAGACACAGGAGCGGGTCTAGGAAATCGGCCACTAGAAGGCGAGAGGAACAGGCTAGGAGCGTGTTCAGACAGGACAGACAAGAGAACACAGAAAGGAGTCAGTTCAGACACGGGAGCTGATACCGCAAAGCAGGAGACATACAGGACTCAGTTCAGACACGGGAGCTGATACCGCAAAGCAGGAGACATACAGGACTCAGTTCAGACACGGGAACTGATACAAAAAGCAGGAGACAAGAGACGGGACCTGGCACCTTCAGAGTGCAAGCACACACTGAAGGAAACACTATGCTCAGGCAGGGATAGAAGGGAGCTGCTGAGCTATATACCAAGTGACAGACAGCAATAGGCTGAGGACGCACAAGGGGTGTGACCCACAGCAGGTACAAAAGGCAGGAAGTGATCGGGCGCCGCCCTTAAGCAGCAGAAACAGACACAAACAGACAGCATGGAGGGAAGCCAGAGAGACATTCTGGACAGGAGATCAAGTGCGCCCTCTTGCACAGTGGGAGATGGACCACCATGCAAGGACGCCGCCAGGTATGTTACACCCTAATTCCTCTTGTTTAATTCTTAGTGAGTTGATTACTCTGTAATATCTGAATTTCTTCATACATTTTCCCTCTGAAATGTAAAGCACTGCAGAATATAAGTGCTATATAAATAATAATAATTATAATTTCTGTAAGATTACCTGTGCCCGTTTAAAGATGGCGGACTGTGCTGACACCAATCGCGTCATGTGTATTGTGTAGTGTGAATAATTGCATGCGTCTTTGTATTTATATCGTGATGTCATGTGCCAAGTGAAAGGTAATATGTTCCCGTGTGATGTTATTAATGTACAATATAGGATGTGATAATATAATGCATAGTGTAGGATAGGTAGTGTAAGATGCAGATAGTTGACTCCAGTTGACTCTAGTATAGGTAGTGACGATAGGGTAAGTTAGGATAGAGTTAATGTTGAGACTAGCCCACAGTGGGAGGGTTAAGTGTTAGGGAAATTCACTGAGTTCCTGTTAGTTGGTTAGATAGGGTCTGGCGTGTAAAGTCAGCAGAGCTACATGAACAGGTGAACCTAAGCGAGAGGAGACTAAGGACGAGGGACAGTGTGCTCTTGAAGAGAAGTGACTGACGAGACAGAGTAGCCTGCCGGAGAAGGACGCCGAGTCACGAACCGCAGGGCTTGTAACGCAGAAGACAACTGACCTAAGCAGGACTGAGTACGACTGACTAGTGGGGGGCCCATGTGCAAAGGTTCCAGGGTGCCAGTAGTGGAAGAAATAGGATATGGAACTGCTGAGCGAGTAAGGAAACTTGCTGATTAGGACTGTATCATTAAAGCTTGGTTGTGGCGGAGTAGAGAAAAACAGTGTGCCTTATGTTACGCTCGCGCCCGGACTGACTGGCGTGAGCGTGATTAGTGATCCCACTGTACCATGAACCGAGGAGTGCCTGGATGGGCGTAACTAAGTATCAAACCGATCCGACCAAGGTCGCACGGCGGCTCAGTCGACTCCGTGAACCAAGGAGGAACCGAGCAGAGGGACCAGGTGCTACTCCAGGTCAGACCCCGGTCACAGATGTTGACTCACACCGGGGAATGCAGGAACAGACAGGTTAGACTGGCATGTAGACAGGTGGGTACTGACAAACACAGCTGGTATGCAGACAGGTGGATATTGACAGGCACAGCTGGTATGCAGACAGGTGGATATTGACAGGCACAGCTGGTATGCAGACAGGTGGAAATGGCAGGCACGGCTGGCATGCAGACAGGTGGGCACAGGCAGGTACGACTGACATGCAGAGAGGCGGGTACTGGCAGGTAGAAAGGCAGGATAGGGACCTGTACAGACTGGGACACAGGAACGGGGCCGCAGGTGCGGTAGACGAGCAGAGCAGAGCAAAACCCGCAGATGCGGTAGACAAGCTGAGCAGAGCAAAACCTGCCGATGCGGTAGACAAGCTGAGCAGAGCAAAACCTGCAGATGCGGTAGACAAGCTGAGCAGAGCAAAACCCGCAGATGCGGTAGACAAGCTGAGCAGAGCGAAACCCGCAGATGCGGTAGACAAGCTGAGCAGAGCGAAACCCGCAGATGCGGTAGACAAGCAGAGCGGAGCAAAACCGCAGGTGCGGAGAACAAGCAGAGCGGAGCAAAACCGCAGGCGTGGTAAATAAGCGGAGCAGAGCAAAACCGCCGGAGCGGTGAACAAGCCAAGCAGAATAGAACCGCCGGTGCGGTAACCAAGCGGAGCAGAGCGGACACGCCGGAGCGGTGAACAAGCAGAACGGAGCAGAAAGTGAAGGCAGACAGGACAGGGCTTTGTTCACATGGAACAGACTGGAAAATACAGTAAGATGGTTAGAACACAGGAGGTAGATACGGTGGAAGGGAAAGGGGACAAGCAGAACCAGATACACACAAGGTACTTAAAATGAAGTAGCGAGTGGACACAAAACTCATAAACAGAAGTACAGAGACAACGAGTTGGACTTGGGTGCAGGTTCAGACACTGCTGGAAAAGGGAAGATTCGGACATAGAGACAAACAAGTAATGGGCTAGGACACTGTTCAGACAGGAACTGAACCGGGAATAATATACAGGAACGAGCCTGGGAACGCAGCCCCCAGTGTGGCGGAAACAGACTAGAAGTCAGAGATACAGGTAGTGGCCCTGAGTACTCGGCCCCCAGGGTGGCAGAAACAGAGTCAGGACAGGACCTGGCAACTAACAGTTGCACAGAACCCAGACTGTAAGAAAGTGTTGCTCAGGCACCTCCCACTGGGTGGAGGGAGTTTAAGTATCCAGTGACTCACAGCAATAGGCTGGGGACACATTAGGACTGTGCACACAGTAGCTATAACAACCAAGCAGAAAGCCGCGACGACGCCCTAAGCAATCAGACAAGAGACATGGACAGAGCAGGTACTGGAGCAAAGAGTGCAGCATGGACTGACAGGTAAGATTGCGGTCTTGCATAGTGGGAGGTGGTGCACTATGCAAGCACGCCGCCAGGGATGTTACACCTTACTAGCCCTGGAGTAAACTACAGAGGAAGGATACTTAACGTGGAAAATGCTTTATGCTGTAAAGGAAAGACTTTGTACCCACTATCCCTTGTATATAAGCTTTACCAAGTTTCTATTCAGTAAAGAATTTGTTTTGGAATGGAAGTCTCTCTCATTGAAAAATGTGAAACACCTGGTCCAGGCTAACCCACAACATTGGCTACATGCGGCCTGCACAGGCATAAGGTCCTCACAGCACAAGTCCACACACCCAGCCAGGACCCACGCTTTCACTGGGGCATAAAAGGAGACAAGTGCCTCACCCGCGGCTACTGCACCGCGCCACACTACACCCATGGGTCTAGTAAAAGACATGGCATCCATTGCAACCTATCAGTACAAGAAATAACATTTTAGGGGTGCTGAGTGACTAAAGGAGGCCTCTGTTAGGGTTAATCATAGTTTACTGTATTATTATAGATTTGTGATGTAATATGTGATCTGGTCAGTAGAGGGCAGCGGTGCAAGGCCTGAGTAAGAGCATGGGTTTTTTAGCAGTTGGTGGGTGGTTGGAGTGAGGCAAAGAAGAGACTTGGGGAAAGTCTGGATAGAGCGGTGCAACTCTGGTTCTGTTGTTGGTAACTCTGGGATGCGTTGTTTGGATTGACATGAGCCGATTCGGTGAGGACCACCAAGAACACAGCATCTTGAGCTAGGCCACGTGAGTTTCTGTCTCCAAGGACTTGGAGAAGCCCTGCATTGGAGACATCGGCATCCCCTAAAATATTCAAGACGGCTTTTCTGATTATTCAGGACTTAGCCCAGCAAGGATCCTTCTACTTCAGTCTCAGGACGTACCGGTGTTAAGGGAGGGCAATAACCCTTCACGGTTGACCAAGTGAGTGTCAAATTATTATGTTGATTGCGCAATCCACAGAAAACCAAACGGAGGCAATGCGTGCTCTGTATTGGGAGGATTCAAAGAATCTCTGATCCCGTTTATTTTGCTTAGCATTTTATATTGTTTTGAGTATATCAAATAGCCAATCAACTCTACAGCCATACTACAATACTATAGGCTAACTGATGTTAGTACAATTATTACGGAAAACACATATATGGTCATATTATCATTGTTAGTTTGAAGCACTATGGAAATTTTACAAGGTCAAACCTGGCCTAAACAAGTTAGACAACGGAGTGTCTGACAAAATGTTCTCTTGAGAAAAGGTTAGTGGGAGATAAGTTCTATGGGATGAGAAAGAAAGAATGTATGTTATGCAAGGAGTGATAATAACATGATTTTAAAGCGAGCAGACAAAATGGAGTTGCTCTAGCATGAGTATCAATATGTCCTTTACACCGGTACCATCTCACATCTGAATATATAAGCATATTTATCTATAAATAGCCTTATTTAGAGGTCCAGTTAGTTATGAGAAAAGGCCTCTTTTGTAAGAGACCTTTCGAAGACTGTTCCTAATAGGTGATTACTAAAGTACAGGCACAACACTGTCATTTTATTGATTTATGCATAGAAAGGGTTAATCGCATTGTATTTTGCTCACATATTCTGTTAAGTTTACATGCGTATACTCTTAGTTGTTGTTATTGAGAGGAACTGCTGTCATTGTATTTGTTATTTATACACTGTTTACCAGCGGCGTACCACCAATGGCGGCAGGCCACGCGACTGCTATGGGGCCCATGAGCCAGGGGAACCCCATAGCAGTCCAGGGGCGGACATACCACCACCGGTGCAGCTTCTCCCTGCTCGCGCTGGGCAGTGAGCGATCCCTGCAGTTCCGCTGCCGACAGGAGAGAATGGCAGCGGAGCTGCAGAGATCGGTCCTCTGCTTCCTGCCCGCAACTTCCTCCCTCACACAGGCACGCGCTGCTTGATGACGTCATCAAGCAGCGCGGGCCTGCGCGAGGGAGGAAGTTGCAGACAACAAGGATGCTGCGGCCTGCGGGGGAACGGGCAGAGAGGTACGTGATGTTTTTTTTTATTTTTACTGAAACGCTGGGAGGAGAGGTTGGTGAGAGCAATGATGGGGCTGGGGAGAGCAATGATGGGGCTGGGGAGAGCAATGATGGGGCTGGGGAGAGCAATGATGGGGCTGGGGAGAGCAATGGTGGGGCTGGGGAGAGCAATGATGGGGCCGGGGAGAGCAATGGTGGGGCTGGGGAGAGCAATGGTGGGGCTGGGGAGAGCAATAATGGGGCTGATTGGGCTGGGGAGAGCAATGATGGGGCTGGGGAGAGCAATGATGGGGCTGGGGAGAGCAATGATGGGGCTGGGGAGAACAATAATGGGGATGGTGGGGCTGGGGAGAGCAATGATGGGGATGGTGGAACTGGGGAGAGCAATGATGGGGATGGTAGAGCTGGGGAGAGCAATGATGGGGATGGTGGGGCTGGGGAGAGCAATGATGGGGCTGGGGAGAGCAATGATGGGGATGGTGGGGCTGGGGAGAGCAATGATGGGGTGCTGGGAGAGCAATGACCGGGGTTGCTGGGAGAGATCAATGATGGGGGTGCTGAGAGACAGCAATGATGGAGGTGCTGGGAGAGAGCAATAACGGGTGTGCTGGGAGAGAGCAATGAAGGGGGTGCTGGGAGAGAGCAATGATGCGGGTGCTGGGAGAGAGCAATGATGCGGGTGCTGGGAGAGAGCAATGATGGGGGTGCTTGTATATTTTCCGTGTGCATATAGCCTTACAGTTAATTGGGGAGAGTCACAGAGACTGAATAACTTATATTATTGGCTGATGAAGATTATAGTTAATGAGGGGCACAGTGCTGCTTATCACTTTATATTTTGATTACTAAGTGGCTAAAAGTATGTTAATGGGGGGAGGTACATATCTGTATTTTAGGGTGCAGTGCGGGGGAGACACATGTATGTATACAATGTATGTGACCTTGTTATTTTCTAGACAAGAGGAGTCGTGGCTGGGAGATGTCGACATGAAGGTCTGACCAGATGGAGATGAAGCAGCAGAAACCGACTCTGATCATATGAGACGTGAGCGGTAAGTGCCTAGATGTAAATATTATTCTGTATCTGCACTGTGTGACTTGGAGTGATAATGTTACATGTAAAATCCCTTAGACTGTATTCTCACATTTGTGTGAAATGTCCTTGTGCTATCAGATTTTTTTTATCGGATGGTCCATGGACTCGTAGAGTTTTATAGATCCATTCACACATCCGTGAAAATCACGGATCTGAGAATGAGATCTAAGAGGGTCAGAGAATGTCCTGTTCTGATCCGATTTTAAGGATTAGAATAGGACATGCTTAATGTGTCTGTAAAACAGGGCAGCACACCGTCACTGCACACAGATACAGGAATGTAGCCTTATTATATATAGCACAGTCCCTTTGTATATAGTGTACTCACCTATTATGTATAGCGCTGTCCTTAGTTATATACACTGCTCAAAAAAATAAAGGCAACACTCAAATAACACCTCCTAGATCTGAATGAATGAACTATTCTAATTGAATACTTTGTTCTGTACAAAGTTGAATGTGCAAAAATCATCAATGGAAATCAAATTTATTAACCAATGGAGGCCTGGATTTGGAGTCACCCCCAAAATGAAAGTGAAAAACACACTACAGGCTGATCCAACTTTGATGTAATGTCCTTAAAACAAGTCAAAATGAGGCTCAGTATTGTGTGTGGCCTCCACGTGCCTGTATGACCTCCCTACAATGCCTGGGCATGCTCCTGATGAGGTTGCAGATGGTCTCCTGTGGGATCTCCTCCCAGACCTGGACTAAAGCATCCGCCACCTCCTGGACAGTCTGTGGTGCAACGTGACGTTGGTGGATGGAGCGAGACATGATGTCCCAAATGTGCTCAATCGAATTCAGGTCTGGGGAACGGGCGGGCCAGTCCATAGTTTCAATGCCTTCATCTTGCAGAAACTGCTGACACACTCCAGCCACATGAGGTCTGGCATTATCCTGCATTAGGAGGAACCCAGGGCCAACCACACCAGCATATGGTCTCACAAGGGGTCTGAGGATCTCATCTCGGTACCTAATGGCAGTCAGGCTACCTCTGGCGAGCACATGGAGGGCTGTGCGGCCCTCCAAAGAAATGCCACCCCACACCATTACTGACCCACTGCCAAACCAGTAATGCTGAAGGATGTTGCAGGCAGCAGATCACTCTCCATGGCGTCTCCAGACTCTGTCACGTCTGTCACATGTGCTCAGTGTGAACCTGCTTTCATCTGTGAAGAGCACAGGGTGCCAATGGCGACTTTGCCAATCCTGGTGTTCTGTGGCAAATGCCAAGCGTCCTGCACGGTGTTGGGCTGTGAGCACAACCCCCATCTGTGGACGTCGGACTCTCATACCACCCTCATGGAGTCGGTTTCTAACCGTTTGTGCAGACACATGCACATTTGTGGTCTGCTGGAGGGCATTTTGCAGGGCTCTGGCAGCGCTCCTCCTGTTCCTCCTTGCACAAAGGCGGAGGTAGCGGTCCTGCTGCTGGGTTGTTGCCCTCTTATGGCCCCCTCCACGTCTCCTGGTGTACTGGCCTGTCTCCTGGTAGCGCCTCCAGCCTCTGGACACTACGCTGACAGACACAGCAAACCTTCTTGCCACAGCTCGCATTGATGTGCCATCCTGGATGAGCTGCACTACCTGAGCAACTTCTGTGGGTTGTAGAATCCGTCTCATGCTACCACGAGTGTGAAAGCACAACCAACATTCAAAAGTGATCAAAACATCAGCCAGAAAGCATTGGTACTGAGATGTGGTCTGTGGTCCCCAACTGCAGAACCACTCCTTTATTGAGGGTGTCTTGATTATTGCCAATAATTTCCATCTATTGTCTATTCCATTTGCACAACAGCATGTGAAATTGATTGTCAATCAGTGTTGCTTCCTAAGTGGACAGTTTGATTTCACAGAAGTTTGATTTACTTGGAGTTATATTCTGTTGCTTAAGTGTTCCCTTTATTGTTTTGAGCAGTGTAGTTTCATCTTTTATTATGTGTAACACCCTCCCTTATTACCTACCATCCTCTCTCGCTCTAGGGGGTCACAGTTGGGGGATCATACTATATTGGGGTCACCATACTTTGCCCTAGGAGTTGAGGTGGGGTACAGTAGGGTCATTATACTGTGCATGTGGTGGAATTCACCATGGGGGTATCATACTGTGTTTGGGGGACACTTTTGTTGGCATCACACTTTATGGGGGCAATGAAAGAGGAATCCAGGACTTCAGCAGGAGGAAAATTACTATGTAAAGGCTAGAAAGTTGTGAGATCAGCTCTTGTGTGACCCCGACAATTATTTAAATTTTTTTGGAGGGGGGGCCCAATTAGAACTTCTGCTATGGGGTCCCATGATTCCTATGTACGCCCCTGCTGTTTACCTACCATCCTTTCCTTTGTTTTATAACCTGGTTAGCAGTAGTGTAGCTACTGGGGAGGGGAGGGGGGCAGAGGGGGCGGCCGCCCCAGACCCCGTCACATGAAGGGGCCCACCCGGAGCTAGGGACACTTCTGTGAAGAGGCAGAGCACTGGCACTCTGAGCTGTCACAGAGAGGCTGCAAAATGCCTGCTTCCCTGTCTGACTCTGCACATGGGCTACCACAGTGGCCAGTAGCAGAGTGTTAACCCATGCAGTGTACAGGGCAGGTCAGCTATCTCTGACCTAAGGAGCTTCAGCAGCAGCCCTTCAGTTCTGGGTCCTAGTGCCCACTTTGGATTTCACTCAGACACTTCCTGGTCCTGCCTCACTGCCTTCAAATTTCATAGGTAAGTGGTGATGGAATTTATAAGATTATATTTAGGCATGTCACAGTAACTGTGGGGTGAATGTGAGAGGATGGGGTATTGTTGGAGCTGGGGTGAGGGGACAGGGCACGGGAGGGGATGATTATTAGGCTGTGTGCCCACGATGCGTTTTTTAAGCGTTTCTGCAGCGGCGATTCCGCTGCAGAAATGCTTAAAAAACGCTAGGTAGAAGGCCTGCCATGTTCCCCAATGATAATCCGCATGTGCTGTGCACATGCTGCGGAAATTTCCGCTGCGGATTATCATTGCGGAAAAAAAACGCAGCACTACCAATTATTTTGCGGAAGCGCTGCGTTTTCGCCGCCATTGACTTGCATTGGAACGCATGGATTCCGCATCACTGCATCTGTACATGCGGAATCCATGCGTTTCAATGTGCGGATGGTACCCGGGTCTGGAGGACAGGAGACTCTCCTCCGGACCTGGATACCATAGAACCTGTAAAAAAAAGAATAAAATAAAAAATAAATATTATACTTGCCTTCTGATGGCCCCCGGTGTGCTTGTCTCTGCTTGCCGGCAGCTCGCGGTGGACTGAAGGACCTGCACTGACGTCATTTAGTCATGTGACGGCACAGGACGGAGTGAATAAAGACTGCGGGGGCCATCAGAAGTATAGATTTATTTTTTTATTTTTTAACATTCTTTATGGTCACACTATATAAATCCATGCCGGTTGCATGGATTTATATAGTGTAAGTTGACAAGCACTTTCCAAGTGATGCTAAAATCGCTTGGAAAGCGCTTGTCAACCCGCATGCGTAAATGCATGTGAAGAACTCTTCACTTCCGCTTGTCCCTGGCAGAAAAAAACGCATGTACAATCCGCATGCGTTTTTTTCTGCCAAGAGATGCAGAAACGCTCAGGAAAAAATCCTGAGCATTTCTGCATCGTGGGCACATAGCCTTATAATGTTTTGCTATCCAGCACATGTAATATTTGCTGTCTAGGGAGGCTAGAGATGGGTATGACAGGGGCTTTTTATACTTGGGAGATGGGTCTTTTATGAGCATTAGTATGACAAGCCCCTATACAGTAACCATGAGCTTCATCGTATTTAAACATCACTGCAGTGTTCTTTTTTTATTTCACTGTTCCAGTATTTCATGGAGCTAGAGGTCACTAATCAGTGTAAGTCTATGAGAGCCTTGTTTTGGTCTTGTTCTGGCTCTCAGAGACTTACATATCGCGCTCTTGTGACGTAGCTTCTGACTTCCGGACATTTAGAAGCTGCGCTCACCAGATAGCGCTGCGGGACCGGACCGGTGCCGAAAGACGGTGAGGACGCCGGAGGGCAAGTATATGACTGGGAGCAGGGGACTTACGTTTAGGAGTGGTGCTTTAATAATTTTAAAATAAGCGATTTATTATTATAAAGTTATTAAAGGCTTGTCATAAATGTCTGCAGTCACCTTATATGGCTGCAAACTGCCAAATCATGACAGGGTGCGCCTGCTGTGATGAGTCCCCAATATCACTGGTGTTATCAGGCGGTCATACGATCCTGTTTGCCATTTGCATGTGCCGACTAGAAAGGTTTGGCTTCTCTCAATCGAAGAGAATTGAGAAAATCCGAAAGAGTCTAGTGGTGACATGACCACCTGCTCTCATCAGCGATGCTGGGGCCATTATTACTGTACATGGGGGGATTCAGGAGACATTATTTAATATTAAGTGGGTACTTAAGAAGCATTATTGTTTATGGGGGCAACAGTAGCGTAGCTCAGAGGCTGCTGAGCCGGCTGTCAGTCAGTGCCGGGACGCAGTTACAGCCACCGCTCTTTATACACTGAGCGGTGACTGAAACCGTGCCAGCTTCATCCTTATGACTGAAAGAGCAAGGCTGCCGGGAGGAATAAAGTTAATTTCCTCCCAGCAGTGGGGCTCTCAGTGCACCCACTGCACGGTGTCAGCAAAGGGGACATCATATGTTGTATAGGGGAGCTGTGGGCTCATCATACTGTGTATAGGGAAGCAGTGGGGACATCATATGGTTTATAGGGGAGCACTTAAGCATTATTGTTATAGGGGCACTCAGAGTATTGTGACCATCAAAGTTGCATTTGGGGTATTATTACTTTCTTGGGACAAAATGTGGAGGGCTCTAGCACAGGGCATTAATATTTTCTAGAGGGCAATTTTACCACCTAAAGAGCACAAAGGAGGCATTATTACTATGTAAGGTGCACAGTGGTGGCATTATTATGTGGGGTCACAATGGTGCATTATTATGTGGGGCAGTAAGAGGACCTTTTTTTGTACCACACAGTAGGTGCAGTAATACATATAGCAGCAGCGGCTCAGAATTGGGGTATCAGTAGGATTAGGATGTTGGGTCAGGTTGGAAATGTGAGAAGTCAAATGTGTTTTTGTTGTAATCTCTGTAGACGAGTCCTAGCTGGAGAAGTTGTCATGTCGGTCTGGGCCAGATGGAAAAGATGGGAAAAGTGAACGACTCCATAAGAAAGAACGTCAGCTGTAAGTCATTATCAGTAACTGTACTGTACTGTAATCTCTTTTATGTTCTGCAGGACTGGTATCTACCACTATAAGGTCACCATATGGCGGTAATATCAGTGCTGGTCTTTGTATATAGATTTACTTTCATCTGATGAGGTTCCCCTTTACCCACTATTAGGGGGCACCACCGTAGTTGTAATCATGGTTACCTGGTTAGGGCCCCCCCCCCCCCACCTGAGCTGAACCCCTATCTACGCCTATGCTGGTTAGTAAATATTTCTATTATATTATCTAATCTTTGTGCATGTCTGTTGATTGCTGCTGTACCCATCGTCATGTGGCCGTGCCTCGTCCACGTTTCAAAACCACGAAGATGCCTTAGTTTTTAATGGTCCTTGCCACTGCAATAAATGACATCCACTGGTGATATCATGGGTGCCACTCCTGTGCCTGCACCATCACCTCGCCAAACATGTAGTGTGGTAAGAGGGTTTTAAGCTATTTTTTTTTTTCGTTTACAGGGAGTAGGGATCCTTATATAAAAGATGTAATACTTACCACTGAAATCTGCTAGATTTCTTTTTACTCGATTTATAGTATATTTCATGCATTAAGCCTGTTTCTATGTGTGGTAGGTTTCCTTAAAGATATACTATTGGGTGACCCCCCCTAAACTGGCAATTGGGCAAATGCTATATATTTTCAAGAGATTGACCAGATGTGTTCACAGTTGTTATAACAATTGAATAATTTGTTTCAAATGCTGATTGCTCAGTAGAAATATACCAGTACCACCATTAAAAAATTTGAAGACTTGTGGGGTAAATGGTTCAATACACCAAGCTTGATGCTTTTACTTGATAAAGTACAGACTACTATATTTATATGAAGTATCCTCCATAATCCATACTCAAACATGTTTGTGGTCCATTGAACTTCGCTCTTTAATAATTTTATAAAATATGTACCTATTTATGTTGTATTTTCTGTCTACATCATGTCCCATGCTTGAAAATATGAAACATATGTATAAAAAATAAGAACTGCAGGAATTAAAAAATGCAAAAAAATAAAAATGAAAGCCCTTGTGGTCAGGACTGGGGAGGCCCTCCAGGAGTTAATTTTGTCAAGTAAGGCTATGTTCACATAGAGTTTTAGTCTTTGTGGACCTTGCATCTGAAACCCTGGAAAATGAAATACAGAGCCATTGACTAATAAAGCACTGTGTTCTCTGTTGGACATGATTTTTGGCAGTATACACCTTTTTGAGGCGAGTTCCAAGATGAGTTCAACCACATCTCGACACCACAAATAGGCATATATGACCGATAAAAATGTCCAAAATATTATGAAATCGAGCACTCAATTAAGTGTTATTTTATCGAATGAAGAATACCGTATAGTATAAATGTTGACGTTTTGGTCTATGTGACCTTCCTCAGATTATTCACTAAAATAACAAGAACAACATGTTCTCATTAGCAATTCAAGAATGTATAACAGAATTGGTCTAAAAAACACGGATCAAAATTGACACAATATAAACCAGTATACAGTACAGACATATAATCACAGAATAGGAAATACATAGCGCAAACGTTATGTAACCGGTACGCAGACCTGCATATGGGTAATATAGGACACAATATAGTTACCTAGAGATCAATCATGTTACTAACATGTGAACGAAAAATATGTCAAGCAGAGCATATAGTGACTCAATCTGCATCATTACAGTCAATGGACCCGCCAGCACAAACAACCGAATACCAGGGCATCAGACATAAGCCACTGACTGTAGGCTAAAACGCTATGTGAATATAGCCTTACTGTTTTCAGCCCTTTGCTCCAAGCTGCAAAATAAGTAAAAATCCTTTTTTTTTGGTTCTGCAAGGAGACTTACTGCTTAGGATGCAGCAGGCAAGTTTGTTGTCAGTAGATATCAAAATCTCAAACCTAAACACATTTGCTTCAATGGTTTGTCAAACTAAACAAGCTTAGAGTTAGCTGCATACATATCACTCGCACAGTGTATCCCATATGTCAGCAGTTTCTTGGGTCACGCTAGCCAACTTAGAGGACACACCATGAAATCTGAAATCAAAATATATGCACAGTGTGTAAAGGATATTCATTCATTCTTATTTCCCACACAATCCAATAAATGTTGGGAGGCTAATTATGCGTAACAAGCAGCCAATAATTTAAACATTTTAACAGCATCATTTAGCTTTTTTAAAGTATAACTAAACTATGAAAATGTTTGATATGTTGTACCCCCCCCAATGCACTGTTGATCAGGGGGATCCTAATCCTGTGATCCCCACTTATCTCTGAAAACATCAAGGCAAAAGTGTTCAGCTCATGTATAAGGCTCAGTGCCCACGATGCAGAAATGCTGCATATTTTTCCGCTTCTCCGTGGCAGGAAAAACACATGCGGTTTTTACATGCTTTTTTCCCGCCAGGTAGAAGCTTTTGTCAAGCGTTTTTGCATGCATTTCTGCATGCGGGTTATCAAGCGCTTTTCCAAGCGATTTTAGCATCACTTGGAAAAGTGCTTGACAACTTGGTCACACTATATAAATCCATGCAACCGGCATGGATTTATAGTAGTGTGACCAAGTTAGTTAAAAAAAAGAGAATAAAAATGGTAAAAAAAAAAAAAAAAAGATTATACTTACCTTCCGATGTCCTCCCGGTGTTTTCTCTGCTGCGTCCGGTCTCTTGCACTGCTCGCGGTGGTGGGAAGGACCTGCGGTGACGTCATTGAGTCATGTGACAGGTCACATGACTCAATGACATCATGGCAGGTACTTCACAACACCGCAACCCATAGAGCAGACCAGACGGAGGGGAGAAAACACCGGGAGGACAACAGAAGGTAATCTTTATTTTTTATTTTAAATTCTTTTTTTTACAGTTTCTATGGTACCCAGGTCTGGATGAGAGTCTCCTCTCCTCCAGACCTGGGTACCATCCGCACATTGAACCGTGTGATATCCGCTTGTGCAGATGCAGTGATGTGGATGAAAAATAACCTCGGCATTCAATTGTGAAAAATAGATGTGAAATTTATTACAGTCCAAACAAAAAACAGACGTTTCGGCCTCAATCTGCGGCCTTCATCAGTGTGGTCTAAAATCACACTGACTATATTAGTATTGGCCTAATAGCCAATCACCCCCTCCCCTTGCGCACTTAAATAGCGTCATGGACCACTACACAGGGTCACCTCACATAAACCAACGGTGGACACCGCGTTTGGACATCAGGACCTCCCTTACAGATGAACAGGTATGCCCTAATTAGGTTGTCTGACAGTACCTGAGTATATTTGGGGTTTGACACCTGACCTAATGTCCCCTGTACTTTCACAGGATTGACATATGTTCCTAGAGGCATCTGCCCACTCTCCCCTCACACCTGACTCCAAACAACTTGGTAGGTTTCCTTTACTGAAGTCCTCTCCCATATGTATTGAATGCATTCTACATGTGACATTGATTTTTATTTTATTTTATTTCATTTTTTCTAATATGCTCAATTGCTTATATCCCTATACTTGTGACTCGCCCCCTGGGCCGTGGGGCACCCGGAACCGGGCTTCAGTGCAGTGATGGGGGTAGTAGTGGCAACCCGATCCCGTGGCTCAGGGTGGTCAGACCAAATGCTGTGGCAGTCAATTTTTTGAGCTATGAAATGTCCGACTACGCCACCCGTGGATTGCGGTCAGGGATGACCGCCGCTGCAAGGCAGACCGCTGAGGCTGGTGTTGGTGTGCAGCATAGGGATAGGATAACTCCCCACGGGAAGAGTGTAGCCTCAGGGCAGTGTAGGTGGATGCTGGGGGTGATGGTGCAGGCGCAGCAGAAATCACACAGAGTCCAATGATGCAGTCCAGGGTTTTTACTCACAGTTGTTATCCATGTCACTTCTGTCAGCAATGACTGCCCAAGCCGTGCTGCGTCCACCAGGTGAGGGGCTCGGTCAACCCCCAGGCAATTCAGGAGTATGGCACAGGACTCCCTTCTGTCCTTTCTCTGGCCTCTCGTGCCCCACCAGTGACCAAACTTCTGTCCAGCTACCGCGGACCTTTGCAGGCAAACGTTGGCCTCCACTTCCCGCTATCCTATATGGTGCTTTCCTAGCAGGTTTGGCGGGTGGTCGCACCATTAGATGATCACGACCTCCGGTTCTTGGCTGAGGGATAATTTACCTCCACCAACTTGGGAATCCGGTACCCTTCTATAGCCTGTCCTTTCACCCGATATAACGTGGGTTTGCAACGGTTGCTGTCCGTTCTGCTCTCTCTTAGGGTCCCTTCTGCCTTCTTGTTTCTGGAGCCTTTCTACTCCTCTGTCTCTCCTCTTTCCTTCCTTCTCCTTCTTCTCTTCTCCGCTCTAGCTCCGGCCTTCTCCCCAGGCCTGCCTCGTGGAGCTGAGCTCAGGCTGAGCCACAGCTCCCTGTCAGCCCTCTCTGGCTGAACTACTTCTCTCAACTGACCCTCTGAACACTGACTAAAGATAGCTCCCACCTTTTATCTGCCTCTGTGTCTGAGCTCAGGTGTCCAGCACCCAATGAGCTCCTTCCTATGCTCCAGAAACTGTCCCCTTCTGCTCCTACATCACTGGGTTCTCTCCCCCCTCCCCACTCCAACCAGGGACATGGTCAGTTGTGCCTGCAATTATATGGGAGCACCGTTGAGCTGTCCCCCGGAAATGGGGTGAGTGTGTGTATGCAGCTACTGAGCCCCGGTCCATACTCCATCCTTACCCGGCAGTAAAATATCACACCTCTGGTTGAGGTGCAGTACCCCTGTAGCAACCGAACCCTCGGGGCGCTACACTTGTACTTTGTAACTTGATTGTTATCTTGTTCTTGGTTTTAGACCACACTGATGAAGGCCGCAGATTGAGGCCGAAACGTCTGTTTTTTGTTTGGACTGTAATAAATTTCACATCTATTTTTCACAATTGAGTGCCGAGGTTATTTTTCATAGACTTGGTGTTGGACCCTACTCGTGCACCTATAGAAAGCAGTAGTGCGGCGATTCCTCTTCGCAGTGATGCGGATGTCACGCGGTCCAATGCATGTCAATGGCGGCAATTACGCTGCGTGTCCGCAAAATTAATGGACATGCTGCGGATTTTAGAGCGCAGCATAAATGCTGCGGAAAAATCCGCAGCATGGGTATTGACATTGCGGCTTGTCATTGGGGACCATGGGGGACGGATTACCAAGCGTTTCCCAAGCGTTTACGCTGCGTAAATTCCGCAGCATAAACAGATTCCCTTTAAAGAGTTTCCCACTACTTTAGCATTGATGACCTATTCATAGGATAGGTCATCAATGTCTGATCGGTGGCGGCGGCCTACAGCCGGAAGTACTTGCTTGCGGATGCGCCCTACTTCTGATAGTTACCGTCGTAGGGTACTACACATCTGCCTCCTATTGATTTGGATATGTAGTACCCTGCAATGATCACTTCCAGAAGATAGAGCAGCTCCGCAAGCGAGTACTTCCTGCCGGTGGCTGCCGCCGACACCGATAACAGGTGTCAAACCCCTATCAATCAGACAATGATGACCTATGCTAAGAATAGGTCATCAATGGGAAAGTAGTGGACAAGCTCTTTAAGTTACAGACACGTTTCTGTATTTATCATCAGGAACATATAAATGGGAACAAGTTGTTAGCAATGCCGACCATTACAATTTCCAAATGCGCTGTCTATCATAAACATTTTTGGTAAAATAAGCAAAGCATGCTATACCTATTAAAAAAAGTTCACTCACTACCAGAGATGAGCAAATAGATTCATAGGACGCTGGCTTCGCGCCCACGTCAAGATTCTGTGGTCCGTGGATGCCAAATGGGAGCCCTGCAAATCACCTCCTACCTGCCGGCATTCCTGGCTTCTCTTTTGATTTGCTGGCCTGGCGCAAAATCATCGTTCTGGAGTGACACATAAATGGCATCACACCAGGTTAATTAATCATAATTGGAGCCAGGGATGCGAGCAGGTAGGAGGCAGTTTTTAGGACTCCCGTTCAGCCACCACGCAATACTCATGTGGCCTTTGTTATGGTAAATACTTATACTTTGCTTTATTATTTGGACAATTCATATATCTTTGATAATTTTGTATTTTCATATTAGCTTTATAAGTGTTATTCACAAATAACAAGGTGTTGTCTCTGATATAGAGATGTATTAAAGCCTTCCTTTGTTTCTGAACTTATAGTAAACTAGATATAGCCAGATCCTAAGGACTGCAGCAGAATACATAATTTACGACTTTGTTTTTCCCAACTTATCTTCCTTTTTAAGTAATGTAATGTAAGACACTCCCTCTTTCCTTATCTTTGTGGTTTGTAATAAAAACTTGTAACCAGGCATCTGAGGGCAGACAAGTCTGGGACACAGACAGAATTGGTTGTGTGTTCTCTTGTCTCCAATCTATCGACTCCCTGATTTGATCAAAACTGACTTGAGTTCCTCCTAAAACTTTTCATATATGTTTCTCCATCACCCTGAAGCAAGGTTTTGGGAATCAATTTGCTCACTTCTACTCACTACCATTTCCCCTCCGTTTCTCTGCTAACACAGCCTCAGCCAGTCTCCTGGCTTCTTTTTCCAGTGGGATATGCTGCAGCTAATCATAGGGCCACCGTGAAGACCAGCATGACACTGATGTTGCCAGTGATTGGCAGGTACATGTCCATAGGACCAAAACAGGATGTACAGAACGGCACCAAGAGAGCTAGTGCATGAATTTCTTACTCGTTTTCAACTTGGCGGCAATATTTCTGTCCGTTACTGAAGTGAAGCCTTAAAGGGAATCTGTCACCACTTTGGAGTTATCAGGCCTCTACTATGGGCATACAGGGTATAGAAAAGTAAATCTATACATACCTGTATGGCCCATAGTAGAGGTTTGATTGCAGAGAAAAGCGCTTTAATCAATTCTATTTTGTACAGGCTTGGCATCCAGGGGACGCCAAGCAATCCCCGCCTATGTGCTTATTTTTCCCCCAAATTCCGGCCTGTATTCTTAATTGTCATATTCCCCCCCCCTCCCCTATGACGTGCACTGTGCTTCCTGACTTCCCGGGCATGCGCAAAGCACCGCTCACATAGAGTGCGCTTTGCGCTTCATCCCGGCCCCGTCTGTCTGTGCACTGCGCCGCTGGGTTCTGTTGCGCAGGCACCGGGGAGTCACTGTCACTTCCTGGCGCCTGTGCCATAGAACCCTGCAGCGCACAGGCAGACGGGGCCGGGATGAAGCAAAGCGCGCTCTATGGGAGCGGCACTTTGCGCATGCCCAGCACAAGAGGGAGCACAATGCACGTCACAGGGTCCTGTGACGTGCAGAGGAGGGGGGGAATATGATAATTAAGCATATACGTGGGGATTTGGGGGAATAATAAGCAGATAGGGGGGAGATTTCTTGGACGCCAAGCCTGTGTAAAACAGAGTTTATATAAACAGATTTCTCTGCAATCAGACCTCTACGATGGGCCATACAGCCAGAGACGCCTCCCCCCCTACCGCTGCTGTCCTGCTCCGGCGTCTTCCGGCCTCTCTGCTGCTGCTGCTGGTGCATGCAGCTTCCCCTGCACTGTGCTTAGGGCGCACGCTCCCTCCCTCTTAAATGGGCCGCGCGCACCGTTCTAAAAAGTCCCCGACCAATGGCCGGAGGTCTTTCTCTATAAAAGGCACCTCCTCCAATATGGAAGTGCCCGTGCAAGGTTGTTGCTCTGTTATACTTACTTTGCTTCAGCCCTCAGGTCCTCTGCAAGTCAGTCCTGTCCGCCAGTCTGTTCTTCAGTCCACTCCGCCAGTCTGACTACTTTTCAGCCCGACAGTCTGCCTACAGTCCAGTCCGCCAGTCTGTCTATGGGCTCTGCTCGTCTGCTTACCTGGAAGCACCAGCCTGTTACCTGCCATGCCCGCTTGCCTGCTTACCTGGAAGCACCTGCCTGTTACCTGTTGTGCCCGCCAGCTTGCCTACCCGGAGCACCTGTCTGGCTATCAGCCGAATCAGCCAGCTTGTCTACCCGGACCACCCGTCAGCCTGCCTGCCGTGCTCTTCCGCTGTACCGGTCAGTTACTGCCATCTGACCCGTGGTAGTCACCTGCTCTCATACAAGGTTGGTCCCAGAGTGGCACCTGGGCCCTCTGCTCGGGCCCTCCCTGGTTCAGAGTAGACTGAGCCGCCGTGCGACCTTGGTCAGACCGAGTAGATACTTAGTCACACCCCTCTGGTCCCTCCTTGCACCGAAGCACAGAGGTTCTACCACCCAGATCCATAACACCCTGTATGCCCATAGCAGAGGTCTGATAACTCCAAAGTGGTGACAGATTTCCTTTAAACTTATGATGAGGGGCATGTTGTGGAGGATGTTGACAGTAAAGCAAAAGTGCAGAGTGCGACATATGAAAATGAACAGTTAGTGGTTTTCTTCAAGGATTTGCATGGTGTGATGTGTGATATTACAAAGTAGTGTGAATCACAGGATTTGTTATTTTTAGTATAAATATTTTGTATATTTTGTACAAATTATGCTTTGTCATGAATTCCATCATAATCCAATAAATTCATTTAGAAACAAGCCATCTCAGTTTTAGGAACTAACTACAACCACAACTTATCTGACTTCCGCTTCTTTGACATACAGTGGTGGCCAAAAGTATTGGCACAACTGCAATTCTGTCAGATAATACTCAGTTCTTCCTGAAAATGATTGCAATCATAAATTCTTTGGTATTATTATCTTCATTTAATTTGTCTTCAATGAAAAAAGAATTGTCCTAAAGCCAAATTGGATACAATTCCACACCAAACCTAAAAAAGGGGGTAGACAAAAGTATTGGCACTGTTTGAAAAATCATGTGATGCTTCTCTAATTCGTGTAATTAACAGCACCTGTAACTTACCTGTGGCACCTAACAGGTGTTGGCAATAACTAAATCACACTTGCAGCCAGTTAACATGGATTAAAGTTGACTCAACCTCTGTCCTGTGTCCTTGTGTGTACCACATTGAGCATGGAGAAAAGAAAGAAGACCAAAGAACTGTCTGAGGACTTGAGAAACCAAATTGTGAGGAAGCATGAGCAATCTCAAGGCTACAAGTCCATCTCCAAAGACCTGAATGTTCCTGTGTCTTCCGTGCGCAGTGTCATCAAGAAGTTTAAAGCCCATGGCACTGTGGCTAACCTCCCTAGATGTGGATGGAAAAGAAAAATTGACGAGAGATTTCAACGCAAGATTGTGCAGATGGTGGATAAAGAACCTCGACTAACATCCAAACAAGTTCAAGCTGCCCTGCAGTCCGAGGGTACAACAGTGTCAACCCGTACTATCCGTCGGCGTCTGAGTGAAAAGGGACTGTATGGTAGGATACCCCGAGACATAAAAAAGCCAGGCTGGAGTTTGCCAAAACTTACCTGAGAAAGCCTAAAACGTTTTGGAAGAATGTTCTCTGGTCAGATGAGACAAAAGTTGAGCTTTTTGGGAAAAAGCATCAACATAGAGTGTACAGGAAAAAAAAAGAGGCATTCAAAGAAAAGAACACGGTCCCTACAGTCAAACATGGCGGAGGTTCCCTGATGTTTTGGGGTTGCTTTGCTGCCTCTCGCACTGGACTGCTTGACCGTGTGCATGGCATTATGAAGTCTGAAGACTACCAACAAATTTTGCAGCTTAATCTAGGGCCCAGTGTGAGAAAGCTGGGTCTCCCTCAGAGGTCATGGGTCTTCCAGCAGGACAATGACCCAAAACACACTTCCAAAAGCACTATAAAATGGTTTGAGAGAAAGCACTGGAGACTTCTAAGGTGGCCAGCAATGAGTCCAGACCTGAATCCCATAGAACACCTGTGGAGAGATCTCAAAATGGCAGTTTGGAGAAGGCACCCTTCAAATATCAGGGACCTGGAGCAGTTTGGTCTACAATTCCAGCAGAGCATTGTAAGACACTCATTGATGGTTACCGGAAGCGGTTGTTCGCAGTTATTTTGGCTAAAGGTTGTGCAGCCAAGTATTAGGCTGAGGGTGCCAATACTTTTGTCTGGCCCATTTTTGGAGTTTTGTGTGAAATGATCAATGATTTGATTTTTGCTTCATTCTCTTTTGTGTTTTTTTTCTTGCAAGCAAATTAAATGAAGATGATAATACCAAAGAATTTGTGATTGCAATCATTTTCAGGAAGAAACTGAGCATTATCTGACAGAATTGCAGGGGTGCCAATACTTTTGGCCACCACTGTAACTTAGAGAGGCCATGCTCACACCAATGGGATCACAGGAGACAAGTTTAAAGTTGAGAGTGCCCTAGTAAATAAAAAGTCACATTTTATATTGTGTTGCCAATATTTTTCAAAAAACAAAACATGGTTTTAAAGCTAAAATACTACACAATGTGTTTTGGGGTTCATAAACTATTACCCCTTCATTAGAAATTGTATGTACATGCCACTAGTTTAAAGGGGTGTCAAGGCTTGGGTCTCAAGTCTGCAGTCACACTATTTCACTGCAGACTTGTGAATCCTCACAGAGTTCAGTGTGCACAGTGTCAGGATTCTCTGGTACTGGGAGCAGGTGGGCACGTGACAGCAAGAGCGCAGCCACACTCAACAAGAGTGAATTGAACAAGCCTGGAAACGTTTAACTGGAATGTGGCTGGAAGTATGCAAATCCCTCAATCTTGGCGCCAGAGAGTCCTGACAATGCTCACTGAGAGCGCTGTGAGAAACCGCAAGTCTGTAGTCACTTAGAGTGACTGTAGACTTGAACCCCAAGCCTGGACAGCCTCTTTAATCAGGCGTACATAGAGGCAGCCCACGCATCTGTTATGTGAAACAACATCAGACTAGTGATGAGCGAGCATGCTCGCTACTGCTCGGTGCTCGCCCGAGCATCTCACTGCTCGAGATGCTCGGCGCTCGCCGAGTATTTCTGGGGTTGCTCGGCGGGAGTTCGGGTCTCCTCTCTACATGTTTGCCGCTCTTTAGAGCGCCAATGAACATGCAGGGATTGCCTGCCACTCACTGTAATGTCATAGCCATGTTGGTTGTGTCATTACAGTGATTGGCTGGCCGCACAGCATCATCAGGTCTATATCAGACCTGGCGCCGCCATGCTCGTCACAGTCACTCCGGAATCAGACAGTGTAGGGAGAGCTGCTGCTGAGCTAGGGAGAGATTTGCTTGTTTCTAGTTAGTGTAGGTGTACCAAACTATATTAGAGACACATATCCATCTCAACAAACAGTCCTTCTGAGGACTAATCTATGTGCAGAGATATCAGGCAGGCAGTGTATATAGACAGGCAGGCAGTGTATATAGCAGACTGCAGTGCACATAGCAAAATAGGCTCCATTCCAGTTCTGTCTGCTGCTGCTGTTAGATATTTCTAAAAATAGGCCCAGGTGTCAGGGGCCAGGAATAATTTTTTTTTGGATCTTAATCCTCATTATTTGCTTAAAAAGCAATCCAGAGAACACAGTTTTTCTGCGCCATTTGCTTGTTGGCACCGCAGAATACAGCCAGTTCCTTTCCATATTAAAAAATCCAGCTATTTAAAACTGTGTTTTCTCCGTCACACGGATCACATATACGTTTTCAGAAAATACTGCCATTTCTGACCTCCATTAAAAATTTGTTTCAGTGTGTCAGTGAAGCAATTGACACCAGTTTGCTGTTCAAAATAGTTACCTACAGGCCAGGTATTTACAACTGTGGTTTCTCCGTCACACGGATCACATATACGTTTTCAGAAAATATTGCCATTTCTGACCTCCATTAAAAAAAATGTCAGTGTGTCAGTGAAGCAATTCACAGCAGTTTGCTGTTCAAACTACTTACCTACAGGCCAGGTTTTTAAAACTGTGCTTTCTCCGTCACACGGATCACATATAAGTTCGCTCCAAATTCAGTCATTTGTAGTGAGCGTGGAAGATATTGTCCTCCATTTAAAATGGGCAAGGCACGTGGCAAGGGACGGGGAACTGGACGTGATGGTGATGATGGTGCATGCAGAGGCCGAGGCCATGGGCAAGCTGAAATTGTGCCACAACAAACACCCACATCTTCTCGCAGAACACCACTATTGAACACAGAGCAGTGTGAAAAGGTTATTGGTTGGATAGCAGATAATGCTTACGGTCACTTAGCCACCACCACTACCAAATTGTCTTCCACATGGTCAAGTCTCAGTAGCTGTGAGTCTGGACCACATATTCCTCACCCTGAACCTCCTACCTCCCACCATGCCGAGTACCCAGAGACAACTGATGCCACACTTGGACACTCCGAAGAGCTGTCCACTTTTCCATTTATAGATTCGAGCCTCTCACCGGGTCCACTTGAAGCGGGGCAAGAGGAGATCGCATGCCCAAATATTTGAGCAGCCACGGTCACACGAAGGCGACGGTGGGAAAGTGTCACAAGAGGTGGACGATGATTAGACACAATTGCCAGAAAGTCAGGAGGAGGACCAGAGTGCGGAAGTGGAAGATGAGGTGGTGGATGATATAGTAACTGACCCAACCTGGCAGGAGGACATGCAGAGCGAGGACAGCAGCACACAGGGGAAGGGAGGCAGAGCACCACATCAGGCAGGAAGAAGCAGTGTGGTGGCCGCAGAAATAAGGCAGGTAACCGTTCCCCGCAACACCAACGCGAAGGAAGTTGCCAGTACAACTGTTAGGTCTTCCCGAGTCTGGTTGTTTTTAAAGACTTTGCAGACAACCCTAAAAAGGCCATTTGCACCATCTGCCAGGCCAGCATCAGCAGGGGTGGCAAAACAACCAGCCTGACCACCACCAGCATGATCAGGCACATGGCAGCAAAGCATTCGACTTTGTGGGCCGAACCCCAGGGTCCAGGAACAGTGTCTGAGGGTGGCACCACTGCTTCTTCCGCTGTTGTGCATGCAAGCCAATCCCCTGTCCATGGTGCATGCGAAGATGCCTCCTGCCTTGCACCTGTCATTGCACACTCTCAGATAGCAGCATCAGGAAGCATGTCCTTGTCCCAACTCAGCATTCAGTTGTCCATACCCCAGTCCTTGGAACGCAAGCGCAAATACGCAGCCAATGCCCAACAGGCCACACTACTAAATTCCCACATTTCACGACTGCTTGCGCTAAAATTGTTGCCTTTTAGGCTCGTGGAAACGGAAGCATTCCGCAACCTGATGGCGGCGGCCGTTCCTCGGTACTTGGTCCCCAGCCGCCACTATTTCTCCTGGTGTGCCGTCCCCACATTACACAAGCACGTATCCCAAAACTTTAGCCGTGTCCTCAACAATGCAGTTACCGGGAAAGTCCACCTAACCACGGACACGTGGACAAGTGCTTGTGGGCAGGGACGGTACATCTCGCTGACGGCACACTGGGTTAACATAGTGGAAGTCGGGACCCAGTTGGACCTTGGGATGGAACATATCCTCCCGACGCCAAGGATTGCGGGCCCTAGGTTAATCAGGGTTGCCTCCACAGTCTATAGCTCCTGCACCTCAGCCTCCTCTTCAGCCTCCATCTCCGAAATGACCACATTAGTCACAAGCTAGAAGCACTGCCTCGTCCAAGCGGCAACAGGCTGTTCTGAAGCTAATATGCTTAGGTGACAAACTGCACAATGCTGAAGAGTTGTGGACAGCTCTGAAAGAGCAGGCAGATCTGTGGCTCACACCGCTGAACCTACAACCAGGCATGGTCGTGTGTGACAATGGCTGGAACCTGGTTGCGGCTCTGAGGCAAGGCGAGCTCACACATGTACCATGTGCTTAACCTCGTGGTTCAGCGGCTTCTCAAATCCTACCCGGACCCGCCGGATCTGCTTGTACGCCGCCTGTGTGCGCATTTTAGAAAGTCACCTACAGCTTCCACCGCCCTTGCCTTGTTTCAGCAGCATTTGCTGCTTTCGGCTCTGTGATGTCTCCACGCATTGGAACTCTACACTGCAGATGTTGGGAAGGATTTGTGAGCAGAAGAGGGCAGTTGTTGAGTACCAGCATCAACAAGGCCGTTGGTATTCAGTTCAGACTCCACACATAAGACCTCAGGAGTGGACATTGATGTCAGACATATGTACCATCCTCCAAAACTTTAAGGACTCCACCAAGATGGTGAGCGGCGATGACGCCATAATTAGCATCACCATCCCGCTTCTCTGTCTTCGGAAAGGCTCTCTGCTCACAATCAAAGAGGATGCATTACAGGCGGAGCATGATGAGATGGAGCAAGAAACCATAAATGGTGATTACACACAGCCCAGCTTCATCTCACCCCAACGTGGATTGGGTGACAATCAGGAAGAAGAGGAGGAAGAAGAACAGGAGCTAGTTTCATGCGCTATAGACGGTACTACCTGCACAACTGTCATACCGTCTGTTCAGTGTGGATGGCCAGAGGACAGAGTGGAGGAGAGTGTGGTGCCCCTGCGGTTTCAGTCGCCACAGAGGTACTGCATCTCACCCAGAGGTGTGGTACCCCACTCTCAGGTAAGGAGGGACTACTACCCGGGACCCACCCACCTGCATCCAACACTACGCCATTCCAGACCAGCAGGCGGGGCAAGATGCATGCGTACAGTGCTGAGCCCTGTCCCTGGTTGGAAGTGGGGGGAACTGAGTGAGGGGGAACCATGTAGTGGGTGTGGGTGGAGGAAGTAGTACAGGGGAGCACCTTCAGAAGGAGTATAAAAAGGGAACCACCTTGAAGGAGACAGAGCAGTCTGAGAGGGAGAGAGAGAGAGAGAGTTGGGAGAAGGAGCTCTGGAGGAGCTCTGCTCAGGAGGAGAGAGAGGACTGGAGCAGAGGGAAGGCTCCAAGAGGAACAGAGGGGATCCCAGGGGCACGGTGAGTGCGGAAGCCACCCGAGCGCTCGAATCTACCATGACGTGGAGGGATCAGGCTGCAGAGGGGACCGGCCCCTAACTAGTGGAGAACAACAAGGCTCAGCTAGAAAACCGGAGGCTGCTGTACTTTCAGGGTGCAGCTGCCCACTACCGCAATTATATCGCCGAAAAGGTGGCCGCATAGGATTCAGGGGACTACATGTCGCCCGCCAAGATTCGAGGCTACTGGCTTGGGACACTGATTGTGAGGCGCAGGGCAGGAGGGTGAGAGCCAGCGCAGGAAGACGACCGAGGAAGGCACACAGAACGGGGTCCCGTTTAAGTACTCCTGAAACACCTGAGAGATTGCTGAACCCCTTCCTTGGTGAACGCAGGACGACGTGGAAGGTTACACACTGGTGCTGGTAACCTGGAGTCTTGAACAACTGTGAGTAAACCTTGAAGACTGCACCCCACTGTGTCCTGGAATTATTGCTGTGCCATCACCAGCCCTGCACTACACAGCACCAACCTCATCTACCTCATAACACCACTATATCCTGCCCTGAAGCTTAGCTCTGCCTGTGGAGAGCTGAACCAACTCTGCTGCGCCACCATCAGCTCCAGAGGACCTGCATTGCAGCGGTGGCCCCATATAGCCGCATACCACAGGTGGCGTCACAAACATTATATATAAAAACTTAATTCTTTTTATTTTATTCCCCTTTTATTGACCGCCCTGGGTCACGGACCGGGTCACTGCCACCGTAACATCCACAGCACCGACCGGTTCGGCTACCGAGTACGCCACGGCCCAGGGGGCGCGTCAAGAGCATGGTCAGTCATCCTCTTAGTGAGGACACGGAAGTCTTGCCTGTTATCAGTCTGGCACGCATGGCTGAGTTTATGTTACGCTGCCTTTCCCATGACTCTCACGTTCTCAAAATTTTGGGTGACAGTCATTACTGGTTGGTGACACTTCTAGACCCACTCTACAAGGAGAACTTTATATCTCTTATTCCTGAGGTGGACAGGTCTACAAAAATGGAGCAGTACCAGAAGGCCCTTGTTGCGGAAGTATTAAAAAAATTCCCATCTAAAAACGCTGGCGGCAGAGGTCACAGTTCGTTGGACAACCAAGGAGTACAGGCAAGAGAGACACAACTTCAATCCAGCAGAGGCAGGGGAACACTGTCAAAGTTCTGGGAGAATTTTCTCAGACCCTCCCATCACACAGTCCCTGAGGCGCGGGGTACTCTCACAAAGAGTGCAAAGTTTGGGATGATGCTGAGGGAGTACCTTGCCGACCGTACCAACGTCCTCCGTCATTCCTCTGTGACTTATAATTATTGGGTATCCGAGCTGGATACGTGGAATGAACTAGCTCTCTACGCCTTGGAGGTCCTGGCCTGCCCTGCCGCTAGCATTTTATCAGAGCAGGTTTTTAGTGCCGCTGGTGGAATTATAACTGATAAGCACATCCGCCTGTCAACTGAAAATGCTGACAGGCTGACTCTTTTAAAAATGAACAAGGGCTGGATTGGTCCAGACTTCTCAACACCACCGAATGATAGCAGCTCAAATCCAGTGTCTTTTTTTGGGAGGTGTATTCCCATGCACCTCTTCACACCCACACATGGGTATACGCTTCCTGATTTTGGCTATTTGCTCTTGTCCTCCTCCTTCTCCTCATCTTCTACCACCATATCACCAGGGTGACCGTGGTCTGTGATGCAACACCCACATAATTTTTTTAAAGGGTGTTTATGATGCCCGTCAAAATTTTTTTTTCATACAGTATGTTCATGTATACCCCCAGGGGTAAATGTTTGTCAGCCCATACACTTAGTGCATGGGCATTACAAGTATAGGAGACCCGCTCCTTTCTATTGGGAACATTTTTTTATGAGTCCATCTAAGTCTCTTCCAAGGGGCTTTGGAGTGCCTCCCAATTTTTGGCAGCCCTTGCATTCACTGCATAGGCCAACACTATGGGAGACCCACTTCCTAATAATGGGAACATTTTTTCATGAGGCCCTGTACGTCTCTTCCATGGGCCAACACTATGGGAGACCCTCTCCTTTTTAATGGGAATTTGTCGTTACTGTGGCCCTGCTCTATGTGTCTTTGACTTCTTAGTGGGGTTTTTCCCAAATTTTGGTCAGCCCTTGCAGTCACAGCATGGACATTACCACTATAGGAGACCCGCTCCTTTATAATGGGAACATTTTTTTTACTGAGACCCTCCTCTATGTCTCTTCAAAGGGGTATTGGGTTGCGTCCGAATTTTTGGCAGCCCTTGCAGTCACTGCATACGCAATAACAGTATAGGAGACCCACTTGTTAATAATGGAACAACAAAGCATAGCCGGCTGATGGCTCTCCAACAATAGCGACGGCCGAATGCTGGCCTTTTAAGAATAGTAAGGGCAGCCTGATGGCCCTATAAAAATAGGCTTTGTGACTTTCAGAGTCCCTCCACCATAAATAAAACAGGATGTGTCTGATGATGTGTCACACACCAAATGGCCAGATAAGGTTGTAAAATGTTAAAATGACATTTCCCGGTGAATGCATTTGTCTTAAAAAATAGCATAAAAACAAAAACAAACAGTAAGATCTTTCTTTAGTATAAAAAATAGAGTCGCCAACGTAACCTCAATGTAATCACATTGTTCAGCTCCTGCACCTCCTCTTCCATCTCTGAAATGACCACATCAGTCACAAGCTGAAAGCACTTCAGCACTGCCTTGGCCAAGCGGCAACAGACTGTGCTGAAGATAACATGCTTAATGCTGCAGAGTTGTTGAAAGCTGTAACACAGCAGCCTGATCTGTGGCTCTCACCACAGAACATACAGCCAGGCATGGTCGTGTGTGACAATGGGCGGAACCTGGTGACGGAGAAATGACAGCCGGAGTAGATACCGTTTCCCTCTATGCCAGTCCTTTCACCGAGCTAAAGAATATGGCTGTGGTGAAATATAACTCTCAGCAAAAAAAGCAGTGGACTGGCTCCGTACCGTCCCTGGCCACATTCACCTGTCCACGTGTTTGTGGTTAGGTGGTCCTTACCAGTAAGTGAACTGGGGAGGGCACGGGTAATTGGTAATGTTGTGGGACCTGTGCTTGTCGAAGGCGGAGACGATACCGGGAGAAACAGTGGTGGCTGGGGACCGAGTATGGACACCCGGCCGCTGCCGGCATGAGGTTGTGAAAAGCTTCCGCCTCCACGAGCCTAAAAGGCCACATTTCAAGTGAAAGCAGCTTTAGAGGACTTCCTGGGAGAAATGACAGCTGGAGTAGATATGGTTTCCCAAGTCCTTTCACCAAGCTAAACAATATGGCTGTGGTGAAATACAACTCAGCAAAAAAAGCTGTGGACTGGCTCCATACCGTCCCTGGCCACATTGACTTGACCACGTGTTTGTGGGTAGGCGGTCCTTCCCAGTAAATTCACTGGCGAGGGCACGGGTAATGTTGTGGGACCCGTGCTTGTGGAAGGCGGAGACAACACCGGGACAAATAGTTGCGGATGGGGACCAAGTATGGATACCCTTAAGATTGTGGACAGCTTCCGCCTCCACGAGCCTAAAAGGCCACATTTCAAGTGCAAGCAGCTGTCAAAAATTTAGCAGTATAGTATTGCAGCTAAAATAGCTGTGTATCAATTAAAATGTAACTTTTAATCAAAGACTTATAAAATAAGGTGCAAGTGCTCACAGACTGACATATACACAATAAAAGAGTGATCCACTCATACACTCCTTTTCTCCAGTTATCACACCCAATAACATCAGGTGTTCACATGACCTTTCACATGTATAAATGGTTACCCCACCTATACTCAATGCAGGAAAATTTACCCAGAAAGATCCTGCTCAGATACAATAATGGTCATACAACAAACAGCATCTAATGGTACACCTCAGTGACCATCTTATTTTAATACTAACTAGATAAGGGTCAATGTAAAAGATATATTGAAAGATGCTTGTTGGATAGGAGAAAATATAAAGGTAACATATTTATTTACCCATAAAGCAGCAATTTGTGGTGTTAGAGTCTTCCCAAAATAAATAACCCTCTTTCATGGTTATGATACTTAAATTGTACACATACACCAAGGGCCAGGGACAGGACTCGCTTAATTTCTAACCCTATACCACATATCCCCAGTTTAAATAGACCTGGGAAAGAGAAAGGGAATATAAATGGAATGATCTCACCCATAAATCTTAGAGACTTCTATTATTCATTCTCATTGCGGTGAGCATCATCATAATACGAACCACCCCGACGCGTTTCTTCAAATTGAGTCTTCAGGGGGAACAGAGGTTCAAAAGTTTCCATTCAGGGGCAAAAGTTTCCTTAGTTTGCGCTGCTACAGCACATGGGAAGGTCCCTCTTTTAAATATCATGCGCTGCACCTGGATTGGTTGCAGCCTGTCACATGCTGCCACTCCAAACCTATGCTAAAACCACTTCCTCCTCCGTGGAACGCTGCCTGACACGCAAGCGTCATTTCCGGGGGTGTGGCTATGACGCACTTCCGGGTTTTCTATGACGCACTTCCGGGTTTGTGTGGAACGCATATTCAATGCACTCCAAAGAGTGCTTGTCACTCCCAGGTGTGCGGCAATGGGCCCAAACAAAAGCGCTCAGGTCCATAATCCTAGAACAACCCCTATTGCCAGGGAGATAGGCAGTCCTTTCGGACATATGCATTCCCCCGTAGCCTATGCGGGGCATCTTGTGGAACCCTTATGTAAACTCTAAAAAGGAGCTCCACATGCCCTTTCTCAGCATGTACAGAGTCAAAAATTACATTAATCTTGTTTTTATGCTTGAACGAAAGGGACAATACTAACAGAGGCAATATCTCTGATTAGATAATAAATTCATTAAATGAAGAGAGGTGATAGTCACTGGTATTTTAATGTTTTTCATTTGAGAAATTTAGATCACCACAAGAACATGAGATGAAAGAGTAAAAAGGGGAAAATATATTAAACACATAACCCAATAATAATTGAGTAGCCAGTTCCTTTTGGTAGTGCGAGACACAAAGGACCTGAGCACATACAAACAGGAGGAAAGAAGGAAAAAGGACCAATGGGCAATATCCCTCTTTTTGTCCCTAAATAACTTAAACCCTACCTGCGTGGAGGTTGGCACCCTCCATCCTACGCCAGTGGTGCCCCCACTCAACATCGGCTGTCCCTGCCTAAGCTGTCCCTCTCGTGACCCTTATGTGTTTATAAAGGGAGAAAAGGATAGTTGTTCATTCAAGCCAAGCAGAGTGCTTGTCCTTAGTTCAAAACTCCACCAGGTTTCTTTCTGGGTAAATTTTCCTGCATTGAGTATAGGTGGGGTAACCATTTATAAATGTGAAAGGTCATGTGAACACCTGATGTTATTGGGTGTGATAACTGGAGAAAAGGAGTGTATGAGTGGATCACTCTTTTATTGTGTATATGTCAGTCTGTGAGCACTTGCACCTTATTTTATAAGTCTTTAATTAAAAGTTAAATTTTAATTGATACACAGCTATTTCAGTTATTATATACTGTATCATTTCATAATTAAACGCAATAGCTATACCGTCAGTATAGTCCGTCAGTATAGTATTGCAGCCTGTGGGTGGGTGGGTGGCTGGCTGCATACTTGTCCCTGCCCCAAGGAATGGGGCAGGGACAACTGAACGCTGCACTGGGACAAGGACGTGGACGGTGATTGTTGCAAGTCTGCAACGACAGTTGCATGGCGGGATGGATCTTCGCATGCCCAAGGATCACTTACGATGGGCACACTTTCAGGCAGTGACCTGGGAGTCAGAGATGCTTCCAGAGGTCTTCCCCATGCTGTTCCCATGTCTTTTCAGCACTGTATGCATGTGTCTGATGATGTGTCACACACCACATGGCCAGATAAGGTGTTAAAATGACATTTCCCAGTGAATGCATTTGTCTTGGTTGAAAGCAATGCAAAAGTGCAAAAACGCATCAAAAACACTACGTGTGAACATAGCCCAAAGTGTGGAGTATTTTTGGTTTTGGTTATTTATTTTGCCTTATATACAAGTCATTACCCAGGAAAGGATGTTCCTTAACATATTTCCCAGGAAAATCCTTTTTGGATTAGTGTTTGTATGTTTTATTGTGAGTCCGTAAAAGTGGCGTAATACCACTGACAACGATGTTGACAGCAGTGACCTGGGAGTCAGAAATGCTTCCAGGGGTCTTCCCCATGCTGTTCCCATGTCATTTGAGCACTGTTCCCATCGATTTGTACAATTTAGAGGCCCTCTGCAGACCACCGGGGGGAGCCGCCTGAAAAATGCTCGAGTTTCCCATAGACTTACATTGGGCTGGTTGCTCGGGTCGAGCACCCGAGCATCGAGCACCCGAGCATTTTAGTGCTCGCCCATCATTACAGTAGACCCCTCCATCTCGCATCACAATCTCAACAGTATCTGCATCCTAAGGTTACAGGTACTGTTGAAAACAAACAAGCTCGTTCAGAACCTCCATTGGTTCGGTGGGCCGGAGTCAGGACCCACCTCTTCATCTCTGGCTGCACAGTGTCGTGTCTCGCCGCGCAGACGATGCCTCAGTGTCTCTGTAAGTGCAGGAGATGAGGCTCCGCCCACCAGCTATGGCCAGTAATTCCAGCGGAGGGGCTTGTCCCAGCATGGCCCCTGCTCTCTGCCTACCCTGCTCTGTAGGTATCTTACTGCTCTTCTCTCCCCCTCCTGCCTTCAGCCCAGCAATTTGCAAGAACACTCTGCAGTCGGGCCCTCGGAGATGTGAGGCTGCACCAGAGAAATGCATCATGTGGAATCATCTGCAGAGAGGGTAAGTCCATGTGTAATGTGTGTGTATGCATATGTGTGTGCAGATACTGTATGTGTGTGTGTATATATGTTTGTGTGTGTGTGCATATATGTGTATGTGTGTGTGAATATATTGTGACAGAGTCACTGGTATGATATATGAAGGGAGGTATGTGTCACGCAGATTGCTAGCCTGTGTGAACTGAAACCAATAAACTTTCTGCCAGCATGTTATATGCTGGGGGTTAACTCCTTTAAAGGGTGTGGTTTTATGGGAATGACATAGAGATGGGAGGGAAGTCATTCCCCATACCTCCACCTCAGGGTGTGGCTGAGCAAGGTTTAAATGTTCAGTCCTGTTTTTTTTTCCTGTGTTGTGGTTTGGAGAGGCAAGGTCTCCAGACTGGGAGAGCTTCAGCTCAGGACAGAGCTGAAGGCTGGGACTACAACCTGTGTGGTGAATCCCATACTCATATGGACTCTGCTATCGTTTATTCTTTTGTTTTGTTGCTTTGCCAGTAAGGCCATGTTTATTTTGCTGGAGTGCAGAGCTTTATGCCATTTAATAAAGCTTGCAGAGAAAACCCGAGTTCCTGAGTCTACTTCTGGAAGCAGCTGAGCAAGTCGTCTTGCCACAGTTAGTGTGAGAGTGCATGCAAGATTCCAGGAACACGTGTACCTGCCACAGAGACCGTTGGATGTCCTGGGTGAAAACCGCCAGCCAGCCAGAGAAGTCCGGCAATCAGCCAGAGAACTCCGGCAGCATGGAGGAGCTCATTAAGTACCTGGTGCAGAGCCAACAACAGATGTACCAGCAGCACTTGCAGAGCCAGCACCAGGAGACGACCAAACTGTTGCTTCAACAGATCCAGTTGCAGCAAAAGGCGCAGCAGCAGCACCAGCAGGAGCAGCAACAGCAGATACAGCTTCTGGCAGACGCCATCCAGGGCAGGACAACCGCCCCACCCCCAGGACCGACTGATGACTCCCACGTCAGGAAGGCGGTAAGACGGGCCATCTAGAAGATGACCCTCGGGGATGATGTAGAAGCATTTCTGACAGTCTTTGTCAGGGTGGCTGAGCGGGAAAGACTTCCACCAGGACAGTGGGCAGAGATTCTGGCGCCATATTTGTCTGGTGAACACCAAAAGGCATATTATGACTTGGCACTGCAAGATGCCAAGGAATACGCCAAGCTAAAGACAGAGATGTTAGCATGCCTGGGAGTGAATATAGCGGTGAGAGCCCAATGAGTCCACCACTGGGCGAATGCCAGCGACAAACCCCCTCGCTTGCAGATGCTTGACGAATAGTGGAGCCCTTAGTCAAATCGGCCTGGGACCACCAATACATCCTGGTGGTCATGAACTATGTGATCCGGTACCTGGAAGCGGTACCACTGAGAAACTCGTTGAGTTGGAGCATAGCCCGAGAAATTCTCTATATATTTGCCAGGACCGGACTGCCAAATGAGCTACAAACGGACCATGGAACCCCGTTCATGAGCAAGGTAATGAAGGAGCTGTGTAAAGTCCTTCAGATTACCCAGCTGTGAACCTCCGTTTACCATCCGCAGACCGACGGCCTGGTGGAGCGCTTTAATAAAACCTTAAAAGCAATGCTCAAAAAGGTCGTAGAGAAGGATGGTCGTGACTGGGACTACCTGCTACTGTTCCTGCTCTTCTCGGTAAGAGAGGTCCCACAAGCCTCTACAGGCTTTTCCCGTTTGAGCTACTGTATGGACGACATCCGCGAGGGCTCCTGGATATTGCCAAGGAAACCTGGGAAGCCGAGGTTACATCCCACCGGAGCATCATAGAACATGTCGACCAGATGCAGGAGAGGATGGCAAAAGTGATGCCTATCGTGAAGGCTTATCTCCAGGCATGCGAGAGGCCCAGGCAAGGGTCTATAACCGGTCAGCGAGGCTGAGACAGTTCCAGCCTGGGGATCGCGTTCTGGTGCTTATTGCCACCGTCGAGAGCAAGTTCCTGGCCAAGTGGTAAGGCCCGTATGAGGTGGTGGAGAAACTCAGCGAAGCGAACTACAAAGTTCACCAGCCTGGCCGAAGAAAGCCGCACCAAGTGTACCATGTGAATTTGCTCAAGCCATGGCGAGATCGGGAAATGTTGGGGGCTTCTTGTTTGGGAGCCAGTCCGAAATCCAAAGTCGAGGACTTCACGATAGCGGAGACTCTATCGCCGGCACAGAAGTAACAATGTAGAGAGCTGCTGCAACGGAACCGTGACCTGTTCTCAGAGTTGCCTGGGCATACGCAAGTGGTCGAGCATGACGTGCTGACGGAAGTGCATGTTAGGGTAAACCTCAAACCCTATAGGATTCCCGAAGCCCGCCGTTAGGTAATCTCAGCTGAGGTGAAGAGGATGCTGGACCTCGGCGTGATAGAGGAATCAAAGAGTGGATGGTCGAGTCTCATCGTTCTCGTGCCGAAGCCTGACGGGGAGTGGAGATTTTGTAACGATTACCGAAGGCTGAATGAGGTATTCAAGTGAGACGCACACCCGATGCCCCGCGTCGATGACCTGCGAGATATATTACCACCCTCGAGTTGACGAAGGGCTACTGGCAGATCCCCATGTCCCAGAGGGCCAAGGAGAAAACAGCTTGCTCAACACCTGATGGGGGCTTCCAGTACACCCGAAGGCTTTTCGGACTGCAGGGGCGCCAGCCACCTTCCAGAGGGCCATGGATCGGATCCTCGGCCCACATAAGAAGTATGCCGCAGCCTATCTTGATGACATTGTCGTCTTTAGCCCGGACTGGGCAATTCATCTGCCGAAGTTGCAGGCGATTCTGGATGCTCTAAGGAAGGCAGGATTTACGATAAATCCGAGAAAATGTGCCATTGGGAAGGAGGAGGCCAAGTACTTAGGCTACGTCATTGGGAGAGGCGAAATTAAGCCACAGGTCAATAAGATCGAGGCAATTCAGAACTGTCCGCAACCGCTCTCCAAGAAGCAGGTGAGAGCGTTTCTTGGAATCGTGGGATATTACCGGCGCTTTATATCATATTTTGCCGTGATTGCCGCACCAGTGACGGACCTTCTGAAAGGCATAAAATCAACTATGGCGAAATGAACGGTAGAAGCTGAGATGGCGTTCCAACAGCTGAAGCTGGCACGCTGTAAGCAGCCGGTCCTGGTCGCACCAGACTTTACTAAAGAGTTTGTGCTCCAGACAGATGCCTCAGAAGTTGGCCTAGGAGCCGTGCTGTCGCAGGAGATAAATGGGGAAGAGCATCCCATCCTGTATATGAGCCGGAGGCTCTTGTCCTGCGAGAAAAATTATGCCATTGTGGAGAAAGAATGCTTAGCCATAAAATGGGCCATATACACGCTAAGATATTACCTACTTGGCCGGAAGTTTAAATTGGTGTCAGACCATGCCCCTTTGAGATTGTTGAGGGAAAAGAAGGGTAAGAATGCCCAAGGAACTAGGTGGTTCTTAGGTCTCCAAGACTTTAATTTTCACGTGGAGTATAGACCCGGGAAGTTACACGCAAATGCTGATGCCCCCTCCAGAATTCCCTGATTGGTGTCTGAAGGTGCCCAAACCCCCGGCTTTGGGCAGAGGGGGGGAATATGTGACAGAGTCACTGGCATGATATATGAGGCGAGGTATGTGTCACGCAGATTGCTAGCCTGTGTGAACTGAAACCAATAAACTTTCTGCAAGCATGTTATATGCTGGGAGTTAACTCTTTTAAAGGGTGTGGTTTTATGGGAATGACATAGAGATGGGAGGGAAGTCAATCCCCATACCTCCACCTCAGGGTGTGGCTGAGCAAGATTTAAATGTTCCGTCTTGATTTTTTACCTGTGTTGTGGTTTGGAGAGGCAAGGTCTCCAGACTGGGAGAGCTTCAGCTCAGGACAGAGCTGAAGGCTGGGACTACAACATGTGTGGCTGAATCCACATATGGACTCTGCTATCGTTTATTATTTTGTTTTGTCATTTTGCCAGTAAGGCCGTGTTTATTTTGCTGGTGTGCAGAGCTTTATGCCGTTTAATAAAGCCTGCACAGAAATCCTGGGTTCCAGAGACTACTTCCGGAAGCGGCCGAGCGAATCGTTTTGCCACTATATATATATATATATATATATGTGTGTATATATGCAGTGGTGTACCGCCAATGGTGGCAGGCCACGCCACTGATATGGGACCCGTAAGCCGCACCGTACTGGGCCTCGCTTCCACCCATTAGCACCCGCACTGCCCGGCCGCTCGCCCGCATAGAAAGATGGGAATGGAAACGTCTTCTGATGCTCCAACGCTGACGGCTGGAGTGGAGGCCCAGTGTGAGCAATGATGATGGAGGAGGGAGCATCAGAAGACGTTTCCATCCCATCATTCTTACTCGACGTCTGATGTCATTACAGGGCACCCGCTGCTCTGAGACTGGGGGACTGGAGCATTGGCTGAAACCAGGAGAGGTGAGTACTGTGTTTATTTTTTAAAATCAGTGACCGGTGGCCATAATACAGTATGAGGAGTGCATTATACTTTATGGAGAACAATGGGGGTGCATTATACTGCATGGAGGACCATGGGGGTGCATTATACTATATGGAGGACCATGGGGGTTCATTATATTGTATGGACGACCATGGGGAGTGCATTATACTGTATGGAGGACCACGTGGGTGCATTATACTGCATGGAGGACTACGGGAGTGCATTATACTGCATGGAGGACCACGGGGGTGCATTACACTGTATGGAGGACCACAGGGGTGCATTACACTGTATGGAGGACCATAGTGGGCACATTATACTGTGTGGAGGACCAAGGGGGGCACATTATACTGTATGGAGGATTATGGGGGTGCATTATACTATATGGAATGCTATGTGGGGCCATTATAATATGTGGGGGTCCATTGTACTGTATGCAAGCAATTATACAGTGTGAAGATTTGTGTGGGGTCCTTCATACTGTGTGGGATCCTTCATACTGTGTGGGGGCTATTATACTGTTTGGAGGGCTACTGTATGGTGAGGTGTGGGGGCCATACATATACTGTATGTAGGCCCATTATACTGTATGGAGGGCTGTATGGGGGTCACAGTTGGGAAATCTTACTGTGTTGGGGTCACCATACTTTGTTTTGGGAGTTTAGGTGGGGTAGAGTAGGGTCATTATACTGTGCATGTGGTGGAATTCACCATGTGGGTATCATACTGTGTTTGGGGGGCACTTTTGTTGGCATCATACTTTATGGGAGCAATGAAAGAGGAATCTAGGACTTCAGCAGGAGGAAAATTACTATGTAAAGGCTGGAAAGTTGTGAGATCTTTTCTTCTGTGACCCGACAATTATTTAATTTTTTTTTTGGGGGGTGGAGAAGGGGCCCAGTTAGAACTTATGCTATGGGGCCCCATGATTTCTATGTACACCCCTGCCTTTAATAGTTTACTAAAACTTAAGAAATTGGCTTTCTATTATTTCCTTTTTTTATTTGTTTTTTGTATGTACATTATCCTTCCACAAATAAAAACGCCCACTACAAGTTACTGTAAGAAGAAGTAATTTTATTTTCATTACAACATTTTTAGAATTCCTGGTGCTAGGTATTCTTTCTGTGTGTTAGTTTCATTTTGCATAACGCTTCTTTTTTTTTTTACGATCGGTTAAGTTTCATCTATAACATAAGATATTCTTGGCATAGAATCTGACTCTTTTCTAATGAATTGTCAGACTTCATTAATTTTCTACTTATGGCTTCATAAAAATTTGCCTAATGTTAAACCTTATGTTTATGTTATTGCATAAGGCTGCGTACTCACTATGCGTTTTTCAAGCGTTTTTGCCACGGAAAACGCTTAAAAAACGCTTGGTAATACGTGCCCCTGGTCCCCAATGATAATCCGCATGTGCTGTGCACATGCTATGGATTATCATTGCGGAAAAATATGCAGCATGTCCATTAATTTTGCGGACACGCAGCGTAATTGCCGCCATTGACTTGCATTGAATCGCTTAATATCCACATGACTACATGTGCACATGCGGATATTAAGCGATTCAATGTGCGGATGCGGATGGTACCCCGGTCTGGAGAAGAGGAGACTCTCCTTCAGACTCGGGTACCATAGTACCTGTTAAAAAAAGAATTAAAAAAAAAAAAATAAACATTATACTTACCTTCTGATGGCCCTCGGTCTCCTCAGCGATGTGTCCGGTCTCTTGTACGGCTCATGATGGTCTAAAAGGACCTTCCATGACGTCATTTAGTCATGTGACAGGTCACGCGACCGCCGACGTCAGCAGTCGCGTGACCTGTCACATGACTAAATTACGTCATGGAAGGTCCTTTTAGACCATCATGAGCCGTACAAGAGACCGGACGCATCGCTGAAGAGACCGGGGGCCATCGGAAGGTAAGTATAATCTTTATTTTTTACCATTTTTATTCTTTTTTTTAACTATTAACTTGGCCACACTATGTAAATCTATGCCGGTTGCATGGATTTATACAGTGTGACCAAATTGTTAAGCACTTTTCCAAGTGATGCTAAAATCGCTTGGAAAAGCGCTTGACAACCCGCATGCAGAAATGCATGCAAAAACGCTTGACAAATGCTTCTACCTTGCAAGAAAAACGCATGTAAAATCCGCATGCGTTTTTCCTGCCAGGGAGATGCGGAAAAAATCTGCAGCATTTCTGCATCGTGGGCACTTAGCCTAATACTTTGCTAATTACGTTGATAAATGTAGGGTTTTTACAAGTATGACAATGACTTGCTCTGTGAAAACCATTATTTCTAGTAGTGAATATAGGCTATGTGCAGCCTATGTTACTGTTGGTAGACCTACTAATGATCGGCACCAATATCCTGTATTTAGCACCTTCTAATAGTACAATCAGCTCTACTTCTGTGTTCTTGTAAAGGGAGAATCTGTCAGGTCTTAATAACACTTCCACTGCCAGACTAAACGCTAGCCACTCGACTTAGCTGGTCAAATTCTGGTTTTCCCTACTTTACTGTCATACAGGGAGCAGGCCTAGGCCTTCCCCACAAGAGGCCCCTGGGCCCCCAATAATGGCTGGTCAGTGAAGTGGGTTGACAGAAGAATGGTCAGAAAGCTGGGTCACAGAACTACAGAAAAAAGGACAAAGACGGAATCAACAGGCAGGGATTAGGTCAGGAGAATAGAAGTCCACTGGGATCAAGCAGAAATGTTAACTGCTTTGATATCTCCTATACTCTATGCACACAGACATAAGGGACTCCTACTTTCCTGTCTTTATGTAGCACATGTTCAGAAGCAGCAGCAGCATGGAGGACAGTATACAACTGTACTGAGCAGTGTAGCTGTGATTCCAGCTGGGATGAGACAAGCACTTAATGAAAATCAGCAGTACCATCTACGTGACTTCCTTTTTCTCTTTCACAGAGGGGCCCAAGAGGTAGTGGGGGCCCATACCACCTTCATAAGCATCAAGTAGCTTCTCTCATAAACAGAACTATTGTACAGCAAAGGGCCCATATATTATTATTGCACAGGGGCTCGTTTCTGTTTGTGTCTGTCACTTCTTCGTTACTATCTACTATTCACCATCCACTCTATGCTGACTTTAAAAGATAAATGTAATTTGTTCCCTGGGTTAGTTGGCAGTGCAAGATTTTACCATTCTCATCTTGAATTGAAATAATTCATTTTTTCTTTTTGTCTTCATCAGGGAAGAAAGCTATGACTTCTTCCAGCCAGGACTCATCTCTGCAGAAAGTAACACATAGACATCTATGCCTGATACAGAACCCGCCACACATTTCCCTCCACTTCTACATTGCGCCAGTTGAAGAAGAAAAGTGCCATAGCGCTGCCTTGGTGCCATGCACAGTAACAGCTCTCTTTTGTCCCCACTACCTCACTATAACGGTGTCCCTAAAAATATATTACAGCAGTGATGTCTCACTTTTTGACCCCCTCAGAGTAGAAATGTCCCCCTTTGTGGCCCCAATGAAATATTGATGCATATATCCATTTTTATGGCCCCCAACTGCTTGACGAGCTTGGGAGCAGAAGGCAGCAGAAGGGAATGAAGTGAGCCATCTTAGAGAACAGGTCCACCATGACCCAGATGGTGTTGCAACAATTGGAGAGGAGCAGGTCCGTGATGAAATCCATAGCAATATGTTGCCAGGGAGCAGAAGGAAACTGCAGAGGATGAAGTAGTGTCATGGGTGTGTCAGGTGTAATAGACAGTCGCTCTGCATCTAGCTGTAGAAGGTCAATGCGCTTGGCATTGCAGACACCTTCTTAATCCTTCCTTTAAGACCCAGCGGCGACCTCCCTCCTGCTGCTGATTGACACACCCTTTCATGGGAGTTAAAAACCCTCAGTTTGCTCCAGGCAATCGCCGGTGATACTTCTATGTACAGGCTTGGAGCACTAGCAGTCGGCTAGCGTCTTCTCTGGTGCCCTTGGAGGACAGTTGGCGTTACTCCTCTGGTGTCTGCTCAAGCTAAGTTAATCCCCTTTGTTTGTCTTCCTTGTTGTCATTAGTTCGTAGTGGGACCTGACCAGTGCTCACCCCTCCCCCTCCCTATCTAGGGCCAAGCTCTGGGGTCATCTAGGGTTTAGGGTCCTGCTCGGCGGTAGGTGTGGAACCTATATAGGGATGGTAGGGTAGGCAAGGTTATATTAGATCTGCCTAGGGGTCTCCACTCCCCCTTTCTCTAGTGTTTGGGCTTCCTCCTCTTCATCCCTTCGTGTTGCACTTAGTCTTTCCCGCACCTTGTGTGACAAAGAGACCAGCAGGCTTGTTCCTGGGAGACTTGTTCCTGGTGCACTTCAGACAAGCAATCACCAAGTCCCGAACATCCTTGGCCAGCAAGGGCCACGAAAATCAGCAAGCAATTAGCTCAGTAGACTTGTGTATGCCCAGCTATTGTAGCTTGAATTTGTGTCCCTGGACATTATTCTTTTTCTCTTAGCAGTAGGAACAATGCTTTTACCCAGGGAATGTTTTTTTTCAGAAGGACAAGAGCTGCTTCAAAAATCCTGGCCAGGTCTATGATGTGCTGAGCCTCCTCCACGGAAATAGGTCATGTCAAAAGATTGAGAAATTGCATCCACTTTAACATTCTACTCCGCTGGATGGAAGTGTAGCTCGAAATCTAAACAAGCGAAGAAGAGTGGCCACATGGCTTGAGGAGGATTTAACTGTTGGGTGGACTGCAGAAAGGTTACGTTCTTATGATCAGTGTATGTTATTACTGGAGAGCTGGTGCTTTCCAGTAGATGATGCCATTTTTCAGTCGCCATCTTAATGGCCAGATAGTTCACTATTCCCAATACAGTAATTTTGCTCAGCTGGTGAGAAGAGTTTAAAAACAGAAAAACAGGAGACAGATTTCCCAGAAGAAGTTCATGGGTTCGAGATACAGGTGTCACGCAAGGTGAGGGAAAGACTAAGTGCAACACGAAGGGAAGAGGGGGAGGAAGCCCAAACACTAGGGAAAGGGGGAGTGGAGACCCCTAGGCAGATCTAATATCACCCTGCCTACCCTATCGTCCCTATATAGGTTCCACACCTATCGCCAAGCAGCAACCTAAGTCCTGAATGTCCCTAGAGCTTGGACAGGGGACAGTGTGAGCACTAGTCAAGCCCACTACAAACTACAGACAACAAGGTAGACAAAGGGGATACACTTAACTTGAGCAGACACCAGAGAGATAACGCCAACTGTCCTCCAAGGGCACCAGAAAAGAAACTAGCCGACTGCTAGTGCTCCAAGACTACACAGAAGTACATAGAACTATCACCGGCGACTCTCTGGAGAAAGTGAGACTATTTAACTACCCAGAAAGGGTGTGTCAATCAGCAGCAGAAGGTGGAGGTTGCTGCTGGGTCCTAAAGGAAGAAGGATAAAACTATACTACAGAGATGAGGGAATCAAGAAGGCATCTGCAATGCCAAGTGCAGTAACCTTCTACAGCCGGCTCCAGAGCGACTGTCTGTCATACCTGACACACCCGTGACAACAGGTGGACGAAAGCAAAGACGTAGTCAGGCAATCCGAGGTCAGGGCAGGCAGCACAGGTTCAATGTATGTAGCAGAAATCAGGAGCAGAAAGACCAGGATAAATGGTAAACGAGCCAGGTCAACAGTAGAAACAGAACTAATATGTACAAAGAGGAAATATAGAAAAGCTACTAGGAAGTTCAGGCTAGGATTGGAGGGTGAAGTTGCCTGTTATATCACCTGCTGGCAGGACTGAGTGGATACAAATTCTTGCAGAGTTTGGCAGAGCCTCCCTATACCCGGGTGGGAACTCGCAGTAAGAGGCAGAAACAGCAGAGCTGGAAGTGTTGCACAAGGCAGCTCAGAGCGATAGTCAGGTACTGGGTGGAGCAGAGTGGAACACGCGGTGAGTAGGGTGGCGTTTAGAAGGCGTGCGAGTCGCCGGCGTAACACAGTAATTATAAACCAATAATGTATGTTCCTCATTCTGGCACCCAAACAATGGCCGCTGTCCTGGTCCCCATCCTTTAATAATGTCCCCTATCCTGTAATAATATCCCTCATCCTATAATGTCCCTCATCCTGGTCCCATACTGTAATAATGGCCCATTCCCACACACACAGAGCAGCATATGACTCGCCCCCTGGGCCGTGTGGTACTCGGTAGCCGGGCCGGTCGTTGGGGCTGGGGATGTCACAGCGGCAGTGACCCGCTCCGTGACCCAGGGCAGTCAATGAAAAGGGGAATGATTTAATAAAGTAGGCAAAATAGCAGGGAAGAGGGAGAGGGAAAAAATATCAGCTCACCCGTTAGTAGACAGCTAGAGGCTCTGTGTTGGAGGTGATCCGACAGCGGAATAGCCTTGGTTCCAGGCAATCACTTGGAATATAGAGAAAGGAAAAAGAGAGCACCAGATATCCAGCGGACTACCATGCTCTGTGGATTAGTATTCCGTGTTTTGTCCTTGTGACATGGCTGCTTTTATACGTTTCCAATAAAAGCTATATTTTATGAAGATCCGCTGGATATCTGGTGCTCTCTTTTTCCTTGCTCTATATTCCAAGTGATTTAATAAAGGGGATTTAAAGTTCTTTTAATGTTCGTGACGCCACCTGTGGTATGTGGCTAAAGGGAGCCACCGCTGCGGAGCAGGTCCTCTGGAGCTGGTGTTAATGCAGCAGAGTTGGTTTAGCTCTCCACAGGTAGAGCTTAGCTCCAGGGCTGTGTAGATGTTGTAGATGTTGAGGTAGCGGTTGTGGTGCAGGGGGTGATGGCGCAGCAGTAATAATTCACAGAGACAGTGGGGTGCAGTCTTCCGGATTTTACTCACAGTTCTCACTTTGCTCCTGGTTACAACTGCAGATCATAACTTCCCACGTCATGCTGCGTTCACCGGGCAGGGGTTCAGCAATCCCTCAGGTATTTCAAGAGTGCCTGACAGGACCCCGTTCTATATGCCCTTCTCAGCCGTCTTCCTGCGCTGGCTCTCACCCTTCTTGCCCTGCGCCTCGCAAACAGTGTCCCAAGCCGGTATCCTCGGATCTTTCTGGGCAACCTGGAGTTCCCTGGATCCTATGTGGTTACCTTTTTGGCGACTAGAGTGCGGATGTGGCAACTGCACCCTGAAAGTACAGAAGCCTCCGGTTTCTAGTTGAACTTTGTAATTCTCATTAGTTAGGGGCCGGTCCCCTTCTGCGGCTCGATCCCTCCACCGCCTGGTAGATTCGGGCGTACGGGTGGCCTCCAGCACTGCCCGTACCCCTGGGATCCCTTCTTCACTCCTGGAGCCTTCCCTCTGCTCCCGTTCCTTCCTCCTCTCCTTCTCCTGGGCCTCCTCACTCAGGCCCGCGCTTCCCTGAGCAGAGCTCCTGCTCCCAACTCTTCCTCTGACTCAATCTCCTCAGACTCCCTCTAAAATGTTCCACCCTCTCTTTTATATCGCTTCTTACTGAGCTCCCGTGAACTACTTCCTCCACCCACACCCACTACATGGTTCCCCCTACTTTGGTTCCCCCCACTCCAGCCAGGGACAGGGCTCAGCAGGAGAGCGACGCATCTTGCCCCTCCTGCTGGTCTGGAGTAGTGTAGTGTTGGATGCAGGTGTTAGGGTCCCAGGCAGTACTCTATCCTTACCTGAGAGTGAGATACCACACCTCTGGGTGAGATGCAGTACCTCTGCGGCGACTGAACCCTCAGGGGCGCCACACATACACTTTTTGCTCCAGGGTGAGTGCAGAGGGTCAGGGTGGCCCATTACAGCGATGTCATGCACCACCTGAGACGGGCATACCGATGTTAGTTGATGGCCTCTGATAGTCGATTTGGCTTGTATAGCTATTGCGGTGCAGGGAGCCAGTGGCTCTCTGTTCCGCAATACATTTCAACTGAATGATCATCTAAGGATGCACATCCAGCTGAAATAGGCTCTGACGTCGGCAGGCCCCCTTCCTCCACAGGTCGCATCCTTTACACCTCCTGGTGAACACGGATATAATCAGATCAATGTGATACTGCAAAAATTCAGCTTCAAACAGAGTGGGAAGAACAGCAATTCAATTATAGCAGCTGATGCCATTAGTTCTGAACGAATTTAAATTGACAACAGGATGCAGAGATTTTATGCCAGCAGCATTTCACTGGCAGGTTTAATGCGTCATCTGCTCTGAAACCTTTGTTAATGAGGCCACCCTGTTCCTTGTAAACTAGAGAATAGCAGCCACGATCCTGTAAATTAACAAGAAAGCCTCTGTCCTCTAATTTATCAGTTTAGGACATCGGCAATATATATTTCTACATTCTTATTGTACCAAATGGTGCACTTACAATGAGGTTTTAGCAGGTCATTAGGCATTATTATAGTGATGATATCTAAGGCTACAATATGAACATTTAGATTATAACATTATATGTATATTTCTTTTTTAATAGTTTTATTAGGTCAGAAATCCAATATAGACATAAAAAGAAGCACAAGCTGATCCCTGTCTAGGGTACTAACCGGATAATATATTAATTAGCATATTTTTTATGCTATTAAACAATATAACAAATTAGATCAACTATCCCCCCCCGCTCCATGTAAACTTCCCCTCTGTTTCCCTCCAACACATTAAAGTATGCAAAAAAAGTCTACTCCATTGTGATCCGCATTATAGGAGATCACCAACTAGAGATGAGGGGATCACTGTGCACAACCCCAGTCCACGATCCAGGTCAGAGCTCTCTGGCTGTGAACAGGAGCTGCATGAATTTCCTGACCTACTCGAATCCCAGGCTTGTCTTATGATTTGCTGTGCTGGAGCATCATCACCTGTGTGCTCCATGGCACACCGATGATGTCACACCAGGCCGACGAATCAAACGCTGCATCAAAAAAACTGGAAAGTCAGGAAACTTGCACTGCTCCTGTCCAGAGCCAGAAAGCACGAACTTGGACTGTGGACCGGGGTTTCTCAAAGTGATCCACTCATCTCTTCTTGTGACTTAAAGGAGGTTCCCCACCAACAGAAGTTCATTTTAATCAATAGATCTTGGAATAAAAACAACTTCCACAATTGGATGTGTTTAAATAAAAAGTTCCTGTGCTGAGATAATCTTATAAATGTGCCCCTGCTGTGTACTGTGTAATGGCTGTGTCTGACCGTACAGGAACATGGTCTGATCATACCACAGCTCCTGGGCAGGGGAGAGAAAAAAATATATGCAGACATTATAGCAGGGGATCGCAAATTATTCTTTCTTTGAAGTAAAACATTGTTTAACCCCATAACGCTCAATGACGGACACTGCACGGCATGAGCGGGTGTAAGTCACTGCTCCTTGCCATGCAGTGTCCGTCATAGCTTTGAACTGGCACAGCGTGTAAACACGCTGTGCCAGTTCAGTGCCGACAGCTGTCTGTGACCCATGCCGTCGGTCCCTACTCCCAGATCGCTGCGATCGGTCAGTCAATCTGACTGACCGATCACAGCATGATGGAGCAGGAGACGCTGAAATTTCAGCGTCTGCTGCCCGATCAGTGTCGGAGCTCAGTGCTGCCAGTGGCTAAGCTGCGTCACTAAACAGCCAAGAGCAGTGTCAGCACAGCCCCTCGCTGTTAACCCCCTGAATACTGCGATCGAGCGCAATCACAGCATTCAGGAGACAGGTAGAGGACTGGGAGCTCCCTCTGCCTTCAAGTCGGCGCCGCCGTGACGTCATCACAGGGGCCTGACCGTTGCCTTGGTGACCAGGGGTCGTCATGATGACCCCCAGGTCACCAAGCTACGGAAAGCTCCTGAGACCAATGCACATCATTTTCTCAGGAGCTTTCAATAGACGTATAATGTATTGCAATGCTAGTGCATTGCAGTGCATTATACCTATGAAAAAAGTGAAAGTCCCATTGTGGGACTAAGTAAAAAAAAGTTAAAAAAAAAATAAAAAAATTGTAAAAATGTAAAAAAAAAAATGTTAAAAAAAAATATATATATATATATATATATATATATTACACTAATAAATACATATTTTTAGTTAAAAAAATAAAAATAGACAAAAAATACACATATTTGGTATCGACGCGTCCGGAAAAACCCGATCTATAAACGTGTTACATTAGTTAACCCTTTCAGTGAACAGCGTAAAAAAAAAAAACCACAAGAAACTATGAGTTTTCATCATACCGCTGGAAAAAAGTGGAATAAAACGCGATCAAAAAGACGGATGTAAATAAAAATGGTATCACTGAAAACGTCATCTTGTCCTGCAAAAATCAAGTCGCAATACAGCTCCATCAGCCGAAAAATTAAAAAGTTACAGCGCTCAGAATAAAGCGATGCAAAGATAATTATTTTTTCTATAAAAGTTGTATTATGTAAAAGCGCAAAAACATAAAAAAATTACATAAATGTGGTACCGCTGTAAACGCACTGACCCGAAGAATAAAGCTGCCTTATCAATTTTACCACACAAGTAGCAATAACAACAACAAAAAAATCCTGAATTTTTTGTTTATTCTGCCTCCCAAAAATCAGAATAGAAAGCGATCAAAAAATGTAAATTGCCAGAAAATGGTACCAATAAAAACGTCAACTCACCCCGCAAAAAATAAAGCTGTCACATGACTCTGTCGGCCAAAATATGGAAAAATTATAGCTCTCAAAATATGGCGATGCAAACATTAGTTTTTGAAAAAAAAAAAAGTCTTTTAGTGATTGACAACTGTCAATCATAAAAACCCGATATGAATCTGGCATCGCTGTAATCGCACCGACCCGAAGAATAAAGTCGCCTAATCACTTTTATACTGCACGAGGAACGGCGTAAAAGATAAATAAAACCAATTCTTCACCTGCTGCAGATTTGTTAATTCTGCCTCACAAAGATCGCAGAATGCCTCGGCGCACATTTATTCTGCGCTCTGCGCTGAGCGCTTACACCGGGGTTTCCGTGTAAATCTATGAAATAAGTGATTCAGACGGAAACCCCAGCGGAAGATTCCCTTTATTGAGACAGGTGGAGGCACTGTGGACGCCGTCTGACCTATGATTTGGTGGTGTCCATCTTTTTAGGCGTAAATAAAAGCGCGGTCAGCCACAGTTTTGTGCACCTCTGAAAAGAAGGATAACGCTGAACAGAGGCCAGACGGAGTCTAGAGTAACTCTGCTGCCTCATCTCATTATAGTGAATAGATCCCTCAGGGGTTTTATCTGAATCACATCATTCGGAGATTTAGATGGAAACCCCAAAGTAAGTGCTCAGTGTAGAGCACAGGATAAATGTGATGCAAAATGTTATGTAAAATGTTCCCAATAAAAGCTTCACATAAAATCCCCCACTCAGGTCTGTCATGTGTTAATGGAAATATAGGGGGCTTCCACGTTACGGGTAGTACAAAGGCTCTGGAAAAGCTAATTGGCTCCTCGCCCCCCAAAAGAAATTCTGCAAATTTTGTGCTCCCAAATCCAAATCCCCCCTCCCTTCTGAGCACCGCAGTGTGTCTAAACCACATTTAGCATCCACATGTTTGGCAGGGGTATGATTTCCAAAATGGGGTCACTTGAGGGGTGATTCTGCTCTTGTAGTATTTAGGGGCTCTGTATATGGAGTCCGCAAACTATTCTGGGAAAATGTGCGCTTCAGCAGGCAAATAGCGCTCCGTCCCTCCCAAGTGTCGCCGTGTGGCTAAGCAGTACTGTACAGCCACATATGAGGTATTGCCACATTCAGCAGAAAATATGGAACAAATTTTGGTGCCAATTTTATCCATTATCCCAGTGTGAAAATGTAAAATCTGGGACTAAAACAAAATTTTTGCGGTAAAAATGTAATTATTTTTTCCTCACCGGCCAATGGAATAAAATTCTGTGACACACGCTTGGTGTCAGTATGATCACTGAACCCCTAGATGAATTCATTGAGAGGTGTAGTTTGTAAAAGTGGGTCATTTATGGGGGAATCTGCTGTTACAACACCTCAGGAGATCTTCTAGTGGGTCATGGCACCCTCAAACCATAACAGTAAAATCTGTACTATAATATGGTGTTCTATCCTTTCTGACCTTTGCACTGTGCCTCAAAAGTAGTTGCCAATTACATGTAGGCTATTGGCGTATTCAGGAAAAATTACACATTGCATTTTTCGCCGCTCTACGTTATAAAGTTCTGTGAAGCACCTGGGGGTTCAAAGTGCTCATCACACATCTAAATAAGTTCATTGAGGGGTCTAGTTTCCAAAATTGGGTCACTTGTGGGGTGTTTCCACTGTTTAGGCACATCAGGGGCTCTCCAAACGCAACATGGCGTTCGCTGATTATTCCAGCAAATTTTGAATTCAAAAAGTCAAATGGTGCTCCTTCACTTCCGAACCCTGCCGTGCACCCAAACAGTAGTTTTCTCCCACATATAGGGTATCGGTGGGCTCAGGAGAAATTGCACAACAACTTTTGGGGTCCATTTTCTCCGGTTACCCTTGTGAAAATAAAAAATTGGGGCTAAAAGAAAATTTTTCAGATTTTTTTTTTCACGTCTTTATATTATAAACTTCTGTGATGTACAAAATGAGGGGTCGCTCACTGTAGGTATGGGTGCTCAGAGGTAATATAAAGTCTAATAATATAAGAAAAAACCTCGGCACACCATGGAAAAAAGAGAGAATATGGACAATGCAAATAATGCAAAAGGAAAGAGACTGTTTATTAAGCCATCCTTTTCATAATGATAGTTCCACAAAAAATTATATGTACATAAACATATACCATCCTTATCTTGTTTATGGTCCAATAAAATTGCACTTAAACATTCACCGACGTTTCGACCTGAGTAGGTCTTTATCAAGGCAATTGGATATTAGATCAATGTAGCTTTGTATAAGGTAATTCTATAATAGAAGAAAATATTGATTAACTAATCATATGTGAAGGAGAGAGGTAAACGAATGTAAACATATAGGAATAAAAAGTGGTTTAGGGAAAAAGGAGAGAGGAGAAAATGGAAAGGGGAATAGGGGGAAAAAGGGAAGGGGGAAAAAGAGAGAGAAAAAAATAACAAGTACATGAGTAAACAGATATCAATATATGAAAAAAGAGAAATGACAAATGCTATTTAATTCGCAATTGTTATGCACACGCCCGGGCTAAGCGGCGTGTGCGTGCGATTGGTAGTGATTCCACTGGACCGTGCCGGAGAGTGAATGCCTGGAGGGGCGTGACTAAGTATTCACCCGATCCGACCAGGGTCGCACGACGGCATACGACGCCAGTGCACCAAGGAGGAACCGAGCAGAGGGACCAGGTGCTACTCCAGGACAGACCCCGGACACGGCTGTTGACCCACACAGGGGAATACAGGAACAGGCTGGTAGGCTGGCACACAGACTGGGATGCAGGCAGGCGGGTATGCAGGCAGGGGGGTAAAGACAAGCACAGCTAGAGTGCAGACAGGGAGGCACTAGCAGGTAGGAACACAGGCGGGATAGGACCCAGTACACACCGGGACTCAGGAACAATACAGGCAGAGGGTTACAGGCAAGCACAGCTAGAGTGCAGACAAGGCTGAGCAGGGAGGACAGGGCTCTGTTCACACGGAACAGACAGGAAGGGAAAGACAGAGCCAGATACTCACACAGTACTTGCAGAGACAACAAGCAGGAGTTAGGTACGAGTTCAGACTCTGCAGAAAAAGGAAGGGAACGGACATAGAGGCAAAACAGGTAAAGGACAGGAGAGAGTTCAGACTGGAACTGAGTGTACGGAGGAGACCGACACTGCAGAGGGATACAGGAGCGGGTCTGGGAATACGGCCCCCAGAGAGGCGGGACGAACAGGCAAGGAGCGTGTTCAGACAGGACAGACCAGACACAGGGGCGGGTCTAGGAAATCGGCCACTAGAAGGCGGAACGAACAGGCAAGGAGCGTGTTCAGACAGGACAGACCAGACACAGGAGCGGGTCTAGGAAATCGGCCACTAAAAGGCGGAACGAACAGGCAAGGAGCGTGTTCAGACAGGACAGACCAGACACAGGAGCGGGTCTAGGAAATCGGCCACTAGAAGGCGAGAGGAACAGGCTAGGAGCGAGTACAGACAGGCCAGACAAGATACAGGAACGGGTCTAGGTAATCGGCCCCTAGAAGGCAGGAGGAACAGGCTAGGAGCGTGTTCAGACAGGACAGACAAGAGAACACAGAAAGGACTCAGTTCAGACACGGGAGCTGATACCGCAAAGCAGGAGACATACAGGACTCAGTTCAGACACGGGAACTGATACAAAAAGCAGGAGACAAGAGACGGGACCTGGCACCTTCAGAGTGCAAGCACACACTGAAGGAAACACTATGCTCAGGCAGGGATAGAAGGGAGCTGCTGAGCTATATACCAAGTGACAGACAGCAATAGGCTGAGGACGCACAAGGGGTGTGACCCACAGCAGGTACAAAAGGCAGGAAGTGATCGGGCGCCGCCCTTAAGCAGCAGAAACAGACACAAACAGACAGCATGCAGGGAAGCCAGAGAGACATTCTGGACAGGAGATCAAGTGCGCCCTCTTGCACAGTGGGAGATGGACCACCATGCAAGGACGCCGCCAGGTATGTTACAGTACCTCCCCCCTTACGCCCCCTCTTCTTCAGGCCTGCCAGAATCTTCCGCAGGGAATTCGAGGGCCAGTCGTTCACTGGGTTGGAGGGGGACAGAGACTTAAGGGTAATCTCTGCTTCGAGGTACATCTTGTCAAGCTCACAGGAAGAAATAGACGGGTTATCAGGTACATAATGAGGAAAAGTCACTGTCTCTTTGTTATCTGGTGGTATCCCGGAGGATTCAGGAAACAACTGGAGGTCCTCCGCCGGGTCAGAAGAGTGCAGAGGCTCAGAGAAAACAACTGCTTCAGAGTACACTAGGTCGGACTCACTGGAGGAAGCAGGCGAGGTATCGGGTACCGAGTATAGGAAAGTCTCTGTCCATTCACCACCAGGTGGCACCCCGAAGGGTTCTGGAGACAGCTGGCGGTCCTCCGCCTGGTCAGAGGGGTGTAGAGACTCACGGGTAACCTCTGCTTCAGAGTACACTAGGTCGGACTCACTGGAGGAAGCAGGCGAGGTATCGGGTACCGAGTATAGGAAAGTCTCTGTCCATTCACCACCAGGTGGCACCCCGAAGGATTCTGAACACAACTGGAGGTCCTCCGCCTGGTCGGAGGGGTGTAGAGACTCAGGAGTAACCTCTGCTTCGGAGTACACTAAGTTGGACTCACTGGACGAAGCGAGCGAGGTATCAGGTACAGAGTATAGGAGAGTCTCTGTCCTTTCGCTACCAGGTAGCACCCCGAAGGGTTCAGGAGACAACTGGAGATCCTCCGCCTGGTCGGAGGGGTGTAGAGACTCGGAGGTAACTACCACTTTGGGGTACCCATTGTCAGGCTCACAGGACGAAGCGGACAAAGTATTGAGTACCGGGTGTAGAGAAGTCTCTCTCCATTTGTCATCGAGTGGTATCCCGGAGGGTTCAGGAGGCAACAGGGGATCCTCCGCCAGGTAGTAGAGGTGCACAGACTCTGAGGTAACCACAGCTTTGGAGCATCCTTGGACATGCACACCGGTTAAAGAGAAAGAAGCATCTGATGCCGGGTGCAGGAAGTTCTCCTGTGTGGAGTCTGGATGGGCAGAAGTCTCTTCGGCCAGGAGAACTGGTGCACTACCCACGCACATTACCCATTGGGGTTTCTCCGGGATACAGAGAGATGAAGCTTCAGTAGGGACTTCAAGGTTGGGGTCAGGAGGTCTCAGGGAGGACAGACCCTGGCGTGACGGCTTGCCTCTAAGTCTAGCACGTCTGGACTGCCTCTTGAGGTTGAGAGAAGTATTCCGGAAAGCGTAGTCACCCTGTGAGGATTCTGGGTGGGCAGTAGTCTCATTGGGCTGGAGGACTATTGCGCTACCCACACACATTACCCGTCGGGGCTGCTCCGGGATATTGGGAAGTGAAGCTTCAGCAGGGGCTTCAGAGTTAGGGTCCTCGAAGACCATACGAAAGGCCACCAGGAAGGCCTGCAGGTCAAGGATGACAGGATCCCATGCTTCCCATAGGGGGGTGACCCATTTCAAGGCATCACCCGCTAGGTAGTCAATCATAAAGGCCACTTTAGCCCAATCGGAAGGAAAATAGAGAGGGTAGGCCTTAAAGTGTAGCATGCATTGCTCCACAAATGCACGACACTGTCTTGGATCCCCATAGTAACGTGGCGGATCCGCAGGAACGAGGGCTGATAGATCCATCTGGACGGGTGCGTAACTCGCCTGGAACTCAGCTAAAGGGGGAAAAAAATTTATTTATTTTATTTTAATGCATGTATTCGCTGGAAAAACTTATCAAAGAGCGAAGGCCGTGGGGCTCAACGGGAACCATGGCCTGAGCATGCTGTTATGCACACGCCCGGGCTAAGCGGCGTGTGCGTGCGATTGGTAGTGATTCCACTGGACCGTGCCGGAGAGTGAATGCCTGGAGGGGCGTGACTAAGTATTCACCCGATCCGACCAGGGTCGCACGACGGCATACGACGCCAGTGCACCAAGGAGGAACCGAGCAGAGGGACCAGGTGCTACTCCAGGACAGACCCCGGACACGGCTGTTGACCCACACAGGGGAATACAGGAACAGGCTGGTAGGCTGGCACACAGACTGGGATGCAGGCAGGCGGGTATGCAGGCAGGGGGGTAAAGACAAGCACAGCTAGAGTGCAGACAGGGAGGCACTAGCAGGTAGGAACACAGGCGGGATAGGACCCAGTACACACCGGGACTCAGGAACAATACAGGCAGAGGGTTACAGGCAAGCACAGCTAGAGTGCAGACAAGGCTGAGCAGGGAGGACAGGGCTCTGTTCACACGGAACAGACAGGAAGGGAAAGACAGAGCCAGATACTCACACAGTACTTGCAGAGACAACAAGCAGGAGTTAGGTACGAGTTCAGACTCTGCAGAAAAAGGAAGGGAACGGACATAGAGGCAAAACAGGTAAAGGACAGGAGAGAGTTCAGACTGGAACTGAGTGTACGGAGGAGACCGACACTGCAGAGGGATACAGGAGCGGGTCTGGGAATACGGCCCCCAGAGAGGCGGGACGAACAGGCAAGGAGCGTATTCAGACAGGACAGACCAGACACAGGGGCGGGTCTAGGAAATCGGCCACTAGAAGGCGGAACGAACAGGCAAGGAGCGTGTTCAGACAGGACAGACCAGACACAGGAGCGGGTCTAGGAAATCGGCCACTAAAAGGCGGAACGAACAGGCAAGGAGCGTGTTCAGACAGGACAGACCAGACACAGGAGCGGGTCTAGGAAATCGGCCACTAGAAGGCGAGAGGAACAGGCTAGGAGCGAGTACAGACAGGTCAGACAAGATACAGGAACGGGTCTAGGTAATCGGCCCCTAGAAGGCAGGAGGAACAGGCTAGGAGCGTGTTCAGACAGGACAGACAAGAGAACACAGAAAGGACTCAGTTCAGACACGGGAGCTGATACCGCAAAGCAGGAGACATACAGGACTCAGTTCAGACACGGGAACTGATACAAAAAGCAGGAGACAAGAGACGGGACCTGGCACCTTCAGAGTGCAAGCACACACTGAAGGAAACACTATGCTCAGGCAGGGATAGAAGGGAGCTGCTGAGCTATATACCAAGTGACAGACAGCAATAGGCTGAGGACGCACAAGGGGTGTGACCCACAGCAGGTACAAAAGGCAGGAAGTGATCGGGCGCCGCCCTTAAGCAGCAGAAACAGACACAAACAGACAGCATGCAGGGAAGCCAGAGAGACATTCTGGACAGGAGATCAAGTGCGCCCTCTTGCACAGTGGGAGATGGACCACCATGCAAGGACGCCGCCAGGTATGTTACAGTACCTCCCCCCTTACGCCCCCTCTTCTTCAGGCCTGCCAGAATCTTCCGCAGGGAATTCGAGGGCCAGTCGTTCACTGGGTTGGAGGGGGACAGAGACTTAAGGGTAATCTCTGCTTCGAGGTACATCTTGTCAAGCTCACAGGAAGAAATAGACGGGTTATCAGGTACATAATGAGGAAAAGTCACTGTCTCTTTGTTATCTGGTGGTATCCCGGAGGATTCAGGAAACAACTGGAGGTCCTCCGCCGGGTCAGAAGAGTGCAGAGGCTCAGAGAAAACAACTGCTTCAGAGTACACTAGGTCGGACTCACTGGAGGAAGCAGGCGAGGTATCGGGTACCGAGTATAGGAAAGTCTCTGTCCATTCACCACCAGGTGGCACCCCGAAGGGTTCTGGAGACAGCTGGCGGTCCTCCGCCTGGTCAGAGGGGTGTAGAGACTCACGGGTAACCTCTGCTTCAGAGTACACTAGGTCGGACTCACTGGAGGAAGCAGGCGAGGTATCGGGTACCGAGTATAGGAAAGTCTCTGTCCATTCACCACCAGGTGGCACCCCGAAGGATTCTGAACACAACTGGAGGTCCTCCGCCTGGTCGGAGGGGTGTAGAGACTCAGGAGTAACCTCTGCTTCGGAGTACACTAAGTTGGACTCACTGGACGAAGCGAGCGAGGTATCAGGTACAGAGTATAGGAGAGTCTCTGTCCTTTCGCTACCAGGTAGCACCCCGAAGGGTTCAGGAGACAACTGGAGATCCTCCGCCTGGTCGGAGGGGTGTAGAGACTCGGAGGTAACTACCACTTTGGGGTACCCATTGTCAGGCTCACAGGACGAAGCGGACAAAGTATTGAGTACCGGGTGTAGAGAAGTCTCTCTCCATTTGTCATCGAGTGGTATCCCGGAGGGTTCAGGAGGCAACAGGGGATCCTCCGCCAGGTAGTAGAGGTGCACAGACTCTGAGGTAACCACAGCTTTGGAGCATCCTTGGACATGCACACCGGTTAAAGAGAAAGAAGCATCTGATGCCGGGTGCAGGAAGTTCTCCTGTGTGGAGTCTGGATGGGCAGAAGTCTCTTCGGCCAGGAGAACTGGTGCACTACCCACGCACATTACCCATTGGGGTTTCTCCGGGATACAGGGAGATGAAGCTTCAGTAGGGACTTCAAGGTTGGGGTCAGGAGGTCTCAGGGAGGACAGACCCTGGCGTGACGGCTTGCCTCTAAGTCTAGCACGTCTGGACTGCCTCTTGAGGTTGAGAGAAGTATTCCGGAAAGCGTAGTCACCCTGTGAGGATTCTGGGTGGGCAGTAGTCTCATTGGGCTGGAGGACTATTGCGCTACCCACACACATTACCCGTCGGGGCTGCTCCGGGATATTGGGAAATGAAGCTTCAGCAGGGGCTTCAGAGTTAGGGTCCTCGAAGACCATACGAAAGGCCACCAGGAAGGCCTGCAGGTCAAGGATGACAGGATCCCATGCTTCCCATAGGGGGGTGACCCATTTCAAGGCATCACCCGCTAGGTAGTCAATCATAAAGGCCACTTTAGCCCAATCGGAAGGAAAATAGAGAGGGTAGGCCTTAAAGTGTAGCATGCATTGCTCCACAAATGCACGACACTGTCTTGGATCCCCATAGTAACGTGGCGGATCCGCAGGAACGAGGGCTGATAGATCCATCTGGACGGGTGCGTAACTCGCCTGGAACTCAGCTAAAGGGGGAAAAAAATTTATTTATTTTATTTTAATGCATGTATTCGCTGGAAAAACTTATCAAAGAGCGAAGGCCGTGGGGCTCAACGGGAACCATGGCCTGAGCATGCTGTTATGCACACGCCCGGGCTAAGCGGCGTGTGCGTGCGATTGGTAGTGATTCCACTGGACCGTGCCGGAGAGTGAATGCCTGGAGGGGCGTGACTAAGTATTCACCCGATCCGACCAGGGTCGCACGACGGCATACGACGCCAGTGCACCAAGGAGGAACCGAGCAGAGGGACCAGGTGCTACTCCAGGACAGACCCCGGACACGGCTGTTGACCCACACAGGGGAATACAGGAACAGGCTGGTAGGCTGGCACACAGACTGGGATGCAGGCAGGCGGGTATGCAGGCAGGGGGGTAAAGACAAGCACAGCTAGAGTGCAGACAGGGAGGCACTAGCAGGTAGGAACACAGGCGGGATAGGACCCAGTACACACCGGGACTCAGGAACAATACAGGCAGAGGGTTACAGGCAAGCACAGCTAGAGTGCAGACAAGGCTGAGCAGGGAGGACAGGGCTCTGTTCACACGGAACAGACAGGAAGGGAAAGACAGAGCCAGATACTCACACAGTACTTGCAGAGACAACAAGCAGGAGTTAGGTACGAGTTCAGACTCTGCAGAAAAAGGAAGGGAACGGACATAGAGGCAAAACAGGTAAAGGACAGGAGAGAGTTCAGACTGGAACTGAGTGTACGGAGGAGACCGACACTGCAGAGGGATACAGGAGCGGGTCTGGGAATACGGCCCCCAGAGAGGCGGGACGAACAGGCAAGGAGCGTATTCAGACAGGACAGACCAGACACAGGGGCGGGTCTAGGAAATCGGCCACTAGAAGGCGGAACGAACAGGCAAGGAGCGTGTTCAGACAGGACAGACCAGACACAGGAGCGGGTCTAGGAAATCGGCCACTAAAAGGCGGAACGAACAGGCAAGGAGCGTGTTCAGACAGGACAGACCAGACACAGGAGCGGGTCTAGGAAATCGGCCACTAGAAGGCGAGAGGAACAGGCTAGGAGCGAGTACAGACAGGTCAGACAAGATACAGGAACGGGTCTAGGTAATCGGCCCCTAGAAGGCAGGAGGAACAGGCTAGGAGCGTGTTCAGACAGGACAGACAAGAGAACACAGAAAGGACTCAGTTCAGACACGGGAGCTGATACCGCAAAGCAGGAGACATACAGGACTCAGTTCAGACACGGGAACTGATACAAAAAGCAGGAGACAAGAGACGGGACCTGGCACCTTCAGAGTGCAAGCACACACTGAAGGAAACACTATGCTCAGGCAGGGATAGAAGGGAGCTGCTGAGCTATATACCAAGTGACAGACAGCAATAGGCTGAGGACGCACAAGGGGTGTGACCCACAGCAGGTACAAAAGGCAGGAAGTGATCGGGCGCCGCCCTTAAGCAGCAGAAACAGACACAAACAGACAGCATGGAGGGAAGCCAGAGAGACATTCTGGACAGGAGATCAAGTGCGCCCTCTTGCACAGTGGGAGATGGACCACCATGCAAGGACGCCGCCAGGTATGTTACAGCAATTAAGGCCCTTTTGTATACAAAAGTATATAGAGAAAGGGAGAATAGATATAATGAGATCACAATTTATCATACAAGCATGAAACCATGAAATTTACAGACTTACTGGTATATGCTGTTGAAAGGAAGTGAACTAATGGGGAAAGCCCTGGTAGTACTAGAAAAACCTAATGAAGGGAAAAAGGGAATTCTTTGAAAGGAATATCAGACCATAAGCCAGTCAATGGATACATGTCTAAAACTCACAAGCCGAACTATAGTGTTATAAAAACGTACCTGTAGGGGAAGTGAGTGCTGGCAAGGGGATACGTCCCAAAGCAGAAGCGGTAAGTGAAGTAAACATGAGGGTGTGCTATATATGCACGCAAATAGTTAAGTCCTGTGTCCGCATCCAATAGCGAGTCCGTGACCCACGTGCAAGTTCAGTAAATCCGGTGGAGTGCGTCGCTAAGAGCCCGAGTGACGTCATGGTACTTCCGGGAGGGCGCTTCCTGTCTGTGGAACGCACGGTGAACCGCATAGGGATTCCTAGCGCATGCTCACAATATAATGGCAAGTGTAATAGAAAATAGGACGCACACTATGGTGCTAAAAGAATGCTGGTACCTAATAATGGAAACGGAGACTGGACTCCAACAAAGTGATGAATGACCACTAGATAAAGGTCAATCTGGACAAATGGAAAGAGGGGAAAAAAGAAAAGAGAAAAGGGGGAAAAAAGGAAACAGGGGAAAAGAAAAGGGAAGGGAGGGAGAGGGGAAAAAAAGGGAGGAAGGGAGAAAACTCTTGCTAAATATGCGTCTGTAGAAAAGAAAAAAAGAAAGAAAAGAAAAAAAGGGAAGAATATAAATTACAAATTACATAACAGCTGAAGCTCATTAAATATGCAGGTACAGAATCATATAAAGAGTGTAAACAACAGTGAAGTATAATAGAAGTCAATCATATCTACAAATACAAAGTCATAATATTTATGGATATATTCAGTAATAATGGGTCTCGTACTCCCTATTCAAACCCCCAGGGGATAAAGTTTGTAAAGTATGTATCCAATAGGATTCTCGTTCTTTTAGTTTAGCAACACGATTGCCTCCTCTTCTATTGATAGGGATGTGATCAATCACTTGAAACCTAAGTTGCGAAATTGTGTGCGACATTGATATAAAATGGGCTGGAATAGGTAACATCGTGCGGGAGCACCTAATAGTAGACTTGTGTTGAGAAATACGGTCTCGGATATGTTGGGTGGTCTCACCAACATATCCGAGACCGCAGGGGCACTTAATCAAATAAACCACGTAGCTGGAATCACATGAGAAGTATCCCTTTATAGGGTATCTTTTCCCTGAACGGGGATGTGTGAAAGAATCACCTTTGGTGATATTTGAACATTGGGGGCATGATAAGCAGGGAAAAGTGCCTCGGCGTGGAGTGGCCAGAGACCGTTGAATTGGTCCTGTCTGCTTAGATCCAATGTCAGCACGGACCAGAAAATCTCGTATATTGCGAGTTCTTTTATAACAACAAAGGGGAGTGGAGCTAAATTCAGAAATTGTAGGATAGGATTCTTTCAATAAGGGCCAATGTTGTTCAATGCATTTGTAGATAACTCTACTAAATGGATGGTATGTGTTGACAAATGTAATACGAGAATTTTTAATTTTTTTAGTATGGTGTCTTGTCTGTCGTAGGGTTTCAGAAGGGTAGCCTCTTTGTCGAAATTTAGAATCCATCTCTGAATGTCTTATGTGTTTCACCGTGTCATTGGATACAATACGATCAACTCTGCAATGTTGTGACTTAGGTAATGATTTCTTCACATGTCGTGGATGACAACTAGAATACAGCAAAAGGCTGTTTCTGTCAGTAGGTTTGGTATATAAGTCACTCTCAAGCGCTCCCGTATGGAGCAGCGTAATAGTTGTGTCCAAAAAGTGAATAGAATGTGGATCACTGTGTCGGGTAAAGGTCAAACCTGGGACTCTCGTGTTAAGATAATCGAAAAAAAGAGTAAGCTCTATATTGGTGCCAGTCCAGATCAAAAAAATATCGTCTATAAACCGTTTCCAGTAATAGACATTAGTTTGATAGAGATGATGATTGTATACGTAGTTGTTTTCAAAATCAGCCATATAGATGTTAGCGTAAGGGGGTGCCACATTGGACCCCATTGCAGTACCCCTAATTTGTAGAAAAAACTGATCACCGAACAGAAATTTTTTTTTTTTCAGATTGATATCTAGTAGATCTACACAGAAATCAGTTTGTTGTGTTGTGAATTCTGTCTGGGTATTGAGGAAGTTAGTAATGGCTTGGATTCCTCTATCATGATCAATGCTGGTATAGAGGCTGTTGACATCAATAGTGACAAGTATACTGTTGGTAGGGATTGGGCCCAGTGCCTTGATAGTAGATAAGAAATGAGTTGTGTCCTTCAAATAAGAGGTAATACGTGGCATATATGGGGTGAGGATCTTCTCCAAAGTTATGGCGAGTGGAGATAGGAGAGAGTCGGTCGAGGCAACAATTGGTCTCCCTGGTGGTGTCTGTAAGTTCTTGTGTATCTTTGGTAATGTATAGAAAACGGGGATAACGGGGTGATTATTGACCAAAAATTCCGCCAGTTTAGTGTCAATGGACCCAACTTGTACATGCTTCTTGATTAAATTGGCAATAAGGCCAGATATTTCGGAGGTAGGATTAGAAGATAGGGGTAGGTATGTATCTCTATCCAATAGTTGTGTATGTATCTCTGCAATGTAGTAAGTACGGTCCATTACTACCAATGCGCCCCCTTTATCGGCAGGTTTTATGATTAAGTCTTTTCTATGTTTTAATGAGGAAAGAGCACTTGTTTCCTCTATAGTGAGGTTATTTTTATTATGAAACTCACCACGTTTGACTGCATCTAAGAACCCATTAATATCCCTCTGTACTAGGTCTATGTATGTTTCCACGTGATAGTAAGACCTGGGAGGCTGGAAACGACTGGAAATATTCAGTTTTAGGTCTTTGAGATGAAACATATTAGTTTTATCACTATGTTGGTCGACAAGATGATCAGTACAATATTTGTCTGATGAAAAATGTACTTTCAGTCTCAAAGTCCTATAGAAACGGAGAAGTTCTTGTTCCAAGGTGAAGGTATTTAAGGGGGGGGTTGGGCAAAAAGAGAGTCCTTTTTGTAAGACAGATAGTTCAGTTGGAGTCAGTATACTAGATGAAATATTGAATACTATGTTTGGTGTCCTACCTGGGATCTCGTTATCATTCGGGTGTTGTCCCGTTGGTAGTGCTCGCCTCCCCCGCCTCGTCTTCTTTGGAAACGTGGTGGTCTTCGTTGGTGTAAAAGTGATACTGAAGTGATACTGAAGATTATCTTAATAACCGAGTATACAATTGGCGTAAGGCCGACATCTACAGAGGGAGCAGTTCCTATAGACGTGGTTATACTTCATCTACGGGTCATAACTCTTCTACTGATAGTGAAAGAGACACAAGCTACCAGAGCCATTTTTTACACCAACGAAGACCACCACGTTTCCAAAGAAGACGAGGCGGGGGAGGCGAGCACTACCAACGGGACAACACCCAAATGATAACGAGATCCCAGGTAGGACACCAAACATAGTATTCAATATTTCATCTAGTATACTGACTCCAACTGAACTATCTGTCTTACAAAAAGGACTCTCTTTTTGCCCAACCCCCCCCTTAAATACCTTCACCTTGGAACAAGAACTTCTCCGTTTCTATAGGACTTTGAGACTGAAAGTACATTTTTCATCAGACAAATATTGTACTGATCATCTTGTCGACCAACATAGTGATAAAACTAATATGTTTCATCTCAAAGACCTAAAACTGAATATTTCCAGTCGTTTCCAGCCTCCCAGGTCTTACTATCACGTGGAAACATACATAGACCTAGTACAGAGGGATATTAATGGGTTCTTAGATGCAGTCAAACGTGGTGAGTTTCATAATAAAAATAACCTCACTATAGAGGAAACAAGTGCTCTTTCCTCATTAAAACATAGAAAAGACTTAATCATAAAACCTGCCGATAAAGGGGGCGCATTGGTAGTAATGGACCGTACTTACTACATTGCAGAGATACATACACAACTATTGGATAGAGATACATACCTACCCCTATCTTCTAATCCTACCTCCGAAATATCTGGCCTTATTGCCAATTTAATCAAGAAGCATGTACAATTTGGGTCCATTGACACTAAACTGGCGGAATTTTTGGTCAATAATCACCCCGTTATCCCCGTTTTCTATACATTACCAAAGATACACAAGAACTTACAGACACCACCAGGGAGACCAATTGTTGCCTCGACCGACTCTCTCCTATCTCCACTCGCCATAACTTTGGAGAAGATCCTCACCCCATATATGCCACGTATTACCTCTTATTTGAAGGACACAACTCATTTCTTATCTACTATCAAGGCACTGGGCCCAATCCCTACCAACAGTATACTTGTCACTATTGATGTCAACAGCCTCTATACCAGCATTGATCATGATAGAGGAATCCAAGCCATTACTAACTTCCTCAATACCCAGACAGAATTCACAACACAACAAACTGATTTCTGTGTAGATCTACTAGATATCATTCTGAAAAAAAAATTTTTTCTGTTCGGTGATCAGTTTTTTCTACAAATTAGGGGTACTGCAATGGGGTCCAATGTGGCACCCCCTTACGCTAACATCTATATGGCTGATTTTGAAAACAACTACGTATACAATCATCATCTCTATCAAACTAATGTCTATTACTGGAATCGGTTTATAGACGATATTTTTTTGATCTGGACTGGCACCAATATAGAGCTTACTCTTTTTTTCGATTATCTTAACACGAGAGTCCCAGGTTTGACCTTTACCCGACACAGTGATCCACATTCTATTCACTTTTTGGACACAACTATTACGCTGCTCCATACGGGAGCGCTTGAGAGTGACTTATATACCAAACCTACTGACAGAAACAGCCTTTTGCTGTATTCTAGTTGTCATCCACGACATGTGAAGAAATCATTACCTAAGTCACAACATTGCAGAGCCGAACTATAGTGTTATAAAAACGTACCTGTAGGGGAAGAGTGCTCGCCTCCCCCGCCTCGTCTTCTTTGGAAACGTGGTGGTCTTCGTTGGTGTAAAAGTGATACTGAAGTGATACTGAAGATTATCTTAATAACCGAGTATACAATTGGCGTAAGGCCGACATCTACAGAGGGAGCAGTTCCTATAGACGTGGTTATACTTCATCTACGGGTCATAACTCTTCTACTGATAGTGAAAGAGACACAAGCTACCAGAGCCATTTTTTACACCAACGAAGACCACCACGTTTCCAAAGAAGACGAGGCGGGGGAGGCGAGCACTACCAACGGGACAACACCCGAATGATAACGAGATCCCAGGTAGGACACCAAACATAGTATTCAATATTTCATCTAGTATACTGACTCCAACTGAACTATCTGTCTTACAAAAAGGACTCTCTTTTTGCCCAACCCCCCCCTTAAATACCTTCACCTTGGAACAAGAACTTCTCCGTTTCTATAGGACTTTGAGACTGAAAGTACATTTTTCATCAGACAAATATTGTACTGATCATCTTGTCGACCAACATAGTGATAAAACTAATATGTTTCATCTCAAAGACCTAAAACTGAATATTTCCAGTCGTTTCCAGCCTCCCAGGTCTTACTATCACGTGGAAACATACATAGACCTAGTACAGAGGGATATTAATGGGTTCTTAGATGCAGTCAAACGTGGTGAGTTTCATAATAAAAATAACCTCACTATAGAGGAAACAAGTGCTCTTTCATCATTAAAACATAGAAAAGACTTAATCATAAAACCTGCCGATAAAGGGGGCGCATTGGTAGTAATGGACCGTACTTACTACATTGCAGAGATACATACACAACTATTGGATAGAGATACATACCTACCCCTATCTTCTAATCCTACCTCCGAAATATCTGGCCTTATTGCCAATTTAATCAAGAAGCATGTACAAGTTGGGTCCATTGACACTAAACTGGCGGAATTTTTGGTCAATAATCACCCCGTTATCCCCGTTTTCTATACATTACCAAAGATACACAAGAACTTACAGACACCACCAGGGAGACCTATTGTTGCCTCGACCGACTCTCTCCTATCTCCACTCGCCATAACTTTGGAGAAGATCCTCACCCCATATATGCCACGTATTACCTCTTATTTGAAGGACACAACTCATTTCTTATCTACTATCAAGGCACTGGGCCCAATCCCTACCAACAGTATACTTGTCACTATTGATGTCAACAGCCTCTATACCAGCATTGATCATGATAGAGGAATCCAAGCCATTACTAACTTCCTCAATACCCAGACAGAATTCACAACACAACAAACTGATTTCTGTGTAGATCTACTAGATATCATTCTGAAAAAATTTTTTTTTCTGTTCGGTGATCAGTTTTTTCTACAAATTAGGGGTACTGCAATGGGGTCCAATGTGGCACCCCCTTACGCTAACATCTATATGGCTGATTTTGAAAACAACTACGTATACAATCATCATCTCTATCAAACTAATGTCTATTACTGGAATCGGTTTATAGACGATATTTTTTTGATCTGGACTGGCACCAATATAGAGCTTACTCTTTTTTTCGATTATCTTAACACGAGAGTCCCAGGTTTGACCTTTACCCGACACAGTGATCCACATTCTATTCACTTTTTGGACACAACTATTACGCTGCTCCATATGGGAGCGCTTGAGAGTGACTTATATACCAAACCTACTGACAGAAACAGCCTTTTGCTGTATTCTAGTTGTCATCCACGACATGTGAAGAAATCATTACCTAAGTCACAACATTGCAGAGTTGATCGTATTGTATCCAATGACACGGTGAAACACATAAGACATTCAGAGATGGATTCTAAATTTCGACAAAGAGGCTACCCTTCTGAAACCCTACGACAGACAAGACACCATACTAAAAAAATTAAAAATTCTCGTATTACATTTGTCAACACATACCATCCATTTAGTAGAGTTATCTACAAATGCATTGAACAACATTGGCCCTTATTGAAAGAATCCTATCCTACAATTTCTGAATTTAGCTCCACTCCCCTTTGTTGTTATAAAAGAACTCGCAATATACGAGATTTTCTGGTCCGTGCTGACATTGGATCTAAGCAGACAGGACCAATTCAACGGTCTCTGGCCACTCCACGCCGAGGCACTTTTCCCTGCTTATCATGCCCCCAATGTTCAAATATCACCAAAGGTGATTCTTTCACACATCCCCGTTCAGGGAAAAGATACCCTATAAAGGGATACTTCTCATGTGATTCCAGCTACGTGGTTTATTTGATTAAGTGCCCCTGCGGTCTCGGATATGTTGGTGAGACCACCCAACATATCCGAGACCGTATTTCTCAACACAAGTCTACTATTAGGTGCTCCCCCACGATGTTACCTATTCCAGCCCATTTTATATCAATGTCGCACACAATTTCGCAACTTAGGTTTCAAGTGATTGATCACATCCCTATCAATAGAAGAGGAGGCAATCGTGTTGCTAAACTAAAAGAACGAGAATCCTATTGGATACATACTTTACAAACTTTATCCCCTGGGGGTTTGAATAGGGAGTACGAGACCCATTATTACTGAATATATCCATAAATATTATGACTTTGTATTTGTAGATATGATTGACTTCTATTATACTTCACTGTTGTTTACACTCTTTATATGATTCTGTACCTGCATATTTAATGAGCTTCAGCTGTTATGTAATTTGTAATTTATATTCTTCCCTTTTTTTTCTTTTCTTTCTTTTTTTCTTTTCTACAGACGCATATTTAGCAAGAGTTTTCTCCCTTCCTCCCTTTTTTTCCCCTCTCCCTCCCTTCCCTTTTCTTTTCCCCTGTTTCCTTTTTTCCCCCTTTTCTCTTTTCTTTTTTCTTTTTTCCCCTCTTTCCATTTGTCCAGATTGACCTTTATCTAGTGGTCATTCATCACTTTGTTGGAGTCCAGTCTCCGTTTCCATTATTAGGTACCAGCATTCTTTTAGCACCATATTGTGCGTCCTATTTTCTATTACACTTGCCATTATATTGTGAGCATGCGCTAGAAATCCCTATGCGGTTCACCGTGCGTTCCACAGACAGGAAGCGCCCTCCCGGAAGTACCATGACGTCACTCGGGCTCTTAGCGACGCACTCCACCGGATTTACTGAACTTGCACGTGGGTCACGGACTCGCTATTGGATGCGGACACATGACTTAACTATTTGCGTGCATATATAGCACACCCTCATGTTTACTTCACTTACCGCTTCTGCTTTGGGACGTATCCCCTTGCCAGCACTCTCTTCCCCTACAGGTACGTTTTTATAACACTATAGTTCGGCTTGTGAGTTTTAGACATGTATCCATTGACTGGCTTATGGTCTGATATTCCTTTCAAAGAATTCCCTTTTTCCCTTCATTAGGTTTTTCTAGTACTACCAGGGCTTTCCCCATTAGTTCACTTCCTTTCAACAGCATATACCAGTAAGTCTGTAAATTTCATGGTTTCATGCTTGTATGATAAATTGTGATCTCATTATATCTATTCTCCCTTTCTCTATATACTTTTGTATACAAAAGGGCCTTAATTGCGAATTAAATAGCATTTGTCATTTCTCTTTTTTCATATATTGATATCTGTTTACTCATGTACTTGTTATTTTTTTCTCTCTCTTTTCCCCCCTTCCCTTTTTCCCCCTATTCCCCTTTCCATTTTCTCCTCTCTCCTTTTTCCCTAAACCACTTTTTATTCCTATATGTTTACATTCGTTTACCTCTCTCCTTCACATATGATTAGTTAATCAATATTTTCTTCTATTATAGAATTACCTTATACAAAGCTACATTGATCTAATATCCAATTGCCTTGATAAAGACCTACTCAGGTCGAAACGTCGGTGAATGTTTAAGTGCAATTTTATTGGACCATAAACAAGATAAGGATGGTATATGTTTATGTACATATAATTTTTTGTGGAACTATCATTATGAAAAGGATGGCTTAATAAACTTCTGTGAAGCACCTGTGGGTTCAAAATGCTCATCACACATCTAGATAAGTTCATTGAGGGGTCTAGTTTCCAAAATGGGGTCACTTGTGGGGGGTTTCCACTGTTTAGGCACATCAGGGGCTCTCCAAACGCAACATGGTGTTCGCTGATTATTCCAGCAAATTTTGAATTCAAAAAGTCAAATGGTGCTCCTTCACTTCCAAACCCTGCCATGCGCCAAAACAGTGGTTTTCCACCACATATTTGGTATCAGCATGCTCAGGAGAAATTGCACAATACATTTTGGGGTCCATTTTTATCTGTTACCCTTGTGAAAATAAAAAAAAAATTGGTCTAAATTTAATATTTTGTGACAAAAAGTTAAATGTTAATATTTTTCTTCCTCATTGCTTCAGCTCCTGTGAAGCACCTGAAGGGTTAATAAACTTCTTGAATGTGGTTTTGAGTTCCTTGAGGGGTGCAGTTTTTAGAATGGTGTCACTTTTGGGTATTTTCTGTCATCTAGACACCTCAAAGTCACTTCAAATGTGATGTGGTCCCTAAAAAAAATGGTTTTGTATATTTTGTTGGAAAAATGAGAAATCGCTGGTCAACTTTTAACCCTTATAGCTCTCTAACAAAAAAAAAATTGGTTCCAAAATTGTGCTGATGTAAAGTAGACATGTGGGAAATTTTATTTATTAACTATTTTTTGTGACATATCTCTCTGATTTCAGGGCATAACAATTCAAATTTTGAAAATTGCTAAATTTTCAAAATTGTTGCTAAATTTCTGTTTTTTTCACAAATAAACGCAAGAGTTATGAATGAAATTTTACCACAATCATGAAGTACAATATGTCACGAAAAAACAATCTCAGAATCAGGGGGATCCGTTAAAGCGTTCCAGAGTAATTCCTCATAAAGTGACAGTGGTCAGAATTGAAAAAATTGGCCCGGTCATTAACCTACAAAGTGGCTCGGTCCTTAAGGGGTTAAAACAGGCAGGAAAATATTTAATCTTACAAAAAGAATCAGCTGTCCTGTCTGCATACTCTTTTGCTTCCTCCCCTGCCCAGGAGCTGTGGTATGATCAGGCCATGTTTCTGCACGATCAGACACAGCCATTACACAGTACACAGCAGGGGCACATTTATAAGATTATCTCAGCACAGGAACATTTTATTTAAACACATCCAATTGTGGAACTTATTATTATTATTACAAGATCTGTTGATTAAAATGAACTTTTGTTCGTGGGAAAACCCCTTTAAGACTTTAGTTCAATGGAACGGGAATGTTTCCGGCAAATTGTTCTTTCGTGTACCAATTATTACACTGGAAGGATGTAAAGAATGCACGCTCTGTGCATGCGTGACTTCATTGTGCTACGGGCTCTCTTCAATGGCAAAAAGGAACTGTGCTATTTATCCAACGCATTTCTGGGGTATCGTCCTCCTTCGTCATGGAATCCCTGATTAAGCACAGTGCACAGTAACGTCACGCATGGACAGGGCCGTTTTTTTTATCCTTTTCAAGCAGATGTCAGAGCAGGCGTGACTGAACGTTGCCGACACTGTTTGTTCAGCACAGCGTGGATCTAAGGTGCAGGAACCACTGCATTTTTATCAATCTCACCAATAATCACCACCCAGCATGGGAAACCACAAAAGTATTCCTTGCAGAGTCTACTCAACATCACAGGTAGGCGTCCAGCAGCTTATTCGTATTGGTACTCATTTCAGGTGTATTTAGAGCACATCATTAATTGTTAATACAGTTAATTACGCACAAGGGCAAGAAAGTGCGTCAGTATATGCAGCTTTAAACACCTATACATAGTGGCAGCGCTAGTGTATATCTTCAGTTTACGTTCAATTGTTTTATTATGGGAAAACGGAGGTGGTGAATTCTGCATCCAAGAAAGGCTGCCGCCCAAATACATAGGATGTGTTTATTAAAAGTATCTCTATAAACTGTTTAACTGTTTTCCACAACTTCTGGACATGTGAACACTCCCATAGACAATGAAAAATATCTGCCTCTGAGAAATTCATCTTGATCTGTCGCTGTGGTGCGATATAAGCTCTATGAAAGATTATTAGGGCCATAGATTTATAATTATCATATGGGAGCATTGTATCAATTTTAATTGTAGCATCTAATATATCTTGGATCGATAGAGTGGGTAATTAGACATAAAATTTCAGTCATGTAGAACCCCCTAAGAAGAATGGGTTTCCTGTGAATCGAGCCAGGATTATTTGATGGTGACTAAGTTTATGGTATGTTCAAATGTCTCATTTTTGCTGCATTTTTCCAGCGTTTTTTTTTTTTTACCACTAAAAAAATCAAAACTTTGCTGTCCCAGCAAAGTGAATGAGATTTATCAAATCTCATGTATACATTGCTTATGGTCACTTTGCAGATTTGATCTAGTTTCAGATCTGCAGCATGTCAATTCTTTTAGCATTTTTCATCAAGTCTAATAGGAAAAAACAGAAACAAATCATCAAAACCGCAGCATTTTTTTATGCAGCATTTTTCCTGCCAAGAGCCATGTTTTTGATGCAGCAATGTCTGCAGCAAATACTTGATGTGTGCACATATCCTTACAAAGTTTTCTAGAAGCCCTCCAAGCTATTATGGTGCTCAAATAAGGGGGTTATCTTTGATGTCTGTTGGGATATTGGACATTTCAATATTTAACAACGCTCAAACATTAATGAGGTCACAATGTTAACGGTGAAAGACCTATGGCCTATTCATTCCATAGAATATCTCATAATGGCTGCCATATTACGGTTAGTTTAGGCAAACAAGGACCAGGTAAAATATAGTGCTGTTGTAATTTAAATGAGCTGATATAACTACTTCTATCACTCTTCCAAAAGAATGTTGTAAAGCATTTATTGAGCTTCAACTCATTGGTTTTATTAATTACTAAAGGCAGGGTTTTAAAATAATTTGGGGATGAGATAATTTTGAGAAAATGAACCTGGCCTAAGAAGGAGAACTGTAAAGCGCCTAAGAAGGAGAACTGTAAAGCTTCCTAAGATCTCCTGGTCTGAATAACCTTTATGATCAAAGAAAAGTTTTCTTTGTAGATTGATTTAGGCTTTTTACATATTGTGTTTTTGCCCATGTTCGTTGATCCTGTTGAGGCTTGCATTCGAAACCCCCGCAAAGTGGGATTTGGGCATATGCGTCGACGAGGTCATGTGTGCTCTGACATGCATCATTTTTGGGCATATATGCCTACCGGAAGTGGACACTCAGTCGCATTCTATTACATCTTGATGTCCGCCTCCACTAACTATGTGTGCCCGAAAATGAAGCACGTCAAAGCACATGTTAACTGTGTCGGCACTATTATAGTCTATGGTCCCATCAGCGCATATGCCTGAATTCCATTTTACAGGAGTTTCAGACGCAAGCCCCAATGGGATCAGTGAGCAAGGGCAAAAAAGCAGTGTGAAAGGAGCCTTAGGGTTCGCCATCAGCCTGACTCCTCAGTATGTAATCACATCTGTTTTCCAGTTAAATTGAAACCTCCCCATCCAATATCTTGTAATTTGTCTAAAAATTGCTAAGGTTTGAGATTTAAATTAATTTTGGAGCCTGATACAAAGCCAAATGTATCAAATTCTGGAATGATATCGGGCATGGCTTCTCTAGGATTATCTACAAGGAGAAAATATCATCCAAGAAAGCTAAGGTCTTCAAAACAGTTCTTCCTATAGATATATCTTGAAATAACATTTTAAGTGTATGAAATTTTTTTAATAATGGGTCTAAAGCTATATATATATATATATATATATATATATATATATATATATATATTGTGAACTTTGAGAACCAGTGCACAGATGGTGGAGCACACCAAACATAGAAGTCTAAAGTCTTAATCCCACGACAAAAGTGTGTGTCTTAATGGGCCTTAAATAGATCTTAGATCTAGGGAGATCATGTCATTGATCCAAGCTAGGCAACTTGCTAAACCCGAAGTGGAGCTCAACCAAAGGCAGCGCAACCAGGGAAAGGAAGCGGAGCCCGGATACCAAGGATACGTGTGTGTAACAGTATCATTTTATTCAACTTTCTATGACCTACATGCTTATATAGATGACTTAGGAGGGTTGATCCTGCTGACAGATGCCCTTTAAATGTGGCCTAATCCACATCAGATTCACTAATTTAACTATTCTCCTGGAATCAGTACAAACCGGTTGTCATGCTTCATTAGATAGGGTCAGGGCAGGACTGGGACAAAAAAGCAGCCCTGCCACACAAACCCCAGCAGCCCACATACTATAACACTCCCCACCCCCGATCAGTGAAATTTGCTTTACTTTGTCGTGCCCCTCACTCTCCTCAAAGGAGTTATTTAAAGAGCCACATGTGAATGGCGCCACAGTACGTATGATCAACCACAGCTGCATTTACATGGTGCTCTAAAGAGCCCCGATTCTCAGGATCGTGGGGGCCCCAGTGGTCGGATCTCCAGTGATTGGACAGTTATCCCCTCTCCAAAGGAGAGGGGATTACTTGGGATAATCCATTTAAACATGTTTTCCGATATTTATTTTTATTTGACCAATATTGACGCCTCTCCGACAACAGGACAGGAGAAGCAGTACTGTGCAGTATATATACAGTATACAGGAGAGGAGAAGTGGTACTGTGCAGTGTATATATACAGGAGAGGAGGAGTGGTATGTGCAGTGTATATATACAGGACAGGAGGAGTGGTACTGTGCAGTACATATATACAGGATAGTAGAAGTGGTACTGTGCAGTGTATATATACAGGACAGGAGGAGTGGTACTGTGAAGTGTATATACAGTATACAGGAGAGGAGAAGTGGTACTGTGCAGTGTATATATACAGGAGAGGAGGAGTGTTACTGTGCAGTGTATATATACAGGACAGGAGGAGTGGTACTGTGCAGTGCATATATACAGGAGAGTAGAAGTGGTACTGTGCAGTGTATATATACAGGACAGGAGGAGTGGTACTGTGCAGTGTATATACAGTATAAAGGAGAGGAGAAGTGGGACTGTGCAGTGTATATATACAGGAGAGTAGAAGTGGTACTGTGCAGTGTATATATACAGGACAGGATAAGCGGTACTGTGCAGTGTATATACAGTATACAGGAGAGGAGAAGTGGTACTGTGCAGTGTATATATACAGGATAGTAGAAGTGGTACTGTGCAGTGTATATATACAGGACAGGAGAAGCGGTACTGTGCAGTGTATATACAGTATACAGGAGAGGAGAAGTGGTACTGTGCAGTGTATATCTACAGGAGAGTAGAAGTGGTACTGTGCAGTGTATATATACAGGACAGGAGGAGTGGTACTGTGCAGAGTATACTTACAGGACAGGAGAAGTGGTACAGTTCAGTGTATATATACAGGACGGGAGAAGTGGTACGGTGCAGTGTGTGTATATACAGATACTTAGATTTGCACCCCACAGTCAGTATATATCTCATAACTGAGTAGCACCAAATCAAGGGAATTTGTCAGCCCCTGGGACGTTTTTAAGCTATCACTATGGGCATACAAGTGATAGAATGGTTAAAATAGTCCTACTTGTATGCCTCATATCTGTGGTCTTGTTGTGGAGAAATCATCTTTTATTTCTTTATGGTAATGAGTTCTTCCAGGCTCTGTGGCGTGCAGTGCCAGGAAGAAAACTCTGCCTTTGGTATTCATTTGCATACCGCCCCCTTTGCATCAGCATCACAGGGCCCTGTGACGTGTAGTGGTAGCCCAGGAATCCTGCGCCTGTGCTCTGCAATAGCGTCATTATATGCACCTTTTCCGCTATGCTATGGGCATTGGCTTCATTGGTCTTCTGCGCAGGCGCCGGCAAGTCACTGTTACTTCAGTAGCAGTGACTCGTGATCGTGGGCACATAGCCTTATGGATCCAAAACATTGCCATATGGGCTAATAAAGAGTCCTCCACTTTTTTCACAATTAATCGGAGTACTGCATATACAGTACAGACCAAAAGTTTGGACACACCTTCTCATTTAAAGATTTTTCTGTATTTTCAGGACTTTGAAAATTGTACAATCACACTGAAGGCATCAAAACTATGAATTAACACATGTGGAATTATATACTTAACAAAAAAGTGTGAAACAACTGAAAATATGTCTTATATTCTAGGTTCTTCAAAGTAGCCACCTTTTGCTTTGATGACTGCTTTGCACACTTTTGGCATTCTCTTGATGAGCTTCAAGAGATCTACAGGGAGGGAAAACAGTACACCTCTCGGAACAGTGTCTGGGAGGCTGTGGTGGCTGCTGCACGCAATGTTGATCGAAAACAGATCAAGCAACTGACAGAATCTATGGATGGAAGGCTGTTGAGTGTCATCATAAAGAAAGGTGGCTATATTGATCACTAATTTTTTTGGTTTTTGTTTTTGCATGTCAGAAATGTTTATTTCTAATTTTTGTGCACTGATATTGGTTTACCTGGTGAAAATAAACAAGTGAGATGGGATTATATTTGGTTTTTATTAAGTTGCCTAATAATTCTGCACAATAATAGTTACCTGCACAAACAGATATCCTCCTAAGATAGCCAAATCTAAAAAAAAACCACTCCAACTTCCAAAAATATTAAGCTTGGATATTTATGAGTCTTTTGGGTTGATTGAGAACATAGTTGTTGATCAATAATAAAAATAATACTCTAAAATACAACTTGCCTAATAATTCTGCACACAGTGTATGCATGTATGTATGTATGTGTACTGTATGAGGTATGTGTCCCCAAGGTGCCAAGCCTTGGTGATGTAGGACTTGAAAAGCAAGCTCCAGCTGAGAGGCGTTGGACCTGTCTCAGTCTGTCTGTGTGTTGGGCAAGGTGAGCAGACCCTGCATGTGCTGCTCAGTCTCTGCTGGAGGCAGAGAAAGCACTTCATTTAAACGTCTGAGGCCGTGCTGTATGGACTTGTTATTTTGAGTTTTTGTTCTGTTAAACCTTTTTGTGCCAGAAAGAGGCTGTTATCATTTGTTACCCTGACCGGTTTATGGACATGGAATAAACCGCCTGTTTGTTTGCACCAACGAACTGCATCCATGTGTGAACCTGCGCCTACCACAGAGCTGACTCTCCACAACACAATAAGAGCAGATACTGAGAATTACACCATGTATACGGGAAAGGAGAAGTATACACAACTCCATAATATATACTGTGTTAAGGAATATAGAGTGGAGCTGTGTATATGCTATATAGTGTAGAGATATGTGCCAGTGTATATACTATAGCACCATGCTATATAAACATCTGTACAATATATGTATATATATATATATGTGGCGCCCCTGAGGGTTCGGCCACCACAGGAATGCTGCACTTCTTTAATGGAGTGTGGTGTTCCTCCTCTGAGGTAAGCCTGGTGCGATGGTAGTGACCTAACCTTTTGCATCCAACACCACATTCCACCAGAGGGAGCTAGTATGCACTAGGTGCTGCTCCCCTGGTTACAGGGAGACTGGGGAACACAAAGTGGTAGGAACCAGTTAGTGGGTGTGGGTGGAGGAACAATTAGTCAGTTACACTTCTAATTTCATATTTAATAGAATGCCATCTTTGATCTTGGTCTCTTGCTGGTCCTTTTGGTTCTGTGTGGACCTGTCCTTCTTAGTGGTCGTACTGTGCTGTCAACTACTGTGTGTAATGTGACTTCCCTCCGGGAGCGCAGATCCTGTTTGGGCCTGCACCGGCATGGGACACAGCCCTCGTACCCCGATCTATGGGACGAGAGGTAGGTTGCAGACGAGGAATGTCTCAACCCGGCCAAGGACCAGGATCAAGAAGGCCCGGGAGCTTTAGAGTGTGGCTCCCTAGCAAATGGGTCCCGGGGAGGATGCAGACGGAGCGGAGTACGCCACCTGTCCTCGCCTACCTGATCTATTCAAGAGGGGTACCGACACCCGACCTCATACTCTACGTCCAGGACGGGAAAGCCCGGTTAGGCCCTGAAGATCCCGCCGGGCTTGGGATGGAGAGGAATTGCCACCCGAGCCATATACCTGAGAGGAGCTCAGAGGGAGACCCGGCCTATCTACACACGCACAGACGGGAAGGGGTAAAGTCTGTAGTGCAGGAACACTCTGGTGTAGGGATGCTACCTCACACTGGACTTCCTCGGAGGTAGTCGGACCCTCGTCCCTGGTGGCCGCAGGACTCCGCGAGGAGCAGGGAGAAGCCTTGCGCTGCTTATGAGAACTGTGAGTAAAGCCTTGGAAATTCATCCCTATGGCCTCCGGACTGTTCATTACGCGCCATACCACGCGACACGGTGCCCGCACTCTCACACTTCTACTACCCCCTTCATCCTGCCTTGCCTGCCCTGAGGCCGCGCTCCGCCTGTGGGGAGCAGCGAGAACTTTAGCCGCCATGACATCGGGCCTCAGCGGACTGTAGCGGCGCTGGTGGCGCATCACCAGACACCACAGGTGGCGTAGTCGACAATTACCACTCAACCCGGAAAGCTCTTACATCCTTTTTAATGTGACTGCCCTGGGCACGGAATGGGTCCAGGCCACGACTGCATCCCCCTCAACATCTGACCCGGCTCCGAGTACCCCTATCTTCCCAGGGCAGGGCTTGCGAGCGTCGCATCACTGGCGTAGTCGGCAGGATATCGTGCCCGCAGCAACGGAGAAAAGTGCCCATTGCTAACGGGTACTGTGTGCCTTACACCTTGGACTGTTGTTTTGCACTTAAAATGGCGCCCACCCAAGAAGAACAGGCGCCATAATGCTGTGAAAAGACTGTCTTTGTACACCTCCCATCATGGGCTGGGCTCCCGCTTGGCGCCAAAAATGTGGACTGCCCCTTCCATCAGAGACTGTCCGCGGGGTAATGCCCGTCAAACAGGATGGGCTGAACAAAGGCGGGCCTGTCAGCATGCCGCCCAGGAACCGCCCCAAAAGAGGAGGAAGAAGAAGGAAAGCAACAAGGTGCGGCCATGTCAGTCGGAGCTTGGCAGTCAACGGAGGCAGTCATGGATGCCTCTGGGGAGCGAGACCACGTGACCGCTGAACCCGGTTCAGGCCCTTCACCCGGCAGAGAGCGAAGAGGCGGCGTATTAACACCGGGAGATATAGAGTTTCTCCACTCGGAAGCTCCGGGGCTTGCAAGGAGGCAGAAGGAGGCCCAGGAGGCGGCGACGGCTGCGTGGAAAGCTGAGATGCTGCAGCGGATCCGAGACCGCCGTCGAGGAGAGGAGGTTCCAGGACCAGTCGACCCGGAGGTCGAAGTCGAGGGTGACCTAGCGGCAGGTGAGAGTGCAACCCCTGCCCCGGCTGCGGAGTCATCAGTGACGATCCTGGACCTCATGGCGGAGTACAAAGTCCCCTACGCCGTCACCTGGGAGAAAGCACTAGCTCTTGAGCTGCAACCGGCAGCTGTTGGTGGGGACTTACGCTGTCACGAGAGCTCGGTAACGGAGGTGCCTGGAGCTGCGGAGGAGGCTACCGGCTCCAACCCGGACTGGTCCGCATCGGTAGAGGACTTGCAGCAACCCGTCCTAACCCCGCTACCTGCACCGGCGGTAACCTGGCCCGAGGCCGAGGAGTGGGCCTGCGAAAACCAGGGGGGCGACCTTATGGGCTTCTTGCAGGAGACCAGATCAGAAGCGCGCAGGAGGAGCCAATGGTGCAGCAACCAGATCTTCCAACTGGCACGGGAGCAACGTCGGCGGGAGCTACGCAGCGAGCGCCTCGAGGTGAGGACCAAGGCTACAAAGACTCGGGCGCGACTGGAGGAGGCCACCCGTCCTAGTCCCCGGTATAAAGGCCAGGTTGTGCGATTTCACAATGAGGCGGGGTGGGGGTTTATCCGGTGTCCCATGTTCCAGGACGATGTGTTCGTCAGCAGGCGTGACGTCGAGCCGCGCCTTAAAAAGGGACACCCTGGCCGGAACCTCTTCCCGGGCGATACTGTGACTTTCACTCGCCACCAGGGGGAGCGTGGGTGGTACGCCCTGGATGTCCGCAAAGTGTCTGGGAGTGACGCCACCCCGCCCTCAGCCTCAGGTGACCGGCTAGTCTCTGTCGGGAGGAATGAGCCCTTCCCTCCACGTGAGCCCCAAGTCTAAAGCAGCCCCGGCTGCTGTAGTTATTGTTTGAAGTTTAATTATTGCTGCTATTTCGTGTGTTTTCCTTTTCCTATAGAGACTTTGGTCCCTGCGGACTATGGCAGGCGGCGGACTGTAATGTAAATAGTTATGCATCTATTTAGGTGCTCCCTATTGGTTTTATACAAAACCGTGCCTACTTTCTACCTCAGACCTCAGAAGCAAAACCTGTCTGGAGTGGCTTGTGTGGGGGTCCAACTCCGGATCTTCATGCCCTGCAGCCACCCCAGGGCCCACGTAGAGGGTTTAGGGCAGGTCCCTCTTGCTACTGAACTGACCGTCGTCACCTTTAAGCAGTCCGTTGTCTTGATCAAAAAGTCTCTTGTCTTAATTTATAATTTTTGCACTTTTATACCTTTGTACTTTTATAATTTTATACTTTGCACTTTTGTACTTTTATAACTGTTATGCAACGTTAGAAGAAATGTGCCTCCCATAAAGGGATGATAGTTTTACTAGTTATATAAAAAGAAATTTTCCTGGGTGCTATTCCTTTGCAGCCCGCGGACGTGCTGTGTTTTACCAGGGGGGAATGTGGTGCCCCTGAGGGTTCGGCCGCCACAGGAGTGCTGCACTTCTTTAATGGAGTGTGGTGTTCCTCCTCTGAGGTAAGCCTGGTGTGATGGTAGTGACCTAACCTTTTGCATCCAACACCACATTCCACCAGAGGGAGCTAGTATGCACTGGGTGCTGCTCCTCTGGTTACAGGGAGACTGGGGAACACAAAGTGGTAGGAACCAGTTAGTGGGTGTGGGTGGAGGAACAGTTAGTCAGTTACACTTCTAATTTCATATTTAATAGAATGCCATCTTTGATCTTGGTCTCTTGCTGGTCCTTTTGGTTCTGTGTGGACCTGTCCTTCTTAGTGGTCGTACTGTGCTGTCAACTACTGTGTGTAATGTGACTTCCCTCCGGGAGCGCAGATCCTGTTTGGGCCTGCACCGGCATGGGACACAGCCCTCGTACCCCAATCTATGGGACGAGAGGTAGGTTGCAGACGAGGAATGTCTGAACCCGGCCAAGGACCAGGATCAAGAAGGCCCGGGAGCTTTAGAGTGTGGCTCCCTAGCAAATGGGTCCCGGGGAGGATGCAGACGGAACGGAGTACGCCACCTGTCCTCGCCTACCTGATCTATTCAGAGGGATTTCGGTTGCAAGAGGGGTACCGGCCCCCGACACCCGACCTCGTACTCTACGTCCAGGACGGCAAAGCCCGGTTAGGCCCTGAGGATCCCGCCGGGCTTGGGATGGAGAGGAATTGCCACCCGAGCCATATACCTGAGAGGAGCTCAGAGGGAGACCCGGCCTATCTACACACGCACAGACGGGAAGGGGTAAAGTCTGTAGTGCAGGAACACTCTGGTGTAGGGATGCTACCTCAAACTGGACTTCCTCGGAGGTAGTCGGACCCTCGTCCCTGGTGGCCGCAGGACTCCGCGAGGAGCAGGGAGAAGCCTTGCGCTGCTTATGAGAACTGTGAGTAAAGCCTTGGAAATTCATCCCTATGGCCTCCGGACTGTTCATTACGCGCCATACCACGCGACACGGTGCCCGCACTCCCACACTTCTACTACCCTCTTCATCCTGCCTTGCCTGCCCTGAGTCCGCGCTCCGCCTGTGGGGAGCAGCGAGAACTTTAGCCGCCATGACATCGGGCCTCAGCGGACTGTAGTGGCGCTTGAGGCGCATCACCAAACACCACAGGTGGCGTAGTTGACAATTACCACTCAACCCGGAAAGCCCTTACATCCTTTTTAATGTGACGGCCCTGGGCACGGAACGGGTCCAGGCCACGACTGCATCCCCCTCAACATCTGACCCGGCTCCGAGTACCCCCATCTTCCCAGGGCAGGGCTTGCGAGCATCACATATACAGTATAGACCAAAAGTTTGGACACACCTTCTCATTTAAAGATTTTTCTGTATTTTCTTGACTATGAAAATTGTACATTCACACTGAAGACTTCAAAACTATGAATTAACACATGTGGAATTATATACTTAACAAAAAAGTGAAAACAACAGAAAATATGTCTTATATTCTAGGTTCTTCACCTTTTGCTTTGATGACTGCTTTGCACACTCTTGGCATTCTCTTGATGAGCTTCAAGAGGTAGTCACCGGAAATGGTTTTCACTTCACAGGTGTGCCCTGTCAGGTTTAATAATTGGGATTTCTTGCCTTATAAATAGGGTTCAGACCATCAGTTGTGTTGTGCAGAAGTCTGATGGACACACAGCTGATAGTCCTACTGAACAGACTGTTAGAATTTGTATTATGGCAAGAAAAAAGCAGCTAAGTAAAGAAAAATGAGTGGCCATCATTACTTTAAGAAATGAAGGTCAGTCAGTCCGAAAAATTGGGAAAACTTTGAAAGTGTCCCCAAGTGCAGTTGCAAAAACCATCAAGCGTTACAAAGAAATTGGCTCACATGAGGACCGCCCCAGGAAAGGAAGACCAAGAGTCACCTCTGCTTCTGAGGATAAGTTTATCCGAGTCACCAGCCTCAGAAATCGCAGGTTAACAGCAGCTCAGATTAGAGACCAGGTCAATTCCACACAGAGTTCTAGCAGCAAATACATCTCTACAACAACTGTTAAGAGGAGACTTTGTGCAGCAGGCCTTCATGGTAAAATAGCTGCTAGGAAACCACTGCTAAGGACAGGCAATAAGCAGAAGAGACTTGTTTGGGCTAAAGAACACAAAGAATGGACATTAGACCAGTGGAAATCTGTGCTTTGGTCTGATGAGTCCAATTTGAGATCTTTGGTTCCAGCCACCGTGTCTTTGTGCGACGCAGAAAAGGTGAAGGGATGGACTCTACATGCCTGGTTCCCACCGTGAAGCATGGAGGAGGAGGTGTGATGGTGTGGCGGTGCTTTGCTGGTGACACTGTTGGGGATTTATTCAAAATTGAAGGCATACTGAACCAGCATGGCTACCACAGCATCTTGCAGCAGCATGTTATTCCATCCGGTTTGCATTTAGTTGGACCATCATTTATTTTTCAACAGGACAATGACCCCAAACACACCTCCAGGCTGTGTAAGGGCTATTTGACCAAGAAGGTGAGTGATGGGGTGCTACGCCAGATGACCTGGCCTCCACAGTCACCAGACCTGAACCCAATCGAGATGGTTTGGGATGAGATGGACCGCAGAGTGAAGACAAAAGGGCCAACAAGTACTAAGCATCTCTGGGAACTCCTTCAAGATTGTTGGAAAAACATTTCTGGTGACTACCTCTTGAAGCTCATCAAGAGAATGCCAAGAGTGTGCAAAGCAGTCATCAAAGCAAAAGGTGGCTACTTTGAAGAACCTAGAATATAAGACATAGTTTCAGTTGTTTCACACTTTTTTGTAAAGTATATAGTTCCACATGTGTTAATTCATAGTTTTGATGCTTTCAGTGGGAATGTACAATTTTCATAGTCAAGAAAATACAGAAAAATCTTTAAATGAGAAGGTGTCTCCAAACTTTTGGTCTGTACTGTATATGTATACTGTATATATATATATATATATATATATATATATATATACACACACAACTCTACATTATACACTATATTAAGACAGCATTATACTATATGCTATATTATGTTGCATACATCACATATATCACATAGGAGACACAGCAACTGCTGAATATATATCACATTGAGACTACTGTATATACATTAAATAGGTGATACTGCAAGTATATACAGCAGTCGCAGTATCACGTACATAATGTATGGTATATACAGCAGATTTGCAGTATTACCTGTATAATGTATACAGGGTGGGCCATTTATATGGATACATCTAAATTAAATGGGAATGGTTAGTGGTATCAACTTCCTGTTTGTGGCACATTAGTATATGGGAGGGGGAAAACTTTTCCAGATGGGTGGTGACCATGGTGGCCATTTTGAAGTTGGTCATTTTGGATCCAACTTTATTTTTTTCAATGGGAAGAGGGTCATGTGACACATCAAACTTATTGAGAATTTCATAAGAAAAATAATGGTTTGCTTGGTTTTAACATAACTTTGTTCTTTCATGATTTTTTTTACAAGTTTATGACCACTTATAAAATGTGTTCAAAGTGCTGCCCATTGTGTTGGATTGTCAATGCAACCCTCTTCTCCCACTCTTGACACACTGATAGCAACACCGCAGAAGAAATGCCAGCACAGGCTTCCAGTATCCGTTGTTTCAGATGCTGCACATCTCGTATCTTCACAGCATAGACAATTGCCTTCAGATGACCCCAAAGATAAAAGTCTAATTTTTTTAAAATTCTGTGGAAGCAGTGTTGAAAAGCAATGTCTGACTTTCATTTGTTCATTTTCATAGATTTTGAATTTATTATTACTTTTGTCAGATTCAAGTTATTTCTGTGACCATTGTGGGTTTTTCTTTCATTGAACTATATATATAGTACAGATGTTTATATAGCATGGTGCTGTGTATATAGTATACAGTGTAGAATCCACACTATATACACTGGCACATATCTCTACACTATATAGCATATACACAGCTCCACTCTATATTCCTTAACACAGTATATATTATGGAGCTGTGTATACTTCTCGTTTCCTGTGTATGTGCCGCCCCTGAGGGTTCGGTCACACAGAGGTACTGCATCTCACCCAGAGGTGTGGTATCTTACTCTCAGGTAAGGAAGGAGTGCAGCCCGGGACCCTAACACCTGCATCCAACACATACCCGCAGTGGGGGTAGGGCGAGATTGCTCCTAAGGGAGAGCACAGTCCCGGGTCCCTAGCTGGGGGGCAGGAACTATGTAGTGGGTGTGGGTTGAGGAAGTAGCTTAGGGGAGCACATGAAGGAAGGTATATATAGAGAAGCCATATTGTTGAGTTCAGTCAGTCAGATCAGAACAGCAGTGAGAGAGAACAGTCTACAGTGAGTGGAGCAGGGCTCTGCAGGAGCTCTGCTCAGGCAGAGGGCCTGAGGAGACGCCCAGGACTGAAGAAAGAGGAGAGGGAGCAGGAAGGGCTCCAGGAACGGAAGAAGGGACCCCAGGGGTACGGGCAGTGCGAGAGGCCACCCGTACGCCCGAATCTACCAGGAGGTGGAGGGGTCAGGCCACACAAAGGGGACTGGTCCCTCAACTAGCGGTGGACTTTATGCCTTAACTAGAAACCGGAGGCTGCGGTATTTTATGCCCTGTAGCCAACAGTCCATATCAGTCTCACCAAGAAGGTAGCTATAGAGGACCCAGGGGACGGAACAGACGTCACCCGACAAGGCCCGCAGGTACCGGATTGGGACACTTGGTATGAGGTGCAGGAAGACGGCCAGAGACACAGAAGGGGGTCCCGTTAAGTACTCCGGAGCTATCTGATGGTTGCCCGAACCCCTCCCTGAGTAAGCGCAGCACGACGAGGGAAGTTACACTGGTACCTGTAACTTGGACTGCAATAACCGTAAGTAAAGACCCTGAGGACTGCATCCCATTGTCTCAGTGATCATTGCTGCGCCATCACGCCCTGCACTACAACGCCCAGCACAACCTACCCCATCTACACTGCCCTGGAGCTGAGCTCTACCTGTGGAGAGCTGAACCAACCCTGCTGCACTAACACCCGCTCCAGAGGTCCTGCACAGCAGCGGCGGCCCCTTTTAGCCGCATACCACAGGTAGTGTCACGAACTTTCTACAATCACCATAAATTCCCTATAAATAGACCCCTTTTTATTGACCGCCCTGGGTCACGGACCGGGTCACCGCCACTGTGACATTCCCCAGCATCTACCGGCCCGGCACCAGGTACCCCACGGCCCAGGGTGCGCGTCATGTACATGGTGTGATTCTCAGTATCTGCTCTTATTGTGTATATATATAGCAGGTGAGCTACTGTTCCTGATCATGTGCACATTCCCTTAGAGAACATTTCTCTGCTATGGAACTGAATTGTTGCCACATGGGCTATTAAAGAGTCCATGGCTTAAAGGGAATCTGTCAGCCCCTGGGACGATTTTTAAGCTATCACTATGGGCATACAGGTGACAGGACTATTATAACCATCCTACCTGTATGCCTCATATCTGCGGTCTTGTTGTGGAGAAATCATCTTTTATTTCTTTATGGTAATGAGTTCTTTCAGGCTCTGGGGCGTGAAAAGTGAATTGAGTGATTCCATAATTTTTTCCCTCTGCTTGGTCTGAAAAAAATTACCCTTACTGAGTACCACATTTTTAATCTTGATTTCTTTTAGTGTTTCTTAAAGCCCTAAAGTTGCCATTTGAAATGACTTTAGTTTTGTGCCATGTCTGTGATCTACTTTTTTTCAACAACTTTAAACAACTGAATGAACATCCTCCGAGCCCGGTGATTCCATAATTTTTGCCAGAGGTTGTACAACAATAGATTATATAAATTGTGAGAAAACTTTCAATATTATCAAATGTTGTCACCAAAACATATGATAAATAAATAACACATTCATAATAAATAGGAATAAGTAAATGCAGTTATTAATTTGCTTTAGTTCTTTATAAAAAGAGAAACCTCATTGCAAAATTATTTTACAGTAGCAAAGCTAAAATAGATGGATTTATGAATATCTACATGGTAATATACATAAAATGTGGAGAAACTAATATAGTTATGTAAAAAGACTAAAGGGACATATGTGAATTGAAAAAAGTACAAAATGTGGTGGTCTTGAAACTGTTCTTTTCAAGAATAGCATTATAAGGGACAGCAGATATCGTGTGAAGCGGCATTCCTTTTATTCACTTTTTAATTTAACATAGTAACATAGTTTTTAAGGTTGAAGGAAGACTAAGTCCATCTAGTTCAACCCATAGCCTAACATGTTGACCCAGATGAAGGCAAAACCCCATGTGGCAAACATTAAGCTCCACATTGGGGAAAAAAATTCCTTCCTGACTCCATGCGGCAATCAGACTAGTTCCATGGTTCAACGCCCTATCAAGGAATCTAGTATATATAACCTGTAATATTATACTTTTCAAGAAAGGCATCCATGCCCTTCTTAAATTTTAGTAGTGAATCACTCATTACAACATCATGCGGCAGAGAGTTCCATAGTCTCACTGCTCTTACAGTAAAGAATCCGCGTCTGTGATTACGATTAAACCTTCTTTTCTCCAGACGTAGAAGATGCCCACTTGTCCCCGTCTCAGGCCTCAGAGTAAAAAGATCAGTAGACAGGTCTTTGTACTGTCCCCTCATATACTTGTACATAGTAATAAGATCACCCCTAAGCCTTCGTTTTTCCTAAGTAAATAACCCCAAGTGTAATAACCTGTCTTGGTATTGCAGACCCCCCAGTCCTCTAATAACCTTGGTCGCTCTTCTCTGCACCCGCTCTAGTTCAACTATGTCTTTCTTATACACCGGAGACCAGAACTGTACACAGTATTTTAAGTGTGGTCGCACTAGTGACTTGTATAGAGGTAAAATTATGTTCTCCTCCTGAGCATCTATGCCTCTTTTAATGCATCCCATTATTTTATTTGCCTTTGCAGCAGCTGCCTGACACTGACCACCAAACATGAGCTTGTCGTCCACCAATACACCCAGGTCCTTTTCAGTTACAGTTTTGCCCAGTGTTTTACAATTAAGCATATAATTATACATTTTTTTTCCTCTGCCCAAGTGCATTACCTTACATTTATCCCCATTAAAGCTCATTTGCCATTTATCAGCCCAAGCTTCTAGTTTACATAGATCCTCCTGTAATATAAAATTGTCCTCCTCTGTATTGATTACCCTGCAGAGTTTAGCGTCATCTGCAAATATTGAAATACTACTCTGTATGCCCCCTACAAGGTCATTAATAAATATGTTAAAAAGAAGCGGGCCCAATACTGACCCCTGTGGTACCCCACTGTTAACTGAGACCCAGTCTTAGTGTGTTCCATTAATAACCACCCTTTGTTTCCTAACACTGAGCCAGTTCTTAACCCACATACATATATTTTCCCCTATCCCCATTGTTCTCATTTTATGTATCAACCTTTTGTGTGAAACCGTATCAAAAGCTTTTGAAAAGTCCATATACAGAACATCCACTGCATTTCCTTGGTCCAGTCCGGAACTTACCTCTTCATAAAAGCTGATCAGATTAGTTTGACAGGAAAGGTCCCTCGTAAACCCATGTTGATATTGGGTCATGAGGTTATTCGTCTTTAGATACTCTAGTATAGCATCTCTTAGGAAACCCTCCAGGATTTTACCCACAGTAGAGGTTAAGCTTACTGGCCTATAATTTCCAAGTTCGGTTTTTGTCCCCTTTTTGAATATTGGCACCACATTTGCTATACGCCAGTCCTGTGGTACAGACCCAGTTATTATGGAATCTTTAAAATTAAAAATAATGGTCTATCTATGACGTTACTTAATTCCTGCAGTACTCGTGGGTGTATCCCACCCGGGCCCGGGGATTTGTCAACTTTAGTGATTTTTAGACGCCGCCATACTTCCTGCAGAGTTAAGCAAGTGACATTTAATGAAGAATTTTTGTCATCGCTAATCATGTTTTCTGTCATGAGATTTTCTTGTGTAAATACGGTTGAAAAAAAAATCATTTAGTATATTGGCTTTTTCCTCATCTTCATCCACCATTTCACCCAGACTATTTTTAAGGAGGCCAACACTATCATTTTTTAGTTTTTTACTATTTATGTAGTTAAAGAATATTTTGGGATTATTTTTACTTTCTCTGGCAATGAGTCTCTCTGTCTCAATCTTTGCTGCCTTGATTTGGTTTTTACTGAATTTATTTAATTTTCTGTATTTATTTAATGCCTCATCACTACCTACTTGCTTTAGTTCTCTAAATGCTTTCTTTTTGTCACTTATTGCCCCCCTTACAGCTCTATTTAGCCATAGTGGTTTCCTCCTATTTCTAGCATGTTTATTCCCATAGGGTATATATTGTGCACAGGTCCTATTCAGGATGCTAATAAATGTCTCCCATTTGCTTTCTGTAGTTTTATGTCTCAGGATATCGTGCCAGTTTATTGCACTAAGATCATCTCTCAACTGTTGGAAATATGCCTTCCTGAAGTTTAGTGTCCTTGTAACCACTCTACTACATATCTTATTAAAGGATACATGAAAACTTATTATTTTGTGATTACTATTTGATATGCGGTCTGACCTGTTGGTTAATATTAGGTCTAGCAGTGCCCCCCTTCTTGTTGGGTCCTGAAGCAGTTGTGAAAGGTAATTGTCTCTCATAGTTGTCAAAAACCTATTATCTTTGCTTGAACTACAGGTTTCTCCTCCCCAATGTATTTCAGGGTAGTTGAAGTCCCCTATAATAATGCCTTCTCCTTGAGTTGCTGCTTCATCTATTTGCTTTACGAGGATATTCTCCGCTGCTTCCATTATTTTTGAAGACTTATAACAAACCCCTATCAGTAATTTATTATTTTTTCCCCCTCCCCTTATCTCCACCCTTAGGGACTCTACATTTTCATTAGATTCACATATATTCTCACGCAAGATGGGTTTTAAGGATGATTTTACATATAAACACACCCCCCCTCGCTTGTTTGTACAGTCAATTCTAAACAGACTATAGCCCTGTAAATTAACTGCCCAGTTAAGGGTCTCGTCCAGCCATGTCTCAGATATCCCCACCATGTCATAATTATTTTCCAACAAAATTAATTCTAATTCCTCTATTTTGTTGGTGAGGCTTCTGGCATTATTGTACATACATTTGATGTATCTCTCTGTACCTCTATTCCTTCTTACATTACTGACTGTTCTAACCACACCCCCAATTTCTTTATTTGTGCCCAGGTCACTAACTGCACTATCTTTCCAACCTATAAAATGAATACCCTCCCCCTGAATCCCTAGTTTAAACACTCCTCCAACCTTCTAGCCATTTTCTCCCCCAGCACAGCTGCACCCTCCCCATTGAGGGGCAGCCCGTCCCTAGCGTAGAATCTGTAGCCAACTGAGAAGTCGGCCCAGTTCTCCAGGAACACAAACCCCTCCTTCCTACACCAGTTCCTGAGCCACTTATTTAGCTCCCTAATCTCCCATTGCCTCTCTGGCTTGGCATGTGGTACAGGTAGTATTTCAGAGAATACCACCATGGAGGTCCTTGCTTTAAGCTTGCAGCCTAATTCCCTGAAATCATCTTTAAGGACCTTCCACCTACCTCTAACTTTGTCATTTGTGCCAATGTGCACCATGATCGCTGGGTCCTCACCAGCCCCTCCCAGTAATCTGTCAACCCGATCAGCGATGTGCCGGACTCGGGCGTCAGGTAGGCAGCAAACTGTTCGACGATCCCTGTCTTTGTGACAGATTGTCCTATCTGTTCCCCTAATAATTGAGTCCCTCGCTACCAGCACCTGCCTGGCCTGCCCTGCTCTCCTATTTCTCCCCTTACTGGAGCTGACACTCCTCCGGCTTTCAGAGGACATGCCTTGCTGCAGCAGTGCTACCCCTGTACTGACACCCCCCTCCTCTGCCAACTTTGCAAACTTATTGGGGTGTGCCAGATCAGGACTAGCCTCCCTGGCACTCTTCCCTCTACCCCCCTTCTAACTGTCACCCAGCTAGCTGCCTCACTGTCCTGCAGCTCCCTACTACCACCTTCCCCCACATCTACCCCAGTGAGCAGCAGACTCCTTTCCATATTGTCAATGGATCTCAGTGTTGCCCGCTGCTCATTTAGATCCACGACCTGGGCTTCCAAATGCACAACGTGCACACATCTCGCACAGCAGTATGCACCCCCAACCGGCTGTTCAAGGATTGCATAAATGTGGCAAGATGTACACTGGATAGCATTGTCAATAATGGAGATCATTTCCTAATGGGGATTCCACTAGACAGAAATGTTAGGTAAAAAGAAAAGTAAAGAATTAATAAAATACAGACAGCAATTCAGTCCAAGTTCCTCCCTTCCAAACTCCCTGAATCCAAAGTCACTGAAAAACAAGTCACACACTTACTTCCATTTGCACTTATGCTCCGGTCACACTCAGCTCGTTCACACTCGCTAAGGAAGAAGATTTAAAGAGTTTTTTTTTTTTTTTACCCCTTTAGTAGCAATAGACCCTACAGCTCAATGCTCTTCCAAATGACTGGATGCCCCAACCAGCTGCCCCTTATAAGCCCTTAATTATGACCCCTCACCATTAATTAACCCCTTGTGAGTATAGCTACACCTCAGGATTTAAGTGCAATGTAGGTAACCCTTAAATACACAGGTAGTAAAATAAGAGACTGTAAAACTGTAGAGAGAAAATAGGTTTTAAAGAGCCCAATAAAACTAAACAGGTAGAAAAGCACTCAGCAGTTCACAATTCAACAACTCACAGCAATTCACACAGATATTTTCTGCAAGATTCTCAAATACCTCTTCACTGAAAAACAAGTCACACACTTACTTCCGTTTGCACTTACGCTCCGGTCACACTCAGCTCGTTCACACACGCTAAGGAAGAAGATTTAAACCCTTTACAGCCCATGACGTATTAATACGTGTCAGTGCTTTAAGAGCCTGACCCGTATTAGTACGTCATCGCAATCGCGTGCGCACACAGGCTGTGCGGGCGCGATCGCCGCCGGGTGTCAGCTGATTGTCACAGCTGACACCCGGTACTATGTGCAGTGAGCGGTCCCGCACCGCTCCTGTCACATTAACCCCTGCAATGCTGCGATCACAACATTGTGGTGGCAAGGGGAGATGATCGGTATACTCACCTCCTCTTCCGGCCTCCAGCGCTGTCTGCCACGGCTTCCCGGCTGTTGCCATGACGACCCGATGTTGTCATGACAACATCCGGGTCACCAGGCAGCAGGAACATTGTTTGGTCATGTGCAGTGCACGACCACACAATGTTCTCACTGTGCAGCGCTGACTGCCTGCATAGCACAGGGATGGTGCTGCATCCCTATGCTGTGCAGGCGATCAGAATAAAAAAAGTTAAAGTCCCAGAGTGGGACAAAGTAAAAAAGTGTAAAAACTCACAGAAAGTGAAAAAAAATAAAATAAATAAATTGTAAAAATATAAATATATATATATATATATATATATATAATCCACTAAAAATAAAAATATAATGTAACCATCAATAAATATTATTATGAAAAAAAAGCAAACAAACAATAAAAGTACACATATTTGGTATCGCCGCGTCCGGAACGACCTGACCTATAAAACTTTCCCACTAGTTAACCCCTTCAGTGAACACGGTAAAAAAAATAAATAAAAAACAAAGCAAAAAACAATGCTTTATCATCATAACGCCAAACAAAAAATGGAATAACACGCGATCAAAAAGACGAATATAAATAAAAATGGTACCATTGAAAACGTCATCTTGTCCCGCAAAAAACAAGCCACCATACAGCTCCATCATCCGAAAAGTCAAAAAGTTATAGCTCTCAGAATAAAGCAATGCAAAAAAATATTTTTTTCTATAAAATAGCTTTTATTGTGTAAAAGCGCCAAAACATAGAAAAACAACATAAATGTGGTACCGCTGTAAACGTACTGACCCAAAGAATAAAGCTACCTTATCAATTTTACCACACGCGGAACAGAATAAAAAATAAAAAAAAAAAACAATTCCTAAATTGTTGGTTTTTGTTTATTCTGCCTCCCAAAAATCGGAATTGAAAGCGATCAAAAAATGTCACGTGCCTGAAAATGGCACCAATAAAAACGTCAACTCATCCTGCAAAAAACAAGCCATAACATGACTCTGTCTGCCAAAATATGGAGAAATTATAGCTCTCAAAATATGGCGATGCAAAAACTAGATTTTACAAAAAATGCGTCTTTTAGTGTGTGACAGCTGTCAATCATAAAAACCCGATATGATTCTGGTATCACTGTAATCGCACCGACCCGAAGAATAAAGTCGTCTAATCACTTATACCACACGAGGAACGGCGTAAAAAATAAACTCTCGGGTTAGGGTTGTGCTAGGGTTAGGGTTGTGCTAGGGTTAGGGCTGGGGTTGGGGTTAGGGTTGGGGTTGGGATTTTTTTCAAAAGTAAGATAAAAAGATGACGATATGGTGACTAGTGTTGAGCGCAAGTGCTCGCTACTTGAGTTTGCATTGGGTGCACTGGTATGCATTGAGTATCGTGGGTATTTGAGTGACATGCTCGAGTCTCCGCCCCATATGCTTCACGGCCAAAAAAACTTTGCGGGGATTGCCTGCCATGCACGAGCGATCCCTGCATGTTTTTTTTTGGGTGTCTAATAACTGTGAAACATGCAGGGCAGGGACTCGAGCATGTCACTCGAGCACACGCAGTACATGGTGCATACCTGAGTACCCGATGCAAACTCAAGTAGCGAGCACTTGCGCTCAAGACTAATGACAACTTGTTCAATATGATGACCTAATGTTATCAAATTCTCTGTCGTACCTCTGGGTTCAAAATGTTCACTATACCCCTTGATAAAATCCTTGAGGAGTCTAGTTTCCAAAATGGGGTCACTTGTGGGGGGTTTCCACTGTTTAGGCACGCAGGGGCTCTCCAAGCGCGACATGGTATCCGCTAACAAATTGAATGGAAAATCGGCTCAAATTGTTAGCGGACACCATGTTGCGTTTGGAGAGCCCCTGTGTGCCTAAACATTGGAGCTCCCCCACAAGTGACCCCATTTTGGAAACTAGACCCCCCGATGGCACCTATCTAGATGCATAGTGAGCACTTGGAACCCCCAGGTGCTTCACAAATTGATTCGTAAAAATGAAAAAGTGGGAAAAAGAACACTTTTTTATTTTTACAGATTAATTTGTGAAGCACCTGGGGGTTCCAAGTGCTCACTATGCATCTAGATAGGTGCCTTGGGGGGTTTAGTTTCCAAAATGGGGTCACTTGTGGGGGAGCTCCAATGTTTAGGCACACAGGGGTCTCCAAACGCAACATGGTGTCCTCTAACAATTTGAGCCGATTTTCCATTCAATTTGTTAGCGGACACCATGTCGCGTTTGGAGAGCCCCTGTGTGCCTAAACATTGGAGCTCCCCCACAAGTGACCCCATTTTGGAAACTAGACCCCCCAAGGCACCTATCTAGATGCATAGTGAGCACTTGGAACCCCCAGGTGCTTCACAAATTGATTCGTAAAAATGAAAAACTGGAAAAAAAAATGCTTTTTCATTTTTACGGATTAATTTGTGAAGCACCTGGGGGTTCAAAATGCTCACCACCCATCTATATCAGTTCCCAGGGGGGTCTAGTTTCCAAAATGGGGTCACTTGTGGGGGGTTTCCACTGTTTAGGCACATCAGGGGCTCCCCAAACGCAAGATGGCGTCCGCTAATTATTCAAGCAAATTTTACAATCGAAAATTCAAATGGCGCTCCTTCGCTTCCGAGCCCTGCCGTGCGCCCAAACAGTGGTTTTTCCCCACATATGGGGTATCTGCGTGCCCAGGGGAAATTGCACAACAAATTTTGGGGTCCATTTTTTCCTGTTACCCCCGCGAAAATAAAAAAAATTGGGTCTAAAGTAACATTTTTGTGAAAAAAGTTAAATGTTCATTATTTTCTTCCACATTCCAAAAATTCCTGTGAAGCAGCTGAAGGGTTAATAAAGTTCTTGAATGTGGTTTTGAGAACCTTGAGGGGTGCAGTTTTTAGAATGGTGTCACTTTTGGGTATTTTCTGTCATAAAAACCTCTCAAAGTGACTTCAAATGTGATGTGGTCCCTAGAAAAATGGTTTTGTCAATTTTGTTGGAAAAATGAGATATCGCTGGTCAACTTTTAACCCTTATAGCTCCATAACAAAAAAAAATAATTTGGTTCCAAAATTGTGCTGATGTAAAGTAACCATGTGGGAAATGTTATTTATTAACGATTTTGTGTGACATATCTCTCTGATTTAAGGGCATAAAATTTCAAATTTTGAAAATTGCAAAATTTTCAAAATTTTCACCAAATTTCCGTTTTTTTCACAAATGAACGCAAGTGATATCGAAGAAATTTTACCACAATCATGAAGTACAATATGTCACGAAAAAACAATCTTAGAATTAAGGGTATCCGTTGAAGCGTTCCAGAGTAATTACCTCATAAAGTGACAGTGGTTAGAATTGTAAAAATTGGCCTGGTCATTAACGTGCAAACCACCTTGGGTTGTAAAGGGGTTAAAGAGTTTTTTTTCCCCTTTTAGCAGCAATCCAACCCACAGCTCAATGTACTTCCAAATTTGAACCCATATATTTCATAAAAAAATTGTGGTATAGAGCTAAGTGTAAAATTTCATTATGCTGAAGGAGTATTCAAGAGCATATTTAAAGGGTTTATACAGGACTATTTTTTCTTTTTTTACTAGGGGCCTAAGAACAGGCGCTGACACACAGCGGTCATTGACAATTCCTGCCGGCAATTCAGCTGCTCCACGTCAACAGAATCTCATGTCTCAATTTGGGGTTTCCATCTGCTGACATGTTGCTCCTTGGTCAGTTCGTCTGTCTGATGAGCTATTTCTTTTTCTCCCTGTCCAATTGCTGTTAGTTCCAATTGTCTTTGTTACCCTCTCTTGGTTTATTATTTTTATTATAATTATTATTTTTATTATTATTATTTTTTATTTTTACATTTTTCTGTTTTGGTCTGCCCTATCACATTCTGGGTTGGGTTTTATATGTTCACCCTTCACTGCACTTCCTTGCTGGCTATACCTCTAGGTGGACTTGGGTTTAGAGGTTACAGCCCTTCAGCTAAGGGGTTTTCTGCAGTGAGTCTGTTTGTTTCCTTTCCCGCTCCTCATCCTTTCACTTCTTTAGGTTTCTGGGAGGTTATTCTTGTTCTGTTTATTTTTGTCTCTCCTTAGCTTTTATTCTCTACCTTATATGAATGTGTTCATTTTCTTACCCTGGGATTTCATATCTTCCTGTATACTTTCCTCTCCTCTTGTTGGCAGTGTGTTGTCGTATCCCCTCTGGTTCCTTAGGAGGTATGAGAAACCCGTCGATGGCCTTTTATGGAGCCAGGTCCTAGATGGAGTTTCGAGTTGTGTGATTAGGGTCTTTCTAGTCTGTACAGGGACCAGTTGGGTGTGGGTGCAGCGTCTCCCTGTACTATCTTCCCTCTTTTCCATTACCCTTGAGTGTGTGTTATGTTCATAACACAGAGCCGCTCTGGCTCTTCTGGGCTTTTCTGTCAATGAGGTGTGACTGTCGACATCATGCTGATTGATAGCTTGCTTCCTGCAGTTAGGCATCGGGGAGCCAGCTGTTAATCAGCATGACATCGGCAGTCACGCCCCATCAACACAGCAGAGCAGAAGAGAAGCTGCTGCTCTGTTGGGGTGACGTCAGCAGAAGCTGCTGAATCACCGGCAGCAGCGGTTTGTGACCAATTTGAGCTAGCAGAGATTGGCACTGGCCCCAACAGGCAGGTAGATAGATATCAACCCCCTGCCTGTTAGTTTTTAGGCCCATGGTACAGCACTACAGAGTGCAACTTTATTTGTTAGTTATGTATGTAGATGGCAGCTCTTAGTATGCACCTGTACACACCAGTTTTCTGTTTGGAAGTGATGGTCCGTCTTTTGATATTTATACCTAGGCTCTCTGACTGAAGCACTCTACCTATCAGCTCATGGCGATTTTAATTACAGCATGATCCTATCTACCCATATAAATGTAGGCTATCAGCCCATGAGAGGAGTCACATTAGATTTGGTTCCCAGCAAAGAAGGTCGCCTTGCCGTGGCTGCTTGGCATGTATGAATTGGCCAAATTATGTGCTAAGTATGTTGGTTTTTCCTATTTTCTAGAGCAGTAATGTAATTCCAATTTCATAGATTTCATGTTTACATGCTATAGCACTACAGATTGCAACTTTATTTGTTAGTTATGTATGGAGATGGCTACTTTTAGTATGCACCTGTACACACCAGTTTTCTGTTTGGAAGTGACGGTCAGTCTTTTGATATTTATAAAAAAAATAATAATCCTGGATAACCCCTTAATGTGTAGGATAGTACCAGTTGTTAAATCAGTAAATATAAAATGATGGTGTGTTGGATCCATAATATGATGGATGCTAATAACACTTAATAAACCCTATGGGACTGTTATGGGGTCAGTCCGGGTTCCATAATTGTGTCTGTCATGTTAGTGGAAAAAGTAGCACTGTATGTGGTACTATTTTTTATAGCAAACCATGACATTCTCTGCAAAAGAGGCCTCCAACAAAGAGGTGAACCTAGCACATCTCACCCATTCCTTTACTTGGGGACTGAGGGTTCATCGGTTCATCGGTGGGGTGCGTGAGACACAATCAGCTTCATCTGCCTAGGAAACCAAAAGTACCGTGTTCCGGCCCTGATTCTAGGCCATGCTGTCTCACACTAACTCTACCCATTTTTTGAACCAATAATAAAATACCAAAAACTGCAAAACTAAGTGTTGCGTAAAAATGACACCACACCAAATAGACACCTGGTACCACTCTAGGGCAGTCCCCGGGACTGCAGCAGCAATCTGGAGGGTCAGAGGCATGTGACTCGCCCCCTGGGCCGTGGGGTACCAGGAACCGGGCTTCTGTACGATGCTGGGGGGTAGTAGTGGTGGCAACCCGGTCCCGTGGCTCAGGGCGGTCAGACCAATGTTGTGGCAGTCTATTTATAGATTGGTGTTTTGAATGTCCGACTACGCCACCCGTGGATTGCGGTCAGGGATAACCGCCGCTGCAAGGCAAACCACTGAGGCTGGTGTTGGTGTGCAGCACAGGGGTAGGATAACTCCCCACGGGAAGCGTGTAGCCTCAGGGCAGTGTAAGTGGATGCTGGGGGTGATGGTGCTGGCGCAGCAGAAATCACACAGAGTCCAATGATGCAGTCCAGGGTCTTTTACTCACAGTTGTTATCCAAGTCACTTCTGTCAGCAATGACTGCCCAAGCCGTGCTGCGTCCACCAGTTGAGGGGCTCGGTCAACCCCCAGGCAATTCACGAGTATGGCACAGGACCCCCTTCTGTCCTTTCTCTGGCCTCTTGTGCCCCACCAGTGACCAAACTTCTGTCCAGCTACCGTGGACCGTGTCGGGTAAGCGTTGGCCTCCGCTTCCCGCTATTCTATATGGCGCCTTCCTAGCAGGTTTGGCGGGGAGTCGCACCAATAAATGATCACGACCTCCGGTTCTTGGCTGAGGGATAATTTACCTCCACCAACTTGGGAATCCGGTACCCTTCCACAGCCTGACCCTTCACCCGATATAACGCGGGTTTGCAACGGTTGCTGTCCGTTCTGCTCTCTTAGGGTCCCTTCTGCCTTCTTGTTTCTGGAGCCCTTCCACTCCTCTGTCTCTTCTCCTTCCTTCCTTCTCCTTTCTGGCCCCGGCCTTCTCTCTAGGCCTGCCTCGTTGAGCTGAGCTCAGGCTGAGCCTCGGCTCCCTGTCAGCTCTCTACTCCTTCACTCTGCTCTGCTTCTCCGAACTGAACTGAACTCTGAACTAAGATGGCTCCCACCTTTTATCTGCTTCTCTGTGTCTGAGCTCAGGTGACCAGCACCCAATGAGCTCCTTCCTATGCTCCAGAAACCGTCCCCTTCTGCTCCTACATCACTGGGTTCTCTCCCCCCTCCCCACTCCAGCCAGGGACATGGTCAGTTGTGCCTGCATAAATGGGAGCACCGTCGAGCTGTCCCCCGGAAATGGGGTGAGTGTGTGTATGTATGCAGCTAACTGAGCCCTGGTCCACACTCCATCCTTACCTGGGAGTGGAATATCACACCTCTGGTTGAGGTGCAATACCCCTGTAGCAACCGAACCCTCGGGGCCCTACGCATGCGTACCAGGTACAGGAGTGTGAATACAAGGATGAGGTTAGGTGGTCTGAGGTCAGGGCAGGCTGCCCACGTTTAGGACAAAGAAGGTGACATGCTGCAGATTTCAAAAACTCAATGCATTTCTTTAGTGTTAAAGAAGCACAGGTGCATGATATTTAAAGCACTGTTGCTCAGTGGTTAGCACTGTAGCCTTGCAGCGCTGGGGTCCTGGGTTCAAATCCCACCAAGGACAACATCTGCAAGGAGTTTGTATGTTCTCCCCGTGTTTGTGTGGGTTTTCTCCGGGTTCTCCGGTTTCCTACCACATTCCAAAGACATACTGATAGGGAACTTAGATTGTGAGCCCCAATGGGGACAGTGATGATAACATCTGTAAAGCGCAGTGGAATTAATAGCGCTATATACTGTAAGTGAGTAAAATAAATAAATACATGTCAGAAGTAAAAACATGCAATGATTGAGACAGTCGTCTCAAACACGTTTGCATAATTTATTAATGGTTTTTAGAGATGAAGTTGTGACTTCCTTTCTCTATTTTTACACAATAAAGTGTGGCTTTTAATAGAATAATCTGATGCTGGATCACTGTTTTTTGCTTCTGCCCACCTCTCGCCGCATTACAAGTCTCCGTGTATGGATTTTCTTATGGGAGAGCTGACTTTTTTTTTTGTCTTTTTGATTATATATGTCATACATTTTGCTGGAACTTAAATACCCTATAATATGATTTTTTTGCCTGAAAATATGCAGCAGAACTTAGCCTAAATGAGTGTGTCTTAAGATGCAGCAGCTGGTTGTAAGTGAGGTGAGGATAGGGAGGCCGTTATCATAGAAGTGGTCATATGCTGCACAGTTTTTCCTGGGAGAGTGAAGAAACTACAGTTTGTTTGATTTTAAAACGGAAACTGGGGGACAAGGAGTTTTGAAACTGGAAAACTCCTTTAACGCTTGCAACCTCTGTTGCTCAACTGCAACTCAAACTGTCAAATCAGTCAGTAAGGATTTGACCCACTTTCACATGGCAATATTTTGCATCAGTATTTGTCAACAGACTCCAGGAGTGGATCCTAAACACAGAAGAGGTGAAAGAGATTCAGTTATTATTTTTCTCTGTTTGTTCCCCTCTGATTTCTAGCTTACAAATACTGATGTAAATTATTGTCCAAAATACTCACTGTGTGAATGAGGCGAGAAAGCTGCTTGTAATACTGTAATATAAGTCCTTATTCCGAGGACGAGTGCACACTTGCTGGTGCTGTGCTGTAATGCTTGTCTTCTCTGCTCCATCATACTCCCCAGACGAGGGGGAACCCCTGGGGAAAAATTGCAGCCGGCAGATGTCCAAACGTATGACTCAGTGATATGTGATGGATCCCGACTCCAAATTAAAATAAATCAGGCTGAAGCACAGAAAATAAATACATGAAGCAGTGCAATTAGGTGTCAAATGTTCTTAACTTTATTTAAATTCACATGACACTGAAAGTGGCACAACCCCCAACTCACAAAGAGTCATCCTCCAGCACTCAGGAGAGGAAAACCCCCTGTTGAGGAAACCTCTAGGGAACCATGGTTGGAGGGCTGCCATTCCCTTGGGCTTAGAGAGTTAGTGCCGATATATAACAGATGTAACTGCAGAATTTTACAATTTGTAAATTTTACCCGATTTACAGAGAACGGCGTAACAAATAAAGACTATAAATGTGGAGGAGATCTGGCTGCGACATCTGCCACCACATTGACCGCTACAACGAATTTAGCTGATCTGAGCTGATGTAACATTTCTCCCTTACAGATCCAGGTCCAAGTCTCAAGAAGTTGGACACTTAGCTAAAAGGATTGATCGTTATGGATGACCCCTAATAGGATAAATACCCCCTCCCCCCTCTCAAGTTATCACCCATTAAAGTCATAGATCCGTCCATGAACTCCCAAAGCAGAGCAGCTCTATGTAAATGGTAACAGAAGGGAATCCTGTTCTGGTGACCCCCCTCTGTTACCTTCCCATGCCCTGGTGGGTGTCTAAAGCAGACAACCTCTTTCCCTGCTAGAACCTCCAAATTGCATCAAGGTCGGCACATTACGTGGGATGGTCAAGCTCAAGGTCCTCAGGCGCATCAGTAATGGCTCTGATCGTGGAAGCGCGCCCTTCTTTTATGGAATATTCCTTATGACAGTTGTTTATGACCTCATAACAGTTGTCATGGTGACTACAGGGGCTATTACTGATTTAGGTTCCAAGTATTAACCCTTTCATCATTGGTAATCTGCTTTCATTATAGAGGCAAATAATTGCACTTGTTACCAAGCAGGAGCCTTATTATTATGGCTTCCCTTAGACACCATAAGAAATACAGATTACAGATTAAACGTGCAAGTATTTCTGGAATGATTTGCACTTTTTAGATGCAGAGATTGAGTTTATAACTAGCACTTTACAAAGAAAAAAATTAAGAGGAAATTATTTGTAAAATAATATTATAAGGAATAGCATTTCAAGAATTTTCTGAACGTACATTCTACATAGTTACATAGGTTGAAAAAAGACCTAAGACCATAAAGTTCAAACTATCTTAAAAGTTCTACATTTTCTTTTGCTAGATTATTTATAACTCATAATGTCATGTTTTGTTAAAAAAGGATCCAGACCTTTTTCAAATGCTGCTATAGTGTCTGCCATTACTACCTCTTGTGGTCGGAAATTCCACAGTTTGACTGCTCTAACTGTAAAGAACCCTTTCCTCTTTAGCAGCCAGAATTGACTTTCCGCCACGTGTAACAAATATTCCATTACCCTTTGACCACATATGTATTTATACATATAAATGAGATCTTGTAATAATGTAATAATCTAGTTTTTGCCTTTGAACTGACTCTAAATTCCAAATATCTTTTTTAAAACGTAAAGCCCAAATTGGATCCCATATCCAAGATGTGGCCTTACAATTGATTTATAGAGGGGTAATAATAGAGTTGGATCACATGATTTTATCTCACTTTTTATACACCTTAAAATTTTGTTTGCTTTTGCAGCTGCTTCCTGACATTGAGTACTGCTGTTCAGCTTACTTGTAACCAGAATATCCAAGTCCTTCTTCTGTCCTGTAATCTCTAATATATTTACATTTAATCTATATGCAGCAGTTCGATTACTCCCGTCACTGTTCATTACTCTATATTTATTAACATTAAACTTCATCTGCCATGTGTTTGCCTTGCAGGAATCTTTTCCAGATCGTTTTGTAATGTTATAATGTCAGAGGTTATTAATCAACATGTGCAGTTTGGAGGGTGCCTTGATGCATTAGAAAAGGAAGGGATATCTAGCCGTTTTTTGGATAAAAAAACATAAAAACATTTTATTAGTAAACAGAACATTTTGGAAAAAGTCTCATATTTTTTCTATAGTACTGGGAATGTTCTGTTTTCATTGAATTCTACTAATTAAATTGTTTTTACATTTTTTATCCAAAAAGCGGCTGGATATACCGATCTTTTCCTATTGCTACCACCAAACAGAAGTGGTTTTTCATCCGAGCTGAGGATTCACTGGCTAGTTCATCATCGGTTAGCTGGATCACTCGCTCTTATTTATTGCCTTGATCCATTACTTTTAGATTCATAACAGCTGCGGAGTTAAAATCATTTATACTTAAAGGGAATCTGTCAGCAGTTTTTTACTATTTCATCTGAGAGCAGCATAATGTAGGAAAAAAGACCCTGAATCCAACGATGTACACTTAGTTTACTGGGTGCAGCCATTCTGACACAATCGGAAATTTTAGGTTTAGCAATGCAGCAGAGCTGAGAAAGCTGACCTCGCCCATTCCACAGCTAATCCCGCCCACACCAGTCTCTCATGCACATAGCTATAGACAGTGAGGTGCTTATTACAGAAGGGGGCGGAGTCTGACTGGGGCTCATAAGACCAGCTAGTCACCGCAATGTTACTCACAAGGTTATTAAAGCTTCAGTCTACGTAAACAACAGCACACAGCCGGATATGTGACACATCATTGAGTTCAGTGTTTTAACCCCTACCTCATGGTGTCCTCAGATTACATAGCAAAAACCTGCTGACAGATTCCCTTTAATGCTTACATCTCTGCCGCTTACTGCAGCCCACACTGCCCAAACAGACTATTAAGTGTCTCATGTGGCAATGCGGGGCACAGGAAAGCAAATATTAAGGGGATGATAATTAGCTTCATTGAGGGGTTATGATCATTCAAAAATTGCTTTCATAGATTTGATCTCCAAGATTAGGAGGGATTTGGAGTGTAAACATAATAAACAATGAGTAAAACATCAAAGCAAACAGAAAAAGGTCTGTGACCGAAACTGGTAGGGGAGACCGGCTAGCCCCATATTATACGAGGTCTCAACCAGATTTTGCCTGAGGAAGGCAGCAATAATTAGTCCTCAGAAGCACATAACCCTGAAATATGCAGTCATTATACACTACCAATGATAAAATATGCTACTTACTACAATGTAGATACAAGACATACTTGGAAGGAGAGATGAAAAAGGTAATGAGGGATGACATATAAATTTACTGAGGAACTCTATATAACAAAATATAAGCAAAAAAGAAAGGAAAGAATGTCTGGCACATCTATTCTTAGATGTATTGTAACCATTCTTTTAAAAAAGATGCAGTTTAATGACCTCTAGAATGAGCTCAGCAGTCCAAACAGTGAGGAGATAAGACCATAGATGGCCCAAGGACAGAAAAAGCGAGATTCCCTAAAGTAAGGCTCTGTGCCCACGATGCAGAAATGCTCAGGATTTTTTCCTGAGAGTTTCTGCATCTCCCTGGCAGAAAAAAACGCATGCGGATTGTACATGCGTCTTCCTTCCAGGGACATGCGGAAATGGAGCGTTTATTCACTGACATTTCTGCATGCGGATTGACAAGCGCTTTCCAAGCGATTAGCATCACTTGGAAAGTGCTTGTGACAACTAGGTCACACTATATAAATCCATGCAAATAGCATGGATTTATATAGTGTGACCCGAGAGAGTGGTTACAAATAAATGTATACTTACCCTCTGATGGCCCCCGGTGTCCTGCTCACTCCGTTCTCCCTTGCCGGCAGCGGTGGATTGAAAGACTTGCCGACGTCAGCGTCGCGTGACCCGTCACATGACTCTGATGTCAGCGCAGGTCCTTCAATCCACCGCAAAGTGCCTTAAAGCAAGGAGGAGCGCAGCGCGGGCCGCCGGAAGGTAAATATACTTTTATTTTTTATTTTATTCTTTTTTTACAGATTTTTTAATTGTACCTGGGTGTGGATGAGACTCCTCTTCTCTACACCCAGGTACCATCCGCACATTAGAACGCGCCAATTGCGCAAGTACAGATGCACTCTTGCGGAATTGGCGCGTTCTAATGCAAGTCAATGGCGGCGAAAATGCAGCACTTCCGCAAAATAATTGGTAGTGCTGCGTTTTTTTCCGCAATGATAATCCGCAGCGGAAATTTCCGCAGCATGTGCACAGCACATGCGGATTATCATTGGGGAACATTGCTGCCCTTCTACCATGCGTTTTAATGCGTTTCCGCAGCTGCAAAAACGCTGCAGAAACGCATTAAAAACGCATCGTGGGCACACAGCCTAAGGCTCTGTTCACATGTTCAGTAATCATCAGTTAGAACGGATCCTGCAGCATTCTGTTCACAAAACAATTGTGCAGACACACCTGTTTCGTCCGGTTAAAAAAACTGTTTTCAACTGGATCTGTTTTTATAACAAGGAAATCTATGGAAAACTGATCTGTTAAACAGTAGAAAAACATGGTGATTAAGGAGAAACAGCAAAGCGAATTTCTTCACCAAAGATATCAATGTAATCAGTATTACAGCCTTTTTAAGGTGCATTTACCCTGGCTGACCTCAGCCATTAAAGGGGTTTTTCACCGAAAAGAAAACTGTCAGCAAGCAGTATTGCTTACGGAATAACTGACAGTGTGCAGTATATACAATGTTAGGATTCGGCTCTGCTTGTCGGTTGGTTGTCACGTCACTGCAGGAATGTGATTTGCTCCAAATTGTGGTCCTGTTCTGACTAGATTGTCATCTGCTTAACTCAGCAGAACATTGAGAGAAGATGATGAGAATCTATTCAGCACAAAACTGCAACTGTGGACATCACATACTTACAGTTACATGACAAAGTGGTGGAAAGCCGTTATAACAGCTGCAGTCAGCCAGTGTAAATGCACCTTTCTCCTGTTCAAGATAATTGTTGAAGTCAGTATCTAGTAAAAATAACAGCTCATAGTCTGCAATGATTACTGGTAATGAAATGGTGCGGGTATGTGCACACAATAAGTATTTACTGCAGACATTTCTGCACCAAAAACATGTCTCTTCAGGAAAAAAGCTTGGCAGGAATATTGCCTTGATATTGCTGCGTTTTTTATGCGATTTTTTCCCTTTTCTTAAGAATGAGTGAAAAATTCTGCATAAGTGCTGAAAGAATCGACGCTGTAGCCATAACCCACAAGCGCACTGGGTGGGCCTGTGTGTTCTCAAATGCCAGGGCTGAGTTTCAATTCCAGTCCGGCTCTGCCCATATGCACGAAATCTTACATGAATGACCTTTAGTTTGACATCTGAATAACAGACTCTGCTTTTTTTATTGCTAAAATTTGCAAACACTTTAGAAACATTCAGTAGAGCTACAGATGTCTCAGATTTCTAGAGGTCTTCAAAACCTGAAGTGTCAGCATAAATAGTGGCGTATGTAGTGCACAGAGGATGTGTGTGTGATCGTCTTGTCACGGCCTGTTGTGTGCTAATGGCTGAGGCGTGTTCTGATTTGTCATAACTGAGAAATACATCCCTCTGGCGAAGAAGTACATGCACACACACAACTATATACTGTATCTTGTAGGACATCAATATAAGGCTAATTAGTAGTGTTGAGCATTCCGATACTGAAATATCGGGTATCGGCCGATATTTGCGGTATCGGAATTCCGATACTTAATTCCGATACTTTTACAATATCGAATACCGGAATCAGAAGTTCCCATAATGCCTGCCCTCTGCAGTGTCTCTGAAGGATGACAAGCTGGATGGCAGCGCTCAGCTGCGATCCAGCCTGTCATCAGAATGCCATCGCAGCGTGAGAGAATTCTCCTGATTGTTTAAAAGCCCGCGGGCGGTAAAAAGCTGCCGGCTTTTAAACAATCACACAGCCCCATAGTGCTTCCCCGCAGCCTCCCACCCTGATCCTCCGCTCCCCTTGCCACCTCCCATCCCGATCGTAAGTTAGGACCGGGCGGGGAGCGCAGCACCAAGGAGCAGGGAGCGAAGGACCCGGGCAGGGAAGCCGGCAGTGAAAAGACTTCACCGCCGGCTTTCCCGTTCTGTGCTGCGCTTTCCCGCCGGTTATTTCAAATGAACAGCTGAGGTATCAGGTGATGCCGATCAGCTGTTCATTTGAAGTAGCCGCGGTGCCCTCAGAGGGTTCATGTGAGTTCATGCTTGACTGCATTGCATGAACTCACATGAACGTTCCCACGGCCGCACAGGTCAACCTCACCTCCCAGACCATCAGCCCGGTCATGATTGGTGTGTGTGGGTGTCTGTGCGATGTGTGTGGGTGTGCGCGGTGTCTGTGCGGGTGTACGCGGTGTCTGTGCGATGTCTGCCGGTGTGTGCGGGTGTGCGCGGTGTCTGTGCGATGTCTGCGGGTGTGTGCGTGCAGGCAAACATAGGCCGATGTGACACTATTACTCCCATCGGCCTATGTCTGTCCCCCGTCCACTCGTGCCAGCAGGATTAGTTTGATGGGAGCAGTAGTTCCCATCAGCCTGATCCTGCTATTTAAACTGCCCCATATGTTATTTTGGCCCCCATAGGTTTATATTTTTGCCCCTATACGTGTTTTTTTTAGGCCCCCATATTTTTTTTTGTTTTTGGTCCCCAATAAATTTTAAATACATGTCATTGGTGGCCAGTGGTTACCAAAAATAAATTAGTTTATACATTACCTGTCCCCGCCGATCGCCACCTAAAATAAAGTAAAAAATAAAAAACTACACCTATACTCACCTAGACACCTAATTCCCCGAAGCCATCGATCTCCTGTAATAAAATGTAAAATAATAAACCACAACCTTATCCTTACCCCTCCGTAGTAGTCCACGAGTGTCCCACGAAGATCTCCAGTTTAGAGCAGCCACATAGAATGTGACCGCTCTGAAAGGCCGCCGCCGCTAGAATGACGGGGCCGTAAAGCAGCCCCGTCATTGCATAAGCGGGTTCGCCGGAGTTCAGGCAGCGCTGCTCCGGTTAGCTGCTTTACGGCCCTGCTGTACCGTGAGAAATTCCCACGGTACAGCAGTGCCGTAAAGGAGGTCTCCGGAGCTGCGCTGACTGAATGCACTCCGGTGACCTCAGTCAGTGGCTCCCGCTGCCGTGAGCGGACGTGTTCCCGGCAGTGTGAGCTTACAGCAGCCATGCACAGCTGTCACCATCTCCAGATGTGACAGCTGTGCATGGGAGATCAGCGCAGGAACGTGGACAGGTAACTATTTTTTTTTTAGTAAACTAAGAATTAAATAAAATGGTGTGTTTTATTTCAAATAAATTATTTTTTTCTGGGTGTAGTGTGTGTTTTTTCTTTTTAACACTTTGTAGGTTAGTAATGGGGGTGTCTTATAGACGCCCATCATTACTAACCTGGGCTTCATGGCAGCTGGCGCTGACATCAACCCCAGCCCTATTACCCCCTGCCACCGCACCAGGGCAGCGTGGAAGAGCGAGGCTAAGTGCCAGAATTGGCGCATCCTACGGATGCGCCATTTCTGGGGCGGCTGACGGCTGGTGTTTCTAGCCTGGGAGGGGGCCAATATTCATGGTACCCTTCCTGGGCTATTAATATCAGCCCCCAGCTGTCTGCCTAGCCTTTGCTAGCTATTAAAATAGGGGGGGACCCCACGTCATTTTTTTGGGGGGGTCTCCCATTTTAATAGCTAGTAAAGGCTAGGTATTCAGCTGGGGGCTGATATTAGCCTGGGAAGCTCCGTGGGTATTACCCCATTCCCAGGCTTCAAACATCTGCCCCAGCCGTCTGCTTAACCTCTGCTAGAGACTAAAATTATGGGGGATCCCTCGCCAATTTTATTTTTAATAAATCCTTTATTTTAACACTAAATGACACTTGAGGGGTTAATAAAGTTGCAGTCCCTAAATTATTATTTATTTTTTAATTAATTTTTCCCAAAAATTTTGACGTGGGCTTTGCCATATTTTTGTATGCCAGCCAGGTGCAGCATCCAGGAACGGGCTGCCCCCAAATCCCAGCTGCCTAATTGTACCTGGCCGGACACAACAATATAGGGAAGCCCTTTTTTTTTTAATTATTTCATGAAATAATTAAAAAAAATTGACGTGGGGCTTCGCCCTGTTTTTCTGTCCAGCCAGGTACAACTAGGCAGCTGGGGGCTGGAATCCGCAGCGCAGGGAGGCCCAAGCTTTCTGGGCCACCCCCGCTGCAAATTGCAGTCCGCAGCCACCCCGGAAAATGGCGCGTTCATAGAAGCACCATCTTCTGGCGCTGTACCCAACTCATCCAGGGCCCTGATGCGGTGGCTCACTGGGTAATAAAGGGGTTAGGGCCAGCTTGGCATTATCAGCTGGCCCTAAGCCCGAAATTCATGGGGTCACGCCAATATTAGACATGACCACCATGAATTTCTAGTAAAGTATTTAAAAAAAACACAACACCCAGAAAAAAGTCCTTTAATTGAAATAAACTCACAATTCTTTATTGTTCTAAATTAAACCATACTTACCATCACGCCCATTCCAGCTGAAGCCAACGATCTCCTGCAATAAAAGAAAAATAATAAAGCAACCTCATCCTTACCTTTCCATGGTTCCCAGGACAGCTTCAGCTCTGCTACATCGAGATGACAGGCTGTACCGCAGCAGAACGCTGCCATCCAGCCTGTCATCCCGCAGACACTGAGAAGCGCAGGCATGCTTGCGCTCCTCAGTGTCTCGCTGTGACGGCATAAAGATGAGCCGAGGTCATGTCCAATGAACCCGGCTCACCTCATGCACGTCACTGACAGCGTGGGAAAATTCTCCTGCACTCAGCGCTTCAGCGTGAGAATTCTCCCACGCTGTCAGTGACGTGCATGAGGTGAGGTCATGTCCAATGAACTTAGCTCACTTCATGCATGTCACTGACAGCGTGGGAAAATTCTCCTGCACTCAGCGCTTCAGCGTGAGAATTTTCCCACGCTGTCAGTGATGTGCATGAGGTGAGCCGAGTTCATTAGACATGAACTCTGCTCATCTGGATGCCATCACAGAGAGACACTGAGGAGCGCAAGCAAGCCTGCGCTTCTCAGTGCGTGCGGCATGGCAAGCTGGATGGCAGCTTTCTGCTGCGGTCCAGCCTGTTATCTCGATGTAGCAGAGCTGAAGCTGTCGTAGGAACCATGGAAAGGTAAGGATGATGTTGCTTTATTATTTTTCTTTTATTGCAGGAGATCGTTGGCTTCAGCTGGAATGGGCGTGATGGTAAGTATGGTTTAATTTAGAACAATAAAGAATTGTGTCTTTATTTCAATTAAAGGACTTTATTCTGGATATTTGTGTTTTTTTTTAACTTTGACTATGGGGTTAGTAATGGGGGTGTCTTATAGACGCCTCTCCATTACTAACCTGGGCTTGATGTCAGCTGGCATTATAAGCTGACATCAACCCCAGCTCTATTACCCCACTGCCACTGCTACAGGGCAGTGGGAAGAGCAAGGCTAAGTGCCAGAATTGGCGCATCCTATGGATGCGCCATTTCTGGGGCGGCTGACTGCTGGTGTTTCTAGCCTGGGAGGGGGCCAATATTCATGGCACCCTTCCTGGGCTATTAATATCAGCCCCCAGCTGTCTGCCTAGCCTTTGCTAGCTATTAAATTAAATTAGCTGATATTAATAGCCTGGGAAGCTCTGTGGGTATTACCCCCTTCCCAGGCTTCAAACATCTGCCCCAGCTGTCTGCTTAACCTCTGCTAGAGCCTAAAATTACGGGGAACCCCACGCCAATTTTTTTTTAAATAAATCCTTTATTTTAACACTAAATGACAAGTACAGTAATCAACACTGTCACTGTACTTCATATATATGTGACTGACATGTTTCTATCTATCTAATCTATGTGTGATTCTCTATTCCTTCTATTCTAAATTGTCGGGTACCACTGCTGAATTGCCGGCCGGCTTTTTTAAAGAGACTTTGCATGAAAACACTATTATTTTTTTAATAAATCCTTAACACTAAATGACAAGTACAGTAAGCAACACTGTCACTGTACTTATTATATATGTGACTGACATGTTTCTATCTATCTAATCTATGTGTGATTCTCTATTCCTTCTATTCTAAATTGTCGGGTACCGCTGCTGAATTGCCGGCCGGCTTTTTTAAAGAGACGGTGCATGAAAACACTATTATTTTTTTTAATAAATCCTTTACACTAAATGACAAGTACAGTAAGCAACACTGTCACAGTACTTCATATATATGTGACTGACATGTTTCTATCTATCTAATCTATGTGTGATTCTTTATTCTTTCTGTTCTAAATTGTCGGGTACCGGTGTATGCCGCTGATGAATTGCCGGCTTTTCGCGTAATACATTCTACATTATTCTTAGTTGTTTTCCTTCATGTAGAATTAACCTACAAGGAAAGAAAGGGTTTATTTTCATTCCGATATTTGTGTCCCATTGACTTGCATTGGTTTCCGATATCGGAATCGGCAATATCCGATACTTTTTGGGTATCGGTCCGATCCAATCCGATACGATATTTCCTGATATCGGAAGGTATCGCTCAACACTACTAATTAGTCTAAAAGCCCATTTTAGTTGGCTGATGTAATGTCCACATGGTACAAGGAATTCAAGAGAGTAGATTTTATCTGTATTTTATTCTTCTCCTTCTTCCTCCAGTACACAGCATAACATGTTACTCAGCAGACCAGAAACCGAAACTAAACTCAAAACCTCCCCAACTCACTTCCTGTCTCTAACTCCCCAGTCACAAGACTTCCTTTTCTTAAAGAGACAGATCTAAACATTATACATTACAGCTGATAATTGGAAAAGAGCATTATCAAGAACACTCGTTTCCCGATTGACCTGTTTAAATAGGCTGCCAATCAGCCAACAAACTAGCAAAACACATGTTCATCAGGTGAAATGATTTTTTAGTTTACTTAAAAATTAGGTTTATCGGCAACACATCATCCTGTGTAAACAGGTGATGTGCTCCCGGGAACAATGATATTCTACACACACAGAATGATTTTATTAACCATTATTCTGTGCTCATGGAAGTGCAGCTCGCCTATATATACAGACTGTTAAACAGCTTTCGATCGGTTTGCATGTAGCCAATCGGAAGTTGTTCAAATAGCCGCAGAAGGTCAGTATAAAACCTAATGCTGGTGTCACAGATATGTGAAGCACTGACTATTCTCGCATCAGAAAACCCCTCTGCCGAGGTATTCTGACAAGAGTTAAAAGACTGTCAGCAAAGAATGACTGTTCAAATGAAGTACAGATGCCCCCCTGCGCCAGTTATGGAGGAAGAAGAGGACGCTGCTCATCATAGGAGAGAGGGCAGGTAAAAAGAATTCTTTTTCTTTCTTTTTTTTAATGTGTAAATGAAGAGTGGCAGGATGAGGGACATTATTACAGGATGGGAGCAGTATGAAGGATATTATTACAGGATGGGAGCTAGCATGGAGGACATTTATTATAGGATGGGGCCAAGATGGAGGACATTATTACAGGATGCAGGACATTATAACAGCAAGGGGGCCAGGTTAAGGGACATTATTACAAAATGGGGGACATTATTACAAGACGAGGGACGTTATTACAAATTGTGGGCCAGGAAGGAGAGGATATACATTATTAGTTTATGGGGACAAGTGGGGGCCAAAAGTACTGTATATTTCCAATTGGGGGTAAATATTAATATATAGGGCCATTAGGGTGACATAAAAGTTAAAAAATCCAAAATCAAGCATGAAAAAGTAACAGAAAAATATTTTACCATTAAAAATGCTGTTTTGTGTAAAATCTAAAGTAATCTAAAAAAAAGTATGTTTGGTATGACCCAAGCTATAAAACTTTACCATAACCCATAGGAAGAATACCATAAAAAAAGTAAATAAAACCATGGCAAAAATATAGCTTTTTCACTATACTGACACACAAAAGGTAGAATAAAAAGTGATCAAAAAGGAATTGGGAGTTTTTAAAGCATATTAGAAAAAAAGATTAGAGTTTGACATTCATTAGATAGAGATTTAGGATAAAAATAAAATTTAGTTTCGGGCCACGCTTAGCCTGTTTAAACAGACGGACCACAGTAAATGACTGACGATCGGTAATGGTCTAGTGCCGCCGGCCAGTCCGTGTAAACATACCCCTATACAGTACCCGTATACGAAATTAATATTTAGATCCAATAACTTACCGAAGACGTTTAGGCCGGTTTTAGACAAAGTGGGGCCCTGGGCAAAAGTTTAAAATGGGGTCCTAAATGCTAGCCTATCAGGAACCCATACATTCTGATGTACTCACTAACATATACCGCCAGGAGCACAAACATTCTGATGTCTTCACTAATATATAACACCGGGAGCCCTTACATTCTGATGTCCTGACTAATATATACCCACAAGGAACCCATACATTCTAGCCTCAACCACACACAAACAAATAGATACAAAGATAGACAGAAACACACATAGACAGACATACAGACAATAAAGGACTTGGCAGGACCTATGGTGACATCATGGTCACATGACAAAGGTCCGGGCGCAGTCTCCACATCGGAAGCTACACTGATAGCCAGCTCCTGCTGTAGATGCTGAGGGCCCCAAGGGGGTGGGGGCCCTGGGCTATTGGCCAGTTTACTCCTCCAACGCCGGTCCTGCTCATTTGGCTAGTGTTTTTCATTTTGTCGAACCTCCACGTCGACACCCTAACACAGTAACTCGGTCAACGCAATAATGAAAGTAAAAAAAGATCACATATATATATATATATATATATATATATATATATATATACACACCTTTTTCTCATGAATAAGAAAAAGAAATCGCCCACCTTAAATACAGACATGCATCCACCATTAATAGATACTTAACTATTATGCAACCCACATTACAAATGTAAATTGATAATTCACTACTGTGCCCTATTAACTATAATTAGCCACTTTTCACCCACCCAATAAATATATAAATTAATTAGCTCCTGTACTCTTTCCCCAATTCATATTTCCAGTCATTCTCCTGTGTCCTCAATGCCCCCCCCACTGTTCACTTCAAGCTACCCCGATTCATTATAATTACATGCTCTCAATTCATTGTCATGTCCTCTAATTCATCTCCCACCCTCAATTCATTATAATGTCCTCTCTCCCACTACCCCACCCTTAATTCATTATAATATCCTTTCTCCCACCTCCCACCCTCCTTTCATTATACTTTCCTCTCTCCCACCCCCCATCCTCTATTCATTATACCTTCTTCTCACCCACGCCCATTTCATTTATTTAGTTAAAAAACAAACAAACAGTTTTTAATACTTACCTGTCCAAACGATCCTCTGCGGCTCAGCTTCAATTCTTCCTGTCGTGCCGGCGCTTGACGTCTTCTCCCTGGCACTTCACAGAAAAGGCAAAGGGAGCGCCCCTGGAGCTGCTCTGCCATTCTGTATTGCCGGCAACGGAGCTTCAGGAAAGCTCTCAGCCCAGAGATGTGAGCTGCTGATGATGGTGCCCAAAACATTATAATCAAGACAATCTGGCCATGGGCCCTGCCAGAGCCACGGGCCTGGGCGGTAGTTCAGATTGCCCTCATTTTAATCTGCCTATTGTTGGGGGTTGCCTGAGAAATAGTGATCACAAAATAATACGTTTTCTTGTATCCTTTAACCTCTTCTCAAAGCGACTAATTTCAGTTTTTTTTTTAGATTTTTCCTCCCCTTTATTTTTCTGTTGATATAGACATATGAAGGCTTGTTTTTTGGAAGGCGAGTTGTACTTTTGAATGACACCATTCATTTACCACATAATGTACTGGAAAATTGGGAAAAAAATCAAAGTACAGTGAATTTGTAAAAAAACCCCTGCAATTCTGATGTTGTTTTTTGGGAATTGTTTTTACGGTGTACATTGTGTGGTAAAAATTACCTACCCATGTGATGCTCCTCATCAGTACGATTATGGTGATACCAAATTTGTCCAGTTTTTTTTATTATTTTAATGGTGAAAAAAACAGGATTTTATTAAAAAAAAAAGTTTTTTTAGAATTTGTGTCGCCATTTTCCGAGGCCCGTAACATTTTTACATTTCAGCTGATAGAGCTGTAGGAGGGCTTGTTTTTTTGTGGTGTGAGATGATGTTTTTATTGATTTTGGGATAGATAAGACAATTTGATCGCTTGTTACAGCTTTTTTGTGTTATTGCGGCAATTGGGTTAATTATTTTTATATTTTGGTAAATCAGACTTTTGTAGATGCAGTGATACCACATATCTGTATTTTTTAATGTTTTATTATCTTTATTATTAATGTGGGAAAAGTGGGGTGATTTGAACTTTTATGTTTTTTTAATTTTTTTTATATTTTTTAAAACTTTCTTTTACTATTCACTTTATTTTTTGGTCCCTTTAGGCGGCGTGCCCACTATGCGTTTTTCAAGCGTTTTTGCCGCGCAATTTCCGCAGTGAAAACGCTTAAAAAACGCTTGGTAATACTTGCCCCATTGTCCCCAATGATAATCCGCATGTGGAAATTTCCGCTGCGGATTATCATTGCGGAAAAATGCGCAGCATGTCCATTAATTTTGCGGACACGCAGCATAATTGCCGCCATTGATTTGCATTGAAACGCTTAATATCCGTGTCAGCGCATTTGCACACACGGATATTAAGCGATTCTATGTGCGGATGGTACCTGGGTCTGGAGGAGAGGAGACTCTCATCCAGACCCGGGTACCATAGAACCTGTTAAAAAAAGAATTTAAAAAATAAAGATTATACTTACCTTCTGATGGCTCCCATCTCCTCAGCGATGCGTCCGGTCTGTTGTGTGGGTTGCTGTGGTGTGAGGACATGCCATGACGTCATTTAGTCATGTAACAGGTCATGCGACCGCCTGCGTCGGTGTTCGCGTGACCTGTCACATGACTCAATGACGTCATGGCAGGTCCTTTCACACCACCGCGAGCCATACAACAGACCAGACGGAGCGGAGAAAATACCGGGGGGCCATCGGAAGGTAAGTATAATCTTTTTTTTTTATTTTTTACCATTTTTATTCTTTCTTTTTAACTATTACTTAGTCACACTATATAAATCCATGCCGGTTGCATGGATTTATATAGTGTGACCAAGTTGTCAAGCACTTTTCCAAGTGACGCTAAAATCGCTTGGAAAAGCGCTTGATAACCCGCATGCAGAAATGCATGCAAAAACGCTTGACAAACGCTTCTACCTGGCAGGAAAAACGCATGTAAAATCCGCATGCGAAAAAATCTGCAGCATTTCTGCATCGTGGGCACATAGCCTTAGTGGACATGAACCTTGATTGTTTGATTGCTTGCATTATACACAGCAAAACCACAGTATGACCGGGGTCCCACTAGCGTATCACATCTGATGTGAGAGCATCTGATGCAATATGCTAATGACATTCGGCTCTTGCTCTGATGCGAGCGGGAGCCGAATGTCAGTGCTCCGTGCTGCGATCCTCTCGCACGGAGAGGATCGCAGTACAGCTGCCGAGGGGACAGAGAAATCAATTTCTCCATCTCATCTGCTGCTGGCATCGGCGGGTATCGCACTGCACTCGGGTGATATCCGAGTGCAGTGCGATGTTTCACATGCACCCATAGATTATATGGGTGCGTGCGATCCGAATGCAGCATACAATCGCAGCATGCTGCAATTTTTTTCCAGCCTGATCGCAATCCGATCGGCGCTGTAAAAAAAAAAGCAACTGAGCACATGCTCATAGGATTAAACTGGTCCGATTGCAATCCGATTTTTTATCGGATTGCATTCGTCTGATTTAATCGCAAGTGAGAGCGAGCCCTATTACTGCATATGGTAAAAATTCTGATCTCCCTTGAAGCTCAGCCACAGTCTGGGTTTCAAGGGAGCTCCGTAATGACAGGCACAGAAGGTCTTCAACAGATCCCTTGCTGACATAGCAACCCATCGGTGCCCTGCGATCGTGTCATGGGCGAGCTGATAGGGGTATAGAATGATGCGCCCCTATGTAGGCGTGCTGTTAGTGTCACTGTCAGGGATTGATAGTGGCATAACAGCAGTGGGTGAAGCTCTGCTCTTCACCCGCAGCTGTTAAAGGTAGGTCCTGGCTGCAACACACAGCCATTACCTGTTGGGTATGTGGTGAGCTCACCCCGTGAGCCCTCTCCATTTACCTGCTATCGACTTACGCCGTACCTGTAAGGCGAATGTTAGTAAGAAGTTAATAAGATGTATAGTAGAGAGGCTACAAGGACGACTTCAGAAAGCGAATTTTCAACAGCTAAAAGATGATCTTAGTGGCATAAACTGGGACTATGTCCTTGAAAAGAAAAGTACCAAAAGCAAATGGGACAGTTTTATAAGCATCCTAAAAAGGACCTGTGCACAATATATATCCTATGGCAATAAACGAGTGAGAAATAGGAGGAAACCACTATGGAAATAGAGCTGTAAGGTTAAGAGCACACGTAGCGTTTTCACAGCGTTCCCGCGGTGGTTTTTCCGCCACGGAAATGTTGCGAAAACGCTTGGTAATGGGTCTGCCAGGTATTGCAATGGTAATCCTGATGTGCTGTGCACATGATGCGGAAATTTCCACTCAGGATGCGGAACAAAACGCAGTATGTCAACTGTGCGCACATTTCCACCGCAAATTTGCGCCCATTGACTTTAATTGAACCGCAGCAAATCCGCAGGCATAATATTTATACCAGCGGATTTGTTGCGTTTCAATTAAGGCCAATGGGTGCAAATTTGCAGCAGAAACGGTGCGGGTGGTACCCGGGTTGGCAGAGGAGGAGTACTACTCCCCTCATCTGACCGCCACTCCCGCTGATAACAGCGGAACGGCTGAGGGGAGCAGTAGTCTCCTCAGCCGAGACAGGAACCACTCGCGGTAAAACAAAATTAAAAATTAAAAAAAACACTATACTCACCTGTTCGGCCGCCCCCGGTGTCCTCCTGCTCCTCGGTCCCCGGCGATGTGATCAGGTCGGCGGCCGGTGGTACATTGCCGGGAGCGCAATCTAATTTTTCCATCTTGTGTTTTGCAGTCACGTGACAATCTTCCTTTATATTCCAGCTCCTCCCTTTTGGCTGTGCTGGACTTCAGTGTTTGACTGTTTCTCTAGCCAGGTGCTTCGGTGCCTTTCTCTGTCAGTTCGCTTGGTCCTTCTGGGACCTCTAGTACCTTTTTGTCAGTTTGTCTTTTTGTGTTCCGCAACAACTTCTCTGTTTAGGAGGTGTCCCATTTTTGTCCCAGTCCTTAGTTCTTTTAGGGACCCCTCCCCTTATGCTATAGGTCTTCGTTCAGACTAGCCGAGGACAAAGGCGAGTCTGTTCGCTAGGAACAGGAAGCCCGCTACATCGTAGGGATTCAGCTTAGTCTTACTGTAGGGACAGCTTTTCCCTATCTTTCCTTAGTACTTGTTGCAGATCTTAACAGTAAGTGCAGCCAAAAAAACTAAAAGGAAAGAAATTCGGGGATCAGTATGGTTTCTGTCCAGGATTTTTCTCAACGCTTGCAGGGATTGTCTCTGGAGGTGGCCGAGCTACAGCAACACTTGAGTAGCTGTTCTGGAGTGCATTTTGTGGAACCCAAGGTAGGACTGCCTGATGTTTTTTATGGTAAACAGCAAGATTTTTTTTCGTTTAAAAATGCTTGTTTGTTATATTTTCATTTGAGACCAAGGTCCTCTGAGAATGAATCACAGCGCATTGGTTTTATTATGTCACTTTTGCGCAATGAAGGATAGGGGTGGGCCTTTTCTCTCCAACCTAATGATCCATGCTTAAGGTCTGTAGAATAATTTTTTTATGTTATGGGTCTATTATATGACGATCCTGATAGAATCTCATCTGCTGAGGCAGAACTTAGGCGTTTGAATCAGGGGTCAGGTGATGTTGAAAATTATTGCACACACTTCAGAAGATGGGTGTAATGCACACGCCCGGGCTGAGCGGCGTGTGCGTGTGATTCCACTGGACCATGCCGGAGAGTGAAAGCCTGGAGGGGCGTAACTAGGTATTCACCCGATCCGACCAGGGTCGCACGACGGCATACGACGCCAGTGCACCAAGGAGGAACTGAGCAGAGGGACCAGGTGCTACTCCAGGACAGACCCCGGACACGGCTGTTGACCCACACAGGGGAATACAGGAACAGACAGGTTAGGCTGGCACACAGACTGGTGGGTATAGGCAGGCACGACTGGTATGCAGGCAGGCGGGTATGCAGGCAGGGGGGTACAGGCAAGCACGGCTAGAGTGCAGACAGGGAGGCACTAGCAGGTTGGAACACAGGCGGGATAGGACCCAGTACACACTGGGACTCAGGAACAGAACCACAGATGTGGCGGACAAACACAGCAGAGTGAGGCCGCCCAGAGAGATGAGCGAGAACAGGGCAAGACGAGACCGCCTAGAGCGGTGAGCGAGAGCAGGGCAAGACGAGACCGCCTAGAGCGGTGAGCGAGAGTAGAGCAGGACGAGGCCGCCTGGAGCGGTGAGCAAGAGTAGAGCAGGACAAGGCCGCCTGGAGTGGTGAGCAAAGGGTCAGAGCTGAGCGAGACTGCCGGAGCAGTGAGCAAGGGGTCAGAGCAGAGCGAAACTGCCGGGGCAGTGAGCAAAGGAGTCAGAGAAGAGCGAGACTGCCGGAGCAGTGAGCAAAGGGTCAGAGCGGAGCGAGACCGCCGGAGCGGTGAGCAAGGCAGAGCAGACTAGAACCGCCGGAGCGGTGAGCAAGGCAGAGCAGGGGGGACAGGGCTCTGTACACACGGAACAAGCAGGAAGGGAAAGGCAGAACCAGATACCCACAGGGTACTTGCAGTGAAGTAGCGAGTGGACCACAAACTCACAAACAGAAGTACAGTGACAACGAGCAGGAGTAAGGTACGAGTTCAGACTCTGCAGAAAAAGGAAAGATACGGACATAGAGAAAAACAGGAAACAGGCTAGAAGAGTATTCAGACAAGAAACGACACAGTAGCAAGATACAGGAGCGGGTCTAGGTATGCAGCCCCTAGAAGGCGGGAGGAACAGGCTAGGAGCGTGTTCAGACAGGACAGACAAGATACAGGAGCGGGTCTAGGTATGCGGCCCCTAGAAGGCGGAACGAACAGGCAAGGAGCGTGTTCAGACAGGACTGGAAATACTGCCTACAAGAAAGGCAAGCTAGCAAACACAGAAAGGGACCTGGCACATTCAGAGTGAAAGAGCACACTGAATGAAACACAATGCTCAGGCATGGGTTAATTGGAGCAGCTGGTTTAAATACCAGGTGACAGACAGCAATAGGCTGAGAACGCACAAGGGGTGTGCCTGCAGCAGGTACAAAAAGCAGGAAGTGATCGGGCGCTGCCCTTAAGCAGCAGAAACAGAATCAAACAGACAGCATGGAGGGAAGCCAGAGAGATATTCTGGATTGGAGATCAAGTGCGCGCTCTTGCACAGTGGGAGATGGACCACTATGCAAGGACGCCGCCAGGTATGTTACAATGGGCTTCAGAAGTTTTATGGAATGATCCCGCTCTGAAATGTTTATTTCTTGCTGGTCTGAGTGAAAGGGTTAAGGATCTGCTAATTGCATTCCCTGCACCTGAGACTCTGCAGGATGCCATGCAATTAGCTGTTCGTATGGACAGGAGACTGAGGTTCAGGCTGAATGAGGTAAAGATTCCTGTAATGTCAGGTCCTAGTCCCCAGAAAATCTGCTCTGACGGCGGAGAACCGATGGAGGTTGGGGCGATGTCACTCCGCTCTCAGGAAAGAGACCGGAGGTTCGCTGAGGGATTGTGTCTTTATTGTGGTAAAGCTGACCATTTGATTAAGTATTGTGAGCTTCGTTTAAGTAAAGAAAGAAAAAGGTCAGGTACGCCCATATTGCTTGTTTACGCGCTGCAGGAGTATTTCTTTCTGGGAGTACTACTTTGCAGGGAGATTTGATTGAATTTCAGGTATTTGTGGATTGTGGTTCAACACTTAATGTGATTGATAAAGGGTTTTTGGAAAAACTTAACTTGGAATCCAAACCTTTGTCATCACCTACTTCTGTGATTGCAATTGATAACACTCCCTTGAAATGTATTACTCACAAGGTTGCTGCATTTCCCCTCACTATCAATGGAGTTCACCAAGAAATTTTGAACTTGGTTGTATTAGATAATTTACCCTCTCTGATTGTTCTAGGATTGCCTTGGTTAAAACTGCACAATCCTTTACTGGACTGGTCTACTAATGTAATTAAGTCTTGGAGTCCGAAGTGCTATGATAAATGTTGTAATGGTCGCATTGCGGCTGTGGAAAAAGGGGAATTACCTGTACCTATTCAAGATTTTTGGAATTTTTTTTCGGAGGAGTCGCAAGTTTTACCTCCTCATAGGGATTATGATTGCGCCATTGAGTTTGTCCCGGGAGCTACTCTTCCCAAGAGTCGCTTGTTTAATCTGACTATCCCTGAAAGAAAGGCCTTGGAGGAATACATACAGACTAACCTGGCTGCTGGTCACATTAGACCTTCTAAGTCGCCTGTGGCAGTTGGATTTTTCTTTGTTAAAAAAAAGGATGGGGGTTTACGTCCATGTCTGGATTTTCGTGAAATTAATAAGATTACCGTACGCAATTCCTACCCATTGCCGTTAATTCCTGACTTGTTTAACCTTTTATTGGGGGCCAAGTGGTTCTCTAAAATTGATCTTTGGGGGGCATACAATTTGTTTTGAGTAAAGGAGGGTGATGAATGGAAAACTGCTTTTAACACTCCGGTAGGTCATTTTGAGAATCTGGTGATGCCTTTTGGTCTTAGCAATGCACCTGCATTTTTTCAGAACCTTATTAATGACATCCTGAGACCTTTGATTGGTAAGAATGTGGTTGTGTATTTGGATGACATTTTGATTTATTCACCAGATCTAGAGTCCCATTGAGAGTGTGTACGTGAAGTTTTGTAGTTATTGATAATTCACTCTTTGCTAAGCTGGAGAAATGTGAGTTTGCTGTGAAGAAAATTAGTTTTTGGGGCTACATTGTCTCCAGCGAGGGCTTTGAGATGGACCCTGTGAAGGTTTAGGCGGTGCAGGAATGGCCTAGGCCTATTGGTTTGAAATCTATACAGAGATTTTTGGGTTTTGCCAATTATTACAGGAAATTCATTAAGAATTTTTCTGTAATTGTTAAACCGCTAACCGATCTCACCAGGAAAGGTGCGAATACGGTCCAGTGGACTACTGAGGCCATTGAAGCGTTTAAGTATCTCAAAGAGAGATTCAGTTCTGCCCCTATCCTTATGCAGCCTGATGAGACCAAGCCTTTTTTAGTCGAGGTCGATGCTTCATCGGTGGGGGTCGGAGCAGTTTTGTCTCCGGAGAACAGGGATGGAGTACATCCTTGTGCCTTCTTTTCGAAAAAAAATTCGCAAACCAAACTGAATTATGATGTTGGAAATCGGGAGTTGCTGGCTATTAAACTTGCGTTTGAACATTGGCGTCATTTTTTGGAAGGCGCTAGATTTCCTATTCAGGTTTTCACAGATCATAAGAATTTGATCTATCTGGATGCTGCCAAGCGCTTGAATGCCCGTCAAGCTAGGTGGGCACTTTTTTTTTCTCGGTTTCATTTTTCTGTTACCTATATCCCTGGTACTAAGAATGTTAAAGCCGAAGCTTAATCTCGCAGCTTATCTCCTACAGTCGGTGCCGAGGAGGAGAGCATTTTACAGAAAGGAGTTGTGGTGGTGGCATTGGACTCTGTTTTGGAGGATGGGATTCTGAAAGCTCAAGATGATGCCCCCTCTAACACTCCCCATGGGAGGTTGTTCGTGCCTAGAACCTTTAGGAGAGATTTGTTTGTGGAGTGTCATGAGTCTCGGTTGGCATATCATCCAGGAATTTCTGAGGATAAGAGACTTACCAGTCGCATTTCTTGGTGGCCTGGATGGCAGAAAGAATTCATCAAGTGGGTGCGTCAATGTACTGTGTGTGGTAGGTCAAAGGCTTCACATACTCCTGCTGCGGGGTTGCTTTGCCCTTTGGAGGTTCCTTGTGCGCGTTGGACGCATCTCACAATGGATTTTATTACTGATCTTCCTGTGTCCGAGGGTTTTACTGTCATCTGGGTGGTCGTGGACAGTTTTAGTAAGATGTGTCATTTGGTTCCATTCATTAAGTTGCCCTGCGCCAAGACACTCGCTAAGGCGTTTGTTAAGGAGATTGTCAAGCTTCATGGCGTTCCCATGGATATTGTTTCTGATAGAGGACCTCAGTTTGTGGCTCGCTTTTGGCGTGCTTTTTGTGTCAGGTTGGGAGTCCATTTGTCATTTTCGTCTGGGTATCATCCTGAGTCGAATGGACAGACTGAAAGAACCAGGATGTAGAACAGTTTTTGTGTTGTTCTGTGGCGGACAATCAAGAGGTGTGGTCTGAGTTCCTTCCTCTCGCGGAATTTGCTCTTAACAATCATACATCCTCCTCTGCTGGGTGTTCTCCTTTTTTTGTTGTACTGGGAGACATCCGTCTTTTGGTTTGTTCTCCAAATTGGGGTCGGCGGTGCCGGAGAAGAATTTTTCTGGTGATTTGGAGAGAGTTTGGACTAATGTACGTTGCAACCTTCAAGAGGCTAACAAGAAGTCCAAGAAGTATTTTGACAGGAACGTAAAGAGGTTTTGTTTACTGTGGGTGACATGGTTTGGTTGTCCTCAAAGAACCTGCAGTTGAGGATTCCCTCTAAAAAACTGGGTGGTAAGTTTGTGGGTCCATTTAAAGTGCTTCAGGTTGTTAACCCATCTGCTGTTAGGTTGGATGTCCCTACTTCCTGGAAGATTAATCCTGTGTTTCATGTTTCCTTGTTTAAAAAGGCTGATGTATCTGATAGGGACGCCACTGTCACAGTTCCTCCTGTGGTGGAAGATGGCGAATATGACATTTCTCGTATCTTGAATTCTAGATGGCATAGAGGGAGATTACAGTATCTTGTCTCCTGGAAGTGTTTCGGTCCCGAAGACAACTCTTGGGTAAGGATGGATGATGTCTCTGCTCCTAGGCTTGTTAAAGCTTTCCACAAGAGGTTTCCGGATAGGTCTGGGCCTTCAGGATCCGGAGGATCCTCATAAAAGAGGGGGTTTTGTTAGAACCCTCCTGTTTGTTTTTTTCCATCTTGTGTTTTGCGGTCATGTGACCATCTGACTTTATATTCCAGCTCCGTCCTTTTGGCTGTGCTGGACTTCAGTGTTTGACTGTTTCTCTAGCCAGGTGCTTCGGTGCCTTTCTCTGTCAGTTCGCTTGGTCCTTCTGGGACCTCTAGTACCTTTTTGTCAGTTTGTCTTTTTGTGTTCCGCAACAACTTCTTTGTTTAGGAGGTGTCCCATTTTTGTCCCAGTCTTTAGTTCTTTTAGGGACCCCTCCCCTTATGCTATAGGTCTTCGTTCAGACTAGCCGAGGACAAAGGCGAGTCTGTTCGCTAGGAACAGGCAGCCTGCTACGTCGTAGGGATTCAGCTTAGTCTTACTGTAGGGACAGCTTTCCCCTATCTTTCCTTAGTACTTGTTGCAGATCATAACAGTACTGCACTGCCAGGACCTGCCGTCACATGACCTCACTTTACGGCATCGGTGCTGCGTGGGAACATTCTCAAGATTCTCAAGGTTTTTCTGCAGCGTTTTACCTGCCAAGGAGATGCAGAAACGCTGCAGAAATTTCTGCTTCAAATCCTGAACGTGCGCACATAGCCTAAGGGGCACAGTAAATGACAAAAAGAATTAAAGCAAGAGGGGAGTGACTAGGCATTAAATAATTCTAGAAAAAAATAAATTGTGTAAAAAATGAATCAAGCCAACAAAGAATGATACACAGAGACTAATTCCGAAAGAAAGTAATCCAAAAATATTCTTCAACTACATAAACAGTAAGAAAAAATGATAGTGCTGACCCCCTCGATAATAGTCTGGGGGAAATGGTGGAAGAGGATGAAGGAAAGGTCAATCTACTAAACTCCTTTTTCTCTACAGTATTTACACAAGAAATGTCACCTACTTAACACAGCAGGAAGTATGCCACCGCTTTGGGCAGAGGAAATAAAATGTATAATTATGTACTAAATTGTAAAACACTGTGTAAAACTGTCACTGAAAAAGACCTGGGTGAATGGGTGCATGGCAAACTCAACTTTACTGACCAGTGCCAGGCAGCTGCTGCCAAGGCAAATAAAATAATGGGATGCGTTAAAAGAGGCATAGATGCTAATGACAAGAACATAATTTTACCTCTATACAATTCAGTAGTATGACCACACTTAGAAAACTGTGTCCAATTTTGGGCTACAATGTATGAGAAGGACAAAGGTGAACTAGAGCGGGTACAGAGAAGAGCAACCAAGGTTATTAAGGGAATTTGTGGACTTCAATACCAAGATAGGTTATTAAACTTAGGGTTATTCAGTTTGGAAAAACTAAAGCTTGCGGGCGATCTTATTAGAATATACAGAGTGGGCCATTTATATGGATACACCTAAATTAAATGGGAATGGAAACAACAGATACTGGAAGCCTGTGCTAGCATTTCTTCTGCGGTGTTGCGATCAGTGTGTCAAGAGTGGGAGAAGAGGGTTGCATTGAAAATCCAACACAATGGGCAGCACATTGAGCACATTTTATAAGTGGTCATAAACTTGTAAAAAACTCATGAAAGAATAAAGTTATGTTAAAACCAAGCACACAGTTGTTTTTCTTATGAAATTCTCAATAAGTTTGATGTGTCACATGACCCTTTTCCCATTGAAAAAAATAAAGTTGGATCCAAAATGATCAACTTCAAAATGGCCGCCATGGTCACCACCCATCTGGAAAAGTTTCCCCCTTCCCATATACTAATGTGCCACTAACAGGAAGTTGATATCATATAATTTAGGTGTATCCATATAAATGGCCCACCCTGTATATACACTTGAAACCAGAAGTTTACATATCATATATAAAAAGACACATATGCATGTTTTTTCTCAATATCTGACATAAAATCAGAATAAACATTTCACGCTTTAGGTCAATTAGGATTATCATATTATTTAATATTTGCCAAATGCCAGAATAATGAGAGAGAGAGAATGTTTTAAGGCATTTTTATTACTTACTGCAAAGTCAAAAGTTTACATATACTAAGATTAGTATGCCGTTAAACAATTCTGGACTGCCCATATGATGATGTCATGTGTTTGGAAGCTTCTGCTTTTTTGGTAACATCTAAGTTAATTAGAGACACACCTGTGGATGTTTTTTAATGGACACCTGAAGCTAACTGTTTCTTTGTGTAGCATCATGGGAAAGTCTAAAGAAATCAGCCAAGAAATCAGGAAGAGAATTGTGGACTTGCACAAGTCTGGCTCATCTTTGGGTACAATTTCATGATACCTGAAAATGACTCGTTCATCTTTACAAACAATTATACGCAAGTACAAACAAGATGGGAATATCCAGCCATCATTCCGCTCAGGAAGGAGACGGGTTCTGTGTCCCAGAGATGAACGTGCTTTGGTCCCACATGTGCATATCAACCCAAGGACAAAAGCAAAAGACCTTGTGAAGATGATGTCGGAAGTAGGTAACATTGTGTCAATAACCACAGTGAAACGAGTACTGTATAAACATGGGCTGAAAGGCCACTCTGCCAGGAAGAAACCATTACTCCAAAAGAAACATAAAAAAGCCAGATTAATGTTTAGAAATGCATGCAGGAACAAAGACCTTTTTTGGAGACATGTCATGTGGTCTGATGTGTAGCATCGGTGTCTCTGCCCCGTACTAGGCAGAGACGCCGTCCCTCTCACCTCCCCGCTCCTGGCGCGGCGTCCTCCAGCGCTTCTCTCCCGCGCTGCTTCCGGCACGCGCTCCTTCCCCGGCAGTGTGCTTAGGGCGCGCGCGCTCCCCCTCTCTTAAAGGGACCGCGCGCGCCGTCCTAAGGAGTCCCCGGCCAATTGCCGGAGGACCTCCCATATATAATGCACCTCCTCCAAAATGGAGGTGCCCGAGCAATGTTGTTGCAAAGCCTTCACTCTGCTTCAGCCCTCAGGTCCCGTTACCAGTTACCTGCCAGTCACCTGCCAGATTCCTGCTTGTTACCTGCCAGTCACCTACCAGATTCCTGCCTGTTACCTGCCAGTCACCTGCCAGATTCCTGCTTGATACCTGCCTGATATCCGCTTACCTGCTTGCAAGCCTGCGGTCCGACGGTCTGCCTTCCGACACCTGTCAGTCTGTCTATGGACCAGCCTGCCCGCTCACCTGGGAGCACTCACCTACTACCTGTCTGCTAGCCTACCTGGAGGCTCCGCCGTCACATGCTGTGGCCACCTGCCTGTCCAGAGACTCTTGTCCGCTCACCTGAGAGCGTCCACCTGCTACCTGCCTGCTAGCCTACCTGAAGGCTCTGCCGTCACTTGCCGTGACCACCCACCTGTCAAGAGACTGTCCCCGTCACTTGCCGTGACCTCCTGCCCTTCTACCCAGAGACTGTCCCCGTCACTAGCCGTGACTACCTGCCCGCCTTCCCTGGGAGCCACCCGCTTCCTTACAAGGACTGCCCCCTTGTATAGTTGCTCAGAGGTTCCACCTCCCAGACCCATTACAGTTTGCTCGGGCCATGGAACCCGGTGGTCCCCAGATCTCCGATCTGCACCAGGAAGTCTTACGTCAGAAAACTCAGTAGGAGGTGGTACTGTCCTATCTACGGTCCGTTAACTCTCGTCTAGGTGCATTGTGTGACTCGTCTTTGTCTACCTCTGGTCCAGCCGTGCCCATTCCTGCGGTACCGCAATCCAGTCCCTTCATGGTACCCGACTATGGACTTCTGCTTCTGGCACCTCCACGCTTTGCCGGCGAACCTACTTTAGCTCAGGTTTTCATAAACCAGTGCACCCTGCACTTTGAGCTATTGGCATACCAGTTCATCTCCGACCGGGCCAAGGTGGCCTTCATCATGTCCCATCTCACTGGGGAGGCACTGGCATGGCTAAATCCCCTGTGGGAGAGAGTGGATCCCCTGGTGTCCGACCTGCCGTCTTTCCTCGTTGCTTTCCGGAAAGTCTTCGATGAACCTGGACTGAAAACCTCTTCTGCCTCCTCTCTGCTACGTCTCCGCCAAGGGAGTCTCACCGTGGGCCAATATGCCATACGGTTCCACACCCTCGCTTCTGAGCTTGCCTGGGAAAATGAGGCTCTGGTGTCCGTCTTCTGGGAGGGTCTTTCCGGTCGGATTAAGGACGAGTTAGCTGGTCGGGACATTCCTACCACTCTGGATGACCTAGTGTCACTAGCTACCCGGATTGGCATCTGGTTCCAAGATCGTGCCAAAGAGACTGCCTGGGAGAAAGACTTTTCTTGCTCTGCTCCTACTTCCATGAGACCTGCCTCTCAACTAGTCACTCCGCGGGCGCTCTCGCCTGAACCTATACAGATCGACCAGACAAAGATGGTCAGATCTCGCCCAGAATCTCGCCGAGCCGAGGGAAGCTGTTTCTATTGTGGCAGTATGGAGCACTTCATCCGTTCCTGCCCGGAAAAGCCGGGAAACGCCAGTGTCTAGGACCGCACGGAGAGGTCGTCCTAGACAAAAGTAAGCCTTCTCCGTCTCTGACTTTACCGGTCTCTATTGCTTGGGGAGAAAACCGTCACTTTGAACTCGCCCACCTGGATTCTGGAGCTGCTGGAAACCTCATCTCCCAGTCTCTGGTAGAGAGATACCGTATTCCCACCAAGTCCCTGGCTGAACCATTGTCAGTCGCCTCCGTGGATGGAAGAATTCTCTCGGAGACCATCCTGCTCGTCACTGAACCCATAACCCTGCAGGTGGGAATGCTGCACTCTGAGGAAATCTCATTCCATGTGCTGTCCGGACTTTCTCACTCCCTGTTGCTAGGTCTACCTTGGCTCCAGACACACGAACCCGTATTGAACTGGCGATCCGGTGAAGTACTCCGATGGGGTCCAGACTGCCATAGGACCTGCCTGGTTCCGGTCCGCCCAGCTCGCCCTTCGCCTACTCCAGCTAATTTACTAGGTCTCCCGGCTCCTTACTGGCCCTATGCGGACGTCTTCGGTAAGAAGGAAGCAGAGACGTTGCCACCCCATAGGCCATATGACTGCCCGATCGACCTGGTACCTGGCACCACTCCTCCCCATGGGCGTATCTACCCGTTGTCTGCAGCCGAGACCCGGGCCATGTCTGAGTACATTGAAGAGAATCTGGCTAGGGGATTTATCCGAAAATCTACCTCCCCGGCTGGAGCCGGATTCTTCTTTGTCAAAAAGAAAGACGGCTCGCTACGTCCCTGTATTGACTACAGAGGACTCAATCTCATCACAGTAAAAAACAAATACCCCCTGCCGCTCATCTCCAAATTGTTTGACCGTCTCAAGGGCGCCAGGATCTTCTCCAAGCTGGATCTACGAGGAGCATATAACCTGGTCCGTATCCGTCAAGGAGACGAGTGGAAGACGGCATTCAATACCCGGGACGGTCACTATGAGTACCTTGTGATGCCCTTCGGTCTCTGTAATGCTCCCGCTGTCTTTCAAGAACTAGTCAACGACATCTTCCGTGACCTCCTGTACTCCTGCGTAGTGGTATACCTGGACGATATCTTGGTCTTCTCTCCGGATCTCCCCACACACCGAAGGGATGTTCGTCAGGTCCTGCTTAGGCTTCGGCAGAACCACCTCTATGCCAAATACGAGAAGTGCCTCTTCGACCAGACCTCTCTACCGTTCTTGGGCTATGTCATCTCCCAGACAGGTCTGCAAATGTATCCCGAGAAGCTCTCTTCCGTTCTAAAATGGCCTCGTCCTGAAGGTTTGAAGGCGATACAGCGATTCCTGGGCTTCGCTAATTACTATCGTCTTTTCATCCCACACTTCTCGTCTCGGACTGCTCCCATATCTGCACTTACCCGTAAGGGGGCTAATCCCAGGACATGGTCGCCTGAAGCCGAGGAGGCCTTCCTTTCCTTAAAGAAAGCCTTCGCCTCTGCTCCCGTCCTGCACCGTCCGGACTGTAATAAACAATTCTACCTGGAGGTTGATGCCTCCTCCTCCGGAGCCGGAGCGGTACTCACCCAAAAATCTTCTACCGGGAGAATGGTAACCTGCGGCTTCTTCTCCAAAATCTTCTCCTCGTCTGAGCGCAACTACTCCATAGGAGACCGTGAATTGCTAGCCATCAAGTTGGCACTGGGGGAGTGGCGCTATCTGCTTAAGGGGCTCTCTACCCGGTAATTATCTACACGGATCACAAAAACCTGGCATATCTCCAAAATGCCCAGAGACTCAATCCTCGCCAGGCCCGGTGGTCGATGTTTTTTGCCCGCTTCGACTTCATTCTTCATTTCCATCCGGCGGACAAGAACGTCAAAGCTGATGCCTTGTCCCGGTCCTTCCTGTCCTCCGATCAAGAGGAGGAGCCTACGCACATCACCGACTCCTCCAAGGTGATGAATGTGGCCCCCTTGGATCTGACTCGTCTCCCACCCGGTAAGACGTTTGTAGCTGTACCAGATCGGGAGAGGGTTCTTCGCTGGGGACATTCTTCTAAACTAGCTGGCCATGCTGGCCAAAAGAAGACCTTCCAACTCATTACCCGGCATTACTGGTGGCCTACCCTGCGTAAGGACGTGGTAGACTTCGTCGCGGCCTGCTCATCCTGTGCCCGTAACAAAGTTCCCAGACATCTACCAGCCGGCCATCTCCTGCCCCTTCCCGTACCTGCTGCTCCTTGGCAGAACATTGCTATGGACTTTATCACCGATCTTCCTATTTCTGCCGGTTGTATAGTCATTTGGGTTGTCGCTGACCGCTTTTCTAAGATGGCCCACTTCATTCCCCTGCCTGGCCTCCCATCTGCACCCGAGCTGGCTAAAGACTTTATCCGCCACATCTTCCGTCTCCATGGCCTGCCCCTCCACATCGTGTCGGATCGTGGGGTTCAGTTCACCTCACGCTTCTGGAGAGCCACATGTAAGCTGCTAGACATCACCCTGGACTTCTCCTCCGCTTACCACCCACAGTCCAATGGTCAAGTGGAGCGGATCAATCAGATCCTGACCAGTTACCTCCGGCACTTCGTTAATGCACACCATTCGGACTGGGTGGATCTCCTACCATGGGCCGACATCCCCGGATTCCACTTCCTGTCTCCGTTTCTGTGGACAACCCTGCTGCGGAGTCTCTTGTCAGCGAATTTTCTACTATTTGGGAGAGTACCCGGTCCGCTCTTCTTCTGTCCTCTGAGCGGATGAAGAGATATGCTGATAAGAGACGTCTGGATCCGCCTCAATTCCGTCCGGGAGACAAGGTTTGGCTCTCGTCCAAACATGTGCGGCTCAAAGTACCCTCCTTCAAGTTGGGCCCTCGATTCATCGGTCCCTTCGAAGTCCTTAGGCAAATTAACCCTGTGGCCTACAAATTAAAACTCCCGGCTACCCTATGGATTCCCAACTCCTTCCACGTATCTCTCCTCAAACCCGTTGTCTTTAACTCTTTTTCCAATAATCCAGGTGCCCCTCCTGCTCCGGTTTCCGCTGATGACGTCTTTGAGGTAGAGAGTATTCTGGCCTCCAAGAGGGTAAGAGGAAAAACCTTTTTTCTGGTAGATTGGAAGGGGTTTGGTCCTGAGGAGAGAACTTGGGAACCCAGGGAGAACATCAATGCCCCGCTTCTCCTTGAAAAATTTCTTTCTGGCCAAAAAAAAAGGGGGCCTAAAGGGGGGGGGGGTACTGTAGCATCGGCGTCTCTGCCCCGTACTAGGCAGAGACGCCGTCCCTCTCACCTCCCCGCTCCTGGCGCGGCGTCCTCCAACGCTTCTCTCCCCGCTGCTTCCGGCACGCGCTCCTTCCCCGGCAGTGTGCTTAGGGTGCGCGCGCGCTCCCCCTCTCTTAAAGGGACCACGTGCGCCGTCCTAAGGAGTCCCCGGCCAATTGCCGGAGGACCTCCCATATATTAGGCACCTCCTCCAAAATGGAGGTGCCCGAGCAATGTTGTTGCAAAGCCTTCACTCTGCTTCAGCCCTCAGGTCCCGTTACCAGTTACCTGCCAGTCACCTGCCAGATTCCTGCTTGTTACCTGCCAGTCACCTGCCAGATTCCTGCTTGTTACCTGCCAGATTCCTGCTTGATACCTGCCTGATATCCGCTTACCTGCTTGCAAGCCTGCGGTCCGACGGTCTGCCTTCCGACACCTGTCAGTCTGTCTATGGACCAGCCTGCCCGCTCACCTGGGAGTGCTCACCTACTACCTGTCTGCTAGCCTACCTGGAGGCTCCGCCGTCACATGCTGTGACCACCTGCCTGTCCAGAGACTCTTGCCCGCTCACCTGGGAGCGCTCATCTGCTACCTGCCTGCTAGCCTACCTGGAGGCTCTGCCGTCACGTGCTGTGACCACCTGCCTGTCCAGAGACTCTTGCCCGCTCACCTGGGAGCGTCCACCTGTTACCTGCCTGCTAGCCTACCTGGAGGCTCCGCCATCACGTGCTGTGGCCACCTGCCTGTCCAGAGACTCTTGCCCGCTCACCTGGGAGCGTCCACCTGCTACCTGCCTGCTAGCCTACCTGAGGGCTCTGCCGTCACTTGCCGTGACCACCCGCCTGTCAAGAGACTGTCCCCGTCACTTGCCATGACCTCCTGCCCTTCTACCCAGAGACTGTCCCCGTCACTAGCCGTGACTACCTGCCCGCCTTCCCTGGGAGCCACCCGCTTCCTTACAAGGACTGCCCCCTTGTATAGTTGCTCAGAGGTTCCACCTCCCAGACCCGTTACATGATGAAACTAAAATTTAACTTTTTGAGCATAATGACCATCGCTACGTTTGGAGGAAAAAGGGAGAAGCTTGGAAGCCTAAGAACACCATCCCAACTGTGAAACACGGGGGTGGCGGTGTCATGTTTTGGGGTTGTTTTTGATGCAGCAGGGACTGGTGTATTTTACAAAATAGATGGCATCATGAGAAAAAAAGCTTATGTGGCAATACCGAAGCAACATCTCAAGACATCAGCCAGGAAGTTAAAGCTTGGGCGGAAATGGGTCTTCCAAATGGACAATGACCCAAAGCATACTGCCCAAATGGTAAATAAGTGACTTAAGGATAACAAAGTCAATGTTTTGCAGTGGCCATCACAAAGCCCTGATCTTAATCCTATTGAAAATTTATCGGCAAAGCTGAAAAGGCAGGTGCGAGCAAGGCGACCTACAAACCTGGATCAGTTACACCAGTTTTGACAGGAGGAATGGTCCCAAATTCCGACCAACTATTGTGAGAAGCTTGTGGAAGGATATCCTTAACGTTTGACCCAAGTCATTCAGTTTAAGGGCAATGGTACCAAATACTAATGAAATGTATATAAACTTTTGACTTTGCAGTAGTAATAAAAATTGTAGCGCTGGCGTCTCTGCCTCCTGCCCGGCAGAGACGCCAACCCTCTTACCGCCGCGGCTCTGCTCCGGCGTCCTCCACTCCTCAGGCTGCGTGAGCCCGGGGTGCGCGCACCGGGCGCAGATCCTCGGGCACTGTGCTTAGGTGTCACGGGTGTGTCAGAGGTGACACAGTTGTCCTGCAGTGCTTTGCAGGAGGTCTCCACATTTGGCAATGCAGACAGCTGCCTAGATAGGAGGCTGTGTTTAGGACCCAGCGACTACCTCCCTTTAGTCTGGGTGTATATATATAGCTGGTGTGTCTAGGTGGGCGTCACCGGTTATACTCATTTCCACTTGGAACTTGGCTGAAGCAGCATTACGTCCTCTCTGGAGTCTTTAGGCCGTGTGCCCTGTTGAAGTTTCTTCTAAAGCTAAGTTGTTATTCCCCTGTGTTGTCCTCCACTTTTGTCTTTAGAGTTACATAGTTACATAGTTTATAAGGCCGAAAAAAGACAAGCATCCATCCAGTTCAGCCTATTTCTTGTGCACTGCAGCTATTCCGCAGCGTTGATCCAGGGGAAGGCAAAAAAAAACCATGCGGTATAGGCCAATTTACATCACTGAGGAAAAATTCACTTCCCGACACCAATCTGGCAGTCAGATTAAATCCCTGGATTAATTAACTATCACTAAGTATAAGATGTAATTTTATTGTTCTCAAGAAAGGCGTCCAGGCCTCTCTTGAACTCATTAAGTGAGTTGGACACCACCACTTCCTCTCCCAGAGAGTTCCAGAGTCTCACGGCTCTGACCGTAAAGAATCCCCTTCTATGCTGGTGCAGGAACCTCCTTTCCTCCAGACGCATAGTGTGCCCCCTCGTCTTTGTCACCATCCTTGGTATGAACAGGTCATGGGAGAGATCTCTGTACTGCCCCCTGATGTATTTATACATGTTTATGAGGTCTCCCCTAAGCCTTCTCTTTTCCAACGTAAATAGGCCTAATTTTGACAACCTCTCTGGGTATTCTAGTCCCTCCATTCCCTTTATTACCTTAGTCGCCCTCCTTTGTACCCTCTCTAGCTCCAATATGTCTTTCCTGAGCACCGGAGCCCAGAACTGTGCACAATATTTTAAGTGCGGCCTTACCAGCGCTTTTTACAGAGGAAGAACAATGTTCTCATCATATGCTCCTATTCCTCTTCTGATGCATGCCATGACTCTATTTGCCTTCGCAGCTGCTGCCTGACACTGGGCACTCCAATTTAATTTGCTATTAACCAAGACGCCCAGGTCCTTTTCCATGTCAGATTTCCCCAACGGTTTCCCATTTAATATGTATGGGTGACTGCTGTTTTTCTTTCCCATGTGCATGACCTTACATTTATCGGCATTGAACCCCATTTGCCATTTTTTGGCCCAACTCCCCAATTTATCTAAATCTTCCTGTAGCTGTGCCCTATCCTCATCTGTATTAACTACTTTACAAAGTTTAGTATCATATGCAAATATTGCTATTTTACTATGCAACGCTTCCACTAGATCATTAATAAATATATTAAATAATATACAGCCCAAGACAGACCCTTGAGGCACCCCGCTAGTAACCCTGACACACCCTGAGCTTACTCCATTGATAACCACCCTCTGCTTTCTATCACTCAGCCAGCTATTTACCCACTTGCACACATTATCCCCCAGACCAAGCATTCTCATTTTATATACCAACCTTTTGTGTGGCACGGTATCAAACGCTTTGGAGAAGTCAAGGTATACAACATCCACTGACTCTCCCCGGTCCAGCTGTGAGCTCACCTCCTCGTAGAAGGCGATCAGGTTTGTTTGGCAGGAGCGATCCCGCATGAATCCATGTTGATATGGAGTTAGACAGTTATTATCATTAAGATATTCTACAATAGCATCTCTAAGAAATCCTTCAAACAATTTACCCACAACAGACGTTAAGCTGACTGGTCTATAGTTCCCAGGGTCACTTTTAGACCCCTTTTTGAATATTGGTACCACATTTGCTTTGCGCCAGTGACGCGCCCCCTGGGCCGTGTGCAAGGGATACCCGGAGCCGGATCTGTATGGGGGTGGTAGTCCTTGTGGCGGTGACCCGGTCCGTGCCCAGGGTGTCAAACTAAGTAGCAGTCTATGGCAGTAGATGTTAATTTGATCGACTACGCCACCCGTTGAGTGCGGCTTTGAAGCCGCCGCTGCAGAGCAGTCCGCTGAGGCCGGTGGTATATGTGCAGCAGTGATGGTATAACCCCCAACGGGAGGGGTATGGCCTCAGGGCAGCAGGTGTGGATGATGGGGGTTGTGATGATGCAGGAAGGAGAGGCAGAGACGTGAGATGCAGTTTCAGGGTTTTTACTCACTGATGTTGCTTTAGTCACTCTGGCCTTGAGTGACCACCCGAGCCGTGCTGCGTCCACCAGGTGCGGGACTCGGCTAACCCCCAGGCAGTTCCGGAGCGTGGTCCTGAGCTTCCCTCTCACTCTCTTTCTCCTGGCCGTCCCCACCAGGGATCCACCTTTGTCCGGCTCCCTCGGGCCTCTTAGTGGTTGAACCTTCTCTGGCTTCCCTGGCCCTACTCGTGGTGTGCCTTCCTGGTGGATATGGTGAGGGTCGTGGCAAAACTTGACCACGACCTCCGGTTCCTGGTTAAGGGTTACTTCTGCCTCTGCCAGCTTGGGATCCGGTACCCGTGTCCGCCAACCCTTCACCCTTTCTGGTCTGATTCTGGGTTCTTGGGGTTCCCTCTGTCTTTCTCTCTGGGTCCTTCTTACTCCTCTCTCTCTCTCTCTGCAGGCCTTGCTCTGGAGCTGGGCCCAGCCGGAGCCACAGCTCCCTGTCAGCCCTCCTGGCTGAGCTCCTCTGCTCTGCTCCTCCTCAGGCTCTCTGACCAAAGACCCTATTCTAAGATGGTGCCCACCTTATATACTCCCTCTATGTGTGAGCCCAGGTGACCAGCACCCAATGGGCTCCTAGCTTTACCCAGACTACTCCCCCTATCTGCCCCTACACTACTGGGATGTTCCACCCCCCTCCCACTCCAGCCAGGGACAGACGCTGTCGTACCTGCACATACACTTGGTGGGAGTACCGTAGTTCTGTCCCCCGGAAATGGGATGTATGTAGTGCATGCAGCCTACTAAGCTCAGTTCCACACTCCATCCTTACCCGGGAGTGGAATACCACACCTCTGGAGTGAGGTGCAATACCCCTGTAGCAGCCGAATCCTCAGGGTGCTACATTCCCCCCTGGTAAATCACAGCACGTCCTCGGGCTGTAAAAGAGCAAAAACATAAAACATACAAACTTTTTAAAGTGCACTACATATAAAATATATAAACAGTAACCTTCAATCATCCCTTTATGGGAGGTACTTCTCTTTTAAAATGTTACGGACACATCATAAAATAATATTAACTCTTTCAGCATAATAAAACTTTTCATATAAAACATTTTTGACCTCTGGCCACTTGTGCAAATTGTGACCAGGTAAGTGCCACAGTCTCTTGTAGAAAAAACAGTTTCCTATAAAACCAGTAGGGGGCGCTTTAAGAAGCGCAACTATTTACAAGGGATATGGCCGCTCTCAGTCCTCGGCCAGTGGGGAAAAGGGATGGCTGCTCACAGTCCTCAGCCTGTGGGGAGATGGGACACACTGGAACAGTTCACTGGTCCCAACGGGGACTATATCTTACTGGCAACAGTTATTGTACCTTCACGGGTAACTATTTACAGTGCTCCTACTGTACATCAGTGGCGACGTCCTCCTGCTCCTGCCTGAGGGTAATCTTCAGACCCGTCCGGGTCCTCTTGTTCCTCCTCACACCGCAGCTCCTCCTCAGTCAGGCGATGTACATGAAGGGCATAGGGTCCTTTGGCACACTGGTGCCGCGTGAAGGTGACCTCATCTCCCAGGTAAAGGTCACGACCTCTGTGTCCCTCCGGCAGATGGCTTTCTACGTCTCTGCGGGTGACAAAGACGTCGCCGGGGGTTCTGTGGTCCCGTATAAAACCCCACCCGTGCTCCATTTGGAATTTTATTACAGTCCCGCTGGCACGGGGACCGTGGGCAGTACGGGGGTTTCTGCGGGCCCGGCGCTTTTGCTCGGCGCTCTGGACTTGGAGCCGCTCCTCGTGGACCCGCCTCTCTCGTTGCTCCTTAGCAAAAACCTCCAATTGTTGCCGGCAGCACTCCGTACGCTGGGCTGCGGCTGCCCGGGTCTCCTCGGTGAATCCCATCAGGTCCTCACCGGTAGGGTCCCACTCAAATTGGGCGTCCTCCAACGGAAACGGATCGAGTTTGGCGGGCGCAGGAGCCGGAATTAGAGGCTCATCCAGAGGCCGTTCCCTCCGGAATCGAGGGTGAATATATTCAGGTGGCCACACGAAGAGCAGCCCGTCCTGGGTGGTGTTTTGTGCGGAGCGGTCTTCGCCCAGACGGGGTGCTGTGGAGGCAGAGGGCGCTGTGGTGTTTGCGGCGCCCAGGGGCTCCTGGCCTTGCGTCCAGGCCGAAGGTAGTCTGAATACAAAGGGCGCTTTAAAGGCTGCGGCGCCCGGATCTACCAGGCCTTGCGACCAGACCGGTGGCATGATGGAGGTAGAGGGCGCTGTGAAGACGGCGGCGCCCGGCGGTACTTGGCCTTGCGACCAGGCCGGGGGCGCTTCTTGCTTGGCCGCGCTCTGAGTCGAGGCGCATGACGTAGCAGGGGGCGTGGCCGCGGCTCCTGCCGCTTGAGGCCTAGCTCGGAGCGGTGACGATGCAGCAACGTGAGTGGTGAGTGGGGTCTCGGGCTCTGCGACGGGGAGCTGGGGCAGGCTTGCGACCATCAGGCACGGGGTGTTGTCGTCCCCATTACCTGCTCCCTTTTCTTCAACTCCCTCCGCGGCGTCGTCTCCGGCTGTCGTCCCTCCTGCACCTTCCTCAGAGGCGGACATGCTCCTTGTCGTGGGTGGCGTGCTTCGCTGGCGGGTTCCAGCCTGCTGGGCCATCTCCTTGCTCCACTCCGCCAGCGCTTCCTGCTGTACCCGGGCCATCTTCCGTGCGAGGCCCTCCAGCGCGGTCTGTGCACGCTCCCGATCTCCGGGGAGCTGCGCCAGGATCTCCAGCAGGCCTTCTGGAGTGGCGGCCTGCAACAGGCTCCTGACCACACGGTCGGTGCTGCCTGACTCTCCCTCCATCTCCGGGTGTGTTCTCTCTAGACTCCTCCAGGCTGCACCCATCTTCTCTCTTTTGTTCTTGGTCCGCCCACACTGAGGGTGGTCCCGGGGCAACTTGGTGATTGTCAGTTCCAGGGGCAGTCCCCTCACGCTGATGGACATCTCAATCACTGCAGTCTCTGCTGGTGGGGGCGGTCCTCGCCTTTGGCGCCACTCTTGGTCCTGGCCCACGATGGGAGGTGGCCTCTTGCCACCCTCTGGCACGCCCATAATGGCGTCCGCTCTGCCAGGGCGGGAAATCTTCTCAGATGGCGGGAATCGTCTCCCAGTGGCGGGAAACTCCGTGGATGGCGGGAAAAGACTGCAGATGGCGGGCAAACGGCGGGAAACGATCCGAGATGGCGTCCGATGGCGGGGACCCTCCGGAATTGGCGGGAGACTTCTTTTTGAGGTAAATGTGAACTTTTCTTCAGGCACGCAGTACCCGGTGGTTGCGGGCACGTTATCCTGCCGACTACGCCAAAAGTTGACGCGCCCCCTGGGCCGTGTGCAAGGGATACCCGGAGCCGGATCTGTATGGGGGTGGTAGTCCTTGTGGCGGTGACCCGGTCCGTGCCCAGGGTGTCAAACTAAGTGGCAGTCTATGGCAGTAGATGTTAATTTGATCGACTACGCCACCCGTTGAGTGCGGCTTTGAAGCCGCCGCTGCAGAGCAGTCCGCTGAGGCCGGTGGTATATGTGCAGCAGTGATGGTATAACCCCCAACGGGAGGGGTATGGCCTCAGGGCAGCAGGTGTGGATGATGGGGGTTGTGATGATGCAGGAAGGAGAGGCAGAGACGTGAGATGCAGTTTCAGGGTTTTTACTCACTGATGTTGCTTTAGTCACTCTGGCCTTGAGTGACCACCCGAGCCGTGCTGCGTCCACCAGGTGCGGGACTCGGCTAACCCCCAGGCAGTTCCGGAGCGTGGTCCTGAGCTTCCCTCTCACTCTCTTTCTCCTGGCCGTCCCCACCAGGGATCCACCTTTGTCCGGCTCCCTCGGGCCTCTTAGTGGTTGAACCTTCTCTGGCTTCCCTGGCCCTACTCGTGGTGTGCCTTCCTGGTGGATATGGTGAGGGTCGTGGCAAAACTTGACCACGACCTCCGGTTCCTGGTTAAGGGTTACTTCTGCCTCTGCCAGCTTGGGATCCGGTACCCGTGTCCGCCAACCCTTCACCCTCTCTGGTCTGATTCTGGGTTCTTGGGGTTCCCTCTGTCTTTCTCTCTGGGTCCTTCTTACTCCTCTCTCTCTCTCTCTGCAGGCCTTGCTCTGGAGCTGGGCCCAGCCGGAGCCACAGCTCCCTGTCAGCCCTCCTGGCTGAGCTCCTCTGCTCTGCTCCTCCTCAGGCTCTCTGACCAAAGACCCTATTCTAAGATGGTGCCCACCTTATATACTCCCTCTATGTGTGAGCCCAGGTGACCAGCACCCAATGGGCTCCTAGCTTTACCCAGACTACTCCCCCTATCTGCCCCTACACTACTGGGATGTTCCACCCCCCTCCCACTCCAGCCAGGGACAGACGCTGTCGTACCTGCACATACACTTGGTGGGAGTACCGTAGTTCTGTCCCCCGGAAATGGGATGTATGTAGTGCATGCAGCCTACTAAGCTCAGTTCCACACTCCATCCTTACCCGGGAGTGGAATACCACACCTCTGGAGTGAGGTGCAATACCCCTGTAGCAGCCGAATCCTCAGGGTGCTACACCAGTCTAGTGGGACAGTCCCTGTCCATAAAGAGTGCTTGAATATAAGATACAGCGGTCTGTCTATCACATTACTTAATTCTTTTAGTACCCGGGGGTGTATGCCATCTGGGCCTGGTGACTTGTCTATTTTGATATTATTTAGGCGTTTCTGAACTTCTTCCTGGGTTAGGTGGGTGATATTTAGGGGAGGGTTTACTTTATCACTCTGAATTTCCTCCGATAAATTGTTTTCTTTTGTGAAAACAGTGGAGAAGAAGCTACTGAGTAGGTTTGCTTTACCCTCATCGCCCTCTATGATTTTACCCAGGTTATTTTTCAATGGGCCAACTCCATCAGTTTTAATCCTTTTACTGTTTATATAGTTAAAGAACAGTTTGGGATTCGTTTCACTTTCCTTGGCAATTAGTCTCTCTGTCTCCTCTTTTGCTATTCTTATTTGTTTCTTACAGATTTTGTTTTTTTCCCTATAAGATATTAGCGCTTCCTCGCTGCCTTCTTGTTTAAGTTTACCGAAAGCCCTTTTTTTGTTTTTCATTGCCCTCTTGACTTCCTTATTTAGCCACATTGGCCTCCTCCTATTCCTAGCCCTTTTAGAGTGCTAGCGGAGGTTGACATGTGCTCATCTCATTCCGTCCCCAGCTATAGCCTTACGCCAGGGATAGTAGGGCGAGGCACGTGATCGGCGACAGCTGCGGAGGCTGTATAGGGACGTTAGGGGGAGACAGGGTGACGCTAGTCCAGATTAGGTCACCTCTTCCCTCTTTCCCTATTGTCTGGGCTCCCTTTCCACCCTGTGTTGCACTCACACCTGACGTGACTCTCTGTGTTGCATTCACACCTGGCATGACATTAGGGCGCCGTCCTAATATGTCCCTGGCCAATGGCCAGATGACAGCTGATATTTTAGGCACCTGCTCCAAAATGGAGGTGCCTGTGCAATGTTGGTAGTTTGTGTGCTAACACTCTCTCCAGCCCTCAGGTCCCAGTACTGTCCGCCAGCCTGTCTATCAGCTGTGCCCGCCAGTCTGTCTATCAGCCATGCCCGCCAGCCTGTCTTTCAGCCGTACCCGCCAGCCTGCCTATTTGCCGTGCCCGCCAGCCTATCAGCTGTGCCCGCCAATCAGCCTGCCAGCCGAGCCTCTCCGTCAGTCAGCTCCGTCCGTCTGTCTGCCAGCTGTACACATCTGTCTGCCCATCTGTCGTGCCAGTCGGCTTCAGCTATCAGCCCTGTGGAAGTCACCTGCTCTCACACGAGGTCGGTCCCAGAGTGGCACCTGATTCACCTTCCCGGTCCCTCCTTGGTTTACAGAGTCGACTAAGCCGCCGTGTAGCCAGGGTCGGTCCGTGTAGGCACTTAGTTACTCCTCTCTGGTCCCTCCTTGTACCACGGCACAGTGGTTGCACCAGTCAGACCCAGTAACAGTTTGCACAGGCCATGGAATCCGGTGGCTCCCAGGCTCCCTTGCTTTCAGACCTGTATCAAGTGGTCTCCCGTCAGAGATCTCAACAGGATACTATCCTGTCCTACATGTGGACTGTAAACTCCCGTCTGGATGCACTGTCCACCCCGGCTGCGTTGGCCTCTAACCAAATGGCATCTCTTCCCAGCAGCACTGTAGCACCCAAAATTGGACCGCGACTATCTGCACCCCCACGTTTTGGCGGTGTTCCCGCTCTATGTCGGGGCTTCATCAACCAGTGCACGCTGCACTTTGAGCTCCTGGCTCATCAGTTCGCTTCTGACCGGGCTAAAGTGGCATATATTATGTCTCATCTCACTGGAGAGGCGTTGGCGTAGCTTAACCCCCTGTGGGAGAGAGGAGATCCTCTGGAGTCCGATCTCCAGGCTTTCCTTGCGACTTTCCAGAGGGTGTTTGATGAGCCCGGACGGACATCTTCGACTGCCTCCTCCCTCCTTCGACTCCACCAAGGGAGTCTCACTGTGGGTCAGTACGCTGTGCGTTTCCGCACCCTCACATCAGAACTTGCCTGGAACAACAAGGCTCTGGTGTCTACCTTTTGGGAGGGCAGATCAAGAATGAGCTAGCCGGTCGTGACATACCCACCTCTCTGGACGACCTGGTGTAGTTGGCTACACTGATCGACATCCGGTTCCAGAAGCGTTCAAAGGAGGTGATCCATGAGAAAAAGCCTCTGCGCCTTGCACCAACCTTCCAAAGGCCAGTCTCTCAACCAGCATCAGCCTCGGACTCCTCCCCAGAGTCTATGCAAATAGACCAAGTAAAGATGGTCAAGTCTCGCCAGGAGGTCCGCCGTGCCAAGGGAATGGTAATCGGTAATCCGTTCTTGTCCAGTGAGACCGGGAAACTCCAGTGTCTAGGATCGCTTGGAGAGGTCGTCCTAGGCAAAAATTCTTCCTCTCCACCCCTCACTGTCTGTATCGATCACCTGCGGTAAGACACAGTTCTTCGAGACTGCCTACCTGGATTCCGGTGACGCTGGAAATTTCATCCAACAGGCCATTGTGGAGCAGTATCAGATCCCTATCCAACGTCTTGCGGATCCGTTAGCGGTCTCCTCCATGGATGGGAAGCTTCTTTCTGAATCCATCATGTTCGTCACCAAGCCTGTAGTTCTTTAGGTAGGAATGCTACACTCGGAGAAAATCTCCTTCTACGTACTGTCCGGTCTCTCCCACTCATTACTGCTTGGTCTACCCTGGCTTCAAATACATGAGCCGGTCTTGAATTGGAGTTCGGGAGAGGTGCTCCGCTGGGGTCAGGAGTGTCACAGGACCTGCTTGGTTCCTGTCCGTCCTGCCGTCTTCTCCAGCTAATTTGGCCGGCTTGACGGCACCCTACTGGTCGTACGCTGACGTCTTTGACAAGAAGGAGGCTGAAACGCTACCACCACATAGGCCGTATGACTGTCCTATTGACCTCATCCCTGGTGCTTCACCTCCCCGAGGTTGAATTTACCCCCTGTCGGTGGCTGAGACCAGAGCCGTGTCCGAATACGTTGAGGAGAATCTTGCTAGGGGATTTATCCAGAAATCCACCTCTCCGGCTGGAGCAGGAATCTTCTTTGTCAAGATGAAGGACGGCTCTGTTCACCCATGTATCGACTATAGGGGCCTAAATCAAATCACTATCAAAAATAAGTATCCTCTGCCTGTCATCTGCGAGTTGTTTGACCGCCTCAAGGGTACCAAGGTCTTTACTAAGATCGATCTCCGTGGCGCATACAATTTTATCCGGATTCATTTAGGTGACGAGTGGAAGATGGCATTCAACACCCAGGATGGCCACTACGAGTACCGCATGATGCCCTTTGGACTCCAAGAACTGGTGAATGATATCTTCCAAGATCTTCTGTACTCATGCGTGGTGGTGCATCTGGACAACATCCTGGTGTTCTCTTCTGATCTGCCCTCGCATCGAAGAGATGTTCGACAGGTACTGCAGAGGCTCAGGAAGAATTGTCTGTATGCAAAATTAGAGAAATGCGTCTTTGAACAGACATCTCTTCCCTTCCTGGGATACATAATCTCGGAGACCGGGCTTAAGATGGATCCTGAAAAGGTGTCTGCCATTCTAAAATGGCCCCGACTGGAGGGGTTGAAGCCCAGTCAGCGGTTTTTGGGGTTCGCTAATTATTACCGCCTGTTCATCCCTTACTTTAACTCCCAGACAGCTCCCATCTCTGCTCTGACCTGCAAAGGGATTAACCCAAAGGAATGGACTCCCGAGGTGGAAAACGCCTTTGTATCCTTGAAACAACCTTTCTCCTCTGCTCCGGTGCTTCATCGTCCTGACGGTAACAAGCAGTTCTTCCTGGAGGTTGACGCTTTTTCCTCTGGGGCCGGAGAAGTTCTCACCCAGAAGGCCTCATCCGGGCGAATGGTAACCTGCGGCTTCTTTTCCAAACTCTTCTCTCCCTCGGAGTGCAATTACTCTGTTACGCTCGTGCCCGGACTGACTTGCGTGAGCGTGATTAGTGATCCCACTGTACCATGAACCGAGGAGTTCCTGGAGGGGCGTAACTAACTATCAACCCGATCCGACCAAGGTCGCACGGCGGCTCAGTCGACTCCGTAAACTAAGGAGGAACCGAGCAGAGGGACCAGGTGCTACTCCAGGTCAGACCCCGACCACAGTTGTTGACCCACACCGGGGAATGCAGGAACAGGCAGGTTAGACTGGCATACAGGCAGGTGGGTATTGGCAAGCACGACTGGTATACAGACAGGTGGGCACTGGCAAGCACGGCTGGTATGCAGACAGGTGGGCACTGGCAAGCACGGCTGGTATGCAGACAGGTGGGCACTGGCAAACACGGCTGGTATGCAGACAGGTGGGCACTGGCAAGCACGGCTGGAGTGCAGACAGGGAGATACTGGCAAGCACGGCTGGAGTGCAGACAGGGAGGTACTAGCAGGTTGGAGCGCAGGCTGGATAGGGTCCAGTACAGACTGGGAGACAGGTACAGAGCCACAGATGCGGTAGACAAGCAGAGTAAAGCAAAACCGCCAGAGCGGAGGACAAGGCAGAGCAGAAAGGAACTGCTGGTGCGGTGAGCAAACAGAGCGGAGCGAAAACCGCAGGTGCGGTGGGCAAGGCAGAGCAGAGCGGAACTGCCGGAGCAGTGGACAAGGCAGAGCAGAGAGGAACCGCCGGAGCGGTGGACAAGGCAGAGCAGAATCAAACCGCAGATGAAGGCAGAGGAGAGCGAAACCACAGGTGCGGTGGACAAGGCAGAGCAGAGCGAAACCGCAGGTGCAGTGGACAAGGCAGAGCAGAGTGAAACCGCCGGAGCGGTGGGCAAGGCAGAGCAGAAAGAAGCTGCCGGAGCGGTGGGTAAGGCAGAGCAGAGGGAAGCCGCCGGACCAGTGGGCAAGTCAGAGCAGAGAGAAACTGCTGGCGCATTGAGCAAGGCAGAGCAGAGAGAAGCTGCCGGAGCGGTGGGCAAGTCAGAGCAGAGAGAAGCCGCCGGAGCGGTGGGCAAGTCAGAGCAGAGAGAAACCGCTGGCACGGTGAGCAAGCAGAGCCAAACAGGGCTGAAGGTGCATGCAGAGAGGACAGGGCTCTGTTCACATGGAACAGACTGGAAAATACAGGAAGATGGCTAGAATACAGGAGGAAGATACGGAGGAAGGGAAAAGGGACAAGCAGAACCAGATACACACAAGGTACTTACTATGAAGTAGCGAGTGGACACAAAACTCACAAACAGAAGTACAGAGACAACGACTTGGAGTTAGGTGGAGGTTCAGATACTGCAGGAAAAGGGAAGGTATGGACATAGAGACAAACAGGTAACAGGCTAGGATACAGTTCAGACAGGAGCTGCTACTGCAATGAGATACAAAAACGAGCCTGGGTATACAGCCCCCAGGGTGGCGGAAACAGACTAGAAGTCACAGGTAACAGGCCTGGGTATACAGCCCCCAGAGTGGCGGAAACAGACTAGAAGTCAGAGATAACAGGTCTGGGTATGCAGCCCCCAGAGTGGCGGAAACAGACTAGAAGTCAGAGATAACAAGCCTGGGTATGCAACCCCCAGGGTGGCAGAAACAGACAAGATACAGGACAGGACCTGGCAATTCAGTTGCAAGGACAAACTGAGTGAAGGTGTTGCTCAGGCCCCTCCTTCTGGGTGGAGGGGGTTTAAATATCCAGTGACTCACAGCAATAGGCTGGAGACGCATTAGGGGTGCGCCCACAGCAGCTATAAGAATCAGGAAGTAAACGGGCCTCCGCCCTAAGCAGTCAGTCAAGAGACATGCACACAGCATGAACTCGAGCAAAGTTTGTAGGCTGGACTGACAGGTAAGATTGCGGTCTTGCATAGTTGGAGGTGGTGCATTATGCAAGCACGCCGCCAGGGATGTTACATACTCCATTGGTGATCGAGAACTGCTTGCTATTAAACTGGCATTGGAGGAATGGTGGTTCTTTCTAGAGGGGGCTCTGCACCCTGTGGTCATCTATACGGATCACAAGAATCTCTCCTACTTTCAAATCGCTCAGCGACTCAATCCTCGTCAGGCCAGATGGGCCCTGTTTTTTGCTCGCTTGAACTTCACCCTTCATTACAGTCCAGCAGACGAGAATATTAAGGCAGACGCACTCTCCCTTTCCTTCCTGTCTACCGATCAAGAGGAGGAGCCTCTGCACATCTGTCTCATCTTCCTCCTGGTAAGACCTTTGTGTCAGTTCCAGATAGGAGGAGGGTCTTACTCTGGGGTCATTCTTCCAAACTGGCTGGACATGCCGGTCAGAGGAAGACGCTTCTGTTAATTTCCCAACATTACTGGTGGCTGACTTTGCGCAAAGACGTTGCGGATATTGTCTCTGCTTGCTCTTCTTGTGGCCGTAACAAGACGCCTAAGCAACTTCCAACTTGTCAACTTCTTCCACTTCCCATTCCTTCTGCTCCGTGGCAACACATCACAATGGATTTCATCACACATCTTCCTGTATCGGCCGGTTGTACTGTCATTAAGGTGGTCTCTGACCGCTTCTCCAAGATGGCTCACTTCATTCCCTTGCCAAGTCTTCCTTCTGCGCCAATGCTAGCCAAAGACTTCATCCTTCACATCTTCCATCTCCACGGCCTACCTCTCCATATTGTCTTGGATAGAGGAGTTCAGTTTACTTCACGCTTCTGGAGAGCCACATGTAAGCTGCTGAATGTCGCTTTGGACTTCTCTTCGGCCTATCATCCTCAGTCCAGTGGTCAGGTTGAGCGTATCAATCAGACCCTCACTAGTTTCCTTCGGCATTTCATCAACGCTCACCATAGTGACTGGGTGGAGCTCCTACTTTGGGCCGAATTTTCCTTTAGCGGGCGTAAAGGGGGGGGGTACTGTAGCGCCGGCGTCTCTGCCTCCTGCCCGGCAGAGACGCCGACCCCCTTACTGCCGCGGCTCTGCTCCAGCATTCTCTGCTCCTCTGGCTGTGTGTGCCCGGGCTGCTGTGCTTAGGGCGTGCGCTCCCTGCTTCTTAAAGGGGCCGCGCGTGCCGTCCTAATATGTCCCTGGCCAATGGCTAGAGGACAGCTGATATGTTAGGCACCTCCTCCAAAATGGAGGTGCCTGTGCAATGTTGTAGTTTGTGTACTCTCTCCAGCCCTCAGGTCCCAGTGCTGCCTGCCAGCCTGTCTATTGGCCGTGCCCGCCAGCCTGCCTATCTGCCGTGCCCGCCCGCCTGTCTATCAGCCGTGCCCGCCAATCAGCCTGCCAGTTGAGCCTGTCCGTCAGTCAGCTCCATCCACCTGCCTAACAGCCGTGCACATCTGTCTGCCCATCTGTCGTGGCAGTCCGCTTTGGCTATCAGCCCAGTGGGAGTCACCTGCTCTCACACAAGGTCGGTCCCAGAGTGGCACCTGGTTCACCTTCCTGGTCCCTCATTGGTTCACGGAGTCGATTAAGCCGCCATGTAGTCAGGGTCGGTCCGGGGAGGCACATAGTTACGCCCCTCTGGTCCCTCCTTGTACAACGGCCCAGTGATTCCACCATCCGGACCCATAACAAAAATGCCTTAAAACATTCTCTCTCTCTCATTATTCTGGCATTTGGCAAATATTAAAAATTATGGTAATCCTAATTGACCTAAAACGGGAAAGGTTTATTCTAATTTCATGTCAGATATTGAGAAAAACATGCATATGTGTCTTTTTGTATAGTGTATGTAAACTTCTGCTTTCAACTGTATATATGAAGGGACAGTACAGAGATATTTCCAATGATCTTTTTACACCTAGGCCTGCAACAGGGACATGGGGACATCATCTACGTCTAGAACAGGGATGTCAAACTCAAACACACAAAGGGCAAAATGAAAAACTTGGACAAAGACGCGGGCCAACCAGTATACAGTATAATGGGCCCCACATAGTCCTCCATACAGAATAATTGGCCCCACATAGTCCTCCATACAGTATAATGGCCCAAAATAGTCCTCCATACAGTATTATGGGCCCCACATGGTCCTCCATACAGAGTAATGGCCACACATAGTCCTCCATACAGTATAATGGCCCAACATAGTCCTCCATACAATATTATGGGCCCCACATGGCCCTCCATACAGAATAATTGTCTCACATAGTCCTCCATACAGAATAATGTTCCCCACATAGTCCTCCATACAGAATAATGGGCCCACATAGGTGTGGTAGTTCTGGTGTCGCGGACCAAGGAAAACCACCCGGAGGTCCAGATTTGGCCCACGGGCCAGAGTTTGACATGTATGGTCTAGAAGGTTTAATCATCATCACAGATGGCGATTCTTTTTTGTAAGAGCAGTGAGATTATGGAACTCTCCGCCACATGATGTTGTAATGGTTGATTCACTACAAAAATACAAGGAGGACCTAGATGCTTTTCTTGAAATATATAATTTTACAGGTTATGGGTATTAGAGTCTGTGATGGGGCGTTTATCCAGGGAATTAGTCTGACTGCCATATTAGTTTCTGCCCCACAGGGTTTTTGCCTTCCTCTGGATCAACATGTTAGTCTATAGGTTGAACTCGATGAACTTATATCTATCTTCAACCTAAAAAACGATGAAACTCCAAATTCTGCTCTGCTGATGCATAAAACAGAAAACGATCCTCTGATCCTAAACAGAGCAGCATTTGCAGTATCACATCACTAACCTGTCAGCAGCAGGCAACAAACATAACTCTGCTCTGCTTAGTAATTACAAGCTCTGTTGTAGAGAAGAGCGGCAGAGTTGAACTCTGCTATAAATCAGCTAACAACGATGTAAAATCACATAAGCAACTACAGTGATGTAATGGCAGAAGATATTCCAGAAGAATTGACAGATTCCCTTTGTTGGTTGGGAAGATTTCTTGTTCTGTATCCTGTCCTGTATAATCAATAACTCAAGTTTGGGAAAATAATAAAGATGTTTAATAACAAGAAAAATAAGATAACAATAAGACAATTCAATTAACAATTTCACAATAGAACCTTTCTTCAATGTCCTCTAATTGGAGAAAATACAAATACAAGTAGAAGTATACTTAGCAACAATCCTTCGAGAGAGAGAGAGAGAGAGAGAGAGAGAGAGAGAGAGAGAGAGGAGAGGAGAGAGAGAGAGAGAGTCTTGACTCTACTTCATTTATACTAAAGATTTCACATCCACACCCACATACAACCCACGACTCCGCCCTTCTTCTCCGATATCTTCTGTGGCAAATATATCCAATCATCTTCAGGGTAGTATGAACATTGTCATTGGCTGCATTGGTCAACACCTTCCTGCAGATGACACCCTCGTACTTCTGGAAGAAAGTCCTTGTGTAGGACAGGTTCAACTCCATTTGGGCTGGCTCCAAGATGTCCATCAAAAGCATTGTGTACCAATATACATATCCATAGGCCAGAGACAGGATTTCTATCTCAGGAGCAATGGTATACAATCCAAATCCACAGGGGCAGTGTACATATGTAGATTACAATAGGTGACCAACAGGATCTGCATTCAAGATCACCACAGAAGGTGTGTGTACCTGTATCATCCAAGAGGCTGGAGGGCCCATTCTCATTCCGTATGTACAGTACAGACCAAAAATTTGGACACACCTTATTTAAAGATTTTTCTGTATTTTCTTGACTATGAAAATTGTACATTCACACTGAAGGCATCAAAACTATGAATTAACACATGTGGAATTATATACTTAACAAAAAAGTGTGAAACAACTGAAAATATGACTTATATTCTAGGTTCTTCAAAGTAGCCACCTTTTGCTTTGATGACTACTTTGCACCCTCTTGGCATTCTCTTGATGAGCTTCAAGAGGTAGTCACCGGAAATGGTTTTCACTTCACAGGTGTGCCCTGTCAGGTTTAATAAGTGGGATTTCTATCCTTATAAATGGGGTTGGGACCATCAGTTGTGTTGTGCAGAAGTCTGGTGGATACACAGCTGATAGTCCTACTGAATAGACTGTTAGAATTTGTATTATGGCAAGAAAAAAGCAGCTAAGTAAAGTAAAACGAGTGGCCATCATTACTTTAAGAAATGAAGGTCAGTCAGTGGGAAAAATTGGGAAAACTTTGAAAGTGTCCCCAATTGCAGTTGCAAAAACCATCAAGCACTACAAAGAAACTGGCTCACATGAGGACCACCCCAGGAAAGGAAGACCAAGAGTCACCTCTGCTTCTGAGGATAAGTTTATCCGAGTCACCAGCCTCAGAAATCGCAGGTTAACAGCAGCTCAGATTAGAGACCAGAGTGATAGGGTGCTACGCCAGATGACCTGGCCTCCACAGTCACCAGACCTGAACCCAATCGAGATGGTTTGGGTTGAGCTGGACCGCTAAGCATCTCTGGGAGCTCCTTCAAGATTGTTGGAAGACCATTTCTGGTGACTACCTTTTGAAGCTCATCAAGAGAATGCCAAGAGTGTGCAAAGCAGTCATCAAAGCAAAAGGTGGCTACTTTGAAGAACCTAGAATATAAGACATTTTCAGCTGTTACACACTTTTTTGTTAAGTATATAATTCCACATGTATTAATTCATAGTTTTGATGCCTTCAGTGTGAATGTACAATTTTCATAGTCATGAAAATGCAGAAAAATCTTTAAATGAGAAGGTGTGTCCAAACATTTGGTCTGTACTGTAGATGCAACCTTTACTGTATCACTAAAACAAAGGACATCACACAAAGAACACCGGCCTTCTCGCCTATCAGGTTCACAACCCTGTATCTAGTTTTTCTTGATAGAGTCCTGGAAATATCCAGCACTCATAAATCCAATACAGAGTTCAGTCATTCCTATGATATATATATATATATATATATATATATATATATATATATATTGTACCTGTTGGCCTCCAACATGCCCCCTTTGTGTCTGAATGACACATAACCTTTAAGGAGCCACAAATCCAGAATCCTCTTCGCCACAATAGTTGATTCTTCTTCTTAGGGCAAGGAGTCTTCTAACACATTCACTCATCACTTGCCAACATTCACTCCAAAAAAAAATTGACTTTCTAATAGCTTGATTTCTAATAGGACATTGAAGGAGGCATATAAACAAAATACACATCAAATTATACATATGATCCTCACATCACACAAAAAATCATTTAGACTAACCAACAAACAATAACATAATTTGTGAGAGAATATCCATTTTAACTAGTATTTTCCTATAGGTTTCGCTTTGGAATCAAACAATCTTTCTTACTGAGCCCTCTTCTGCCACAGTTCTCACATATTACAATTTCTTCTAATTCAATGGGAATTTGTACATTTGTGTCACATGATGCAATTTTGACATTGGCTTGTTCTTCTATAGTTAAACTCTGTACCCTTTTATATAGGTAACGGGTTACACAGCACATGTATACTTGAAAAAATAATAGAAAATTACAGAAAGAACAAGTAATATGACAATTGGGTGGATTAAATAATTCCGTATGCCATTTGCCGCATTTAAATGACCAAATATTAACTCCCACCAATAACCCTTGTGTAACGGGTCTGGGAGGCGGAACCTCTGAGCAACTATACAAGGGGGTGGTCCTTGTAAGGAAGCGGGTGGCTCCCAGGGAAGACGGGCAGGTAGTCACGGCAAGTGACAGGGACAGTCTCTGGGTAGAAGGGCAGGTAGTCACGGCAAGTGACAGGGACAGTCTCTGAGTAGAAGGACGGGTACTCACGGCAAGTGACAGGGTCAGTCTCTGGGTAGAAGGACGGGTTCTCACGGCAAGTGACAGGCACAGTCTCTGGGTAGAAGGACGGGTTCTCACGGCAAGTGACAGGGACAGTCTCTGGGTAGAAGGACAGGTGGCTGGTGAGCGCTCCCAGGTGAGCGGGCGAGAGTCTTTGGACAGGCAGGTGGTCACGGCAAGTGACGGCAGAGCCTCCAGGTAGGCTAGCAGACAGGTAGCAGGTGAGCGCTCCCAGGTGAGCAGGCAAGAGTCTCTGGACTGGCAGGTGGTCACGGCAAGTGACGGCAGAGCCTCCAGGTAGGCTAGCAGACAGGTAGCAGGTGAGCGCTCCCAGGTGAGCAGGCAAGAGTCTCTGGACAGGCAGGTGGTCACGGCAAGTGACGGCGGAGCCTCCAGGTAGGCTAGCAGACAGGTAGCAGGCGAGCACTCCCAGGTGAGCGGGCAGGCTGGTCCATAGACAGACTGACAGGTGTCGGAAGGCAGACCGTCGGACCGCAGGCTTGCAAGCAGGTAAACGGATATCAGGCAGGTATCAAGCAGGAATCTGGCAGGTGACTGGCAGGTAACAGGCAGAAATCTGACAGGTGACTGGCAGGTAACTGGTAACGGGACCTGAGGGCTTAAGCAGAGTGAAGGCTTTGCAACAACATTGCTCGGGCACCTCCATTTTGGAGGAGGTGCCTTATATATGGTGTGGTCCTCCGGCCATTGGCCGGGGAATCCTTAGGATGGCGCGCGCGGCCCCTTTAAGAGAGGGGGAGCGCGCGCGCGCCCTAAGCACAGTGGCCAGGAAGCAGCGCGCACTGCCAGCAGAGCGGGAGGAGGACGCCGGGCACGGAGTGGAGAGGTGAGGGGAACAGCGTCCCTGCCTAACAGGAGGCAGGGACGCCGACGCTACAGTACCCCCCCTTTAGGCCCCCCCTTTTTTAGGCCAGGCAGAAATTTATCAAGGATGAGAGGGGCATGGATGTTCTCCCGGGGCTCCCACGTTCTCTCCTCAGGACCAAACCCCTTCCAATCTACCAGAAAAAAGGTTTTTCCTCTCACCCTTTTGGTGGCCAGAATGTTCTCTACCTCAAACTCGTTTTCAGCGGAAACCGGAGCAGGAGGCGTACCTGTAGACTTGGAAAAAGAGTTAAGTACCACGGGTTTGAGGAGAGATACATGGAAGGAGTTAGGGATCCGCAAGTTGGCCGGGAGTTTCAATTTATAGGCCACTGGGTTGATTTGTTTGATAACTTCTAGTGGGCCGATGAACCGAGGCCCTAACTTGTAGGAAGGAATCTTGAGCCGGACATACTTGGACGAGAGCCAGACTTTATCTCCAGGACGGAATTGTGGAGGATCCAGGCGTTTTTTGTCAGCGTGTTTTTTCATCCGCTCGGACGACTGAAGGAGTGCGGATCGGGTACTCTCCCAAATGGAGGAAAATTTGCTAACGAGAGATTCCGCAGCCGGATTGTCCACCGAGGTGGAGACGGGAAATGGGATCCGAGGATGCTGACCGAAGACTACAAAAAACGGGGATTTGGAGGAAGATTCGCTCTCGTGATTATTGTAAGAGAATTCGGCCCATGGCAGGAGATCCACCCAGTCTGAATGGTGGGCATTAACGAAGTGCCGGAGGTAACTGGCCAGGATCTGATTGATCCGCTCCACTTGACCATTGGACTGTGGATGGTATGCGGAGGAGAAGTCCAGGGTGACGTCTAGCAGCTTACATGTGGCTCTCCAGAAGCGTGAGGTGAACTGAACCCCACGATCCGACACGATGTGGAGGGGCAGGCCATGGAGACGGAAGATGTGGCGGATAAAGTCTTTAGCCAGCTCGGGTGCAGACGGGAGGCCTGGCAGGGGAATGAAATGAGCCATTTTGGAAAAACGGTCAGCGACCACCCAAATGACCGTACAACCGGCAGAGACAGGGAGATCTGTTATGAAGTCCATAGCTATATGCTGCCAGGGGGCAGCAGGTACTGGAAGAGGAAGGAGGCGACCGGCTGGCAGGTGTCTCGGAACCTTGTTGCGGGCGCAGGACACACAGGCAGAAACAAAGTCTATTACGTCCTTGTGCAGGGTAGGCCACCAGTAGTGCCGGGTGATAAGCTGGAGGGTCTTTTTCTGACCGGCATGGCCAGCAAGCTTAGACGAGTGACCCCAGTGTAGGATCTTCTCCCGATCAGGTACCGTTACGAACATCTTACCGGGAGGGAGACGATTTAGACTCACGGGGGCCACCTGCATTAGTCTGGCGGGATCGATGATGTGTTTAGGTTCCTCCTCAAGATCAGACACCAGGAAGGATCGGGACAAGGCGTCAGCTTTGATGTTTTTGTCAGCCGGGCGAAAATGAAGAACAAAATCAAAGCGAGCAAAAAACAAGGACCACCGGGCTTGGCGCGGGTTAAGTCTTTGGGCACTCTGTAGGTAAGCCAAGTTCTTGTGGTCCGTGTAAATAATTACCGGGTGAAGAGCCCCCTCGAGCAGGTAACGCCACTCCTCCAATGCCAGCTTAATGGCCAATAACTCTCGGTCTCCTATAGAATAGTTGCACTCGGAAGAGGAGAAGAGTTTGGAGAAGAAGTCGCAAGTTACCATTCTCCCGGAAGACGATTTTTGGGTAAGTACCGCTCTGGCTCCAGAGGAGGAGGCGTCAACTTCCAGGAAGAAATGCTTGTTGCCGTCCGGGCGATGCAGCACCGGGGCGGAAGAGAAAGCCTGTTTTAAGGAAAGAAAGGCTTCCTCAGCTTCGGGCGGCCATTCTCTGGGATTAGTGCCCTTACGGGTGAGCGCAGAGATTGGGGCAGTCCGGGAAGAGAAGTGCGGTATGAAGAGGCGGTAGTAGTTGGCGAAGCCCAGGAACCGCTGAATAGCCTTCAACCCCTCTGGTCGAGGCCACTTCTCGATGGCCGACAGTTTCTCAGGATCCATTCGTAGGCCGGTCTGAGAAATTATGTAGCCCAAAAACGGAAGCGAGGTCTGCTCAAAGAGGCACTTCTCATATTTAGCGTAGAGGTGGTTCTGCCTGAGCCTGAGCAGAACCTGACGAACATCCCTCCGGTGTGTGGGGTGATCCGGAGAGAAGACCAAGATGTCGTCCAGGTACACCACTACGCAGGAGTAGAGAAGGTCCCGGAAGATGTCATTGACCAACTCTTGAAAGACGGCGGGAGAGTTACAGAGACCGAAGGGCATTACCAGGTATTCATAGTGGCCGTCCCGGGTGTTGAATGCCGTCTTCCATTCATCCCCCTGACGGATACGGACCAGGTTATACGCCCCACGGAGGTCCAGCTTGGTGAAGATTCTAGCCCCCCTCAGACGGTCAAATAATTCCGGAATGAGCGGAAGGGGGTATTTATTCTTCACCGTGATCTGGTTAAGGCCTCTATAGTCTATACAGGGACGGAGTGAGCCATCCTTCTTTTTGACGAAGAAGAAGCCTGCTCCCGCCAGGGAAGTAGATTTCCGGATGAATCCCCGGGCCAGATTCTCCTCAATATATTCTGACATGGATCGGGTGTCAGCAGCGGACAAAGGGTAAATGCGCCCACGGGGAGGAGTAGCGCCGGGCATCAGGTCGATTGGGCAGTCTCATGGTCTATGAGGGGGTAATGTCTCTGCCTCCTTTTTATTAAAGACGTCCGCATACGACCAATAAGGAGCCGGAAGACCAGGTAGATTGGCTGGAGTAGGAGAAGGACGGACAGGGTGGACGGGAACTAAACAAGTCTTATGGCAGTCCTGTCCCCAGCGAAGGACTTCTCCGGTCTGCCAATCAAGCACGGGTGCATGTCTCTGAAGCCAAGGTAGGCCTAGTAAGAGAGCGTGAGAGAGTCCAGGCAGAACATGAAAGAAGATGCTCTCAGAGTGCAGCATTCCCATCTGCAAGGTTATGGATTCGGTGATGAGTTGGATGGGATGTGGTAAGAGGCCCCCATCCACGGCAGTGACAGATAAGGGTACAGCTAGAGGTTTGGTGGGAATGCGGTATTTCTCTACCAGAGACTGAGAAATGAGATTTCCGGCAGCTCCAGAGTCAAGTTGGGCTAGTTCAAAATAACGGTTCTCCCCGCAGATGATAGAGACCGACAGCAACAGAGATGGAGAGGGTTTACTCTTGTCTAGGACGACCTCTCTGAGCGATCCTAGACACAGGCGTTTCCCGACCTCTCCGGGCAGGAACGGATCCGGTGCTCCTTACTGCCACAGTAGAAGCAGCTCCCCTCGGCACGGCGTAACTCTTGACGGGTTTTGACCATCTTGGTCTGGTCGACCTGCATAGGCTCGGGTGAGTGCGCCGGGGGAGTAGCGGGAGAAGTGACAGGTTTCTGAAAGGTAGAGGCTAGACGTGGAAACCTCCTCTCACGGGTGACCTCTTTGGAGCGTTCCTGGAACCGGATGTCAATCCGGGTGGCAAGAGTTATTAAGTCGTCGAGAGTGGTAGGTATGTCCCGACCGGCGAGTTCATCTTTAATACGGCCGGACAGACCCTCCCAAGAGACAGACACCAGGGCGTCGTTATCCCAGGCCAGCTCCGAAGCAAGGGTACGGAACCGTATGGCATATTGGCCCACGGTGAGATTTCCTTGATGGAGGCGTAGCAGAGATGATGCGGATGAGGTCTTCCGTCCGGGTTCGTCGAAGACTTTCCGGAAAGCCGTGAGAAAGGCTTGCAGGTTGGACACCAGGGGGTCTCCTCTCTCCCATAGAGGATTTAGCCAAGCCAGTGCCTCCCCCGTGAGATGGGACATGATGAAGGCTACTTTGGCCCGGTCGGAGATAAACTGGTGGGACAGGAGTTCAAAGTGCAGGGTGCACTGGTTTATGAAGCCCCGAGCTTGAGCGGGGTCGCCTCCGAAGCGTGGAGGTGCAGAAAGCCGGGGTCCGGGGCAGGAAGCCATGGTATTGGTGGGCAGCGGCACTGCCGGGCTGCGAGTCATGACACTGGCGGTGGTTGCTGGTGGAGCAGTCAGAGTGTCCAGGCGAGAGTTGACATTCTGCAGATGACTCAGGATGGACTCCTGTTGGGACCTCTGACGGGACAGTTCATGACATAGGTCCGAGAGCGAGGGAGCTTGGGTGCCACCGGGTTCCATGGCCCGAGCAAACTGTAACGGGTCTGGGAGGCGGAACCTCTGAGCAACTATACAAGGGGGCGGTCCTTGTAAGGAAGCGGGTGGCTCCCAGGGAAGACGAGCAGGTAGTCACGGCAAGTAACAGGGACAGTCTCTGGGTAGAAGGGCAGGTAGTCACGGCAAGTGACAGGGACAGTCTCTGAGTAGAAGGACGGGTACTCACGGCAAGTGACAGGGTCAGTCTCTGGGTAGAAGGACGGGTTCTCACGGCAAGTGACAGGGACAGTCTCTGGGTAGAAGGACAGCAGGCAGGTGGCTGGTGAGCGCTCCCAGGTGAGCGGGCGAGAGTCTTTGGACAGGCAGGTAGTCACGGCAAGTGACGGCAGAGCCTCCAGGTAGGCTAGCAGACAGGTAGCAGGTGAGCGCTCCCAGGTGAGCAGGCAAGAGTCTCTGGACTGGCAGGTGGTCACGGCAAGTGACGGCGGAGCCTCCAGGTAGGCTAGCAGACAGGTAGCAGGTGAGCGCTCCCAGGTGAGCAGGCAAGAGTCTCTGGACAGGCAGGTGGTCACGGCAAGTGATGGCAGAGCCTCCAGGTAGGCTAGCAGACAGGTAGCAGGTGAGCGCTCCCAGGTGAGCAGGCAAGAGTCTCTGGACAGGCAGGTGGTCACGGCAAGTGACGGCGGAGCCTCCAGGTAGGCTAGCAGACAGGTAGCAGGCGAGCGCTCCCAGGTGAGCGGGCAGGCTGGTCCATAGACAGACTGACAGGTGTCGGAAGGCAGACCGTCGGACCGCAGGCTTGCAAGCAGGTAAACGGAAATCAGGCAGGTATCAAGCAGGAATCTGGCAGGTGACTGGCAGGTAACAGCCAGGAATCTGGCAGTTGACTGGCAAGTAACTGGTAACGGGACCTGAGGGCTGAAGCAGAGTGAAGGCTTTGCAACAACATTGCTCGGGCACCTCCATTTTGGAGGAGGTGCCTTATATATGGTGAGGTCCTCCAGCCATTGGCCGGGGAATCCTTAGGACGGCACGCGCGGCCCCTTTAAGAGAGGGGGAGCGCTCGCGCCCTAAGCACAGTGGCCGGGAAGCAGCGCGCGCTGCCAGCAGAGCGGGAGGAGGACGCCGGGCATGGAGTGGAGAGGTGAGGGGAACAGCGTCCCTGCCTAGCAGGAGGCAGGGACGCCGACGCTACACCTTGGCATTATTTTCTAATAGATGGGTAACTTCCTTTAGTTCATTTTGGTCAAGATGTAATAGAATTGTGGCATTTGCCTTTTCTTGATTAAGCTTCATCAATAAATATTCATCCTTATTAAATTTTACCAACCACTCTCCAAGTTCTTTTCCAATTCCTAGGCTTAAGGCTTGCAAATTAACTGGAGTGTGATATTTCAGATCAATTGACAAATTAGCAATAGTAGGAATTGCATAAACCGAGTTGGGTGTCTTGATTTCTGTAACCCCACTAAGAGTGCACCATGCGCCCCTGGTTACAGATGTCATTACAGAACAATGTTGTGTTGTTATAGATACATTGGTGGTATTTAGGAGGAAGAAACAAACTCTTTGATGCCCTAGATAGAAGATTGGTGCTTTGTCTTTTGAGATTGATTCCCCATCTAGAATACACGTGGATGAATTACTCCAGCATTTGTCCTCAACCAACTTAAACTGTCCTGGCGTACAGTACAGACCAAAAGTTTGGACACACCTTCTCATTTAAAGATTTTTCTGTATATTCTTGACTATGAAAATTGTACATTCACACTGAAAGCATCAAAACTATGAATTAACACATGTGGGATTATATACTTAACAAAAAAGTATGAAACAACTTAAAATATGTCTTATATTCTAGGTTCTTCAAAGTAGCCACCTTTTGCTTTGATGATTGCTTTGCACACTCTTGGCATTCTCTTGATGAGCTTCAAGAGGTAGTCACTGGAAATGGTCTTCCAACAATCTTGAAGAAGTTCCCAGAGATGATTAGCACTTGTTGGCCCTTTTGCCTTCACTCTGCGGTCCAGCTGACCCCAAACCATCTCGATTGGATTCAGGTCGGTGACTGTGGAGGCCAGGTCATCTGGCGTAGCACCCCATCACTCTCCTTCTTGGTCAAATAGCCGTTACATAGCCTGGAGGTGTGTTTGGGGTCATTGTCCTGTTGAAAAATAAATGATGGTCCAACTAAACGCAAACCGGATGGAAAAGCATGCCGCTGCAAGATGCTGTGATAGCCATGCTGGTTCAGTATGCCCTCAATTTTGAATAAATCCCCAACAGTGTCAGCAGCAAAGCACCCCCACACCATCACACCTCCTCCTCCATGCTTCACGGTGGGAACCAGGCATGTAGAGTCCATCCGTTCACCTTTTCTGTGTCGTACAAAGACACGGTGGTTGGAACCAAAGATCTGGACCGCAGAGTGAAAGCAAAAGGGCCAACAAGTGCTGAGCATTGCTTAGCACTTGTTGGCCCTTTTGCCTTCACTCTGCGACGCCTTCACTGTGCCAAGCAGAAAAAGTGCCATTGTCCATCATTAATGGACTGTACTGCTAACTTAATGTTAGTTGATAATTCCATTTGTCCTTGTGTACAGACTAGAGCCCAAGACATATTTCTACCTCTTGTCAGTGTATCTTCCATTAATTCTTTAAAGTGTTGGATAAAATCTTTCGCTACCCCGATATAAGTGTTTACATGATCTTGTTGTAAATTGTTAATTATATCATTGATTTTTCTTTGTACTTCAAAACCTTTCTTGCTATTGGTTGCTATGTCTACAAGTTTTGTCCTTAAACTACTGATATCAGGTTTGTTAATTACACCCATACCTGTTCCTAATCCTCCCAACAGTGTGCTGAAAGTATCCATTCGTCCTCTGTTATTCCTCAAATTCCCGTAAATAGTTTATGATGGTGTTTTATCCGATTTTCTGCATTTTTAGTGGTAAACCACCGATATAGTGCATGTACATGATTTAGTGTATATCCTGCACAAATTGGGTAGTAGTTCTTTATCAACCATAGAGAGATATTAACTTTCCAAGTAACAAATGCATATTGAACGTCACTAGCAATGGTTTGAGTAGAATCTAGGTTGACCTGTAAAGGGTGGCCTTCTTCTAAGTACATTGTCCGTTGATTGCTGTCAGATTCATTGGTCATGCATGGTTTGATATGATCTGGAGCGGCATCAATAATGTGCATCTCACCTACAGTGCTGGCCAAAAGTATTGGCACCCCTGCAATTCTGTCAGATAATACTCAGTTTCTTCCTGAAAATGATTGCAATCACCAATTCTTTGGTATTATTCTCTTCATTTAATTTGTCTTCAATGAAAAAACACAAAAAGAATTGTCCTAAAGCCAAATTGGATATAATTCCACTCCAAGCCTAAAAAAGGGGGTGGACAAAAGTATTGGCACCCTTTGAAAAATCATGTGATGCTTCTCTAATTCGTGTAATTAACAGCACCTGTAACTTACCTGTGGCACCTAACAGGTGTTGGCAATAACTAAATCACACTTGCAGCCAGTTAACATGGATTAAAGTTGACTCAACCTCTGTCCTGTGTACTTGTGTGTACCACATTGAGCATGGAGAAAAGAAAAGACCAAAGAACTGTCTGAGGACTTGAGAAACCAAATTGTGAGGAAGCATGAGCAATCTCAAGGCTACAAGTCCATCTCCAAAGACCTGAATGTTCCTGTGTCTTCCATGCGCAGTGTCATCAAGAAGTTTAAAGCCCATGGCACTGTGGCTAACCTCCCTAGATGTGGACGGAAAAGAAAAATTGACGAGAGATTTCAACGCAAGATTGTGCGGATGGTGGATAAAGAACCTCGACTAACATCCAAACAAGTTCAAGCTGCCCTGCAGTCCGAGGGTACAACAGTGTCAACCCGTACTATCCGTCGGCGTCTGAATGAAAAGGGACTGTATGGTAGGATACCCAGGAAGACCCCACTTCTTACCCCGAGACATAAAAAAGCCAGGCTGGAGTTTGCCAAAACTTACCTGAGAAAGCCTAAAACGTTTTGGAAGAATGTTCTCTGGTCAGATGAGACAAAAGTAGAGCTTTTTGGGAAAAAGCATCAACATAGAGTGTACAGGAAAAAAAAAGAGGCATTCAAAGAAAAGAACACGGTCCCTACAGTCAAACATGGCGGAGGTTCCCTGATGTTTTGGGGTTGCTTTGCTGCCTCTGGCACTGGACTGCTTGACCGTGTGCATGGCATTATGAAGTCTGAAGACTACCAACAAATTTTGCAGCATAATGTAGGGCCCAGTGTGAGAAAGCTTGGTCTCCCTCAGAGGTTATGGGTCTTCCAGCAGGACAATGACCCAAAACACACTTCCAAAAGCACTATAAAATGGTTTGAGAGAAAGCACTGGAGACTTCTAAGGTGGCCAGCAATGAGTCCAGATCTGAATCCCATAGAACACCTGTGGAGAGATCTCAAAATGGCAGTTTGGAGAAGGCCGCCTTCAAATATCAGGGACCTGGAGCAGTTTGCCAAAGAAGAATGGTCTACAATTCCAGCAGAGCATTGTAAGAAACTCATTGATGGTTACCGGAAGCGGTTGTTCGCAGTTATTTTAGCTAAAGGTTGTGCAACCAAGTATTAGGCTGAGGGTGCCAATACTTTTGTCCGGCCCTTTTTTGGAGTTTTGTGTGAAATGATCAATGATTTGATTTTTGCTTCATTCTCTTTTGTATTTTTTCCTTGCAAGCAAATTAAATGAAGAGAATAATACCAAAGAATTTGTGATTGCAATCATTTTCAGGAAGAAACTGAGTATTATCTGACAGAATTGCAGGGGTGCCAATACTTTTGGCCAGCACTGTATTTCTATTTCTGGTGTTCCACATGCCCAATAACCAACCATTTCTCTATAGGATTTATATGGTTTAGATAGTGAACCAATTATATAATTTTGCCCTTGCTGAACTGACTTCTTAATCTCTGTGGCATCTCCAATGCATGCCTCACAATATGTGAAGATGATCCTTTTTGGCCTGAACATTGGGTGTATATTATTATGCCAATATATACCACATACAAACTAATATTCTCCTTCTTTTAAGTTGTCACTAAAGGACCCATAATCTATCCCCTTTTGCTCATTTATTTTGGGTAACTTATACTCTTCCCCCAACCAGTACACAGTTTCATTTACATATAATGTAGCCATCATAAATGGTTGCAGTGATCTTGGATCTATATTTTGTACACCTTCCATATATGTTAACCTCTGGGTACTAGAACTATGATTGACTCTCCCAAATGAAAAGACAACACTATACTGATTGCTGGGACCCTGATAATATCTCCCAGTTACCTTTTTACCCTCTGGTATCAGTCTCACTGTCCAACCTTTAACACTATTCTCTTTATAGTTAGAATCTGCATCAATGTTTATGTCTGGGTGTGTAAATCATATGTTCCCATATCTCTCGTTAGGTAATATACTCTGATCGATATCTCCAGAGTGTTCAATGTGAGTTGATTCCACAGCATTGATGATCCCAATTGACAACAAAATTGGTGCAATTCTCATATACAGAATCCAGAAATTTCCATCTTTTAATTCACGTTTCATTTGGGATCCTGGAAAACAAGAACAAGAGCGGCATCAAATTCTTATCAGTTATATCCGTTTACACTGATCTGCATGAACCCACTTTTCTATATCCCTTCTCTTCATGCATTTGACGCTTTTCTTCTCTACTCGTTTAACTTTTACCACTTGTTCACTCAGCGTCACAGTTACCACATAAGGTCCTGTCCCATTTGCATCCCATGAAGATTTGGGTACAAAATTCTTTACCATAACCCTGTCACCTAGTTGTAATTTTATTGATTGGTGGCTTGCCTGGTTCTTCCTTTGCCTTTGGAGCCATATTGGCAGCTGCAAAATGTAAATATTTTTGCACTTGGTCCTGTAACTGAATCAGGAATTTTTCCTTCTCCGCACTTTCTCTCATGGGAGTACTAAGTTTGGGATCTGCAGGATGGCAAAAGTTCATTACTCTATCAGTCATTAATTGATATGGGGTGATTGCAGTGCTCTTTGCATCCGTGCCCCGTATTGCCAGTAGAATTGCAGGCAGGTGACACAGCCAACTATTTCCGGATTGCAACACCATTTTCTTTAATCTCTCTTTTAAAGTCCGATTCATTTTTTCTACCATCCCAGATGATTGCGGATGATATGAGACATGAAACTTCTGTTCTACATTCAATATTTCACACATATTAGTCATGATTTTGCCGGTGAAATGTGTACCTCTGTCTGATTCAATGACTTTTGGGAATCCCCATCTTGAGAAAACTTCCCTCCATAATGCAGTTGCTGCTGTGGTAGCAGTGTCCTTCCTTATGGGCAAAGCTTCCACCCATTTGGAAAAAACATCAACTATCACTAGCAGGTACCGATAACCTCCTGGAGCACTTGGCAAGGGACCAACAAAGTCAATTTGTAATTTCTCCCATGGCCCCTCAGCGAAAGGCACCCTGGAAAGCACAGGTTTTTGTCCCCTTGGCCTAGGGTTCATTTGGGCACAGATTAAACATTCTTGGATAATTTCTGTAATATTAGTTTTCATGTTCTCCCACCAGTACTTGGTTTGAATAAACTTTAAAGTACTGTCAACCCCCATGTGTCCTGTCAATCTATGGTTTTCTTTAGCAATATCCTTTTGGTACTGAGATGGCTCTACAAATTCAGGGTCTTCTGAAGTCTTTCTTAGCTCATCTTGCAGGATATATTTTTGGGGCTTATCTGATGATTTTTCCTTAATTTTGCATTTGATTTGATTCAAAACTGGGTCTTTATCCTGCTCTGTTGCCAAACAAGGTGTAGGTGTTTTAACAACAGGCAAATACTCTAATTCAACCTCATCTTTGTCCTTGTCCTCAAAATCTTGTTCTTCCCAGGCTTGCTTTCCCTCTACATCATAGGAAGTCCACTTTTCTCCTATCATTGCTGCCTCTTTGGCTAATTCATCTACCTTGTTATTACCAACCGTAATTTCGTCACCGCCCTTTTGATGTGCCTTCACCTTTATTATTGCCACTCTTCGTGGTTCTGCACTAGCCCTTTCCCAACTGTTTTTCAAAACTGAACTATGTACTAGTGTCTTACCTGATGCATCACTGAATCCTCTTGTGTGCCATAAAGGCGTGTACTCAGTAAGTGATCTTGTGACATATGCACTATCAGAGAAAATTGTGATAGGCCCTGCACTGAAATGCAAAATTGCTTCCCTCACAGCTTCTAGTTCAGCTCTTTGCACTGAGAATTTCCTTGGGTATTTAATGAGAATTTGTTCATTTGTTTGAGGACACCACAGGGCATTGTCCCTCTTCCCAATACCTTGATCCATCCACCCAAATTTTTAGATCTCCTTTTCCTGTCACTAACCTAAACACTTCCTGTGTCTTGGTCATGTGTAACTCTCCGCAGTCATGTTTTTCCCCTTTGTATTGCATCAATTGTGGCAGGATGTAGTTAGTATCGTGAGTCACTGTGATATTCCTAGGTGTTAAATCTACCAGCCATCTTGCTACCCTTTGAGAAGATACTCCACTGAGTGTTCGCTCCAAGAGCATTTTGATAGGAGTGTGGGGTGTTTGGAGTATGATTTTAGAAAATCCTACTATGTACTCTGTGGATAGTATTGCCCGATGCACTGCCAATAGATTCCTAACACAATCATCAAATCCTATTTCCACAGGACTTAACAACCTTGATAGGTATCCAACAGGAACCCATTTCCCTAGCCTCTCCTGCAGCAGTGCAGCCGTAATTGCTATCACAGAGGCGTGAACCTGTAATGCAAAAGGTAGATCTGGGTTTGGATTGCTCAGAGCAGGTGCTTGAGTGAGGCTGATTTTCAACCTGACAAAAGCTCCTTCATGCTCTTCCATCCATTCAAGTGGGTCAGCTTCTCCCTTGTCACCTTTTCGGAGTTCATAGAGGGGTTTTGCTTTCTTAGCAAATCCCTCTATGAAATCTCTGCAAAATCCGACAAGTCCCCAAAATTGTCTCATTCTTGTTTTTGTGTTTGGCCTAGGCAACTTCCTAATAGTTTCACATTTGTTGGGGTCAGGAATTCTCCCCCCTTTTGAAACTATTACTCCCAAAAATGACACAGACTCTCTCATCAACTGGGCCTTGTTAGGATTAAGTTTGAGGCCTGCCTTCTCAAGGAGTGTTAACAGCTCATTCAACAATGTGTAGTGCTGATCTTTTGTGTCAGTTTGGAGCAGAACGTCATCTACATACTGTACAATGCAGTCAGGTTCTGAGAAAGGTGACAAAATTTCAACCATGCACTTATGAAAGTAGGTAGAACTAGACTTGAATCCTTGTGGCAACCGACAAAATTTTAATTGTTTCCCTTGAAATGTGAATGCAAATTTGTACTGACAGTCAGGGTGTAAAGGAATGGAGAAATATCCATTTTAGATGTCTATTGATGAATACACCGTGGAGGAGGGTTTGAGTGCTGTCATCATGTCAGGCATTTTGGCAACCACATTAGTGACAGGAGGGGAACACTTATTTAAAGCTCTGTAGTCCAATGTCGGACGCCAACCATTTGGTTTCTTAACTGGCCATAGGGGTGCATTATTGGTGGATTGGCATTCCCTGATAACATTTTGAATAAGCAAATCATCCAGTATTCTCTTAATGTAGGGGACTGACTCTGGTGGTATTTTATACTGTCTTTGGGGAGGGGGATCAGGACCCTCTACCATTACTACCATGTTGGACACTTTGCCACATTGGGTTTTTGAATTTGCCCACACATTGTTATGCTGCCCCAAGATGTCAGCCAATATTTCATCATCTGTTCTCAATATCATGGCTGGATCTAAAGATTGAGCACCTTTGATTGAATCAATATCATAATTGTCAGTAACCATTTTTAAACAGTCTTTATACCGTGATCCTCTCCACAACATGCAGTTACATAAATCAAGAATAAGTCCATATTCCTTCATAACATCTGACCCAATAATGGTACCTTCATGTGTTGGTGAAAGATATAAGCCATGCTCAACACATAGGTTTGCCAGGTTTATTGTCACTTGTAAAGATTGTTCTGAAGATACTAATTGTCCTCCAAACCCTCTCAGAAAAATGTGTTTACCACTAGGGTCTTTAACCCCTTTAAAGCCCATGACTACTAATACGCATCTGTGCCCTGGGACTTAAGAGCCTGACCCGTATTAGTACGTCATGGCGATCGCGCGCGCACACAGGCTGTGCGGGCTGATTGTCACAGCTGACACCCGGTACTATGTGCAGGGAGCGGTCCCGCACCGCTCCCTGCACATTAACCCCCGCAATTCTGCGATCGATCTGCGGTGGCTAAGGGGAGGAGATCGGTATACTCACCTCCTCTTCTGGCCTCCAGCGCTGTCTGCCGCGGCTTCCCGGGTGTTGCCATCATGACCCGATGTCGTCATGACAACATCCGGGTCACCAGACAGCAGGAAGATTTTTTGGTCATGCGCAGTGCATGACCAAACTATCTTCTCACTGTGCAGCGCTGACAGCCTGCATAGCACAGGGATGGTGCTCCATCCCTATGCTATGCAGGCGATCAGAATAAAAAAAGTGAAAGTCTCATAGTGGGACAAAGTAAACAAATAAAAAAACTGTCAGAAAGTGAAAAAAAAATGTAAAAAAAATTGTAAAAATATTTAAAAAAAATAAAAAAAATAATCCGCCAAAAATAAAATATAATGTACCCATCAATGAATATTATTATAAAAAAAAACAATAAAAGTACACATATTTGGTATCGCCACGTCCGGAACGACCTGACCTATAAAATTGTCCCACTAGTTAACTCCTTCAGTGAACACGGTTAAAAAAAAAAAAAAAAAAAAAAACCGAAGCAAAAAACAATGCTTTATCATCATACCGCCAAACAAACAATGAAATAACACGCGATCAAAAAGACGAATATAAATAAAAATGGTACCGCTGAAAACGTCATCTTGTCCAGCAAAAAACAAGCCACCATACAGCTCCATCATCCAAAAAATCAAAAAGTAATAGCTCTCAGAACAAAGCGATGCAAAAAAATATTTTTTTCTATAAACTAGCTTTTATTGTGTAAAAGCACCAAAACATAGAAAAACAATATAAATGTGGTACTGCTGTAAACTTACTGACCCGAAGAATAAAGCTACCTTATCACTTTTACCACACGCGGAGTAGAATACATTTTTTAAAAAAAAGCAATTCCTGAATTGTTGGTTTTTGTTTATTCTGCCTCCCAAAAGGTGGAATAGAAAGCGATCAAAAAAATGTCACGTGCCTGAAAATGGCACCAATAAAAACGTCAACTTATCCTGCAAAAAACAAGCCATCATATGACTCTGTCGGCCAAAATATGGAAAAATAATAGCGCTCAAAATATGGCGATGCAAAAACTAGATTTTACAAAAAAATGCATCTTTTAGTGTGTGACAGCTGTCAATCATAAAAACCGATATGATTCTGGTTTCTCTGTAGTCGCACCGACTGGAAGAATAAGGTCGTCTAATCACTTATACCGCACTAGGAACGGCGTAAAAAATAAACGCTAGGGCTGGGGTTGGGGTTAGGATTGTGCTAATGTTAGGGTTGGGGTTAGGGTTGGGCTAGGGTAGGGTTAGGGTTGTTTTTTTTTTTCAAAAGTAAAAAAAAAAAAAAAAGAAAAGATAACGATATGACAACTAGTGTTGAACGCAAGTGCTCGCTACTTGAGTTTGCGTCAGGTGCTCGGGTATGCATTGAGTATCTCGAGTCTCCGCCCCATATGCTTCGCGGCCAAAAAAACCTCGCGGGGATTGCCTGCCATGCACGAGCGATCCCCGCATGTTTTTTTGGGGGTGTCTAATAACCATGAAACATACGGGCTGGGACTCGAGCATTTCACTTGAGCACCCGTGATACATGGTGCATACCTGAGTACCCGATGCAAACTCAAGTAGTGAGCACTTGCGCTCAAGACTAATGACAACTTATTCAATATGATGACCTAATGTTATCAAATTCTGTGTCGTACCTCTGGGTTCAAAATGTTAACTATACCCCTTGATAAAATCCTTGAGGGGTGTAGTTTCCAAAATGGGGTCACTTGTGGGGGGTTTCAACTATTTAGGCACATCAGGGGCTCTCCAAACACGACATGCCGTCAGCCAATTTTGCGTTCAAAAAGTCACACAGTGCTCCTTCCCTTCTGAACTCTGCCGTGCGCCCAAACACTGTATTTTCCCCACATATGGGGTATTGGCGTACTCAGGAGAAATTGCACAAAAGTTTTTGGGGTCCATTTTCTCCTCTTACCCTTGTGAAAATAAAAAAATTGGGGCTAAAACATAATTTTTGTGGAAAAGGTTAGATTTTTTATTTTCATGGCTCCATGTTATAAACTTCTGTAAAGGACTTGGGGGTTCAAGGTGCTCACCACACATCTAGATAAGTTCCCTGAGGGGTCTAGTTTCCAAAATGGTGTCACTTGTGGGGGGTTTCCACTGTTTAGACACATCAGGGGCTCCCCAAATCCAACATGGCGTCCGCTAATTATTCAAGCAAATTTTACATTCAAAAAGTCAAATGGCGCTCCTTCCCTTCTGAACCCTGCCGCGTGCCCAAATAGTGGTTTTCCCCCACATATGGGGTATCTGCTAACTCAGGAGAAATTGCACAACAAACTGCATTGTGCAATTTCTTCTGTTACCCTTATGAAAATGCAAAAGTGGGGGCTGAAACACATTTTTGTGGGAAAAATGTGAAAATTTTATTTTTACGGCTCAATGTTATAAACTTCTGTGAAGCACCTGGGGGTTCAGGGTGCTCACCACACATCTAGATAAGTTCCCTGAGGGGTCTAGTTCCAAAATGGTGTCACTTGTGGGGGGTTTCCACTGTTTAGGCACATCAGGGGCTCCCCAAATGCAACATGGCGTCTGCTAAGTATTCAAGCAAATTTTACATTCAAAAAGTCAAATGGCGGTCCTTCCCTTCCAAACCCTGCCGTGTGCCCAAACAGTGGTTTTTCCCCACATATGGGGTATCTGCGTGCCCAAGGGAAATTGCACAACAAATTTTGGGGTCCATTTTTTCCTGTTACCCCTGCAAAAATAAAAAAAAATTGGGTCTAAAGTAACATTTTTGTGAAAAAAGTTAAATGTTAATTTTTTTCTTCCACATTCCAAAAATTCCTGTGAAGCACCTGAAGGGTTAATAAAGTTCTTGAATGTGGTTTTGAGCACCTTGAGGGGTGCAGTTTTTAGAATGGTGTCACTTTTGTTTTTTTTCTGTCATAAAGACCCCTCAAAGTGACTTCAAATATGATGTGGTCCCTAAAAAAATGGTTTTGTAAATTTTGTTGGAAAAATTAGAAATCGCTGGTCAACTTTTAACCCTTATAGCTCCCCAATAAAAAAAAAATTTGGTTCAAAAATTGTGCTGATGTAAAGTAGACATGTGGGAAATGTTATTTATTAATTATTTTGTGTGACATATCGCTCTGATTTAAGGGCATAAAAATTCAAATTTTGAAAAAATTGCAAAATTTTCAAAATTTTTGCCAAATTTCCGTTTTTTTCACAAATAAACGCAAGTGATATTGAAGAAATTTTACCACAATCATGAAGTACAATATGTCACGAAAAAACAATCTCAGAATCAGCGGGATTCGTTGAAGCGTTCCAGAGTAATTACCTGATAAAGTGACAGTGGTCAGAATTGTAAAAATTGGCCTGGTCATTAACGTGCAAACCACCTTGGGTTGTAAAGGGGTTAATCAAATCCAGATTAGTTAAACTGACAGCAGCACCTGTATCCAGTAAAATGTTTGTACGATGGCCCCCTACCGTACCCTGAACACGGGGTCTCCCGCCCTTGTCCCTGCTAAGCTGACTCACCAGGGACAACACTGGGGCCTGACATCCCTATTGTTTTACATAAGGATTTGTTGGAGGTGGGGTCTTTAATTCCTCTGGCTTTTCTGCCAATCTTCCTCAGTTCATCCAGAAGTGGGCCATATAATGTAACTTCAGGAAGACTATGTTCTCCATTCCTTGTATTATTTGGTTCTTGTTTTTGATTTTGCTTCCTATTACTGAAAGGTGTATTATTGATAACTCTTTTACTACTTCTTCATTCTTTCATAGTGTGACCCGTGTAACGACATTGATAACATTTTCCAACAAACCTTACTTTGCCTTCATTTTTGACTGCCTCTGATATCCTCTTTTGGGGCTTGTTGATGACTTGTATCGTGAATCCAATCCTTTAATATATTTACAAAGGCTTGATAGGAATTTGCATCCCTCAAGGCAACCTTTGTTGGATAATCAACAAAAGTGCATTTGGTAGCCATTGAATATAGAAAACTGCTATCATCAGGAGACATGTCAGGGCAGTTATAGGTAGAACGATATAATGTCAAATATTCACTGCAAAAAATAATTGGATCATCTCCTCTATTTAATTTTGCATTTTCTAAGGCATTAGTACCTCTCATATCTCGTCCTCCCATAACTCTCTTTAAGGCTGAGTTCACACGATGCGTTTTTCATGCGTTTCCGCGGCGTTTTTGCAGTTGCGTAAACGCCGCGGAAACGCATGAAAAACGCATGGTAGAAGGGCAGCAATGTTCCCCAATGGAAATCCACATGTGCTGTGCCCATGATGCGGATTTTTCCGGAGCGTAAACGCTGCGGTCAAAAATCCGCAGCATGTCAATTAATTTTGCGGAACCGCTGCTCTTTTGCCGCCATTGACTTGCATTAGACCGCATGGAATCCGCATCACTGTATATGTTGATGCGCATTCCATGCGGTCTAATGTGCGGATGGTACCCGGGTGTGGATGAGAGGACTCTCATCCAGACCCAGGTACCATTAAAAAAAAAAGAATAAAATAAAAAATATATATATTCTCACCTTCTGACGGCCCGCGCTGCGTCCTGCCGGCTTCCCGCGCACTTCGCGGTTGAATGAAGGACCTTCGCTGACGTCAGAGTCATGTGACGGGTCACGTGACGCTGACGTCGGAAGGTCCTACAGTCTTCACTGCCGGCAGCCGGGACCGATGAAGCAGGACACCGGGGGCCATCAGAGGGTAAAGTATAGATTTATTTTTTATTTTTTGACATCACACACTATATAAATCTATGCCGGCTGCATGGATTTATATAGTGTGAAGTTGACAAGCACTTTCCAAGTGATGCTAAAATCGCTTGGGAAGCGCTTGTCAACCCGCATGCGGAAATGAAAGTGAAGACCGCTTCATTTCCGCATGTCCATGGCAGGAAACCGCATGTACAATCTGCATGCGTTTTTTCCTGCCAGAGAGATGCAGAAACGCTCAGGAAAAAATCCTGAGCATTTCTGCATCGTGTGCACATACCCTAATTCCTCCATTCTGTCACTAGCATTTCCCCAATTACATTCAAGATCTGCAGATAATCCTTTGTGAGTTCCTACAGGGGGCTGCAGTTTTTCACAAAGTTGAGATGGGAGCCATACCCGAAGTAAGGCACATGCAGCTCTATTACCCAGACTGTGTTGTGTCACTACTGCCTCTAACTTATTGGAAAGGCTAATGGCTGAGGCTCTTGTATCAAATTTCCCTAATATCCGGCATAAATTTGTCTTATCCTGTATGGAGAGTGTTGTGGATTGGACTAAATTGCTGCTGTTACTAAGCAAATTGTCTCTCCTTTGTCTGCTTCCTCCTGACTCAGGAGTAAAGAGAGAGGAACCATGATCTGGGTTATACTCAGGGTTATCAGCCCTCTTTTCCAATCTCTTTCCTTCTGATCAGCAGACTTGCACATTTGATTACAATAACAATGGTTATTCACTCTAGTACATTCTTGTGATTTCAAGGACATAATACAATGTTCTTTTAGCTCCAATTTTACATTAGCATCATGCAACTGGTTCCTAAGTATTTTCATATCATCATTATACTTTGCTTCTTTTTCTTCTAGCAAAGCAATACTCTGTTCCCTAAGTTTACATCTCTCCTTATACTCCTCCAGCTTATCTTCTAATTCACAATTTTGGTAATTCATATTGTCTACCTCATCCCTTAGATCTTCACACTCACAATTATGATCTTCAGCACTAGCAATAGCCAGACTGACTTCCTGTTCAATTTTGTCTTAATTGAGCTTTCTCTGAATACCAGTGCAATTCCTTTTGTTCTGCAAATCCTTTCATTTTCAACAACATACACAAAACATTTGCTAACTTATTCTTTCTTTGCTTTCTTTTTCGACAATTTACTTTTGTTATCATTCTGCCCTTCACATTGTTTCATTAGGTCATTAAACTGATATGTTAATGCATCATCTGCACAAGTACTAAACTGAACAGAGGCATACTTTTCAATAAATTTACTGACTATTTCCATGTTAATGACTTAATTACTTCCAACTATTTTCACAGAAGACAACAAAAATAAACAAATCAACTTTCCAAACAAAAATTACAAATTAACGAAACACAATACAGAAACCAGTGAATATCACTTCACTAAAACAGGGACTCAGATTGAATATAATCTTTTCCCTCAGGCAATCACTGCCTGAGGGAAACTACAGATCAACTACAGATCCAAGATCCAGGCCAAGAGTGATCTCCTATTGAAGCATTAGGCTATGTGCCCACGTTGCATTTATGAAGCAGAAAATTTCTGCTGCATAAATGCAAGTCCTCTCCCGGAAAAACGCATGCGGAATTCCGCACGCGTTTATCGCGCATTTTTCGTGCGTTTATCACGCGTTTTCCACATGCGGAATTGCCTTGCGTTTTTTATGCATTGAACAAAGGCAATTCCGCTTGCGGAAACGCAAAATTAAATGACATGCTGCGGATTTTTGAACGCGGCATAAACGCTGCGGAAAAATCCGCAGCATGTGCATAGAACTTGCGGAATCCCATTGGGGAACATGGGGTGCGGATATACATGCGTTTTTCAAGCGTTTACGCTGCGGAAATTCCGCAGCATATACGCTTGAAAAATGCTACGTGGGCACACAGCCTAAGGCTACTTCCCCCTAACATGAGATTTAGACTTTTAACCTCTACCTCACTTTCTTCTCAGAGATGTTTGGTTTTACCCTTTAGATCTTACGAGAACTTCAATCAACAGGGTGCTACCCTAACTTTACCGGCGACAATTCAACAAACAAATAAACAATCCACTAAACAAATAGACAAACAGGCCTGAACCTAGCAGAAAGATATTGATAAACATAAAATATAATGCATGTATAAAATCTAATTAAAGGAATGTATGCTTACCAAATAAGCGCGTCCGCTCACTGATGAAGAATATCACAGAACTTCCAGTTAATATCTCAGGCATTTCAGTTTCCACAAACCCGCGTGTCACTTGTCCACCGATAAAATAGTCTCCTTGGGTCTGTCTCCTTGAAGAAGAGGTTTTCTTGCCTGGTCTAGGAACTGGATTTTCTCAAGTTCACATTTTCTATAGTTGGAAGTTTTCACAGTTTATCAGCAACAAAATTTGTGTTTGTTGCATGTTTCCGATTTGGTGATGATTTCACCCTTTGGCTGTGTGCCCACAATGCGTTTTTTAAGCGTTTCCGCAGCGGCAAAAACGCTGCAGAAACGCTTAAAAAATGCATGGTAGAAGGCCTGCCATGTTCCCCAATGATAATCCGCATGTGCTGTGCACATGCTGCGGAAATTTCCGCTGCGGATTATCATTGCGGAAAAAAACGCAGCACTACCAATTATTTTGCGGAAGTGCTGCGTTTTCGCCGCCATTGACTTGCATTAGATCGCATGGATTACGCATCACTCTATATGTAAATGCGCATTCCATGCGTTCTAATGTGCGGATGGTACCCGGGTCTAGAGGAGAGGAGACTCTCCTCCGGACCTGGGTACCATAGAAAACTGTAAAAAAAAGAATAAAATAAAAAATAAATATATACTTACCTTCTGGCGGCCCGCGGTGCGCTCCTCCTTGCTTGCCGGCAGTTCGCGATGGACTGAAGGACCTGCGCTAACGTCATAGTCATGTGACGGGTCACGCGACGCTGACGTCGGCAGGTCCTTCAGTGTACCGCTGCTGGCAGCCAGGACAGAGGGGATCAAGACTGCGGCGGCCATTGGAAGGTAAGTATAGATTTATTTTTTTATTTTTTAACATTCTTTAAGGTCACACTATATAAATCCATGCCGGTTGCATGGATTTATATAGTGTGACCAAGCTGACAAGCACTTTCCAAGTGATGCTAATATCGCTTGGAAAGCGCTTGTCAACCCGCATGCGGAAATGCATGTGAAGAACGCTTCACTTCCGCATGTCCCTGGCAGGAAAAACGCATGTACAATCCGCATGTACAATCCGCATGTACAATCCCATGTACAATCCACATAAGTTTTTTTCTGCCAGGGAGATGCAGAAACGCTCAGGAAAAAATCCTGAGCATTTCTGCATCGTGGGCACATAGCCTTTCAATTGCAAAGGGTAAAATTTGTGTTGAATTCTCTCACAGGCTTGACATGCTGCATAACTAAAAATCTCCAGCAGAGGTCAGTGTGTGCACACAGACTACTTGCTAAGTGTAGATGAGATTTATTTAAGGGGAACCTGTCACCAGAAAAAAACGCTATTAACCTGCAGATATGGGATTACTCTGCAAGTTAATAGCTTTACTAACCTGCCTGTACTTAGCCGAACACTTCGGGGAGAAAATTAACTTGATTCCCCCCTCAGCGTTCCTGTTCAGTCATGTCGGCCAGCGCCTGTTCAGTCGCTGCTCTGAGTATACAGAGCCTCGGCTTTAACGCCGCAGGCACAGTTATAACCATCGCTCTGTATGCTCAGAGCGGTGACTGAGCCAGCGCCGGCTGACATGACTGAACAGGAATGCTGCGGGGGGAATCAAGTTAATTTTCTCCTTGCAGCGTTTGGCTAAGTGCGGGTGCCGGGCAGGTTATTAATGCTATTATTTTGCAGAGTAACCCCATATCTGCAGGTTAATAGCATTTTTTCTGGTGACAGGTTCCCTTTAAAGCACCACTCCAGTGGGTTTTTTATTGCAGCCCTGGAGTGGTGCTTCTAATGTAAGTCTCATACTTATCCACCGCCATCTTCACCTTTTATCACCACTGCTCCTGTCCGTCTCCAGCAGTTTGTGACTTGCTGGATCCATCCAGTATTTGCTGGGAGAGCCGGAGATCACTAAACAATGAAAGTCTATGAGAGCCTCGTTCTGGCTCTCATAGACTTGCATTCAGCTCTTGTGACCATTACTTCTGCCTCCTGTTGTAAAGATCTTTGTTGTGGTTTGCCCTGAGGAAGAGGTTGTTCGACCTAGAAACTAAATGAAGTTGGGAATAAACTACAATCTATTTCTATTCATCTGAATCCTGTGAATTCTTTACCAGCAGCACAGCACACCCGCACCTCTCTCTTTGCAATCACACATTAACAGTTCCCATTGAACACCATATCAGATACATAGCCAAAAGATTTTTTTAAGCTTGCCACCAGAACAAGTAGACTCTTCTGGCCGGGCCCTGCTCTTCTCTAACCTATTAAACATTTCTTAAAATATCCAAAACTCATTTTAGGTATATTTTTATTTATTTTTCTTTTAAGATAATGTGTTGCATACATTTTTTAAAATGATCAATAATACCGCATACAAGGAACAAATACCACCACAGCATGGCCGGATGACATATTACCACAACATAGTGACCGAATAATGCCACATACAAGGAACAAATACTGCCACACCATGACCAGACCACATATTACCTCCACATAGTGACCGAATACTACAATACTGATCATTAATAAAAAAACACAATACTAATATTACCATAATTGCCATTATACACAGGACCTCTGTACATAGTATACCGTGTTAGTGTCAGTGTACAGGTAATACAGTTACTCACCGGTGACATTACTCACAGGAGCTCTGTATATAATGTCAGTGTACAGGTAATGCTGAGATCACTGGTGACATTATACACAGGAGCTCTGTATATAGTATACAGTGTATAATGTCAGTGTACAGGTAACACACTGACTCACCAGTGACATTATACACAGGAGTTCTGTATATAGTGTCAGTGTACAGGTAATATAGTAATCACTGGTAGTGTTGAGCGAGCATGCTCGACACTGCTCGTTACTCACCCGAGCATCTCACTATTCGGGATGTTCGGCGAGCACCGAGCATTTCCGGGTTACTCGGGTGGGAGCTCGGGTCTCCACCCTGCACGTTTGGCGCTCTTTACAGAGCCAATGAACATGCAGGGATTGCCAGCCAGTCACTGTAATGCCGCAGCCATGTTGTTTGTGGGCATTACAGTGATTGGCTGGCCGCACAGCGTCACCTCGAGTATTGAAAACCGGGCGCCGCCATTTTGAACACAGTCACTCCGGATCAGCCAGTGTAGGGTCAGTGCTGCTGAGCTAGGGAGAGATTTATACTCCAAAATAGTTAGTGTAGGGTCTCTAAAGCCTGCGAAATCAAACAAACAGTCCTTCTCAGGACTAATATCCATCCCAGATATCAGGCAGGCAGGCAGGCTGTATAGGAGACGCAGTGGTTATACCAGCAAACTCTGCATTACAGTCCTGTGTGCTCCTGTTCGTCAAATTGCTAGACTTATCCCCCAGTCTCAGGGGCCAGGAAAAATCCTTTTTTTTTTCATCTAAATCCTTTTTTTTTCCCTCAGTCAAACTGTACAAATAGGCGTCCTATTAACCTTTTGGTCCCCCCCACCCCCCCCTAAAAAAAAAATTGAGTGTGTCTGTGACTGTTCAGACACCAGTATATCTGTTTAAAAGAGTCTGGTGTACGCCACATAACTATAACTGTGCTTTTGCAGTTCCACGTGTCAAATCTCTGTATTATCCTTCTTTTGGAATTTTTTGCCGTAAAAAAAAACTAATAGTGTCTCCCTGACTGGTCAGACACCAATATATCTGTTTAAATGAGTCTGGTGTAGGCCAGAGAAATAGAACTGTGGTTTTGCAGTTCCACGGGTCAAATCTCAGTATTATCCTGCTTTTGGCATTTTTTGCCGTAAAAAAAAACTGTAATAGTGTCTCCCTGACTAGTCAGACACCAATATATCTGTTTAAAAGAGTCTGGTGTACACCACATAACTATAACTGTGGTTTAGCAGTTCCACAGGTCAAATCTCTGTATTATCCTGCTTTTAGCCTGTTTTACGTAAAAAAAAACAGTAATAGTGTCTCCCTGTCTGTTCAGTCACAAATATATCTGTTTAAAAGATTCTGGTGTAGGCTAGACAAATAGAACTGTGGTTTTCCTCTTCCACGGTTCTAATCTCCTTTTTATTACCCTTTTTCCATTGATAGTGCGAGTGTAAGCTATTTGACTTCATTTACAATGGGCAAGGCACGTGGCAAGGGACGTGGAACTGGACGTTCTGGTGATGGTGCATGTAGAGGACGGGGCCGTGGCCAAGGTGAAAATGTGCCACAACCAACAGCCACATCTTCTCGCTCCCACTTCTTGACCGAATTACTAGGGAAGCACACTGCAACACCAGTATTGCGAACTGATCAGTGTGAACAGGTTATTAATTGGATAGCAGATGTAGCGTCGGCGTCCCTGCCTCCTGCTAGGCAGGGACGCCGTTCCCCTCACCTCTCCGCTCCGTGCCCGGCGGCTTCCTCCCACTCTGCTGGCAGCGCGCGTTGCTTCCCGGCCTCTGTGCTTAGGGCGCGCGCGCGCGCTCCCCCTCTCTTAAAGGGGCCGCGCGCGCCGTCCTAAGGAGTCCCCGGCCAATGGCCGGAGGACTTCACCATATATAAGGCACCTCCTCCAAAATGGAGGTGCCCGAGCAATGTTGTTGCAAAGCCTTTCAACTCTGCTTCAGCCCTCAGGTCCCGTTACCAGTTACCTGCCAGTCACCTGCCAGATTCCTGCTTGATACCTGCCTGATACCTGCCTGATATCTGCTTACCTGCTTGCTATCCTGTGGTCCGACAGTCTGCCTACCAGCACCTGCCAGTCTGTCTATGGATCAGTCCGCCTGCGGACCAGGAAGTACCTGCCAGATACCTGCCTGCTAGCCTACCTGGAGGCTCTGCTGTCACTTGCTGTGACCACCTGCTTGTCCAGAGACTCTTGCCCGCTCACCTGGGAGCGCTCACCTGCTACCTGCCTGCTAGCCTACCTGGAGGCTCTGCCGTCACTTGCCGTGACCACCTGCCTGTCCAGAGACTCTTGCCCGGTCACCTGGGAGCGCTCACCTGCTACCTGCCTGCTAGCCTACCTGGAGGCTTAGCCGTCACTTGCTGTGACCACCTGCCTGTCCAGAGACTCTTGCCCGCTCACCTGGGAGCGCTCACCTGCTACCTGCCTGCTAGCCTACCTGGAGGCTCTGCCATCACTTGCTGTGACCACCTGCTTGTCCAGAGACTCTTGCCCGCTCACCTGGGAGCGCTCACCTGCTACCTGCCTGCTAGCCTACCTGGAGACTCTGCCGTCACTTGCCGTGACCACCTGCCTGTCCAGAGACTCTTGCCCGCTCACCTGGGAGCACTCACCTGCTACCTGCCTGCTAGCCCCGTCTAGAGACTCTTACCCTGCTGTCACTTGCCGTGACCACCCGCCTGTCTAGAGACTGTCCCCGTCACTTGCCGTGACTTCCTGCCCTTCTACCCAGAGACTGTCCCTGTCACTTGCCGTGACTACCTGCCTGCCTCCCCTGGGAGCCACCCGCTTCCTTACAAGGACTGCCCCTTTGTATAGTTGCTCAGAGGTTCCACCTCCCAGACCCGTTACAGTTTGCTCGGGCCATGGAACCCGGTGGCACCCAGGCTCCCTCGCTCTCGAAACTATGTCATGAACTTTCCCGTCAGAGGTCCCAACAGGAGTCCATCCTGAGCCACCTGCGTGGGGTTAACTCCCGCCTGGACACACTGACTACCTCTTCGGGACCTGCTTCCAGTCGCACGACTCCTACCCCGGCAGCGCCGCTGCCCATCAATTCCATGGCAACTCTTCCCAGTCCTCGCCTCACCGCCCCGGCTCGTTTTGGCGGAGATCCCGGACAGGCACGGGGCTTCATTAACCTGTGTACTCTGCACTTCGAACTGCTGGCACACCAGTTTTCCACCGACCGAGCCAAAGTAGCCTTCATCATGTCCCATCTCACGGGAGAGGCGCTGGCTTGGTTAAATCCTCTATGGGAGAGAGGAGACCCCCTGGTGTCCAACCTGCCAGCCTTTCTCACGACTTTCCGGAAGGTCTTCGACGAACCAGGACGGAGGACCTCATCCGCCTCATCTCTGCTACGCCTCCGCCAAGGAAGTCTCACCGTGGGCCAATATGCCATATGGTTCCGTACCCTTGCTTCGGAGCTTGCCTGGGATAACGACACCCTGGTGTCCGTCTTCTGGGAGGGTCTGTCCGGCCGTATTAAAGATGAACTCGCCGGTCGGGACATTCCTACCACTCTCGACGACTTAATTACACTTGCCACCCGGATTGACATCCGGTTCCAGGAGCGCACCAAAGAGGCCACCCGTGAGAGGAGGTTTCCACGCCTTGCCCCTACCTTCCAGAGACCCGTCACTTCCTTCGTTATTCCCCCGGCGCACTCATCCGAGCCTATGCAGGTCGACCAGACCAAGATGGTCAAGACCCGTCAAGAATTACGCCGTGCCAAGGCGAGCTGCTTCTACTGTGGCAGTAAGGAGCACCGGATCCGTTCCTGCCCAGAGAGGTTGGGAAACGCCTGTGTCTAGGGTCGCTCAGAGAGGTCGCCCTAGACAGAAATAAACCCTCTCCATCTCTAATGCTATCGGTCTCAATCATCTGCGGGGAGAACCGTTATTTTGAACTGGCTCAACTTGACTCTGGAGCTGCCGGAAATCTCATTTCTCAGTCCCTGGTAGAGAAATACCGCATTCCCACCAAACCTCTGGCTGTACCCTTATCTGTCGCCGCTGTGGATGGGGGCCTCTTACCTCATCCCATCCAACTCATCACCGAATCCTTAACTTTGCAGGTGGGAATGCTGCACTCTTCTTTCATGTTCTGCCTGGACTCTCTCACGCCCTCTTGCTAGGCCTACCTTGGCTCCAGAAACACGCACCCGTGCTTGATTGGCAGACCGGAGAAGTTCTTCGCTGGGGACAGGACTGCCATAAGACTTGTTTAGTTCCCGTTCATCCTGCTCGTCCTTCTCCTACCCCAGCAAATCTGCCCGGCCTGCCGGTTCCCTATTGGTCTTTTGCGGACGTCTTTAATAAAAGAGAGGCAGAGACATTACCCCCCCTCATAGACCATACAACTGCCCAATTGACCTGATGCCCGGCGCTACTCCTCCCCGTGGGCGTATTTACCCTTTGTCCGCTGCTGAGACCCGGTCCATGTCTGAATATATTGAGGAGAATCTGGCCCGGGGATTTATCCGGAAATCTACCTCCCCGGCGGGAGCAGGCTTCTTCTTCGTCAAAAAGAAGGACGGCTCACTCCGTCCCTGTATAGACTATAGAGGCCTTCACCAGATCACAGTGAAGAATAAATACCCCCTTCCGCTCATTCCTGAATTATTTGACCGTCTGAGGTAGGCTAGAATCTTCACCAAGCTGGACCTCCGTGGGGCGTATAATCTGGTTCGTATCCGTCAGGGGGATGAATGGAAGACGGCATTCAACACCCGGGACGGCCACTATGAATACCTTGTAATGCCCTTCGGTCTCTGTAATGCTCCCGCCGTCTTTCAAGAGTTGGTCAATGACATCTTCCGGGACCTTCTCTACTCCTGCATGGTGGTACACCTGGACGACATCTTTGTCTTGTCTCCGGATCTTCTCACTCACCGGAGGGACGTTCGTCAGGTCCTGCTCAGGCTCAGGCAGAACCACCTCTACGCTAAATATGAAAAGTGCCTTTTTGAGCAGACCTCGCTTCCGTTTCTGGGCTACATAATCTCTCAGACTGGCCTACATATGGACCCTGAGAAACTGTCTGCCATCCAGAAGTGGCCCCGACCAGAGGGGTTGAAGGCTATTCAGCGGTTCCTGGGCTTCGCCAACTACTACCGCCTCTTCATACCGCACTTCTCTTCCCGGACTGCCCCTATCTCGGCGCTCACCCGTAAGGGCGCTAATCCCAGAGAATGGCCGCCCGAAGCAGAGGAGGCCTTCCTTTCCTTGAAGCGAGCTTTTTCCTCCGCCCCTGTGCTGCATCGTCCGGACGGCAACAAACAATTCTTCCTAGAAGTAGACGCCTCCTCCTCCGGAGCCGGAGCGGTACTCACCCAAAAGTCGTCTTCCGGAAGAATGGTAACCTGCGGCTTCTTCTCCAAACTCTTCTCCTCTTCTGAGCGCAATTATTCTATAGGAGACCGAGAATTGTTGGCCATTAAGCTGGCACTGGAGGAGTGGCGTTACCTGCTCGAGGGGGCTCTTCACCCGGTAATAATTTACACGGACTACAAGAACTTGGCTTACCTCCAGAGTGCCCAGAGACTTAACCCGCGCCAAGCCCGGTGGTCCTTGTTCTTCGCCCGCTTTAATTTTATTCTTCATTTTCGCCCGGCTGACAAAAACATCAAAGCTGATGCTTTATCCCGATCCTTTTTGGTCTCTGATCTTGAGGAGGAGCCTAAACACATCATCGACCCCGCCAAAGTAATGCAGGTGGCCCCCGTGAATCTAAATCGTCTTCCACCCGGTAAGACGTTCGTATCTGTTCCGGATCGTGTGAAGGTTCTACACTGGGGACACTCGTCCAAGCTAGCTGGCCACGCTGGTCAGAAAAAGACCCTCCAGCTTATTTCCCGGCATTACTGGTGGCCTACCCTGCACAAGGACGTAATAGATTTTGTTTCAGCCTGTGTGTCCTGCGCCCGCAACAAGGTTCCGAGACATCTGCCAGCCGGCCTTCTCCTTCCTCTTCCTGTACCTGCTGCCCCGTGGCAGCATATAGATATGGACTTTATTACGGACCTCCCTGTCTCTCTGCCGGCTGTACGGTCATATGGGTGGTCGCTGACTGCTTTTCCAAAATGGCTCACTTTATTCCCCTGCCGGGTCTCCCGTCTGCATCAGAGTTAGCTAAAGACTTTATTCATCATGTCTTCCGTCTTCATGGTCTTCCTCTCCACATCGTATCCGACCGAGGGGTTCAGTTCACCTCTCGTTTCTGGCGAGCCATGTGTAAACTGCTGGGGGTCACCTTGAACTTTTCTTCTGCTTATCACCCACAGTCCAGTGGCCAAGTTGAACGGATCAGCCAAATTTTAACCAGTTACCTCCGGCACTTTGTTAATGCTCACCATTCCGACTGGGTGGATCTTTTACCGTGGGCCGAATTTTCTTACAATAATCACGAGAGCGAATCTTCCTCCAAATCCCCGTTTTTTGTAGTCTTCGGTCAGCATCCTCGGATCCCGTTTCCCGTCTCCGTTTCGATGGACAATCCGGCTGCGGAATCTCTCGTTAAGGAATTTTCCTCCATTTGGGAAAGTACCAGATCCGCACTTCTTCAGTCATCCGAGCGGATGAAAAAACAGGCTGACAAAAGACGTCTGGATCCTCCACAATTCCGTCCTGGAGATAAGGTCTGGCTCTCGTCCAAATATGTCCGGCTCAAGATTCCTTCCTACAAGTTAGGGCCTCGGTTCATCGGCCTACTGGAAGTTATCAAACAGATCAATCCGGTGGCCTATAAATTGAAACTCCCGGCCAATTTGCGGATTCCTAACTCCTTCCATGTATCTCTACTCAAACCTGTGGTACTTAACTCTTTTTCCAAGTCTACAGGTACGCCTCCTGCTCCGGTTTCCGCTGAAAACGAGTTTGAGGTAGAGAACATTCTGGCCACCAAAACGGTAAGAGGAAAATCCTTTTTTCTGGTGGATTGGAAGGGGTTTGGTCCTGAGGAGAGAACATGGGAGCCCCGGGAGAACATCCATGCCCCTCTCATCCTTGATAAATTTCTCTCTGGCCTAAAAAAGGGGGGGCCTAAAGGGGGGGGGTACTGTAGCGTCAGCGTCCCTGCCTCCTGCTAGGCAGGGACGCCGTTCCCCTCACCTCTCCGCTCCGTGACCCGGCGGCTTCCTCCCGCTCTGCTGGCAGCGCGCGCTGCTTCCCGGCCTCTGTGCTTAGGGCCGGAGGACTTCACCATATATAAGGCACCTCCTCCAAAATGGAGGTGCTCGAGCAATGTTGTTGCAAAGCCTTTCAACTCTGCTTCAGCCCTCAGGTCCCGTTACCAGTTACCTGCCAGTCACCTGCCAGATTACTGCTTGATACCTGCCTGATATCTGCTTACCTGCTTGCTATCCTGTGGTCCGACAGTCTGCCTACCAGCACCTGCCACTCTGTCTATGGATCAGTCCGCCTGCGGACCAGGAAGTACCAGCCAGATACCTGCCTGCTAGCCAACCTGGAGGCTCTGCCGTCACTTGCTGTGACCACCTGCTTGTCCAGAGACTCTTGCCCGCTCACCTGGGAGCGCTCACCTACTACCTGCCTGCTAGCCTACCTGGAGGCTCTGCCGTCACTTACCATGACCACCTGCCTGTCCAGAGACTCTTGCCCGCTCACCTGGGAGCACTCACCTGCTACCTGCCTGCTAGCCCCGTCTAGAGACTCTTACCCTGCTGTCACTTGCCGTGACCACCTGCCTGTCTAGAGACTCTTACCCTGCTGTCACTTGCCGTGACCACCCGCCTGTCTAGAGACTGTCCCCGTCACTTGCCGTGACTTCCTGCCCTTCTACCCAGAGACTGTCCCTGTCACTTGCCGTGACTACCTGCCCGCCTTCCCTGGGAGCCACCCGCTTCCTTACAAGGACTGCCCCTTTGTATAGTTGCTCAGAGGTTCCACCTCCCAGACCCGTAACAGCAGATAATACTTCCAGTTACCTGGGCACCACCACCTCCGGTCTGTCTTCCACACGGTCAAGTTTTAGTAGCCGTGAGTCTCGACCGCAAACTCCTCCTCACCCTGATGCTCCTTCCTCCCACCATGCCGAGTGTCGTCAGACAGCAACTGATCCCACACTTGGACACTCTGAAGAGCTGTTCACTGGTCCATTTCCATATTTGTGACCGTCGCCTGCTCCGCTTGAAGTGGTGGAAGAGGAGATCCCATGTAGCGATGCCCAAATATTTGAACAGCCACGGCCACAGGAAGTCGACGCTTGCAATTTGTCACAAGAGGTGGATGATGACGAGACACAATTGCCATGAAGTGAGGAGGAGGACTGTGGTGCAGAAGAGGAGGAGGTGGTGGATGATCTAGTAACTGACCCAACGTGGTAGGAGGACACGCAGAGCGAGGCCAGCCGCACACAGGGGAGGGAGGCAGAGTACCCCAACAGGCAGGAAGAAGCAGTGTGGTGGCCGCATACAGAAGAAGGGCAACAGTTCCCTGTAACACCAACACGAGGGACGTTGCCAGTACAACTGGAAGGTCTTCCAGAGTCTGGAATTTTTTAAAGACTCTGCTGATAACCCCAAAAAGGCCATTTGTACCACCCGCCATGCCAGCATCAGTAGGGGTGACAAAACTACCAGCCTTACCACCACCAGCATGATCACGCACATGTCAGCAAAGCACCCGACTTTGTGGGGCGAACCCCAGGGTCTACGACCAGTGTCAGCGGGTGTCACCACTGCTTCTTCCGCTGTTGTGCATGTAATAGAACCCTCTGTTGTGCGTGCAAGGCAATCCCCTGTCCATACTGCATGCAAAGATGCCCCCTCCTCTCAGTCTTCACTTGTTATGGCAGTTTCTAAAGAAACAGCATCAACGTCCACGTCCCACCGCAGCGTTCAATTGTCCATATCCCAGAGCTTTGAACGAAAGCGCAAATTCGCAGCCAACGCCCCACAGGCCACAGTCCTAAATTCGCACATTTCACGACTGTTTGCATTGGAAATACTGCCTTTTAGGCTGGTGGAGACGGAATCCTTCCGCAACGTTATGGCGGTGGCCGTCCCTCGGTACTCGGTCCCCAGCCGACACTATTTTGCCCGGTGTGCCATCCCCGCACTACACAAGCACACGTCCCAAAACATCTGCCGTGCCCTCAACAACGCAGTTACAGGGAGAGTCCACCTGACAATGGACACATGGACAAGAGCTTGTGGCCAGGGACGGTACATCTCCCTGACGGCACACTGGGTAAACATAGTGGAAGCTGGGACCCAGTCGGACCTTGGGACGGAACACATCCTCCCCACACCGAGGATTGCGGGCCCTATGTCAGTCAGAATTGCCCCCACAGTGTACAGCTCCTGCGCATCATCCTCCTCCTCCTCCTCATGTTCAGCCTCCATCTCAGATATCACCACATCAGTTACAAGCTGGAAGCACTGCAGTACTGCCTCAGCCAAGCAGCAACAGGCTGTGCTGAAACTCATAAGCTTAGGTGATAAACCTCACACTGCTTGTGAGTTGTGGACAGCTGTGAAAGAACAGGCAGATCTGTGGCTGAGACCGCTTAACCTACATCCAGGCATGGTCGTGTGTGACAATGGCCGTAACCTGGTGGCGGCTCTGAGGCGAGGCGAGATCACACACGTACCATGCCTGGCTCATGTGCTTAACCTCGTGGTTCAGCGGTTTCTTAAATCTTACCCCGAGTTGCCAGATCTGCTCGTCAAAGTACGCTGCCTGTCAGCTTATTTTCGCAAGTCGGCTACAGCTTCCGCCACGTTTGCTTTGTTGCAGCAGCGTTTGCAGCTTCCAGCACACCGACTGGTGTGTGATGTCCCCACACATTGGAACTCTACCCTCTACATGTTGCAAAGGATTTGTGAGCAGAAGAGAGCAGTTGTGGAGTACCAGCTGCAACAAGGCCGTTGATATTCAGGTCAGACTCCACACATAAGACCTCAGGAGTGGACCTGGATGTCAGACATATGTACCATCCTGACAAACTTTGAGGAGTCCACCAAGATGATGAGTGGCGATGACGCCATCATTAGCGTCAGCATCCCACTTGTCTGTCTTTTACAACGCTCTCTGCAGAGAATTCAAGAGGAGGCATTGCTGCCAGAGTATGATGAGATGGATCAAGAACCCGTAATGGGCGATTACACACAGCCCAGCCTCATCTCATCCCAACGTGCATTGGGGGACAATGAGGGAGAGGAGAAGGAGGAGGAAGAATAGGAGCTGGTATCATGCGCTGTAGACGGTACTACCTGTACAACTGTCATACAGTTGGTTCAGCGTGGCTGGCCTGAGGACAGGGGGGAGGAGGAGGAGGAGGAGAGCATGATCAGTCATCATCTTGGTGAGGATACGGAAGTTTTGCCCGTTACCAGTCTGGCACGCATGGCTGACTTAATGTTACGCTGCCTTAACCGTGACCCTCGCGTTGTCAAAATGTTGGGTGACAGTCATTACTGGTTGGTGACACTTTTAGACCCCCGCTACAAGGAGAACTTTCACTCTCTTATTCCTGAGGTGGAGAGGTCTACAAAAATGGGGCAGTACCAGAAGGCCCTTGCTGCAGAACTGTTAAAAAAAAATTCCCATCTGAACACGCTAGTGGCAGAGGTCACAGTTCGTTGACCAACCAAGGCGTACAGGCGAGAGAGACGCAACTCCAATACAGCAGAGGCAGGGGAACACTGTCAGCTTTCTGGGACAGTTTTCTGAGACCCGCCCAGCTTACAGGCCCTGAGGCGCGGGGTACTCTCACAAGGAGTGGAAAGTTTCAAAAGATGGTGAGAGAGTACCTTGCCGACCGTACCAGCGTCCTCCATGATTCCTCTGTGCCTTTTCATTATTGGGTATCCAAGCTGGACACTTGGAATGAACTCGCTCTGTACGCCTTGGAGGTCCTGGCCTGCCCTGCCGCTAGCATGTTATCGGAGCGTGTTTTTAGTGCCGCTTGGGGAATTATAACTGATAAGCGCACTCGCCTGTCAACTGACAATGCTGACAAGCTGACCCTTATCAAAATGAACAAGGGCTGGATTGGGCCAGACTTCTCATCACCACCAAATGACAGCAGAGTAACAAAGTCAAATCCACTGTGTTATTTCGGGAGGTGTATTCCCATGCATCGCTTCACACCCACACATGGGTATACGCTTCCTCATTTCGGCTGTATTTTACTCTTCTCCTTATCCTCAGCCTCCACCACCACTATACCACCAGGGTGACCGTGGTACGTGTTGCCAGCATTGCAAGTTCCACCGTCCTAATTTTTGGCAACTTTTGCTTGGAAGGCATAGGCAAAGACTATGGGAGACCCACTCCCCAATAATGGGAATAATGTTTTTAATATGCTGTACTGCATGGCTCTTCTAAGGGGCATGAAAACCGTCTTGTTAAGCTACTGCGACCTCCACCACTTTTCCCAGGGGGATTGGTATTGTCTTTTCATTCCACTGCGACCTCCACGTCTCTTCCAAGGGGCATTAAAACCATCTTTTTATTCCATTGCGACCTCCACGTCTCTTCCAAGGGGCATTAAACAGTCTTGTTAAGCTACTGCGACCTCCACCACTTTTCCAAGGGGCATTAAAACTGTCTTGTTAAGCTACTGCGACCTCCACCATTCTTCCAAGGGGCATTAAAACCGTCTTGTTAAGCTACTGCGACCTCCACGTCTCTTCTAAGGGGCATTAAAACCGTCTTGTTAAGCTACTGCGACCTCCATCACTTTTTCAAGGGGCATTGATATTGTCTTTTTATTCCACTGCAACCTCCACCATTCTTCCAAGGGGCATTAAAACCGTCTTGTTAAGCTACTGCGACCTCCACGTCTCTTCCAAGGGGCATTAAAACCGTCTTGTTAAGCTACTGCAACCTCCACCACTTTCCCAAGGGGCGTTAAAACCGTCTTCTTAAGCTACTGCGACCTCCACCATTCTTCCAAGGGGCATTAAAACCGTCTTGTTAAGCTACTGCGACCTCCACCACTTTTCCAAGGGGGATTAAAACAGTCTTGTTAAGGTACTGCGACCTCCACCATTCTTCCAAGGGTCATTAAAACCATCTTGTTAAGCTACTGCGACCTCCACCATTCTTCCAAGGGGCATTAAAACAGTCTTGTTAAGGTACTGCAACCTCCACCACTTTTTCAAGGGGCATTAAAACCATCTTGTTAAGGTACTGCGACCTCCACCATTCTTCCAAGTGGCATTAAAACCGTCTTGTTAAGCTACTGCGACCTCCACCACTTTTCCAAGGGGCATTAAAACCGGCTTGTTAAGCTACTGCGACCTCCACCATTCTTCCAAGGGGAATTAAAACCATCTTGTTAAGCTACTGCGACCGCCACCGTTCTTCCAAGGGGCATTAAAACAGTCTTGTTAAGCTACTGCGACCTCCACCACTTTTCCCAGGGGCATTAAAACCGTCTTGTTAAGCTACTGCGACCTCCACCATTCTTCCAAGGGGCATTAAAACCGTCTTGTTAAGCTATTGCGACCTCCACCACTTTTCCAAGGGGCATTAAAACTGTCTTGTTAAGCTACTGCGACGTCCACCATTCTTCCAAGGGGCATTAAAGCCGTCTTGTTAAGCTACTGCGACCTCCACCATTCTTCCAAGGGGCATTAAAACCATCTTGTTAAGCTACTGCGACCTCCACCATTCTTCCAAGGGGCATTACAATCGTATTGTGAAGCTACTGCGACCTCCACCACTTTTCCCAGGGGCATTAAAACCGTCTTGTTAAGCTACTGTGACCTCCACCATTCTTCCAAGGGGCATTAAAACTGTCTTGTTAAGCTACTGCGACCTCCACCATTCTTCCAAGGGTCATTAAAACCATCTTGTTAAGCTACTGCAACCTCCACCACTTTTCCAAGGGGCATTAAAACCGTCTTGTTAAGGTACTGCGACCTCCACCACTTTTTCAAGGGGCATTGATATTGTTTTTTTATTCCACTGCAACCTCCACCGTTCTTCCAAGGGGCATTAAAACAGTCTTGTTAAGGTACTGCGACCTACACCACTTTTTCCAAGGGGCATTGATATTGTCTTTTTATTCCACTGCGACCTCCACCGTTCTTACAGTGGGCATTGCATTTCCTCCTAATTTTAGTCAGCTTTTGCTTTTCAATGCATAGGCTAACACTAAGGGAGACCCACTCCCCAATAATGGGTAGAAGGTTTTTAAGTATGCTGTAATCCACGTCTGTTTCAAGTGGCATTGCTGTTCCTCATAATTTTTGGAAAGCTTTCCATTCACTGCTTAGGCCAACAGTGCACAGGAGACCCAGTTGCTATGAATGGAAAAAACAGTTTAGTTAAGGCCCTCTGTGGGAACAGCATGGGGAAGACCACTGGAAGCATCTCTGACACCCAGGTCACTGCCTAAAAGTGTGCCCATCAGAAGTGATCCTTCCCGCATCAGAAGATGCAGACTTGCAACTATCCCCGTGCAAGTCCTTGTCCCAGGGCAGTGTTCAATTGTACCTCGCCCATTTCTTGCAATGCAAGCGGAAGTATGCGGCCTGCCACCCACCCACCCCCGGGATGCAATACCATACTGCTAGCTTGTACTTGAAAAGGGGCCTTTTAGTTTGGAGGAAGCCGAAGCTGGCCACTACCTCATGGCTGCTTTGGCAGCGAGGTATCAATACTTAGTCCCCAGCCGCCCGGTGGCCGGGTGTCCACGCTCAGTCCCCAGCTGCCACGGGGCGGCCGGGTGTCTATACTCGGTCCCCAGCCGCCCCGCGGCCGGGTGTCCACACACGGTCCCCAGCCGCCTGGGGGCGGCCTGTTGTCCATAAACGGTCCCCAGCTGCCCCTATTTCTCCTTGGAAGTTCCGTCCACACTTTTCTTAGCCCGGCCTGCTTTAGGGCAGCATTGGACGAGCCCACCAGACAACCAGACTCCTCCGGTGGGCTCTGGCTTCTCCATCAGGGGAGTTGAGAGTGCCAAGGTGAGGAGCATGATGATGATGATAGAAGTTAGCATCTGCTTTGTTTTCTTGGAATGCAAGCGTAAGTGTGCAGCCTGCCACCCACCCACCCCCAGGCTGCAATACCATACTGCTAGCTTGCACTTGAAATGAGGCCTTTTAGGCTTGTGGAGGCAGACGCCGGCCACCATGTCATGGGTGTGTCGGCGGCCTGGTATCCATACTCAGTCCCCAGCCGCCCGGTGGCCGGGTGTCCACACTCTGTCCCCAGCCGCCAGGGGGCGGCCGTGTGTCCATACTCGGTCCCCAGCCGCCCATATTTGTCCCGGTGCGCCTTATACACAAGCGCGCATACCAAAACATTACCTGTGCCCTCCCCAGTGCATTTAGTGGGAAGGACAGCCTATTCCACTGTGGTGTGTGCACGCCAACCCCCTGTTCATGGCACATGCGAAGATGCCTCCCGCCCTGCACCTGTCTTTGCAGACTTGCAACTATCCCCGTTCAAGTCCTTGTCCCAGGGCAGTGTTCAATTGTACCTCCCCCATTCCTTGCAATGCAAGCGCAAGTATGCAGCCTGCCACCAACCCACCCCAGGCTGTAATACCATACTGCTTGCTTGCTTGCACTTGAAATTGGGCCTTTTAGGCATGTGGAGGCGGAATCTGGCCACCACGTCATGGCTGTGTTGGCGGCCTAGTATCCATACTCAGTCCCCAGCCGCCCGGCGGCCGGGTGTCCACACTTGGTCCCCAGCCGCCATGGGGCGGCCGGGTGTCCATACTCGATCCCCAGCCGCCCCGCGACCGGGTGCCCACACACGGTCCCCAGCCGCCCCTATTTGTCCCGGTGCTCCTTATACACAAGCGCTCATACCAAAACATTACCTGTGCCTTCCCCAGTGCATTTAGTGGGAAGGACAGCCTAACCACAAACATGTGGACAAGTGAATGTGGCCAGGGATGGTCCATCTCACTGACGCCTTCACACTGGGTTAATATTGTGGAAGCCGGGACACAGTTGGACACTGGGATGCAACACGTCCTCCAGACATAGAGGATTGCGGGTCCTGGGTCAATCAGGCTTCAACACAAAGTTCAGAAGGTAGACAGCAGCAGTGGTTGGCCTCCTACACAACGAGTAAATTATTCATGATCATGAGGCCATCCATCTCCTTAGCTCTCTGTTCCTTGGAATGCAAGCGCATGTGATGCGCCCCCTGGGCCGTGGGGTACCCGGTGCCGGGCCGGTATATGCTGGGGCTTGTAGTCACTGTGGCGGTGACCCGGTCCGTGACCCAGGGCGGTCAATCCAAGGGGAATTGTATATGGGTTTTTATTAAAGAGTCCGACTACGCCACCTGTGGAATGGGGCTAAAGGGGGCCGCCGCTGCGGAACAGTCCTCTGAAGCTGGTGGTTTTGCAGCAAGGATGGTACGACTCCCTACAGGAAGAGTTAGCTTCAGGGCAGTGTGTGGATGTTGGTGGTTGTGCAGGGTGTCGTAGTGCAGTAATAACCACAGAGTCAGTATAGTGCAGTCCCAGGGTCTTTACTGATGGAAATTAGACAGGCATGGACTGGAGTACTGGCTAGAAGTAAGAGTCCGGTCAGCCTGGAAGCAAACATAGAGTCCTCCTTGCCAGGTGAAGTTGTAGGCCTTCCCTTCTCACTGTACTCTTTGGCCCTGCTGCTTGTAGCTGCGCTGTGGCCCACGTCCCTGAGTGTAACGTTCTGTTCTCACCCGTATGGCTGGCAGCTCGGGCCTTGCTCATGCGTCGCTCCCACGTGGCGGTGCTGGTCCCTCTGTGCTGCTGAGCCTCCGGGCGCCTGATGGGGGCCAGGAGACTTGCAACCTCCTGCTCTACGGTATCTACTGCTGGGCCTTCAGTGCCCCACAGCCTTGGACTCCGGTGTCCGGTTCTCTGTGCTTCTCCAGCTAGGACGAGCTACCTCAGCTCCAGTCCCTAGCTCTTGTCTTCTTCACATCCTGAACTCAACTCCTCACACTAAGACTAACTAATCCCGCCCCCATTGTAGTGCCGGCGTCCCTGCCCTCTGCTAGGCAGGGACGCTGCTCCCCTCACCGCTCTGCCCCGTGCCCGGCGTCCCTCTCCCGCTCTGCTGTCAGCGCGCGCTCCTTCCCGGCGTCCTCCTCCCGCTCTGCTCTCAGCGCGCGCTCCTTCCCGGCCCCTGTGCTTAGGGTGCGCGCGCTCCCCTCCTCTTAAAGGGGCCGCGCGCGCCGTCCTAAGGAGTCCCCGGCCAATGGCCGGAGGACTTCATCATATATAAGGCACCTCCTCCAAAATGGAGGTGCCCGAGCAATGTTGTTTGCACCTGTGTCTCACCTGTGCTTCAGCCCTCAGGTCCCGTTGCCAGTTACCTGCCAGTTACCTGTCAGATTCCTGCCTGATTACTTGCTACCTGTCTGCTAGTCTGAGGTCCGACGGTCTGCCTTACTACTCCTGTCAGTCTGTCTAAGGACCAGCCTGCCCGCTCACCTGGGAGCGCACCTCAGCTACCTGCCTGCTTGCCTGAGGTCCGACGGTCTGCCTTACAACTCCGGTCAGTCTGTCTATGGACCAGCTTGCCCGCTCACCTGGGAGCGCTTCTCCGTTACCTGCCTGCTTGCCAGCCCGGAGGCTCCGCTGTCACGTGCTGTGACCACCAGCTACTCCAGACTCTTGCCCGCTCACCTGGGAGCGCTTCTCCGCTACCTGCCTGCTTGCCTGCCCGGAGGCTCCGCTGTCACGTGCTGTGACCACCAGCTATTCCTGAGACTCTTGCCCGCTCACCTGGGAGCGCTTCTCCGTTACCTGCCTGCTTGCCTACCTGGAGGCTCCGCCGTCACGTGCTGTGACCACCTGCTATTCCAGAGACTCTCGCTTGCTCACCTGGGAGCACACATTCTTCATCTGCCTTGCTAGCCTACCTGGAGGTTCAGCCATCATCAGGTCGTACCTCCCCTTTATCCAGAGACTGCCCCGATCACTTGCCGTGTCCTCCTGCCCGTACACCCAGAGACTGTCCTGGTCACCTCCTGTGACTACCTGCCTGGTCGCCACCCGCTCCCTTACAAGGACCGCCCCCTTGTATTGTAGCCCAGAGGTTCCGCCTCCCAGACCCGTTACAGTTTGCTCGGGCCATGGAACCCGGTGGCACCCAAGCTCCCTCGCTCTCGGACCTCTGTCTTGAACTGTCCCGTCAGAGGTCCCAACAGGAGTCCATCCTGGGTCACCTGCGGAATGTCAATACTCGCCTGAACACTCTGTCTGATCCACCAACAACCTCCGCCAGTGCCATATCTTGCAATCCGGCAGCTCCGCTGCCCACTAATACCATGGTATCCTACCCCGGACCCCGGCTTTCTGCACCTCCTCGCTTCGGAGGCGACTCCGTCCAGGCTCGGGGCTTCTTAAATCAGTGCACCCTGCACTTTGAACTTTTGTCCCACCAGTTTAACTCCGACCGGGCCAAAATTGCCTTCATCATGTCCCATCTCACCGGGGAGGCCCTGGCCTGGCTAAATCCTCTATGGGAGAGAGGAGACCCCCTGGTGTCCAACTTGCCTGCTTTTCTCACGGCTTTCCGGAAAGTCTTCGACGAACCCGGACGGAAGACCTCATCTGCATCATCGTTGCTACGCCTCCGTCAGGAGAGTCTCACCGTGGGCCAATATGCCATACGGTTCCGTACCCTTGCCTCGGAGCTGGCCTGGGATAACGACGCTCTGGTTTCCGTCTTCTGGGAGGGTCTGTCCGGCCGTATTAAAGATGAACTTGCCGGTCGGGACATTCCTACCACTCTCGATGACTTAATAACTCTTGCCACCCGGATTGACCTACGGTTCCAGGAGCGTGCCAGAGAGGTCACCCGTGAGAGGAGGTTACCACGTCTAGCTCCTACTTTTCAGAAACCCGTCACTCCTTCTGTCTCTAACCAGGTACACCCTCCTGAGCCTATGCAGGTCGACCAGACCAAGATGGTCAAGACCCGTCAGGACTTACGCCGTGCCGAGGGGACCTGCTTCTACTGTGGCAGTAAGGAGCACCGGATCCGTGCCTGCCCGGAGAGGTCGGGAAACGCCTGTGTCTAGGTTCGCTCAGAGAGGTCCACCTAGACAAGAATAAATCCTCTCCATCCCTGCTGTTGTCAGTTTCAATCGTCTACGGGGAGAACCGTTATTTCGAACTAGCCCAACTGGACTCTGGAGCAGCCGGGAATCTTATTTCACAGTCCCTGGTAGAGAAATACCGCATCCCCACCAAACCTCTGGCTGTACCCTTGTCTGTGGCTGCCGTGGATGGGGGGCTCTTACCACGCCCCATCCAACTCATCACCGAATCCATTACTCTGCAGGTGGGAATGCTGCATTCTGAAAGTATCTCCTTTCATGTTCTGCCTGGACTCTCTCACGCCCTCTTGCTAGGTCTGCCTTGGCTCCAGAAACATGCACCCGTGCTTGACTGGCAAACCGGAGAAGTCCTTCGCTGGGGACAAGACTGTCATAAGACCTGCCTGGTTCCCGTCCATCCCGTCCGTCCCTCTCCTACCCCAGCTAATCTACCTGGACTTCCAATTCCTTATTGGTCTTATGCTGATGTCTTTAATAAAAAGGAGGCAGAGACATTACCCCCTCATAGACCATACGACTGTCCCATCGACCTGTTACCCGGTACTACTCCTCCCCGTGGGCGTATTTATCCTTTATCCGCTGCTGAGACCCGGTCGATGTCCGAATATATTGAGGAGAATCTGGCCAGGGGATTCATCCGGAAATCTACCTCCCCGGCGGGAGCAGGCTTCTTTTTCGTCAAAAAGAAGGACGGCTCTCTCCGTCCCTGTATAGACTATAGAGGCCTAAACCAGATCACGGTGAAGAATAAGTACCCCCTTCCGCTCATTCCAGAATTATTTGATCGTCTGAGGGGGGCTAGAATCTTCACCAAACTAGACCTCCGTGGGGAGTACAACCTGGTTCGTATCCGTCAAGGGGATGAATGGAAGACGGCATTCAACACCCGGGACGGCCACTATGAATACCTGGTAATGCCCTTTGGTCTCTGTAACGCTCCTGCCGTCTTTCAAGGGTTGGTCAATGACATCTTCCGGGACCTTCTCTACTCCTGCGTAGTGGTGTACCTGGACGACATCTTGGTCTTCTCTCCGGATCTCCAGACTCACCGGAGGGACGTTCGTCAGGTCCTGCTCAGGCTCAGGCAGAATCACCTCTTCGCTAAATACGAGAAGTGCCTCTTTGAGCAGACCTCGCTTCCGTTTTTGGGCTACATTATTTCTCAGACCGGCCTACGAATGGATCCAGAGAAACTGTCTGCCATCGAGAAATGGGCCCGACCGGAGGGGTTGAAGGCCATTCAGCGGTTCCTGGGCTTCGCCAACTACTACCGCCTCTTCATACCACACTTCTCTTCCCGGACTGCCCCAATTTCCGCGCTCACCCGTAAGGGTACTAATCCCAAAGAGTGGCCGCCCGAAGCAGAAGAAGCCTTTCTTTCCTTAAAACAGGCCTTCTCTTCCGCCCCGGTGCTGCATCGCCCGGACGGCAACAAGCAGTTCTTCCTGGAAGTGGACGCCTCCTCCTCTGGAGCTGGAGCGGTACTTACTCAAAAATCTTCTTCCGGGAGGATGGTAACTTGCGGCTTCTTCTCTAAACTCTTCTCCTCCTCTGAGCGCAATTATTCCATAGGAGATCGAGAGTTATTGGCCATCAAACTGGCATTGGAGGAGTGGCGTTACCTGCTTGAGGGGGCTTTTCACCCGGTAATAATTTACACTGACCACAAGAACTTGGCTTACCTCCAGCATGCCCAGAGACTTAACCCGCGCCAAGCCCGGTGGTCCTTGTTTTTTGCTCGTTTTGATTTTGTCCTTCATTTTCGCCCGGCTGACAAAAACGTCAAGGCGGACGCCTTGTCTCGATCCTTTCTGGTATCTGATCTCGAGGAAGATCCGAAACACATCATCGATCCCGCCAGAGTAATGCAGGTGGCTCCCGTGAGTCTAAATCGTCTCCCTCCCGGAAAGACGTTCGTATCAGTACCTGATCGGGAGAAGATCCTTCACTGGGGTCACTCGTCTAAACTGGCTGGCCACGCTGGTCAGAAGAAGACCCTCCAGCTTATTTCCCGGCACTACTGGTGGCCTACCCTGCACAAGGATGTAATAGACTTTGTTTCTGCCTGTGTGTCCTGCGCCCGCAACAAGGTTCCGAGACATCTGCCAGCCGGTCGCCTCCTTCCGCTCCCAGTACCTGCTGCCCCCTGGCAGCATATTGCAATGGACTTCATAACTGACCTCCCACTCTCTGCCGGTTGTACGGTCATTTGGGTGGTCGCTGACCGCTTCTCCAAGATGGCTCATTTCGTTCCCCTGCCAGGCCTCCCGTCTGCACTCGAGCTAGCTAGAGACTTTATTCGTCACATCTTCCGTCTTCATGGCCTGCCCCTCCACATCGTGTCGGATCGTGGGGTACAGTTCACCTCACGCTTCTGGAGAGCCACTTGTAAACTACTAGACGTCACCCTGGACTTCTCTTCCGCTTACCACCCACAGTCCAATGGTCAAGTGGAGCGGATCAATCAGAACCTGACCAGTTACCTCCGGCACTTCGTTAATGCCCACCATTCTGACTGGGTGGACTCCTACCATGGGCCGAGTTCTCTTACAATAATCACGAGAGCGAATCCTCCTCCAAATCCCCGTTTTTTGTAGTCTTTGGTCAGCATCCTCGGATTCCTTTTCCTGTCTCCACCTCGGTGGACAACCCGGCTGCGGAATCTATCGTTAGCAAATTTTCCTCCATTTGGGAGAGTACCCGATCCGCACTCCTTCAGTCGTCCGAGCGGATGAAAAGACACGCTGACAAAAAACGCCTGGATCCTCCTCAATTTCGTCCAGGAGATAAGGTCTGGCTCTCATCTAAATATGTTCGACTCAAGATACCCTCTTACAAGTTAGGGCCTCGGTTCATCGGACCTCTGGAGGTCACCAGTCAGATCAACCCGGTGGCCTATAAATTGAAACTCCTGGCCAACTTACGGATCCCTAACTCCTTCCATGTATCTCTCCCAAACCTGTGGTACTTAACTCTTTTTCCAAGTCTACAGGTACGCCTCCTGCTCCGGTTTCTGCTGAGGACGAGTTTGAGGTAGAGAACATTCTTGCCACCAAAAGGGTAAGAGGAAAGACCTTTTTTCTGGTAGATTGGAAGGGGTTTGGTCCTGAGGAGAGAACGTGGGAGCCCCGGGAGAACATCCATGCCCCTCTCATCCTAGCTAAATTTCTGTCTGGCCTAAAAAAGGGGGGGCCTAAAGGGGGGGGTACTGTAGTGCCGGCGTCCCTGCCCTCTGCTAGGCAGGGACGCTGCTCCCCTCACCGCTCTGCCCCGTGCCCGGCGTCCCTCTCCCGCTCTGCTGTCAGCGCGCGCTCCTTCCCTGCGTCCTCCTCCCGCTCTGCTCTCAGCGCGCGCTCCTTCCCGGCCCCTGTGCTTAGGGCGCGCGCGCGCGCGCTCCCCTCCTCTTAAAGGGGCCGCGCGCGCCGTCCTAAGGAGTCCCCGGCCAATGGCCGGAGGACTTCATCATATATAAGGCACCTCCTCCAAAATGGAGGTGCCCGAGCAATGTTGTTTGCACCTGTGTCTCACCTGTGCTTCAGCCCTCAGGTCCCGTTGCCAGTTACCTGCCAGTTACCTGTCAGATTCCTGCCTGATTACTTGCTACCTGTCTGCTAGTCTGAGGTCCGACGGTCTGCCTTACTACTCCTGTCAGTCTGTCTAAGGACCAGCCTGCCCGCTCACCTGGGAGCGCACCTCAGCTACCTGCCTGCTTGCCTGAGGTCCGACGGTCTGCCTTACAACTCCGGTCAGTCTGTCTATGGACCAGCTTGCCCGCTCACCTGGGAGCGCTTCTCCGTTACCTGCCTGCTTGCCAGCCCGGAGGCTCCGCTGTCACGTGCTGTGACCACCAGCTACTCCAGACTCTTGCCCGCTCACCTGGGAGCGCTTCTCCGCTACCTGCCTGCTTGCCTGCCCGGAGGCTCCGCTGTCACGTGCTGTGACCACCAGCTATTCCTGAGACTCTTGCCCGCTCACCTGGGAGCGCTTCTCCGTTACCTGCCTGCTTGCCTACCTGGAGGCTCCGCCGTCATGTGCTGTGACCACCTGCTATTCCAGAGACTCTCGCTTGCTCACCTGGGAGCACACATTCTTCATCTGCCTTGCTAGCCTACCTGGAGGTTCAGCCATCATCAGGTCGTACCTACCCTTTATCCATAGACTGCCCCGATCACTTGCCGTGTCCTCCTGCCCGTACACCCCGAGACATTCTCTTGGTCACTTCCTGTGACTACCTGCCTGGTCGCAACCCGCTCCCTTACAAGGACCGCCCCCTTGTATTGTAGCCCAGAGGTTCCGCCTCCCAGACCCGTTACACCCATACACCAGTTGCCAAGTGGAGGTGCTCCCCTTGCTGGTCTGGAGCCAGGAAAGTGTTGCATGTTTAGTATCCCTGACTAGGGGATCCCTTCTTGTTTCAGGCATGGCATTACCTCTTTTGAGGGAGGCAATGCCACTGTGGCAACCGGACCCCAGGGGTGCCACACATGTATGTAGTAGCGGCTAGGCCTGAGGTGGTCAGCGTTTTGGCGCATATCCTACCTCCTTCGAGGATTGCTGGATGTTTTCCTGCTACTATCCCAGTTCTATGACTCCCGTTAAAACAAAGCTTCAGGTGATGAATGATGGATGAGGTGGTGGCAAAGGAGAAGGAGCAGGAGGATCAGGGACCATTCACATCAATATCAGGCCAGTCAACCACACATGTCTTGTAGGATATGTTTCTGTATCAAAAGGAGCAGTTCGGCTACACAGTTATGGGGCATGCAGTGAGTGCAATGCCTACCAAAAATTTCGAGGAACTCCAATGCCCCTTGGAAGTGACATGGAGGTCAGAGGGCCTTAACTGAGCCGTTTTTTCCATTTATAGCAACTGGGTCTCCTGTACATTTTTGGCCTAAGCAGTGAATGGAAGGCTTTCCAAAAATTATGAGGAACTGCAATGTCACTTGAAAAAGACATGGATTACAGCGTACAAAAAACCTTCTACCCATTATTGGGGAGTGGGTCTCCCTTAGTGTTCACCTATGCATTGAAAAGCAAAAACTGACTAAAATTAGGAGGAAATGCAATGCCCGTTGGAAGAGTCGTGGAGGTTAGAGGTAATTAAAAACAACATTTCAATGCCTCTCGGAAGAGCTGTGGAGTTCAGAGTGGTTTAACAAGACAGTTTTAATGCCCCTTGGAAGAGACGTGGAGTTCAGAGTGGTTTAACAAGACGGTTGTAATGCCCCTTGAAAGAGACGTGGAGGTGCCAGTGGAATAAAAAGACAATATCAATGCCCTTGTAAGAGACATGGAGGTCCCAGTGAAATAAAAAGACAATATCAATGACCCTTGGAAGAGACGTGGAGGTCACAGTAGCTTAACAAGACGATTTTAATGCCCCTTACAAGAGCCATGCAGTACAGCATATGAAAAACATTATTCCCATTATTGGGTAGTGGGTCTCCCATAGTCTTTGCCTATGTCTTCCAAGCAAAAGCTGCCAAAAATTAGGACGGAGGAACTTGCAATGCTGGCAACACGGACCACGGTCACCCTGGTGGTATAGTGGTGGTGGAGGCTGAGGATAAGGAGAAGAGCAAAAAACAGCCAAAATGAGGAAGAGTATACCCATGTGTGGGTGTGAAGCGGTGCATGGGAATACACCTCCCGAAATAACACAGTGGATTTGACTTTATGTTACTCTGCTGTCATTTAGTGGTGATGAGAAGTCTGGCCCAATCCAGCCCTTGTTCATTTTGATAAGGGTCATCTTGTCAGCATTGTCAGTTGACAGGCGAGTGCGCTTATCAGTTATAATTCCCCCAGCGGCACTAAAAACACGCTCCGATAACACGCTAGCGGCAGGGCAGGCCAGGACCTCCAAGGCATACAGAGCGAGTTCATTCCAAGTGTCCAGCTTGAATACCCAATAATTAAAAGGCACAAAGGAATCATGGAGGACGCTGGTACGGTCGTCAAGGTACTCCCTCATCATCTTTTGAAACTTTCCAATCCTTGTGAGAGTACCCCACGCCTCAGGGCCTGTAAGCTGGGGGGAAATAGATGATAGAAGAGAATGAAGGACACAACAAGGTGTGACATAGAGCCGACTTACCTCTCTCCACGATCTGGAAGCCTCAAATGGAATGCTGGCTCTGCAGCTCCTACTATAATGTGTGTGATGTCATAATGATGTCATAATGCAAGGGGGTGGAGCCAGAAACCGCAACATTCCGTGACATCATCAGCAGGAGCAGCAGCTGTTATTTAAATGGATCAGACCAGGCCATGAAATCAATTCATTACCATATAGATTTAATAGACTCTAATATACACCTTGGCCTCTGAAACCTTTTACAAAATGCCACAATGTCACTATTGCCATACAATGTAATTCCGGAGTAGTTTCTACTAATTTGAATAGTGATAAATCCACAATAATAACCCATATATCCCAGTAATACAGATTAGATTATATGGATGGTTGGATGGGGAGGTGGATATACTACTGTAGATTAAATGGCCAGTAAATAGGAGCTGACACTATAGACAATGTTACTATATACCAGGGATGGGCAATTAATTTTCCCGAGGGGCTACATCGTTGTGGGGGGCTGAACCAATAGGCGGAAACAAATTCTTCTCAATATTAATATTAACATATGAATTACAATTATAATTTTATATTAATAATAATTGTATCACTTAACATTAAGCAGTTTGTTGTACTGTCATCTATTACATAGGTACTGTTGTCAGGGATGCCACCAGGAATTAGTGCCGCTCTGCACAGTAACAGGATCCCCATCCTCACTGAAACCAGAATCCTCAAAAATAAAATACATAACAGCAGTAATAATATCCCTTAATTAGCCCCTACAATAATAATGTCCCACATCCTGGCCCCATGTCTCCATCCTGCCCCCATGTCTCCATTTGTCTCCATCCTGCCCCTATTGTCTCCATCCTGCCCCCATTGTCACCATCTGTCTCCATTCTGCCCCCAATGTCTCCATTCTGCCCCATGTCTCCAACTTGCCTCCAATGTCTTCATCCAGCCCCCATGCCTTTCCATAAAGCCCCCATGTCTCTCCATCCAGACCCCATGTCTCTCCGTTGATCCCTTATGTCTCTCTGTTGTGCCCCCATGCCTCTCTGTTGTGTCCCCATGTCTCTCCATTACAAAAAAAATGTTTTAAAAGAAAAAAGTTTCTCCTTACCTTGCCACGATCCAGCAGCGCCTGGCTTACCCATCATCCGAGGCACGGTCGCCGGCATGAAGGGGGGAGGCACAGGGTCGGTAACAACACACTGTAGGCCAGAACTGAGTTCTCTTCTGCCTGTGTCCCCTCTTCTATTAAGGACTGAGAGTGGGGTGTATTGTGTGATGGAGGATTTTCTTTACTTACTGTTACATTGTCCATGGGATTGGAACCGACTTCAAATAAGATAGGAGATCGTAGATCTGGATTAACAAACTCACTTTTACTGTGCAATTCTTCTACACACGGCTGCAGCATACAGATTAACACATGGTCTTTTGTTAGTGAAGTACTCTTGGTTATGTGCCTTTCCAGTGTTCGTCCCCATCCTGTCCTGAGACCCACGATCTTCCACTTCTTCTGCGACCCAGCTGAGATTCTCCCCATGAGGGATACAGAGGCCTGCTTCTCAGTACCTCTTGTAGGCTTTTAGCCCAGGACTGTGCTGGCATCCAGATCAAGCATTAAACGTGTCCTCTGTTCAGAAAACTTGCGCTGATAAAACACTTTCTCCACCGCTGTATCTGCTTGCTGGAACCTGTCTTCCTGTCTGTACAGCCTTCCTTCTGCACTCCACTCTCTTGTATAGGACCTGCACCGGTCCTGTTCTATAAGGGTTGTGGACCCAAAACTAGGGTGGCCAGCTAACTAACTGCCTGAAAATAACATATAACATAACACATTTAACCCACTTGTTGCCATGGTGTCTTCATCAGCCCGCCACTCTTTTTCACAAGAACAATATATTGACCCTAGGGATAAATCACACAACTTATAACTACACAGCACACACATTCAACATATTATTTTAACTCTGTCAACCCACTTTTTGCCATGGTGTCTTCATCAGCCCGCCACCCTCCTTCGGGCGCATGATAGTGATGTCATATGCCAATGACATGCGTGCTGATGTCAGCTGCTGGCCTGTGATTGGCTGGCCGCTGTTAACTATTGCCATGCGGGAAGCTTCGATATATTTCAAGCGAACTGAAACGGCAGTTACCCTGCTGGTGCCCGGGGAGAAAATGAATGGGGGCCCAACTGGGCCCCTCTGCCTGCCAGGCCCCATATGCCAGTAAGGGCAGTAATGCCCTGTTGGCGGCCCTGGAAATGTTATGATGGTCACACAATGGTTAAGAATAATTTATCATGCTACGTGGTGGGAACCAGGATATATACAGGTGCATCTAATTAAATTAGAATATCATCAAAAAGTTAATTTATTTCAGTTCTTCAATACAAAAAGTGAAACTCATATATTATATAGAGTCATTACAAACAGAGTGATCTATTTCAAGTGTTTATTTCTGTTAATAATTGTGGAGACTACTGAAACAGACTAAAGACCTTTTTAAATGCTTAGGAAGGCTTTGCAGGTGTTTGTTAATTATTTTAAATTACTGAGATAATGACTTTTGTGTTTTCATTGGCTGTAAGCCATAATCATCAACATTAACAGAAATAAACACTTGAAATAGATCACTGTTTGTAATGACTCTATATAAGTTTCACTTTTTGTATTGAAGAACTGAAATAAATTAACTTTTTGATGATATTCTAATTTATTGAGAAGCACCTGTATATGTTAATCTTTTCACTTATTCATTTATCAAATTTTTCCTGTTTTTTTAACCCTTTCTTTATTTTTTCTGTGTTTTCATTTTTTTCTTTCTCCTCCTTCTTCCCCCCTTTCTTTCTTTGGCTCCATTGTCCTTTTCTTTCCCCATGTCTCTATGTACTCCGCTTTATATTCCATGTGACCATACACCTATCATTTTATTTCTTTTGTCACACCACATCTCTTAATATGTTTGTTTTTTCCTTTGTTTTCTTTTGTCTTCAATTATACTCTTTTTTTTTTTTCTTTTTCTCGTTTTTTTCTTTTCTCTTTTACTTATATATGACTCCCCCTTTTTATGTCTTGTTTCATCATGGTATTACATTTGATTTGTTTTCATTATTGTCTCCTTTTTTTGTTTTTCTTTATTTTTTTATTTTTCAATAAATCATGTGTGGTACACAGAGATCACTGTGAGTCTGCAGAACGGTGACATTACTAAGAAGAGGGGAAGAACAGCGCTGGACACGGGAGAGAGCAGCGCTAGGTAGGGCCGTATTTGGAGTATCTGCTGCCCTAGGCACTGTCAGTGGTCGCCCCCCCCGTCACGTCCCCCCCACGTGGTGCCCACCTCGCATCCAATATCTCTCCCCCCCCCGTTTTGGCCGTTTCCCCAAGTTTCATGTAGCTCGCCCCCCCCATTCCATGTAGCACATATAAAAGATTGGGTTAGGGGGGAGCAGCCCACACAGACCACAGGACTGCAGCATTGCATATGGGGGTGGGGACGGATGGGAGAGGCCCACACAGACCACAGGGCTGCAGCATTGCATATGGGGGTGGGGGGATGGGAGCGGCCCACACAGACCACAGGGCTGCAGCATTGCATATGGGGGTGGGGGGGATGGGAGCGGCCCACACAGACCACAGGGCTGCAGCATTGTATATGGAGGTTGGGGGGGGATGGGAGCGGTCCACACAGACCACAGGGCTGCAGCATTATACATGGAGGTGGGGGGGAAGGGAGCGGCCCACACAGACCACAGGGCTGCAGCATTGTATATGGGGGGGGTGGGAGCGGCCCACACAGACCACAGGGCTGCAGCACTGTATATGGGGGTGGGGGGATGGGAGCGGCCCACACAGAACTGGGCTGCAGCAGGCACTGCAGCATTGCATATGGCCCATCAGCAGACAGCTGTAGATGGTGATAGCACTTTGGCAAGACTTTTGGCTAGGTAATGATAAATGGAGATACATTAGCTTAATTTTATTCAGCAGTCTGAATATGATGGCATCGTCTGACTATTAGGTTCGATCCAATGTACCAGTTGAAGTTTTTCATTCATACATGAAATTTGTAGACAAGGACCACATTTTAGTGGAAATTGCAAAGTTTAAACAGTCATATATAAAATTCACTAACTTTGCACAAAAATCAGCTAAATTTGTCTCTATGTTCCAAGAAAGAAAGGTGAGATAAGGAGCATGAGCACCCTGCAAATGTACGTTTACTCGAACATATCAAAGGCAAAAGGTTAAAAAAGGCATATATTAGTGACATAAAGGTAGGCCTGCTCTGTTCTGCTCATAGGTGGCATAAAATTAAAATTCAAACAGACAATTTTAAAGAAGCTCTCCCATATAAAAAAAAAATATCTATATATATATATATATTATTAAATGTGTGTATATATTCATGTAATGTAGTGTGAATTTATTAATATACTCACCTACTGCAGATCTCTCCTGTGTCCAGCGCTGTTCTCCTTCGTTTCTAAGTGAAGTCACCGTAATTGCAACTAGCCGGTTCTTTCTATGCTCTTTGCGTGAGCTGGAAGTATCTTTTATAACAAAAGCCTATGGAGCCTTGTTCTGACATTCCATGGACTTACATTGTAAAAGCCACTTCCAGGTCACACAGAGCTCAGCAGAAATAATCAGGGCTGTCCAGGAATTTCAGGGCCCCATACTGTCAGAAGTTTTGGGCCCCTTAACACTCCGCCCGGGCTCCGCCTCTACCCTTTTAACCTTCCACAGTCCCACCATCCACTCTTGGATAAACTCCACTGCACCACGTCCTCACCAATCACACATTAACAGTTCCCATTGAACACCATATCACATACATAGCCAGCAGCTTTTGTTTTGACCAAAAGATTTTTTAAGCCTGCCAACCACGACAAGGTAGACTCTTTTGGCAGGGCCCTACACTACTCTAACCTATTTAACATATCTCTTTTTAGCTATATTTTAATTTATTTTTCTTTAAGGAAATGTGTCACATACATTTTTTAAACTAATTGAAACCAGATTGTGATCATTTTTTTTTATAATCTGTATTTCTGATTGCAGATTATTGTATTCTGTTTCCTGTACATTTATGGAAGCTGCTCTCTTTCATGTTTTGAGATATGGACATTGAACATATGCATGTATATATATCACAAGACATTAAGTGCCTTTTAATAATCTCACAAACGCATTGTTTAACAATAACCAGAGAGTAGTGAATGCCCTTAACATAAAAGCTTCGTAACACATTCCCACTATATATTTTGGTAACTAAATCTATTTTTCATAAGAGTCATTTAGTTAAATCCTTTGGTCAATTATGTAAACTGCAAAATTATCAGCTAACTACAGTGTTGTTATGCACCTGGTGTGCGGTGGCACTAATCTGTTGCCCCTGGGGCCCGGTGAGCAGAAGCAAAAAGGGGATGGGCCTGGACTGCCAGCGTATCAGAACTCCCCCGCTTTGCTTGTGCTCACTGGGCCCCATATACTAGTAAGGGCAATAATGCCTTGATGGTGGCCCTGTTCCTGCCTATCGTGAAATGACACTTGTTGACAGCCCATACTACATGAAGTATGCAGCTAGTCTGCATAGATCATGGGATGACAGACATCCATTGCTGGCTACCTTATAGTTGCCATTTCATGTAAGCATTCATTCAATCTTTATGAAAGCATACATACAGATATATTAATTATTGTCTATCTAATAGGATGATGACAGCTGTCCAGATATGCACTAACTAAGTTCCTGCCTATCGTGAAATGACCTCCGTTGACAGCCCATAGTTCATGAAGTATGCAGCTAGTCTGCATAGATCATGGGATGACGACAACTGTCCAGACCTGCATCCCACCACAAGAACCACCCTGGAGAATGAAATAATTTTCAGTTCTCAAACTGTTGGGGTGCAGCTGTGGGACCCTACTTTCAAAGATGATGTCCTCCACCCAAGTCTCAAAAGGCTGAAAGGGTCTTCAGGAGAAGTGGGTAGTCGAGCTAGTCTAGGCTATCAGACGGTCACCTCTGTAGCTGTACTGTCATCCTTCCTATGGTTCCAATCAGGGGCAGACGTGTTATTGGTGCAACTTGTGTGACTGCACACGGACCAAGAGGTAAGGGGGCCCATTCTACCTCCAAAGCGATGGAATTGTGCATTATGATGATCTATTGGGCTGCAAAGGGCTCATATATTGTACTTGCACAGGGACACTCTTCTGTCTGTGTCCACCAGTGGCTCCAATGTAAAACTAATTTTCTGCAATGAGAAACACATCACATTAATAATTTCCAGGCAATCAAGATCAATACAATCAATCCTATCACTACCACTATGGGCTTTAGCAAAGTTGAGAGTATATTGTTTAACCAAACTCAGATAGACCCCATCCCTCCTTGGATATATCTCTAGCTTTTTGTTGCAGCTCCTTTATCTTATCCATGTTTCTCTCAATTGAATCATGTGCATCTTCAATCTATGAGCAGCATTCCTCACCCATAACAGCACAAGTTCCACCTTCAATTGCTAACAGGTAGTCAAGAGCCATTCTGTTCTTTAGGGCAACCTTCCACATTCGGTGACATCACAAGCTAATGGGGCCGAAACCAAGAGCCAAAATATTCGGTGACATCACAAGTAGAAGCTAATGGGGGCGAAACCAAGAACCAAAACACTCGGTGACATCACAAGTAGAAGCTAATGGGGGCGAAACCAAGAACCAAAACATTCGGTGACATCACAAGTAGTAGCATATAGGGGCGGAACCAACAACCATAACATTCCGTGACATCACAAGTGGTAGCTTATGGGGCCAGAACCAACAACCATAACATTCCATGACATCATATGAAGCATGAAAACCAGAGCAAATAGGTATAGGAGGTCCTAAACAAGTAAACAAAAGCAAGAAATAAATCCTAAAAAATATTCTTTATTATAATACTCGTTAAAATTTGGAAAATTTAACAACTAGTATAAACTTACAAAAACCTGAAGATATATCAAGCAGGATGACGGGTATTAAATTCTAAAGTCCCTCATAGAACCATGTGTTCACCCCTACCTATAGCGGAGATTGGCACCCTAAACTATAAGCGATATGGCGTCCCCGCTCACTGTAGACTAACCCTATTGGTCCCTATATGACCCTATTCTTCAAATGAGCACCAACCAAATATCAAAGGACACCTTAAACACTAAAATATCCCAATAGTGCTACTACACCAGGTATGCCCATATATATGTAGGATAATACAATAAAAGATGCCTAACAAAGATATCAAACAGGGTGAGGGAGTATTAAATATATTTTCTCTCTAAAGTCCCTACTAGGACACCATTTTCACCCCTACTTAATGAGGAGGATGGCTTCCCCCGCTCTCTGTAGACTGACCCTATGACTGACCCTATTAGTCCCTATATAACCCTATTCTAAAATTGAGCACCAACCAAATATCAAAAACATCTTAAACATTGAAATACCCCAGTAATGCAGTAATGCCAAATATACACATATGTGTATGCAGATTATAAAACCATGAACAACATCTAAATATACTCCAGATACAATAATCCTAATGCATGCCCAATTTTTAAGTAAAAAACCTAGAGAATTAGACTCAATCCCTCTAATAAACAATGGTCATAACAGCTCTTCGTAGGATACAATATCCCCAAAATATCACTTGATGTGCAATGACATTCATAGAAAATATCTACTTATCGGAATACTGCATATGAACCAAGTCCCGATACGTTTCCCCCTTCTCTATTTTAGTGGTTCATCAGGGGATAGTGGTAAGATGCAATGGTGCCTGCAGTAGAGGACCAAATAAAACGCTAGGGTTATTGTATCCTATGAAGAGCTATTATGACCATTGTTTATTAGAGGGATTGAGTCATTCCATGACCTTACAAGTGTTGGCTGTTACTGTCGGCTTCCATTGAAGTGCATTGCCCAATATACTGGAGATCAAACAATATGAATCCAACCAATGTGGGTAATATTTGAATAGATTCACTCTATATGGAGCTAATATGTACAGTTGTGCTCAAAAGTTTACATACCCCGGCAGAAGTTTCTTGGTCTTGTTTCAGAGAATATGAATGATAACCAAAAAAATTTCTCCACTCATGGTTATTGGTTGGGTGAAGACATTTATTGTCAAACTACTGTGTTTTCACTTTTTAAATCTTAATGACAACCAAAAACATCCAAATGACCCTGATCAAAAGTTCAAATACCCCAGTTCTTAATACCGTGCATTGCCCTGTCTAACATCAATGACAGCTTGAATTCTTTTGTGGTAGTTGTGGATGAGGTTCTCTATTTTCTCAGATGGTAAAGCTGCCCCATTCTTCTTGGTAAAAAGCCTCCAGATCCTGTAAATTCCTGGGCTGTCTAGCATGAACTGTGCGCTTGAGATCTCCCCAGAGTGGCTCAATGATGTGAGGTCAGGAGACTGAGATGGCCACTCCAGAACCTTCACTTTGTTCTGCTGTAGCCAATGACAGGTCGACTTGCCCTTGAGTTTTGGATCGTTGTCATATTGGAACGTCCAACTACATCCCATGCGCAGCTTCCGGGCTGATGACTGCAAATTCGCCTCCATTTGCTGAAAATGTGCTGCATTCATATTTCCTTCAGCTTTTTCCAAGTTTCCTGTGCCTTTGTAGCTCACACATTCCCAAAACATCTGCGATTCACCTCCGTGTTTTACAGAAGGAATGGTATTCCTTTCATCATAGGCCTTGTTGACCTCTCTCCAAATGTAACGTTTATGGTTGTGTCTCATCACTCCAAATTACCTTGTTCCAGAAGTTTTGAGGCTTGTCTCTGTGCTGTTTGGCATATTTGTAGGCGAGATAATTTGTGGCATTTGCGCAGTAAATACTGGCGACTTGACCATGCAGCCCATTTTTCTGCATAGAGCCATTGACAATTCTTTTGCTTACCCCATGACTCACAATCCAGAAATGTCAGTGGCTGGATGAAAGATGCAAGAGTCTGTATGGATCCCAGAAACTCACTCAGCTTTTATGCACACACACTGATTACAGGCAAACAGGTCACAGGTGAGAATGTTACATTTAGTAGCCATTTCAACCCATTTGTGTCAAATTCTGTGCATGTTATCAGGCCAAAATCAAAGGGTATGTGAACTTTTGATGAGGGTCATTTGTTTTTGGTTGTCATTAAGATTTAAAAAGAGAAAACACAGTAGTTTGACAATAAATGGCTTCACCCAACCAATAACCATGAGTGGAAAAAAAGTTTTTTGTTATTATTCATATTCTCTGAAACAAGGCCAAGAAAGCGAAAATTCTGCTGGGGTATGTAAACTTTTGAGCACAACTGTATATACATTGGTGTGGTACAAGGATTTCCCAATATTGGTTGGATTTATAATTTTGATCTGGACTATATATTACTATGTGGCTCAATAACACCTGACAATTACATAATTATCTCCAGATTACATGTGTTCTCTTTACAGGATATAACTTTAATCTCCCAGATTTGGATGATTCTAAAGCAATACATGGCCCAAAAATCGAGAAGTCGTCATGTTCCAGTTATGGCTGAGGGGATTTTCTCAATTAGAACTATTCTATGGATCTGATGAGCAAGAAAGTCAGAAAATAATAAAATGTGATGGATAATCGGTAAATCATTGTCATTTCTGTACTTGGAGATAAATCCTGTCACAGCCTATATATCCCTTTACTATTGGAAGAAGTGCTGTAAAACATGGGCATCACCTAATCTGAGGAGTTCACTATTTGTTTTGGGCTTGCTTGTATTATATAGAATAAAGACTCCTTAATGAATAAAAAATAAATGAGAAATAGATGATAGAAGAGAATGAAGGACACAACAAGGTGTGACATAGAGCCGACTTACCTCTCTCCACGATCTGCAAGCCTCAAATGGAATGTTGGCTCTGCAGCTCCTACTATAATGTGTGTGATGTCATAATGATGTCATAATGCAAGGGGGTGGAGCCAGAAACCGCAACATTCCGTGACATCATCAGCAGGAGCAGCAGCTGTTATTTAAATGGATCAGACCAGGCCATGAAATCAATTCATTACCATATAGATTAAATAGACTCTAATATACACCTTGGCCTCTGAAACCTTTTACAAAATGCCACAATGTCACTATTGCCATACAATGTAATTCCGGAGTAGTTTCTACTAATTTGAATAGTGATAAATCCACAATAATAACCCATATATCCCAGATTAGATTATATGGATGATTGGATGGGGAGGTGGATATACTACTGTAGATTAAATGGCCAGTAAATAGGAGAGGACACTATAGACAATGTTACTATATACCAGGGATGGGCAATTAATTTTCCCGAGGGGCTACATCGTTGTGGGGGGCTGAACCAATAGGCGGAAACAAATTCTTCTCAATATTAATATTAACATATGAATTACAATTATTATTTTATATTAATAATAATTGTATCACTTAACATTAAGCAGTTTGTTGTACTGTCATCTATTACATAGGTACTGTTGTCAGGGATGCCACCAGGAATTAGTGCCGCTCTGCACAGTAACAGGATCCCCATCCTCACTGAAACCAGAATCCTCAAAAATAAAATACATAACAGCAGTAATAATATCCCTTAATTAGCCCCTACAATAATAATGTCCCACATCCTGGCCCCATGTCTCCATCCTGCCCCCATGTCTCCATTTGTCTCCATCCTGCCCCTATTGTCTCCATCCTGCCCCCATTGTCTCCATCTGTCTCCATTCTGCCCCCAATGTCTCCATTCTGCCCCATGTCTCCAACTTGCCTCCAATGTCTTCATCCAGCCCCCATGCCTTTCCATCAAGCCCCCATGTCTCTCCATCCAGACCCCATGTCTCTCCGTTGATCCCTTATGTCTCTCTGTTGTGCCCCCATGCCTCTCTGTTGTGTCCCCATGTCTCTCCATTACAAAAAAAATGTTTTAAAAGAAAAAAGTTTCTCCTTACCTTGCCACGATCCAGCAGCGCCTGGCTTACCCATCATCCGAGGCACGGTCGCCGGCATGAAGGGGGGAGGCACAGGGTCGGTAACAACACACTGTAGGCCAGAACTGAGTTCTCTTCTGCCTATGTCCCCTCTTCTATTAAGGACTGAGAGTGGGGTGTATTGTGTGATGGAGGATTTTCTTTACTTACTGTTACATTGTCCATGGGATTGGAACCGACTTCAAATAAGATAGGAGATCGTAGATCTGGATTAACAAACTCACTTTTACTGTGCAATTCTTCTACACACGGCTGCAGCATACAGATTAACACATGGTCTTTTGTTAGTGAAGTACTCTTGGTTATGTGCCTTTCCAGTGTTCGTCCCCATCCTGTCCTGAGACCCACGATCTTCCACTTCTTCTGCGACCCAGCTGAGATTCTCCCCATGAGGGATACAGAGGCCTGCTTCTCAGTACCTCTTGTAGGCTTTTAGCCCAGGACTGTGCTGGCATCCAGATCAAGCATTAAACGTGTCCTCTGTTCAGAAAACTTACGCTGATAAAACACTTTCTCCACCGCTGTATCTGCTTGCTGGAACCTGTCTTCCTGTCTGTACAGCCTTCCTTCTGCACTCCACTCTCTTGTATAGGACCTGCACCGGTCCTGTTCTATAAGGGTTGTGGATCCAAAACTATGGTGGCCAGCTAACTAACTGCCTGAAAATAACATATAACATAACACATTTAACCCACTTGTTGCCATGGTGTCTTCATCAGCCCGCCACTCTTTTTCACAAGAACAATATATTGACCCTAGGGATAAATCACACAACTTATAACTACACAGCACACACATTCAACATATTATTTTAACTCTGTCAACCCACTTTTTGCCATGGTGTCTTCATCAGCCCGCCACCCTCCTTCGGGCGCATGATAGTGACGTCATATGCCAATGACATGCGTGCTGATGTCAGCTGCTGGCCTGTGATTGGCTGGCCGCTGTTAACTATTGCCATGCGGGAAGCTTCGATAGATTTCAAGCGAACTGAAACGGCAGTTACCCTGCTGGTGCCCGGGGAGAAAATGAATGGGGGCCCGACTGGGCCCCTCTGCCTGCCAGGCCCCATACGCCAGTAAGGGCAGTAATGCCCTGTTGGCGGCCCTGGAAATGTTATGATGGTCACACAATGGTTAAGAATAATTTATCATGCTACGTGGTGGGAACCAGCATATATACAGGTGCATCTAACTAAATTAGAATATCATCAAAAAGTTAATTTATTTCAGTTCTTCAATACAAAAAGTGAAACTCATATATTATATAGAGTCATTACAAACAGAGTGATCTATTTCAAGTGTTTATTTCTGTTAATAATTGTGGAGACTACTGAAATAGACTAAGGACCTTTTTAAATGCTTAGGAAGGCTTTGCAGGTGTTTGTTAATTATTTTAAATTACTGAGATAATGACTTTTGTGTTTTCATTGGCTGTAAGCCATAATCATCAACATTAACAGAAATAAACACTTGAAATAGATCACTGTTTTGTAATGACTCTATATAAGTTTCACTTTTTGTATTGAAGAACTGAAATAAATTAACTTTTTGATGATATTCTAATTTATTGAGAAGCACCTGTATATGTTAATCTTTTCACTTATTCATTTATCAAATTTTTCCTGTTTTTTTAACCCTTTCTTTATTTTTTCTGTGTTTTCATTTTTTTCTTTCTCCTCCTTCTTCCCCCCTTTCTTTCTTTGGCTCCATTGTCCTTTTCTTTCCCCGTGTCTCTATGTACTCCGCTTTATATTCCATGTGACCATACACCTATCATTTTATTTCTTTTGTCACACCACATCTCTTAATATGTTTGTTTTTTCCTTTGTTTTCTTTTGTCTTCAATTATACTCTTTTTTTTTTTTCTTTTTCTCGTTTTTTTCTTTTCTCTTTTACTTATATATGACTCCCCCTTTTTATGTCTTGTTTCATCATGGTATTACATTTGATTTGTTTTCATTATTCTCTCCTTTTTTTGTTTTTCTTTATTTTTTTATTTTTCAATAAATCATGTGTGGTACACAGAGATCACTGTGAGTCTGCAGAACGGTGACATTACTAAGAAGAGGGGAAGAACAGCGCTGGACATGGGAGAGAGCAGCGCTAGGTAGGGCCGTATTTGGAGTATCTGCTGCCCTAGGCACTGTCAGTGGTCGCCCCCCCCGTCACGCCCCCCCCCCATGTCGTGCCCCCCTCGCATCCAATATCTTCCCCCCCCGTCTCGGTCGTTTCCCCAAGTTTCATGTAGCTTCCCCCCCCCCCCCATTCCATGTAGCACATATAAAAGATTGGGGTGGGGGGGGGAGCGGCCCACACAGACCACAGGACTGCAGCATTGCATATGGGGGTGGGGAGGGATGGGAGAGGCCCACACAGACCACAGGGCTGCAGCATTGCATATGGGGGTGGGGGGATGGGAGCGGCCCACACAGACCACAGGGCTGCAGCATTGCATATGGGGGTGGGGGGAATGGGAGCGGCCCACACAGACCACAGGGCTGCAGCATTGTATATGGAGGTTGGGGGGGGATGGGAGCGGTCCACACAGACCACAGGGCTGCAGCATTATATATGGAGGTGGGGGGGAAGGGAGCGGCCCACACAGACCACAGGGTGCAGTGTAGCACCCTGAGGATTCGGCTGCTGCAGGAGTATTGCACCTCAACCCAGAGGTGTGATCTTCCACTCCCGGGTAAGGATGGAGTGTGGAACTGAGCTCAGATAGACTGCATGCACTACATACATCCCATTCCAGAGGAGCAGGCCGACGGCACTCCCACTTAGAAATGTGCAGGTGCGACCGAGCCTGTTCCTGGCTGGAGTGGGAGGGGGGAGGAACATCCCATGTAGTGTAGGGGCAGATAGGGGGAGCAGTCTGGGTAGTGATAGGAGCTCATTGGGTGCTGGTCACCTGAGCTCACACATAGAGGGATATATAAGGAGGGCACCAACTAGGATCAGGGTCAGACGCAGAGAGTAAGTCAGAGGCAGAGGACAAGCCTGCAGAAAGAAACAACAGCCCTGGAGAGAGAGTGGAGTGAAGAAAGACCCAGAGGGGGACAAAGAAGGGACCCAAGAACCCAAATAAGAACACCGGGTGAGGAGTCAGCAGAAGGGTACCGGAACCCAAGCTGGTGGGGGTAAAGACATTCCCCAGCCAGAGACCGGAGACCGTGGGCAGAGTCTGTCACGGTCACCCACTACATTCACCCTGAAGGCACACCACATGGAGGGTCAGGGAACCTGAGGCCAAAGGTTGCCCAACAGAAGGCCCGAGGGAGCTGGATTTAGGTGAATCACTGGTGGGGACGGCTGAAGGAAGGACAGAGGGAGAGCTCAGGGCCACGCTCCGGACTTGTTTGGGGGTTGGCCGGATCCAGGACCTGGTGGACGCAGCACGGCTCGGGAGGTCACTTGGAGCTAGAGTGACCAGGAACATCTGCAGTAAGTAAAGACCCTTAACTGCACTACCCGAGTCTGTCATCATTACCGGCTGCACCGCACCACCACAACCCCCATCTTCTGCGCCTGTCCCCTCTGAGGCTATACCCCTCCCGTTGGGGGTTATCCCACCAAGCTGCGCATCCACCATCAGCCTCAGCGGACCCTGCTGCAGCGGCGGCCACAGTGACCGCATCACAACGGGTGGCGTAGTCGACACAACGAACTTTAATAACATCAGTGAAGACTGCCACATAACCCTGAGCTTGACGCCCTGGGCACGGGACCGGGTCACAGCCGCTCGGAGACTACAACCCCCCATCTGATCCGGTGCCGGGTATTCCCCTCAAAAAGGAATATGTCCCAGGGGGCGCGTCAACTTTGGCGTAGTCGGCAGGATTACGTGCCCGCAACACCCGGGTACTGCGTGCCTGAAGAAAAGTGCAAGTTTACCTCAGAAAGAAGACTCCTGCCGGTTCCGGAGGGTCCACGCCATCGGACTCCATCACCAGTCGTTTCCCGCCGATTGTCCGCCATTTCCAGCTTGTTCCCGCCATCTGCAGAGTTTCCCGCCACTGGGCGACGCTTCCCGCCAAAACCGCAGATTTCCCGCCTTGGAAGAGCAGCGGACGCCATTATGGGCGTGCCAAAGGAGGGCAAGAGGCCACCTCCCATCGTGGGCCAGGACAGAAAATGGCGCCAAAAGTGGAAACCGCCCCCACCAACAGAGACTGTGATGCTGGAGGTGTCTGTCAGCGTGAAAGAACTACCCCTGGAGCTGACAGTCACCGAGTTGCCCCGGGACCGCCCTCGAAGTGGGAGGAGACGAAAGAAAAGAGCAAAGATGGGTGTCGCTTGGAGCAGTCTAGAACGAGCGCACCCGGAGGCGAGGTGTCCAGAGCAAGAGCACCCGGAGTCGAGGAGAGAAAGAGTAGACCCGGGAATGGAGCGGCAGCAGAGCAGCACCGGCCCGCTGGCCAGGAGCCTGCAGAAGGAAGAAGGAGGAGAGCAGAGCAGCACCGGCCCGCTGGCCAGGAGCCTGCCGGAAGCAGAGCAGAGCAGCACCGACCCGATGGTCAGGAGCCTGCTGGAGTCAACAACCCCGCTAGGCTTAGCGGAGATCCTGGCGCAACTTCCCCGAGATCGGGAGTGCGCGCGGAGTGCCCTGGAGGGCCTCGCGGGAAGGATGGCCCGAGTGCAGAGGGAGATCCTGGCGGAGTGGGGCCGGGAGATGGCCCAGCAAGCTGGAATCCGTTCACGGAACCCGCTCCCTTGGAAGAAGACACCGACTACCTCTGCGGATGACGCGGGAGGACCCAAGGCCGGAGACGGCGCAGAAGAGGGAGCGAGACGTATGGCAGCAGGTAAGGGGGACGCCTATACCCCATACCGGAAGACCACCCACCTGCCCCAGCTCCCCGTCGCAGAGCCCGAAAGTCCCCCTGCCGTACCCGAGACCGCCATGACACCGCCACCGACTAGGCCCCGACCGGAAGCCGCCGACGCGACCCCAGTGACGTCACGCGTCGTGACCCGGAGCGTGGCGCAGGAAGAAGAACCACCAGCCTGGTCGCAAGGCCTAGTACCTCCGGGCGCCGCATCCAAAGCAGAGCCATCTACCTCCGCGGAGCCTCCGGCCTGGTCGCAAGGCCAGGTAACCCAGGGCGCCGCCGTCCTTACGGTGCCCTTCACCTTCCAGGTGCCCCAGGCCTGGCCGCAAGGCCTGGGCAACCCGGGCGCCATCACCACCGCGCCCGCGCCCGTAATACCAAGGGTGCCACACCTGGGGGAGGACCTCTTCGGCCAGCTCACATGGCCGGACGGGCGGCCCTTCATCTGGCCCGAAGGGTACCCTGAGCTAGAACGGCAGCAAAGACTAGGGCCCTTGTGTGAGCCCCTGATCCCGGCTCCAAAGCCCGTGACTCGGGTCTCGCCTCCACTCGAGGAAGCCCAGTTCGTGTGGGACCCCACGGGAGAAGATTTGATGGGGTTCACCGGAGAGACTCGGGCAGCTGCAGCAGAGCGTACCGAGTGTTGCCGTCAACAGCTGGCAGAGTTCAAGAGAGAGCGGGAGGAGAGGCGGGCCAGAGAGCAATGGGCCCGGACCCGCAGCGCGGAGCAAAAGAGCCGGACCAGAAGGGACCCCCGTGCAGCAGATCGTCCCCGTACCATCGGGACGGTAATAAAGTTTAATGCGCAGCATGGGTGGGGCTTCATAAAGGACCAGAACACCATGGGTGACGTCTTCGTTACCCGACGGGATGTCGAGTCTCACCTGCCAGAGGGTCACAAAGGCCGTGACCTCTACGTCGGTGACGAGGTAACGTTCACCCGGCACAAGTGTGCCAAGGGACCTTACGCCCTCCACGTGCATCGCCTGACAGAGGAGGAGTTGCGGTGTAGGGAGGAAGAGCCAGAAGACCCGGACGGGTTCAAGGCTAGGAGGTACTACGATTAAGAACAGTAGTAAAGAAAAACTGTATATAGTTACCCGTCGGGGTACACAAGAAACCGTGGCTGCTTTAACGTTTAGTCCCCGTTGGGACCAGTGAACAGTTTAACCCGTGTGTCCCTTACCCAAACCAGGCTGAGGACTGTGAGCAGCCATCCCTTTCCCTTACCTGGCCGGGGACTGAGAACGGCCAAAACTTCCCTGTACATAGTTGCGCTTCCTAAGGCGCCCCCTACTGGTTTTATAAGGAACTGCTTTTCAAAAGACTGTCGCACTTTACCTGGTCACGAGTTGCACGGTGACCAGAGGAGGAAGAAAGAAAGAGACGACGAGAATGTTATGATGATGTTTATATGAAAAAGTTTATATATATATAATATTTTATATGTTTTATATGTTTATAAAAATTTGTATGTTTGGTGTTTTTGTCTTTGCAGCCCGAGGACGTGCTGTGATTTACCAGGGGGGAATGTAGCACCCTGAGGATTCGGCTGCTGCAGGAGTATTGCACCTCAACCCAGAGGTGTGATATTCCACTCCCGGGTAAGGATGGAGTGTGGAACTGAGCTCAGATAGACTGCATGCACTACATACATCCCATTCCAGAGGAGCAGGCCGACGGCACTCCCACTTAGAAATGTGCAGGTGCGACCGAGCCTGTTCCTGGCTGGAGTGGGAGGGGGGAGGAACATCCCATGTAGTGTAGGGGCAGATAGGGGGAGCAGTCTGGGTAGTGATAGGAGCTCATTGGGTGCTGGTCACCTGAGCTCACACATAGAGGGATATATAAGGAGGGCACCAACTAGGATCAGGGTCAGACGCAGAGAGTAAGTCAGAGGCAGAGGACAAGCCTGCAGAAAGAAACAACAGCCCTGGAGAGAGAGTGGAGTGAAGAAAGACCCAGAGGGGGACAAAGAAGGGACCCAAGAACCCAAATAAGAACACCGGGTGAGGAGTCAGCAGAAGGGTACCGGAACCCAAGCTGGTGGGGGTAAAGACATTCCCCAGCCAGAGACCGGAGACCGTGGGCAGAGTCTGTCACGGTCACCCACTACATTCACCCTGAAGGCACACCACATGGAGGGTCAGGGAACCTGAGGCCAAAGGTTGCCCAACAGAAGGCCCGAGGGAGCTGGATTTAGGTGAATCACTGGTGGGGACGGCTGAAGGAAGGACAGAGGGAGAGCTCAGGGCCACGCTCCGGACTTGTTTGGGGGTTGGCCGGATCCAGGACCTGGTGGACGCAGCACGGCTCGGGAGGTCACTTGGAGCTAGAGTGACCAGGAACATCTGCAGTAAGTAAAGACCCTTAACTGCACTACCCGAGTCTGTCATCATTACCGGCTGCACCGCACCACCACAACCCCCATCTTCTGCGCCTGTCCCCTCTGAGGCTATACCCCTCCCGTTGGGGGTTATCCCACCAAGCTGCGCATCCACCATCAGCCTCAGCGGACCCTGCTGCAGCGGCGGCCACAGTGACCGCATCACAACGGGTGGCGTAGTCGACACAACGAACTTTAATAACATCAGTGAAGACTGCCACATAACCCTGAGCTTGACGCCCTGGGCACGGGACCGGGTCACAGCCGCTCGGAGACTACAACCCCCCATCTGATCCGGTGCCGGGTATTCCCCTCAAAAAGGAATATGTCCCAGGGGGCGCGTCAGCAGCATTATATATGGAGGTGGGGGGGGAGGGAGCGGCCCACACAGACCACAGGGCTGCAGCATTGTATATGGGGGGGGGGGAGCGGCCCACACAGACCACAGGGCTGCAGCACTGTATATGGGGGTGGGGGGGATGGGAGCGGCCCACACAGAACTGGGCTGCAGCAGGCACTGCAGCATTGCATATGGCCCATCAGCAGACAGCTGTAGATGGTGATAGCACTTTGGCAAGACTTTTGGCTAGGTAATGATAAATGGAGATACATTAGCTTAATTTTATTCAGCAGTCTGAATATGATGGCAGCGTCTGACTATTAGGTTCGATCCAATGTACCAGTTGAAGTTTTTCATTCATACATGAAATTTGTAGACAAGGACCACATTTTAGTGGAAATTGCAAAGGTTAAACAGTCATATATAAAATTCACTAACTTTGCACAAAAATCAGCTAAATTTGTCTCTATGTTCCAAAAAAGAAAGGTGAGATAAGGAGCATGATCACCCTGCAAATGTATGTTTACTCGAACATATCAAAGGCAAAAGGTTAAAAAAGGCATATATTAGTGACATAAAGGTAGGCCTGCTCTGTTCTGCTCATAGGTGGCATAAAATTAAAATTCAAACAGACAATTTTAAAGAAGCTCTCCCATATAAAAAAAAAAAAATATATATATATATATATATATATATATATATATATATTATTAAATGTGTGTATATATTCATGTAATGTAATGTGAGTTTATTAATATACTCACCTACTGCAGATCTCTCCTGTGTCCAGCGCTGCTCTCCTTCGTTTCTAAGTGAAGTCACCGTAATTGCAACTAGCCGGTTCTTTCTATGCTCTTTGCGTGAGCTGGAAGTATCTTTTATAACAAAAGCCTATGGAGCCTTGTTCTGACATTCCATGGACTTACATTGTAAAAGCCACTTCCAGGTCACACAGAGCTCAGTAGAAATAATCAGGGCTGTCCAGGAATTTCAGGGCCCCATACTGTCAGAATTTTTGGGCCCCTTAACACTCCGCCCGGGCTCCGCCTCTACCCTTTTAACCTTCCACAGTCCCACCATCCACTCTTGGATAAACTCCACTGCACCACGTCCTCACCAATCACACATTAACAGTTCCCATCGAACACCATATCACATACATAGCCAGCAGCTTTTGTTTTGACCAAAAGATTTTTTAAGCCTGCCAACCACGACAAGGTAGACTCTTTTGGCAGGGCCCTACACTACTCTAACCTATTTAACATATCTCTTTTTAGCTATATTTTAATTTATTTTTCTTTAAGGAAATGTGTCACATACATTTTTTAAACTAATTGAAACCAGATTGTGATCATTTTTTTTTATAATCTGTATTTCTGATTGCAGATTATTGTATTCTGTTTCCTGTACATTTATGGAAGCTGCTCTCTTTCATGTTTTGAGATATGGACATTGAACATATGCATTTATATATATCACAAGACATTAAGTGCCTTTTAACAATCTCACAAACGCATTGTTTAACAATAACCAGAGAGTAGTGAATGCCCTTAACATAAAAGCTTCGTAACACATTCCCACTATATATTTTGGTAACTAAATCTATTTTTCATAAGAGTCATTTAGTTAAATCCTTTGGTCAATTATGTAAACTGCAAAATTATCAGCTAACTACAGTGTTGTTATGCACCTGGTGTGCGGTGGCCCTAATATGTTGCCCCTGGGGCCCGGTGAGCAGAAGCAAAAAGGGGATGGGCCTGGACTGCCAGCGTATCAGAATTCCCCCGCTTTGCTTGTGCTCACTGGGCCCCATATACTAGTAAGGGCAATAATGCCTTGATGGCGGCCCTGTTCCTGCCTATCGTGAAATGACACTTGTTGACAGCCCATACTACATGAAGTATGCAGCTAGTCTGCATAGATCATGGGATGACAGACATCCATTGCTGGCTACCTTATAGTTGCCATTTCATGTAAGCATTCATTCAATCTTTATGAAAGCATACATACAGATATATTAATTATTGTCTATCTAATAGGATGATGACAGCTGTCCAGAAATGCACTAACTAAGTTACTGCCTATCGTGAAATGACCTCCGTTGACAGCCCATAGTTCATGAAGTATGCAGCTAGTCTGCATAGATCATGGGATGACGACAACTGTCCAGACCTGCATCCCACCACAAGAACCACCCTGGACAATGAAATAATTTTCAGTTCTCAAACTGTTGGGGTGCAGCTGTGGGACCCTACTTTCAAAGATGATGTCCTCCACCCAAGTCTCAAAAGGCTGAAAGGGTCTTCAGGAGAAGTGGGTAGTCGAGCTAGTCTAGGCTATCAGACGGTCACCTCTGTAGCTGTACTGTCATCCTTCCTATGGTTCCAATCAGGGGCAGACGTGTTATTGGTGCAACTTGTGTGACTGCACACGGACCAAGAGGTAAGGGGGCCCATTCTACCTCCAAAGCGATGGAATTGTGCATTATGATGATCTATTGGGCTGCAAAGGGCTCATATATTGTACTTGCCCAGGGGCACTCTTCTGTCTGTGTCCACCAGTGGCTCCAATGTAAAACTAATTTTCTGCAATGAGAAACACATCACATTAATAATTTCCAGGCAATCAAGATCAATACAATCAATCCTATCACTACCACTATGGGCTTTAGCAAAGTTGAGAGTATATTGTTTAACCAAACTCAGATAGACCCCATCCCTCCTTGGATATATCTCTAGCTTTTTGTTGCAGCTCCTTTATCTTATCCATGTTTCTCTCAATTGAATCATGTGCATCTTCAATCTATGAGCAGCATTCCTCACCCATAACAGCACAAGTTCCACCTTCAATTGCTAACAGGTAGTCAAGAGCCATTCTGTTCTTTAGGGCAACCTTCCACATTCGGTGACATCACAAGCTAATGGGGCCGAAACCAAGAGCCAAAACATTCGGTGACATCACAAGTAGAAGCTAATGGGGGCGAAACCAAGAACCAAAACACTCGGTGACATCACAAGTAGAAGCTAATGGGGGCGAAACCAAGAACCAAAACATTCGGTGACATCACAAGTAGTAGCATATGGGGGCGGAACCAACAACCATAACATTCCGTGACATCACAAGTGGTAGCTTATGGGGCCAGAACCAACAACCATAACATTCCGTGACATCATATGAAGCATGAAAACCAGAGCAAATAGGTATAGGAGGTCCTAAACAAGTAAACAAAAGCAAGAAATAAATCCTAAAAAATATTCTTTATTATAATACTCGTTAAAATTTGGAAAATTTAACAACTAGTATAAACTTACAAAAACCTGAAGATATATCAAGCAGGATGACGGGTATTAAATTCTAAAGTCCCTCATAGAACCATGTGTTCACCCCTACCTATAGCGGTGGTTGGCACCCTAAACTATAAGCGATATGGCGCCCCCGCTCACTGTAGACTAACCCTATTGGTCCCTATATGACCCTATTCTTCAATTGAGCACCAACCAAATATCAAAAGACACCTTAAACATTAAAATATCCCAATAGTGCTACTACACCAGGTATGCCCATATATATGTAGGATAATACAATAAAAGATGCCTAACAAAGATATCAAACAGGGTGAGGGAGTATTAAATATATTTTCTCTCTAAAGTCCCTACTAGGACACCATTTTCACCCCTACTTAACGAGGAGGATGGCGTCCCCCGCTCTCTGTAGACTGATCCTATGACTGACCCTATTAGTCCCTATATAACCCTATTCTAAAATTGAGCACCAACCAAATATCAAAAACATCTTAAACATTGAAATACCCCAGTAATGCAGTAATGCCAAATGTACACATATGTGTATGCAGATTATAAAACCATGAACAACATCTAAATATACTCCAGATACAATAATCCTAATGCATGCCCAATTTTTAAGTAAAAAACCTAGAGAATTAGACTCAATCCCTCTAATAAACAATGGTCATAACAGCTCTTCATAGGATACAATATCCCCAAAATATCACTTGATGTGCAATGACATTCATAGAAAATATCTACTTATCGGAATACTGCATATGAACCAAGTCCCGATACGTTTCCCCCTTCTCTATTTTAGGGGTTCATCAGGGGATAGTGGTAAGATGCAATGGTGCCTGCAGTAGAGGACCAAATAAAACGCTAGGGATATTGTATCCTATGAAGAGCTATTATGACCATTGTTTATTAGAGGGATTGAGTCATTCCATGACCTTACAAGTGTTGGCTGTTACTGTCGGCTTCCATTGAAGTGCATTACCCAATATACTGGAGATCAAACAATATGAATCCAACCAATGTGGGGAATATTTGAATAGTTTCACTCTATATGGAGCTAATATGTACAGTTGTGCTCAAAAGTTTACATACCCCGGCAGAAGTTTCTTGATCTTGTTTCAGAGAATATGAATGATAACCAAAAAAATTTCTCCACTCATGGTTATTGGTTGGGTGAAGACATTTATTGTCAAACTACTGTGTTTTCACTTTTTAAATCTTTATGACAACCAAAAACATCCAAATGACCCTGATCAAAAGTTCAAATACCCCAGTTCTTAATACCGTGCATTGCCCCGTCTAACATCAATGACAGCTTGAATTCTTTTGTGGTAGTTGTGGATGAGGTTCTCTATTTTCTCAGATGGTAAAGCTGCCCCATTCTTCTTGGTAAAAAGCCTCCAGATCCTGTAAATTCCTGGGCTCTCTAGCATGAACTGCGCGCTTGAGATCTCCCCAGAGTGGCTCAATGATGTGAGGTCAGGAGACTGAGATGGCCACTCCAGAACCTTCACTTTGTTCTGCTGTAGTCAATGACAGGTCGACTTGGCCTTGAGTTTTGGATCGTTGTCATATTGGAACGTCCAACTACATCCCATGCGCAGCTTCCGGGCTGATGACTGCAAATTCGCCTCCATTTGCTGAAAATGTGCTGCATTCATATTTCCTTCAGCTTTTACCAAGTTTCCTGTGCCTTTGTAGCTCACACATTCCCAAAACATCTGCTATTCACCTCCGTGTTTTACAGAAGGAATGGTATTCCTTTCATCATAGGCCTTGTTGACCTCTCTCCAAATGTAACGTTTATGGTTGTGTCTCATCACTCCAAATTACCTTGTTCCAGAAGTTTTGAGGCTTGTCTCCGTGCTGTTTGGCGTATTTGTAGGCGAGATAATTTGTGGCATTTGCGCAGTAAATACTGGCGACTTGACCATGCAGCCCATTTTTCTGCATAGAGCCATTGACAATTCTTTTGCTTACCCCATGACTCACAATCCAGAAATGTCAGTGGCTGGATGAAAGATGCAAGAGTCTGTATGGATCCCAGAAACTCACTCAGCTTTTATGCACACACACTGATTACAGACAAACAGGTCACAGGTGAGAATGTTACATTTAGTAGCCATTTCAACCCATTTGTGTCAAATTCTGTGCATGTTATCAGGCCAAAATCCCAGGGTATGTGAACTTTTGATCAGGGTCATTTGTTTTTGGTTGTCATTAAGATTTAAAAAGAGAAAACACAGTAGTTTGACAATAAATGGCTTCACCCAACCAATAACCATGAGTGGAAAAAAAGTTTTTTGTTATTATTCATATTCTCTGAAACAAGGCCAAGAAAGCGAAAATTCTGCTGGGGTATGTAAACTTTTGAGCACAACTGTATATATATTGGTGTGGTACAAGGATTTCCCAATATTGGTTGGATTTATAATTTTGATCTGGACTATATATTACTATATGGCTCAATAACACCTGACAATTACATAATTATCTCCAGATTACATGTGTTCTCTTTACAGGATATAACTTTAATCTCCCAGATTTGGATGATTCTAAAGCAATACATGGCCCAAACATCGAGAAGTCGTCATGTTCCAGTTATGGCTGAGGGGATTTTCTCAATTAGAACTATTCTATGGATCTGATGAGCAAGAAAGTCAGAAAATAATAAAATGTGATGGATAATCGGTAAATCATTGTCATTTCTGTACTTGGAGATAAATCCTGTCACAGCCTATATATCCCTTTACTATTGGAAGAAGTGCTGTAAAACATGGGCATCACCTAATCTGAGGAGTTCACTATTTGTTTTGGGCTTGCTTGTATTATATAGAATAAAGACTCCTTAATGAATAAAAAATAAATGAGAAATAGATGATAGAAGAGAATGAAGGACACAACAAGGTGTGACATAGAGCCGACTTACCTCTCTCCACGATCTGCAAGCCACAAATGGAATGTTGGCTCTGCAGCTCCTACTATAATGTGTGTGATGTCATAATGATGTCATAATGCAAGGGGGTGGAGCCAGAAACCGCAACATTCCGTGACATCATCAGCAGGAGCAGCAGCTGTTATTTAAATGGATCAGACCAGGCCATGAAATCAATTCATTACCATATAGATTAAATAGACTCTAATATACACCTTGGCCTCTGAAACCTTTTACAAAATGCCACAATGTCACTATTGCCATACAATGTAATTCCGGAGTAGTTTCTACTAATTTGAATAGTGATAAATCCACAATAATAACCCATATATCCCAGTAATACAGCAGATTAGATTATATGGATGGTTGGATGGGGAGGTGGATATACTACTGTAGATTAAATGGCCAGTAAATAGGAGAGGACACTATAGACAATGTTACTATATACCAGGGATGGGCAATTAATTTTCCCGAGGGGCTACATCATTGTGGGGGGCTGAACCAATAGGCGGAAACAAATTCTTCTCAATATTAATATTAACATATGAATTACAATTATGCCCCATACGCCAGTAAGGGCAGTAATGCCCTGTTGGCGGCCCTGGAAATGTTATGATGGTCACATAATGGTTAAGAATAATTTATCATGCTACGTGGTGGGAACCAGGATATATACAGGTGCATCTAACTAAATTAGAATATCATCAAAAAGTTAATTTATTTCAGTTCTTCAATACAAAAAGTGAAACTCATATATTATATAGAGTCATTACAAACAGAGTGATCTATTTCAAGTGTTTATTTCTGTTAATAATTGTGGAGACTACTGAAACAGACTAAGGACCTTTTTAAATGCTTAGGAAGGCTTTGCAGGTGTTTGTTAATTATTTTAAATTACTGAGATAATGACTTTTGTGTTTTCATTGGCTGTAAGCCATAATCATCAACATTAACAGAAATAAACACTTGAAATAGATCACTGTTTGTAATGACTCTATATAAGTTTCACTTTTTGTATTGAAGAACTGAAATAAATTAACTTTTTGATGATATTCTAATTTATTGAGAAGCACCTGTATATGTTAATCTTTTCACTTATTCATTTATCAAATTTTTCCTGTTTTTTTAACCCTTTCTTTATTTTTTCTGTGTTTTCATTTTTTTCTTTCTCCTCCTTCTTCCCCCCTTTCTTTCTTTGGCTCCATTGTCCTTTTCTTTCCCCGTGTCTCTATGTACTCCGCTTTATATTCCATGTGACCATACACCTATCATTTTATTTCTTTTGTCACACCACATCTCTTAATATGTTTGTTTTTTCCTTTGTTTTCTTTTGTCTTCAATTATACTCTTTTTTTTTTTTTCTTTTTCTCGTTTTTTTCTTTTCTCTTTTACTTATATATGACTCCCCCTTTTTATGTCTTGTTTCATCATGGTATTACATTTGATTTGTTTTCATTATTCTCTCCTTTTTTTGTTTTTCTTTATTTTTTTATTTTTCAATAAATCATGTGTGGTACACAGAGATCACTGTGAGTCTGCAGAACGGTGACATTACTAAGAAGAGGGGAAGAACAGCGCTGGACACGGGAGAGAGCAGCGCTAGGTAGGGCCGTATTTGGAGTATCTGCTGCCCTAGGCACTGTCAGTGGTCGCCCCCCCCCCCCGTCACGTCCCCCCCACACGTCGTGCCCCCCTTGCATCCAATATCTCCCCCCCCCCCGTCTCGGTCGTTTCCCCAAGTTTCATGTAGCTCCACCCCCCTATTCCATGTAGCACATATAAAAGATTGGGGTGGGGGGGAGCGGCCCACACAGACCACAGGACTGCAGCATTGCATATGGGGGTGGGGAGGGATGGGAGAGGCCCACACAGACCACAGGGCTGCAGCATTGCATATGGGGGTGGGGGGATGGTAGCGGCCCACGCAGACCACAGGGCTGCAGCATTGCATATGGGGGTGGGGGGGATGGGAGCGGCCCACACAGACCACAGGGCTGCAGCATTGTATATGGAGGTTGGGGGGGGATTGGTGCGGTCCACACAGACCACAGGGCTGCAGCATTATATATGGAGGTGGGGGGGAAGGGAGCGGCCCACACAGACCACAGGGCTGCAGCATTGTATATGGGGGGGGGTGGGAGCGGCCCACACAGACCACAGGGCTGCAGCACTGTATATGGGGGTGGGGGGGATGGGAGCGGCCCACACAGAACTGGGCTGCAGCAGGCACTGCAGCATTGCATATGGCCCATCAGCAGACAGCTGTAGATGGTGTTAGCACTTTGGCAAGACTTTTGGCTAGGTAATGATAAATGGAGATACATTAGCTTAATTTTATTCAACAGTCTGAATATGATGGCAGCGTCTGACTATTAGGTTCGATCCAATTTACCAGTTGAAGTTTTTCATTCATACATGAAATTTGTAGACAAGGACCACATTTTAGTGGAAATTGCAAAGGTTAAACAGTCATATATAAAATTCACTAACTTTGCACAAAAATCAGCTAAATTTGTCTCTATGTTCCAAAAAAGAAAGGTGAGATAAGGAGCATGATCACCCTGCAAATGTACGTTTACTCGAACATATCAAAGGCAAAAGGTTAAAAAAGGCATATATTAGTGACATAAAGGTAGGCCTGCTCTGTTCTGCTCATAGGTGGCATAAAATTAAAATTCAAACAGACAATTTTAAAGAAGCTCTCCCATATAAAAAAAAAAAAAATATATATATACATACATATATATATATATATATATATATATATAGATATATATATATATTATTAAATGTGTGTATATATTCATGTAATGTAGTGTGAGTTTATTAATATACTCATCTAGTGCAGATCTCTCCTGTGTCCAGCGCTGTTCTCCTTAGTTTCTAAGTGAAGTCACCGTAATTGCAACTAGCCGGTTCTTTCTATGCTCTTTGCGTGAGCTGGAAGTGTCTTTTATAAGAAAAGCCTATGGAGCCTTGTTCTGACATTCCATGGACTTACATTGTAAAAGCCACTTCCAGGTCACACAGAGCTCAGTAGAAATAATCAGGGCTGTCCAGGAATTTCAGGGCCCCATGCTGTCAGAATTTTTTGGGCCCCTTAACACTCCGCCCGGGCTCCGCCTCTACCCTTTTAACCTTCCACAGTCCCACCATCCACTCTTGGATAAACTCCACTGCACCACGTCCTCACCAATCACACATTAACAGTTCCCATCGAACACCATATCACATACATAGCCAGCAGCTTTTGTTTTGACCGAAAGATTTTTTAAGCCTGCCAACCACGACAAGGTAGACTCTTTTGGCAGGGCCCTACACTACTCTAACCTATTTAACATATCTCTTTTTAGCTATATTTTAATTTATTTTTCTTTAAGGAAATGTGTCACATACATTTTTTAAACTAATTGAAACCAGATTGTGATCATTTTTTTTTATAATCTGTATTTCTGATTGCAGATTATTGTATTCTGTTTCCTGTACATTTATGGAAGCTGCTCTCTTTCATGTTTTGAGATATGGACATTGAACATATGCATGTATATATATCACAAGACATTAAGTGCCTTTTAATAATCTCACAAACGCATTGGTTAACAATAACCAGAGAGTAGTGAATGCCCTTAACATAAAAGCTTCGTAACACATTCCCACTATATATTTTGGTAACTAAATCTATTTTTCATAAGAGTCATTTAGTTAAATCCTTTGGTCAATTATGTAAACTGCAAAATTATCAGCTAACTACAGTGTTGTTATGCACCTGGTGTGCGGTGGCCCTAATCTGTTGCCCCTGGGGCCCGGTGAGCAGAAGCAAAAAGGGGATGGGCCTGGACTGCCAGCGTATCAGAACTCCCCCGCTTTGCTTGTGCTCACTGGGCCCCATATACTAGTAAGGGCAATAATGCCTTGATGGCGGCCCTGTTCCTGCCTATCGTGAAATGACACTTGTTGACAGCCCATAGTTCATGAAGTATGCAGCTAGTCTGCATAGATCATGGGATGACGACAACTGTCCAGACCTGCATCCCACCACAAGAACCACCCTGGAGAATGAAATAATTTTCAGTTCTCAAACTGTTGAGGTGCAGCTGTGGGACCCTAATTTTAAAGATGATGTCCTCCACCCAAGTCTCAAAAGGCTGAAAGGGTCTTCAGGAGAAGTGGGTAGTCGAGCTAGTCTAGGCTATCAGACGGTCACCTGTAGCTGTACTGTCATCCTTCCTATGGTTCCAAGCAGGGGCAGACGTGTTATTGGTGCAACTTGTGTGACTGCACACGGACCAAGAGGTAAGGGGGCCCATTCTACCTCCAAAGCGATGGAATTGTGCATTATGATGATCTATTGGGCTGCAAAGGGCTCATATATTGTACTTGCACAGGGGCACTCTTCTGTCTGTGTCCACCAGTGGCTCCAATGTAAAACTAATTTTCTGCAATGAGAAACACATCACATTAATAATTTCCAGGCAATCAAGATCAATACAATCAATCCTATCACTACCACTATGGGCTTTAGCAAAGTTGAGAGTATATTGTTTAACCAAACTCAGATAGACCCCATCCCTCCTTGGATATATCTCTAGCTTTTTGTTGCAGCTCCTTTATCTTATCCATGTTTCTCTCAATTGAATCATGTGCATCTTCAATCTAAGAGCAGCATTCCTCACCCATAACAGCACAAGTTCCACCTTCAATTGCTAACAGGTAGTCAAGAGCCATTCTGTTCTTTAGGGCAACCTTCCACATTCGGTGACATCACAAGCTAATGGGGCCGAAACCAAGAGCCAAAACATTCGGTGACATCACAAGTAGAAGCTAATGGGGGCGAAACCAAGAACCAAAACACTCGGTGACATCACAAGTAGAAGCTAATGGGGGCGAAACCAAGAACCAAAACATTCAGTGACATCACAAGTAGTAGCATATGGGGGCGGAACCAACAACCATAACATTCCGTGACATCACAAGTGGTAGCTTATGGGGCCAGAACCAACAACCATAACTTTCCGTGACATCATATGAAGCATGAAAACCAGAGCAAATAGGTATAGGAGGTCCTAAACAAGTAAACAAAAGCAAGAAATAAATCCTAAAAAATATTCTTTATTATAATACTCGTTAAAATTTGGAAAATTTAACAACTAGTATAAACTTACAAAAACCTGAAGATATATCAAGCAGGATGACGGGTATTAAATTCTAAAGTCCCTCATAGAACCATGTGTTCATCCCTACCTATCGCGGAGGTTGGCACCCTAAACTATAAGCGATATGGCGCCCCCGCTCACTGTAGACTAACCCTATTGGTCCATATATGACCCTATTCTTCAATTGAGCACCAACCAAATATCAAAAGACACCTTAAACACTAAAATAACCCAATAGTGCTACTACACCAGGTATGCCCATATATATGTAGGATAATACAATAAAAGATGCCTAACAAAGATATCAAACAGGGTGAGGGAGTATTAAATATATTTTCTCTCTAAAGTCCCTACTAGGACACCATTTTCACCCCTACTTAACGAGGAGGATGGCGTCCCCCGCTCTCTGTAGACTGACCCTATGACTGACCCTATTAGTCCCTATATAACCCTATTCTAAAATTGAGCACCAACCAAATATCAAAAACATCTTAAACATTGAAATACCCCAGTAATGCAGTAATGCCAAATATACACATATGTGTATGCAGATTATAAAACCATGAACAACATCTAAATATACTCCAGATACAATAATCCTAATGCATGCCCAATTTTTAAGTAAAAAACCTAGAGAATTAGACTCAATCCCTCTAATAAACAATGGTCATAACAGCTCTTCATAGGATACAATATCCCCAAAATATCACTTGATGTGCAATGACATTCATAGAAAATATCTACTTATCGGAATACTGCATATGAACCAAGTCCCGGTACGTTTCCCCCTTCTCTATTTTAGTGGTTCATCAGGGGATAGTGGTAAGATGCAATGGTGCCTGCAGTAGAGGACCAAATAAAACGCTAGGGATATTGTATCCTATGAAGAGCTATTATGACCATTGTTTATTAGAGGGATTGAGTCATTCCATGACCTTACAAGTGTTGGCTGTTACTGTCGGCTTCCATTGAAGTGCATTGCCCAATATACTGGAGATCAAACAATATGAATCCAACCAATGTGGGGAATATTTGAATAGTTTCACTCTATATGGAGCTAATATGTACAGTTGTGCTCAAAAGTTTACATACCCCGGCAGAAGTTTCTTGGTCTTGTTTCAGAGAATATGAATGATAACCAAAAAAATTTCTCCACTCATGGTTATTGGTTGGGTGAAGACATTTATTGTCAAACTACTGTGTTTTCACTTTTTAAATCTTAATGACAACCAAAAACATCCAAATGACCCTGATCAAAAGTTCAAATACCCCAGTTCTTAATACCGTGCATTGCCCCGTCTAACATCAATTACAGCTTGAATTCTTTTGTGGTAGTTGTGGATGAGGTTCTCTATTTTCTCAGATGGTAAAGCTGCCCCATTCTTCTTGGTAAAAAGCCTCCAGATCCTGTAAATTCCTGGGCTGTCTAGCATGAACTGTGCGCTTGAGATCTCCCCAGAGTGGCTCAATGATGTGAGGTCAGGAGACTGAGATGGCCACTCCAGAACCTTCACTTTGTTCTGCTGTAGCCAATGACAGGTCGACTTGGCCTTGAGTTTTGGATCGTTGTCATATTGGAACGTCCAACTACATCCCATGAGCAGCTTCCGGGCTGATGACTGCAAATTCGCCTCCATTTGCTGAAAATGTGCTGCATTCATATTTCCTTCAGCTTTTACCAAGTTTCCTGTGCCTTTGTAGCTCACACATTCCCAAAACATCTGCGATTCACCTCCGTGTTTTACAGAAGGAATGGTATTCCTTTCATCATAGGCCTTGTTGACCTCTCTCCAAATGTAACGTTTATGGTTGTGTCTCATCACTCCAAATTACCTTGTTCCAGAAGTTTTGAGGCTTGTCTCCGTGCTGTTTGGCGTATTTGTAGGCGAGATAATTTTTGGCATTTGCGCAGTAAATACTGGCGACTTGACCATGCAGCCCATTTTTCTGCATAGAGCCATTGACAATTCTTTTGCTTACCCCATGACTCACAATCCAGAAATGTCAGTGGCTGGATGAAAGATGCAAGAGTCTGTATGGATCCCAGAAACTCACTCAGCTTTTATGCACACACACTGATTACAGGCAAACAGGTCACAGGTGAGAATGTTACATTTAGTAGCCATTTCAACCCATTTGTGTCAAATTCTGTGCATGTTATCAGGCCAAAATCCCAGGGTATGTGAACTTTTGATCAGGGTCATTTGTTTTTGGTTGTCATTAAGATTTAAAAAGAGAAAACACAGTAGTTTGACAATAAATGGCTTCACCCAACCAATAACCATGAGTGGAAAAAAAGTTTTTTGTTATTATTCATATTCTCTGAAACAAGGCCAAGAAAGCGAAAATTCTGCTGGGGTATGTAAACTTTTGAGCACAACTGTATATACATTGGTGTGGTACAAGGATTTCCCAATATTGGTTGGATTTATAATTTTGATCTGGACTATATATTACTATATGGCTCAATAACACCTGACAATTACATAATTATCTCCAGATTACATGTGTTCTCTTTACAGGATATAACTTTAATCTCCCAGATTTGGATGATTCTAAAGCAATACATGGCCCAAAAATCGAGAAGTCGTCATGTTCCAGTTATGGCTGAGGGGATTTTCTCAATTAGAACTATTCTATGGATCTGATGAGCAAGAAAGTCAGAAAATAATAAAATGTGATGGATAATCGGTAAATCATTGTCATTTCTGTACTTGGAGATAAATCCTGTCACAGCCTATATATCCCTTTACTATTGGAAGAAGTGCTGTAAAACATGGGCATCACCTAATCTGAGGAGTTCACTATTTGTTTTGGGCTTGCTTGTATTATATAGAATAAAGACTCCTTAATGAATAAAAAATAAATGAGAAATAGATGATAGAAGAGAATGAAGGACACAACAAGGTGTGACATAGAGCCGACTTACCTCTCTCCACGATCTGCAAGCCTCAAATGGAATGTTGGCTCTGCAGCTCCTACTATAATGTGTGTGATGTCATAATGATGTCATAATGCAAGGGGGTGGAGCCAGAAACCGCAACATTCCGTGACATCATCAGCAGGAGCAGCAGCTGTTATTTAAATGGATCAGACCAGGCCATGAAATCAATTCATTACCATATAGATTAAATAGACTCTAATATACACCTTGGCCTCTGAAACCTTTTACAAAATGCCACAATGTCACTATTGCCATACAATGTAATTCCGGAGTAGTTTCTACTAATTTGAATAGTGATAAATCCACAATAATAACCCATATATCCCAGTAATACAGATTAGATAATATGGATGATTGGATGGGGAGGTGGATATACTACTGTAGATTAAATGGCCAGTAAATAGGAGAGGACACTATAGACAATGTTACTATATACCAGGGATGGGCAATTAATTTTCCTGAGGGGCTACATCGTTGTGGGGGGCTGAACCAATAGGCGGAAACAAATTCTTCTCAATATTAATATTAACATATGAATTACAATTATTATTTTATATTAATAATAATTGTATCACTTAACATTAAGCAGTTTGTTGTACTGTCATCTATTACATAGGTACTGTTGTCAGGGAAGCCACCAGGAATTAGTGCCGCTCTGCACAGTAACAGGATCCCCATCCTCACTGAAACCAGAATCCTCAAAAATAAAATACATAACAGCAGTAATAATATCCCTTAATTAGCCCCTACAATAATAATGTCCCACATCCTGGCCCCATGTCTCCATCCTGCCCCCATGTCTCCATTTGTCTCCATCCTGCCCCTATTGTCTCCATCCTGCCCCCATTGTCTCCATCTGTCTCCATTCTGCCCCCAATGTCTCCATTCTGCCCCATGTCTCCAACTTGCCTCCAATGTCTTCATCCAGCCCCCATGCCTTTCCATCAAGCCCCCATGTCTCTCCATCCAGACCCCATGTCTCTCCGTTGATCCCTTATGTCTCTCTGTTGTGCCCCCATGCCTCTCTGTTGTGTCCCCATGTCTCTCCATTACAAAAAAAATGTTTTAAAAGAAAAAAGTTTCTCCTTACCTTGCCACGATCCAGCAGCGCCTGGCTTACCCATCATCCGAGGCACGGTCGCCGGCATGAAGGGGGGAGGCACAGGGTCGGTAACAACACACTGTAGGCCAGAACTGAGTTCTCTTCTGCCTGTGTCCCCTCTTCTATTAAGGACTGAGAGTGGGGTGTATTGTGTGATGGAGGATTTTCTTTACTTACTGTTACATTGTCCATGGGATTGGAACCGACTTCAAATAAGATAGGAGATCGTAGATCTGGATTAACAAACTCACTTTTACTGTGCAATTCTTCTACACACGGCTGCAGCATACAGATTAACACATGGTCTTTTGTTAGTGAAGTACTCTTGGTTATGTGCCTTTCCAGTGTTCGTCTCCATCCTGTCCTGAGACCCACGATCTTCCACTTCTTCTGCGACTCAGCTGAGATTCTCCCCATGAGGGATACAGAGGCCTGCTTCTCAGTACCTCTTGTAGGCTTTTAGCCCAGGACTGTGCTGGCATCCAGATCAAGCATTAAACGTGTCCTCTGTTCAGAAAACTTACGCTGATAAAACACTTTCTCCACCGCTGTATCTGCTTGCTGGAACCTGTCTTCCTGTCTGTACAGCCTTCCTTCTGCACTCCACTCTCTTGTATAGGACCTGCACCGGTCCTGTTCTATAAGGGTTGTGGATCCAAAACTAGGGTGGCCAGCTAACTAACTGTCTGAAAATAACATATAACATAACACATTTAACCCACTTGTTGCCATGGTGTCTTCATCAGCCCGCCACTCTTTTTCACAAGAACAATATATTGACCCTAGGGATAAATCACACAACTTATAACTACACAGCACACACATTCAACATATTATTTTAACTCTGTCAACCCACTTTTTGCCATGGTGTCTTCATCAGCTCGCCACCCTCCTTCGGGCGCATGATAGTGACGTCATATGCCAATGACATTCGTGCTGATGTCAGCTGCTGGCCTGTGATTGGCTGGCCGCTGTTAACTATTGCCATGCGGGAAGCTTCGATAGATTTCAAGCGAACTGAAACGGCCGTTACCCTGCTGGTGCCCGGGGAGAAAATGAATGGGGGCCCGACTGGGCCCCTCTGCCTGCCAGGCCCCATACGCCAGTAAGGGCAGTAATGCCCTGTTGGCGGCCCTGGAAATGTTATGATGGTCACACAATGGTTAAGAATAATTTATCATGCTACGTGGTGGGAACCAGGATATATACAGGTGCATCTAACTAAATTAGAATATCATCAAAAAGTTAATTTATTTCAGTTCTTCAATACAAAAAGTGAAACTCATATATTATATAGAGTCATTACAAACAGAGTGATCTATTTCAAGTGTTTATTTCTGTTAATAATTGTGGAGACTACTGAAATAGACTAAGGACATTTTTAAATGCTTAGGAAGGCTTTGTAGGTGTTTGTTAATTATTTTAAATTACTGAGATAATGACTTTTGTGTTTTCATTGGCTGTAAGCCATAATCATCAACATTAACAGAAATAAACACTTGAAATAGATCACTGTTTGTAATGACTCTATATAAGTTTCACTTTTTGTATTGAAGAACTGAAATAAATTAACTTTTTGATGATATTCTAATTTATTGAGAAGCACCTGTATATGTTAATCTTTTCACTTATTCATTTATCAAATTTTTCCTGTTTTTTTAACCCTTTCTTTATTTTTTCTGTGTTTTTATTTTTTTTCTTTCTTCTCCTTCTTCCCCCCTTTCTTTCTTTGGCTCCATTGTCCTTTTCTTTCCCCATGTCTCTATGTACTCCGCTTTATATTCCATGTGACCATACACCTATCATTTTATTTCTTTTGTCACACCACATCTCTTAATATGTTTGTTTTTTCCTTTGTTTTCTTTTGTCTTCAATTATACTCTTTTTTTTTTTTTCTTTTTCTCGTTTTTTCTTTTCTCTTTTACTTATATATGACTCCCACTTTTTATGTCTTGTTTCATCATGGTATTACATTTGATTTGTTTTCATTATTCTCTCCTTTTTTTGTTTTTCTTTATTTTTCAATAAATCATGTGTGGTACACAGAGATCACTGTGAGTCTGCAGAACGGTGACATTACTAAGAAGAGGGGAAGAACAGCGCTGGACACGGGAGAGAGCAGCGCTAGGTAGGGCCGTATTTGGAGTATCTGCTGCCCTAGGCACTGTCAGTGGTCGCCCTCCCCCCGTCACGCCCCCCCCCACGTCGTGCCCCCCTCGCATCCAATATCTTCTCCCCCCGTCTCGGTCGTTTCCCCAAGTTTCATGTAGCTTCCCCCCCCCCCCATTCCATGTAGCACATATAAAAGATTGGGGTGGGGAGGGAGCGGCCCACACAGACCACAGGACTGCAGCATTGCATATGGGGATGGGGAGGGATGGGAGAGGCCCACACAGACCACAGAGCTGCAGCATTGCATATGGGGGTGGGGGGATGGGAGCGGCCCACACAGACCACAGGGCTGCAGCATTGCATATGGGGGTGGGGGGGATGGGAGCGGCCCACACAGACCACAGGGCTGCAGCATTGTATATGGAGGTTGGGGGGGGATGGGAGCGGTCCACACAGACCACAGGGCTGCAGCATTATATATGGAGGTGGGGGTGAAGGGCGCGGCCCACACAGACCACAGCGCTGCAGCATTGTATATGGGGGGGGTGGGAGCGGCCCACACAGACCACAGGGCTGCAGCACTGTATATGGGGGTGGGGGGGATGGGAGCGGCCCACACAGAACTGGGCTGCAGCAGGCACTATAGCATTGCATATGGCCCATCAGCAGACAGCTGTAGATGGTGATAGCACTTTGGCAAGACTTTTGGCTAGGTAATGATAAATGGAGATACATTTGCTTAATTTTATTCAGCAGTCTGAATATGATGGCAGAGTCTGACTATTAGGTTCGATCCAATGTACCAGTTGAAGTTTTTCATTCATACATGAAATTTGTAGACAAGGACCACATTTTAGTAGAAATTGCAAAGGTTAAACAGTCATATATAAAATTCACTAACTTTGCACAAAAATCAGCTAAATTTGTCTCTATGTTCCAAAAAAGAAAGGTGTGATAAGGAGCATGATCACCCTGCAAATGTACGTTTACTCGAACATATCAAAGGCAAAAGGTTAAAAAAGGCATATATTAGTGACATAAAGGTAGGCCTGCTCTGTTCTGCTCATAGGTGGCATAAAATTAAAATTCAAACAGACAATTTTAAAGAAGCTCTCCCATATAAAAAAAATATATATATATATATATATATATATATATATATTATTAAATGTGTGTATATATTCATGTAATGTAGTGTGAGTTTATTAATATACTCACCGACTGCAGATCTCTCCTGTGTCCAGCGCTGTTCTCCTTCGTTTCTAAGTGAAGTCACCGTAATTGCAACTAGCCGGTTCTTTCTATGCTCTTTGCGTGAGCTGGAAGTATCTTTTATAACAAAATCCTATGGAGCCTTGTTCTGACATTCCATGGACTTACATTGTGAAAGCCACTTCCAGGTCACACAGAGCTCAGTAGAAATAATCAGGGCTGTCCAGGAATTTCAGGGCCCCATACTGTCAGAATTTTTGGGCCCCTTAACACTCCGCCCGGGCTCCGCCTCTACTCTTTTAACCTTCCACAGTCCCACCATCCACTCTTGGATAAACTCCACTGCACCACGTCCTCACCAATCACACATTAACAGTTCCCATCGAACACCATATCACATACATAGCCAGCAGCTTTTGTTTTGACCAAAAGATTTTTTAAGCCTGCCAACCACGACAAGGTAGACTCTTTTGGCAGGGCCCTACACTGCTCTAACCTATTTAACATATCTCTTTTTAGCTATATTTTAATTTATTTTTCTTTAAGGAAATGTGTCACATACATTTTTTAAACTAATTGAAACCAGATTGTGATCATTTTTTTTTATAATCTGTATTTCTGATTGCAGATTATTGTATTCTGTTTCCTGTACATTTATGGAAGCTGCTCTCTTTCATGTTTTGAGATATGGACATTGAACATATGCATGTATATATATCACAAGACATTAAGTGCCTTTTAATAATCTCACAAACGCATTGTTTAACAATAACCAGAGAGTAGTGAATGCCCTTAACATAAAAGCTTCGTAACACATTCCCACTATATATTTTGGTAACTAAATCTATTTTTCATAAGAGTCATTTAGTTAAATCCTTTGGTCAATTATGTAAACTGCAAAATTATCAGCTAACAACAGTGTTGTTATGCACCTGGTGTGCGGTGGCCCTAATCTGTTGCCCCTGGGGCACGGTGAGCAGAAGCAAAAAGGGGATGGGCCTGGACTGCCAGCGTATCAGAACTCCCCCGCTTTGCTTGTGCTCACTGGGCCCCATATACTAGTAAGGGCAATAATGCCTTGATGGCGGCCCTGTTCCTGCCTATCGTGAAATGACACTTGTTGACAGCCCATACTACATGAAGTATGCAGCTAGTCTGCATAGATCATGGGATGACAGACATCCATTGCTCGCTACCTTATAGTTGCCATTTCATGTAAGCATTCATTCAATCTTTATGAAAGCATACATACAGATATATTAATTATTGTCTATCTAATAGGATGATGACAGCTGTCCAGATATGCACTAACTAAGTTCCTGCCTATCGTGAAATGACCTCCGTTGACAGCCCATAGTTCATGAAGTATGCAGCTAGTCTGCATAGATCATGGGATGACGACAACTGTCCAGACCTGCATCCCACCACAAGAACCACCCTGGAGAATGAAATAATTTTAAGTTCTCAAACTGTTGGGGTGCAGCTGTGGGACCCTACTTTCAAAGATGATGTCCTCCACCCAAGTCTCAAAAGGCTGAAAGGGTCTTCAGGAGAAGTGGGTAGTCGAGCTAGTCTAGGCTATCAGACGGTCACCTCTGTAGATGTACTGTCACACGGACCAAGAGGTAAAGGGGCCCATTCTACCTCCAAAGCGATGGAATTGTGCATTATGATGATCTATTGGGCTGCAAAGGGCTCATATATTGTACTTGCACAGGGGCACTCTTCTGTCTGTGTCCACCAGTGGCTCCAATGTAAAACTAATTTTCTGCAATGAGAAACACATCACATTAATAATTTCCAGGCAATCAAGATCAATACAATCAATCCTATCACTACCACTATGGGCTTTAGCAAAGTTGAGAGTATATTGTTTAACCAAACTCAGATAGACCCCATCCCTCCTTGGATATATCTCTAGCTTTTTGTTGCAGCTCCTTTATCTTATCCATGTTTCTCTCAATTGAATCATGTGCATCTTCAATCTATGAGCAGCATTCCTCACCCATAACAGCACAAGTTCCACCTTCAATTGCTAACAGGTAGTCAAGAGCCATTCTGTTCTTTAGGGCAACCGTCCACATTCGGTGACATCACAAGCTAATGGGGCCAAAACCAAGAGCCAAAACATTCGGTGACATCACAAGTAGAAGCTAATGGGGGCGAAACCAAGAACCAAAACACTCGGTGACATCACAAGTAGAAGCTAATGGGGGCGAAACCAAGAACCAAAACATTCGGTGACATCACAAGTAGTAGCATATGGGGGCGGAACCAACACCCATAACATTCCGTGACATCACAAGTGGTAGCTTATGGGGCCAGAACCAACAACCATAACATTCCGTGACATCATATGAAGCATGAAAACCAGAGCAAATAGGTATAGGAGGTCCTAAACAAGTAAACAAAAGCAAGAAATAAATCCTAAAAAATATTCTTTATTATAATACTCGTTAAAATTTGGAAAATTTAACAACTAGTATAAACTTACAAAAACCTGAAGATATATCAAGCAGGATGACGGGTATTAAATTCTAAAGTCCCTCATAGAACCATGTGTTCACCCATACCTATAGCGGAGGTTGGCACCCTAAACTATAAGCGATATGGCGCCCCCGCTCACTGTAGACTAACCCTATTGGTCCCTATATGACCCTATTCTTCAATTGAGCACCAACCAAATATCAAAAGACACCTTAAACACTAAAATATCCCAATAGTGCTACTACACCAGGTATGTCCATATACAGTGCCTACAAGTAGTATTCAACCCCCTGCAGATTTAGCTGGTTTGATAAGATGCAAATAAGTTAGAGCCTTCAAACTGCAAACGAGAGTAGGTTTTATGAACAGAAGCATAAATCTTACAAACCAAAAAGTTATGTTGCTCAGTTGAATTTTATTAAATTTTAAACATAAAAGTGTGGGTCAATTATTATACAACCCCTATGTTTAATATTTTGTGGAATAACCCTTGTTTGCAATTACAGCTAATAATCGTCTTTTATAAGACCTGATCAGGCCGGCACAGGTCTGTGGAGTTATCTTGGCCCACTCCTCCATGAAGATCTTCTCCAAGTTATCTAGGTTCTTTGGGTGTCTCATGTGGACTTTATTCTTGAGCTCCTTCCACAAGTTTTCAATTGGGTTAAGGTCAGGAGACTGACTTGGCCACTCCAACACCTTGACTTTTTCCCTCTTGAACCAGGCCTTGGTTTTCTTGGCTGTGTGCTTTGGGTCGTTGTCTTGTTGGAAGATGAAATTACGACCCATCTTAAGATCCTTGATGGAGGAGCGGAGGTTCTTGGCCAAAATCTCCAGGTAGGCCGTGCTATCCATCTTCCCATGGATGCGGACCAGATGGCCAGGCCCCTTGGCAGAGAAACAGCCCCACAGCATGATGCTGCCACCACCATGCTTGACTGTAGGGATGGTATTCTTGGGGTCGTATGCAGTGCCATCCAGTCTCCAAACGTCACGTGTGTGGTTGGCACCAAAGATCTCGATCTTGGTCTCATCAGACCATAGAACCTTGAACCAGTCTGTCTCAGAGTCCTCCAAGTGATCATGAGCAAACTGTAGACGTGCCTTGACATGACGCTTTGAAAGTAAAGGTACCTTACGGGCTCGTCTGGAACGGAGACCATTGCGGTGGAGTACGTTACTTATGGTAATGACTGAAACCAATGTCCCCACTGCCATGAGATCTTCCCGGAGCTCCTTCCTTGTTGTCCTTGGGTTAGCCTTGACTCTTCGGATAAGCCTGGCCTCGGCACGGGAGGACACTTTCAAAGGCTGTCCTGGCCGTGGAAGGCTAACAGTAGTTCCATAAGCCTTCCACTTACGGATGATGCTCCCAACAGTGGAGACAGGTAGGCCCAACTCCTTGGAAAGGGTTTTGTACCCCTTGCCAGCCTTGTGACCCTCCACGATCTTGTCTCTGATGGCCTTGGAATGCTCCTTTGCCTTTCCCATGTTGACCATGTCTGAGTGCTGTTCACAAGTTTGGGGAGGGTCTTAAATAGTCAGAAAAGGCTGGCAAAAGAGATCTTTAATCCACACATGTGAAGCTCATTATTCTTGGTGCCTGAACTACTTCTTAATACTTTAGGGGGACCAAACAGAATTCTTGTGGTTTGAGGGGTTGAATAATAAATGACACTCTGAATTAACTTTTAAAAAAAAAAAAAAAAAAAATTGCTGCAGTGCATTTCCCACTTCCAGGCTGATCTACAGTACAAATTTATCAATGCCAAGTTAATTCCGCATGTGTCAACCAGCTAAATCTGCAGGGGGTTGAATACTACCTGTAGGCACTGTATATGTAGGATAATACAATAAAAGATGCCTAACAAAGATATCAAACAGGGTGAGGGAGTATTAAATATATTTTCTCTCTAAAGTCCCTACTAGAACATCATTTTCACCCCTACTTAACGAGGAGGATGGCGTCCCCCGCTCTCTGTAGACTGACCCTATGACTGACCCTATTAGTCCCTATATAACCCTATTCTAAAATTGAGCACCAACCAAATATCAAAAACATCTTAAACATTGAAATACCCCAGTAATGCAGTAATGCCAAATATACACATATGTGTATGCAGATTATAAAACCATGAACAACATCTAAATATACTCCAGATACAATAATCCTAATGCATGCCCAATTTTTAAGTAAAAAACCTAGAGAATTAGACTCAATCCCTCTAATAAACAATGGTCATAACAGCTCTTCATAGGATACAATATCCCCAAAATATCACTTGATGTGCAATGACATTCATAGAAAATATCTACTTATCGGAATATTGCATATGAACCAAGTCCCGATACGTTTCCCCCTTCTCTATTTTAGGGGTTCATCAGGGGATAGTGGTAAGATGCAATGGTGCCTGCAGTAGAGGACCAAATAAAACGCTAGGGATATTGTACCCTATGAAGAGCTATTATGACCATTGTTTATTAGAGGGATTGAGTCATTCCATGACCTTACAAGTGTTGGCTGTTACTGTCGGCTTCCATTGAAGTGCATTGCCCAATATACTGGAGATCAAACAATATGAATCCAACCAATGTGGGGAATATTTGAATAGTTTCACTCTATATGGAGCTAATATGTACAGTTGTGCTCAAAAGTTTACATACCCCGGCAGAAGTTTCTTGGTCTTGTTTCAGAGAATATGAATGATAACCAAAAAAATTTCTCCACTCATGGTTATTGGTTGGGTGAAGACATTTATTGTCAAACTACTGTGTTTTCACTTTTTAAATCTTAATGACAACCAAAAACATCCAAATGACCCTGATCAAAAGTTCAAATACCCCAGTTCTTAATACCGTGCATTGCCCCGTCTAACATCAATGACAGCTTGAATTCTTTTGTGGTAGTTGTGGATGAGGTTCTCTATTTTCTCAGATGGTAAAGCTGCCCCATTCTTCTTGGTAAAAAGCCTCCAGATCCTGTAAATTCCTGGGCTGTCTAGCATGAACTGCGCGCTTGAGATCTCCCCTGAGTGGCTCAATGATGTGAGGTCAGGAGACTGAGATGGCCACTCCAGAACCTTCACTTTGTTCTGCTGTAGCCAATGACAGGTCGACTTGGCCTTGAGTTTTGGATCGTTGTCATATTGGAACGTCCAACTACATCCCATGAGCAGCTTCCGGGCTGATGACTGCAAATTCACCTCCATTTGCTGAAAATGTGCTGCATTCATATTTCCTTCAGCTTTTACCAAGTTTCCTGTGCCTTTGTAGCTCACACATTCCCAAAACATCTGCGATTAACCTCCGTGTTTTACAGAAGGAATGGTATTCCTTTCATCATAGGCCTTGTTGACCTCTCTCCAAATGTAACGTTTATGGTTGTGTCTCATCACTCCAAATTACCTTGTTCCAGAAGTTTTGAGGCTTGTCTCCGTGCTGTTTGGCGTATTTGTAGGCGAGATTATTTGTGGCATTTGCGCAGTAAATACTGGCGACTTGACCATGCAGCCCATTTTTCTGCATAGAGCCATTGACAATTCTTTTGCTTACCCCATGACTCACAATCCAGAAATGTCAGTGGCTGGATGAAAGATGCAAGAGTCTGTATGGATCCCAGAAACTCACTCAGCTTTTATGCACACACACTGATTACAGGCAAACAGGTCACAGGTGAGAATGTTACATTTAGTAGCCATTTCAACCCATTTGTATCAAATTCTGTGCATGTTATCAGGCCAAAATCCCAGGGTATGTGAACTTTTGATCAGGGTCATTTGTTTTTGGTTGTCATTAAGATTTAAAAAGAGAAAACACAGTAGTTTGACAATAAATGGCTTCACCCAACCAATAACCATGAGTGGAAAAAAAGGTTTTTGTTATTATTCATATTCTCTGAAACAAGGCCAAGAAAGCGAAAATTCTGCTGGGGTATGTAAACTTTTGAGCACAACTGTATATACATTGGTGTGGTACAAGGATTTCCCAATATTGGTTGGATTTATAATTTTGATCTGGACTATATATTACTATATGGCTCAATAACACCTGACAATTACATAATTATTTCCAGATTACATGTGTTCTCTTTACAGGATATAACTTTAATCTCCCAGATTTGGATGATTCTAAAGCAATACATGGCCCAAAAATCGAGAAGTCGTCATGTTCCAGTTATGGCTGAGGGGATTTTCTCAATTAGAACTATTCTATGGATCTGATGAGCAAGAAAGTCAGAAAATAATAAAATGTGATGGATAATCGGTAAATCATTGTCATTTCTGTACTTGGAGATAAATCCTGTCACAGCCTATATATCCCTTTACTATTGGAAGAAGTGCTGTAAAACATGGGCATCACCTAATCTGAGGAGTTCACTATTTGTTTTGGGCTTGCTTGTATTATATAGAATAAAGACTCCTTAATGAATAAAAAATAAATGAGAAATAGATGATAGAAGAGAATGAAGGACACAACAAGGTGTGACATAGAGCCGACTTACCTCTCTCCACGATCTGCAAGCCTCAAATGGAATGTTGGCTCTGCAGCTCCTACTATAATGTGTGTGATGTCATAATGATGTCATAATGCAAGGGGGTGGAGCCAGAAACCGCAACATTCCGTGACATCATCAGCAGGAGCAGCAGCTGTTATTTAAATGGATCAGACCAGGCCATGAAATCAATTCATTACCATATAGATTAAATAGACTCTAATATACACCTTGGCCTCTGAAACCTTTTACAAAATGCCACAATGTCACTATTGCCATACAATGTAATTCCGGAGTAGTTTCTACTAATTTGAATAGTGATAAATCCACAATAATAACCCATATATCCCAGTAATACAGCAGATTAGATTATATGGATGGTTGGATGGGGAGGTGGATATACTACTGTAGATTAAATGGCCAGTAAATAGGAGAGGACACTATAGACAATGTTACTATATACCAGGGATGGGCAATTAATTTTCCCGAGGGGCTACATCGTTGTGGGGGGCTGAACCAATAGGCGGAAACAAATTCTTCTCAATATTAATATTACCATATGAATTACAATTATTATTTTATATTAATAATAATTGTATCACTTAACATTAAGCAGTTTGTTGTACTGTCATCTATTACATAGGTACTGTTGTCAGGGATGCCACCAGGAATTAGTGCCGCTCTGCACAGTAACAGGATCCCCATCCTCACTGAAACCAGAATCCTCAAAAATAAAATACATAACAGCAGTAATAATATCCCTTAATTAGCCCCTACAATAATAATGTCCCACATCCTGGCCCCATGTCTCCATCCTGCCCCCATGTCTCCATTTGTCTCCATCCTGCCCCTATTGTCTCCATCCTGCCCCCATTGTCTCCATCTGTCTCCATTCTGCCCCCAATGTCTCCATTCTGCCCCATGTCTCCAACTTGCCTCCAATGTCTTCATCCAGCCCCCATGCCTTTCCATCAAGCCCCCATGTCTCTCCATCCAGACCACATGTCTCTCCGTTGATCCCTTATGTCTCTTTGTTGTGCCCCCATGCCTCTCTGTTGTGTCCCCATGTCTCTCCATTACAAAAAAAATGTTTTAAAAGAAAAAAGTTTCTCCTTACCTTGCCACGATCCAGCAGCGCCTGGCTTACCCATCATCCGAGGCACGGTCGCCGGCATGAAGGGGGGAGGCACAGGGTCGGTAACAACACACTGTAGGCCAGCACTGAGTTCTCTTCTGCCTGTGTCCCCTCTTCTATTAAGGACTGAGAGTGGGGTGTATTGTGTGATGGAGGATTTTCTTTACTTACTGTTACATTGTCCATGGGATTGGAACCGACTTCAAATAAGATAGGAGATCGTAGATCTGGATTAACAAACTCACTTTTACTGTGCAATTCTTCTACACACGTCTGCAGCATACAGATTAACACAACGTCTTTTGTTAGTGAAGTACTCTTGGTTATGTGCCTTTCCAGTGTTCGTCCCCATCCTGTCCTGAGACCCACGATCTTCCACTTCTTCTGCGACCCAGCTGAGATTCTCCCCATGAGGGATACAGAGGCCTGCTTCTCAGTACCTCTTGCCATGGTGTCTTCATCAGCCCGCCACTCTTTTTCACAAGAACAATATATAGACCCTAGGGATAAATCACACAACTTATAACTACACAGCACACGCATTCAACATATTATTTTAAATCTGTCAACCCACTTTTTGCCATGGTGTCTTCATCAGCCCGCCACCCTCCTTCGGGCGCATGATAGTGACGTCATATGCAAATGCTGATGTCAGCTGCTGGCCTGTGATTGGCTGGCCGCTGTTAACTATTGCCATGCGGGAAGCTTCGATAGATTTCAAGCGAACTGAAACGGTAGTTACCCTGCTGGTGCCCGGGGAGAAAATGAATGGGGGCCCGACTGGGCCCCTCTGCCTGCCAGGCCCCATACACCTGTAAGGGCAGTAATGCCCTGTTGGCGGCCCTGGAAATGTTATGATGGTCACACAATGGTTAAGAATAATTTATCATGCTACGTGGTGGGAACCAGGATATATACAGATGCATCTAACTAAATTAGAATATCATCAAAAATTTAATTTATTTCAGTTCTTCAATACAAAAAGTGAAACTCATATATTATATATAGTCATTACAAACAGAGTGACCTATTTCAAGTGTTTATTTCTGTTAATAATTGTGGAGACTACTGAAACAGACTAAGGACCTTTTTAAATGCTTAGGAAGGCTTTGCAGGTGTTTGTTAATTATTTTAAATTACTGAGATAATGACTTTTGTGTTTTCATTGGCTGTAAGCCATAATCATCAACATTAACAGAAATAAACACTTGAAATAGATCACTGTTTGTAATGACTCTATATAAGTTTCACTTTTTGTATTGAAGAACTGAAATAAATTAACTTTTTGATGATATTCTAATTTATTGAGAAGCACCTGTATATGTTAATCTTTTCACTTTTCATTTATCAAATTTTTCCTGTTTTTTTAACCCTTTCTTTATTTTTTCTGTGTTTTCATTTTTTTCTTTCTCTTCCTTCTTCCCCCCTTTCTTTCTTTGGCTCCATTGTCCTTTTCTTTCCCCATGTCTCTATGTACTCCGCTTTATATTCCATGTGACCATACACCTATCATTTTATTTCTTTTGTGACACCACATCTCTTAATATGTTTGTTTTTTCCTTTGTTTTCTTTTGTCTTCAATTATACTCTTTTTTTTTTTTTCTTTTTCTCGTTTTTTTCTTTTCTCTTTTACTTATATATGACTCCCCCTTTTTATGTCTTGTTTCATCATGGTATTACATTTGATTTGTTTTCATTATTCTCTCCTTTTTTTGCTTTTCTTTATTTTTTTATTTTTCAATAAATCATGTGTGGTACACAGAGATCACTGTGAGTCTGCAGAACGGTGACATTACTAAGAAGAGGGGAAGAACAGCGCTGGACACGGGAGAGAGCAGCGCTAGGTAGGGCCGTATTTGGAGTATCTGCTGCCCTAGGCACTGTCAGTGGTCGCCCCCCCGTCACGTCCCCCCCCACGTCGTGCCCCCCTCGCATCCAATATCTTCCCCCCCCGTCTCGGTCGTTTCCCCAAGGTTCATGTAGCTTCCCCCCCCCCATTCCATGTAGCACATATAAAAGATTGGGGTGGGGGGGGAGCGGCCCACACAGACCACAGGACTGCAGCATTGCATATGGGGGTGGGGAGGGATGGGAGAGGCCCACACAGACCACAGGGCTGCAGCATTGCATATGGGGGTGGGGGGATGGGAGCAGCCCACACAGACCACAGGGCTGCAGCATTGCATATGGGGGTGGGGGGGGGGTGGGAGCGGCCAACACAGACCACAGGGCTGCAGCATTGTATATGGAGGTTGGGGGGGGATGGGAGCGGTCCACACAGACCACAGGGCTGCAGCATTGTATATGGGGGGGGTGGGTGCGGCCCACACAGACCACAGGGCTGCAGCACTGTATATGGGGGTGGGGGGGATGGGAGCGGCCCACACAGAACTGGGCTGCAGCAGGCACTGCAGCATTGCATATGGCCCATCAGCAGACAGCTGTAGATGGTGATAGCACTTTGGCAAGACTTTTGGCTAGGTAATGATAAATGGAGATACATTAGCTTAATTTTATACAGCAGTCTGAATATGATGGCAGCGTCTGACTATTAGGTTCGATCCAATGTACCAGTTGAAGTTTTTCATTCATACATGAAATTTGTAGACAAGGACCACATTTTAGTGGAAATTGCAAAGGTTAAACAGTCATATATAAAATTCACTAACTTTGCACAAAAATCAGCTAAATTTGTCTCTATGTTCCAAAAAAGAAAGGTGAGATAAGGAGCATGATCACCCTGCAAATGTACGTTTACTCGAACATATCAAAGGCAAAAGGTTAAAAAAGGCATATATTAGTGACATAAAGGTAGGCCTGCTCTGTTCTGCTCATAGGTGGCATAAAATTAAAATTCAAACAGACAATTTTAAAGAAGCTCTCCCATATAAAAAAAAAAATATATATATACATATATATATATATATATATATATATATATATATATATATATAATGTAGTGTGAGTTTATTAATATACTCACCTACTGCAGATCTCTCCTGTGTCCACCGCTGTTCTCCTTCGTTTCTAAGTGAATTCACCGTAATTGCAACTAGCCGGTTCTTTCTATGCTCTTTGCGTGAGCTGGAAGTATCTTTTATAACAAAAGCCTATGGAGCCTTGTTCTGACATTCCATGGACTTACATTGTAAAAGCCACTTCCAGGTCACACAGAGCTCAGTAGAAATAATCAGGGCTGTCCAGGAATTTCAGGGCCCCATACTGTCAGAATTTTTGGGCCCCTTAACACTCCGCCCGGGCTCCGCCTCTACCCTTTTAACCCTTTTAACCTTCCACAGTCCCACCATCCACTCTTGGATAAACTCCACTGCACCACGTCCTCACCAATCACACATTAACAGTTCCCATCGAACACCATATCACATACATAGCCAGCAGCTTTTGTTTTGACCAAAAGATTTTTTAAGCCTGCCAACCACGACAAGGTAGACTTTTTTGGCACTACACTACTCTAACTTATTTAACATATCTCTTTTTAGCTATATTTTAATTTATTTTTCTTTAAGGAAATGTGTCACATACATTTTTTAAACTAATTGAAACCAGATTGTGATCATTTTTTTTTATAATCTGTATTTCTGATTGCAGATTATTGTATTCTGTTTCCTGTACATTTATGGAAGCTGCTCTCTTTCATGTTTTGAGATATTGACATTGGGCATATGCATGTATATATATCACAAGACATTAAGTGCCTTTTAATAATCTCACAAACGCATTGGTTAACAATAACCAGAGAGTAGTGAATGCCCTTAACATAAAAGCTTCTTAACACATTCCCACTATATATTTTGGTAACTAAATCTATTTTTCATAAGAGTCATTTAGTTAAATCCTTTGGTCAATTATGAAACTGCAAAATTATCAGCTAACTACAGTGTTGTTATGCACCTGGTGTGCGGTGGCCCTAATCTGTTGCCCCTGGGGCCCGGTGAGCAGAAGCAAAAAGGGGATGGGCCTGGACTGCCAGCGTATCAGAACTCCCCCGCTTTGCTTGTGCTCACTGGGCCCCATATACTAGTAAGGGCAATAATGCCTTGATGGCGGCCCTGTTCCTGCCTATCGTGAAATGACACTTGTTGACAGCCCATACTACATGAAGTATGCAGCTAGTCTGCATAGATCATGGGATGACAGACATCCATTGTTGGCTACCTTATAGTTGCCATTTCATGTAAGCATTCATTCAATCTTTATGAAAGCATACATACAGATATATTAATTATTGTCTATCTAATAGGATGATGACAGCTGTCCAGATATGCACTAACTAAGTTCCTGCCTATCGTGAAATGACCTCCGTTGACAGCCCATAGTTCATGAAGTATGCAGCTAGTCTGCATAGATCATGGGATGACGACAACTGTCCAGACCTGCATCCCACCACAAGAACCACCCTGGAGAATGAAATAATTTTCAGTTCTCAAACTGTTGGGGTGCAGCTGTGGGACCCTACTTTCAAAGATGATGTCCTCCACCCAAGTCTCAAAAGGCTGAAAGGGTCTTCAGGAGAAGTGGGTAGTCGAGCTAGTCTAGGCTATCAGACGGTCACCTCTGTAGCTGTACTGTCATCCTTCCTATGGTTCAAATCAGGGGCAGACGTGTTATTGGTGCAACTTGTGTGACTGCACACGGACCAAGAGGTAAGGGGGCCCATTCTACCTCCAAAGCGATGGAATTGTGCATTATGATGATCTATTGGGCTGTAAAGGGCTCATATATTGTACTTGCACAGGGGCACTCTTCTGTCTGTGTCCACCAGTGGCTCCAATGTAAAACTAATTTTCTGCAATGAGAAACACATCACATTAATAATTTCCAGGCAATCAAGATCAATACAATCAATCCTATCACTACCACTATGGGCTTTAGCAAAGTTGAGAGTATATTGTTTAACCAAACTCAGATAGACCCCATCCCTCCTTGGATATATCTCTAGCTTTTTGTTGCAGCTCCTTTATCTTATCCATGTTTCTCTCAATTGAATCATGTGCATCTTCAATCTATGAGCAGCATTCCTCACCCATAACTGCACAAGTTCCACCTTCAATTGCTAACAGGTAGTCAAGAGCCATTCTGTTCTTTAGTGCAACCTTCCACATTCGGTGACATCACAAGCTAATGGGGCCGAAACCAAGAGCCAAAACATTCGGTGACATCACAAGTAGAAGCTAATGGGAGCGAAACCAAGAACCAAAACACTCGGTGACATCACAAGTAGAAGCTAATGGGGGCGAAACCAAGAACCAAAACATTCGGTGACATCACAAGTAGTAGCATATGGGGGCGGAACCAACAACCATAACATTTCGTGACATCACAAGTGGTAGCTTATGGGGCCAGAACCAACAACCATAACATTCCGTGACATCATATGAAGCATGAAAACCAGAGCAAATAGGTATAGGAGGTCCTAAACAAGTAAACAAAAGCAAGAAATAAATCCTAAAAAATATTCTTTATTATAATACTCGTTAAAATTTGGAAAATTTAACAACTAGTATAAACTTACAAAAACCTGAAGATATATCAAGCAGGATGACGGGTATTAAATTCTAAAGTCCCTCATAGAACCATGTGTTCACCCCTACCTATAGCGGAGGTTGGCACCCTAAACTATAAGCGATATGGCGCCCCCGCTCACTGTAGACTAACCCTATTGGTCCCTATATGACCCTATTCTTCAATTGAGCATCAACCAAATATCAAAAGACACCTTAAACACTAAAATATCCCAATAGTGCTACTACACCAGGTATGCCCATATATATGTAGGATAATACAATAAAAGATGCCTAACAAAGATATCAAACAGGGTGAGGGAGTATTAAATATATTTTCTCTCTAAAGTCCCTACTAGGACACCATTTTCACCCCTACTTAACGAGGAGGATGGCGTCCCCCGCTCTCTGTAGACTGACCCTATGACTGACCCTATTAGTCCCTATATAACCCTATTCTAAAATTGAGCACCAACCAAATATCAAAAACATCTTAAACATTGAAATACCCCAGTAATGCAGTAATGCCAAATATACACATATGTGTATGCAGATTATAAAACCATGAACAACATCTAAATATACTCCAGATACAATAATCCTAATGCATGCCCAATTTTTAAGTAAAAAACCTAGAGAATTAGACTCAATCCCTCTAATAAACAATGGTTATAACAGCTCTTCATAGGATACAATATCCCCAAAATATCACTTGATGTGCAATGACATTCATAGAAAATATCTACTTAGCGGAATACTGCATATGAACCAAGTCCCGATACGTTTCCCCCTTCTCTATTTTAGGGGTTCATCAGGGGATAGTGGTAAGATGCAATGGTGCCTGCAGTAGAGGACCAAATAAAACGCTAGGGATATTGTATCCTATGAAGAGCTATTATGACCATTGTTTATTAGAGGGATTGAGTCATTCCATGACCTTACAAGTGTTGGCTGTTACTGTCGGCTTCCATTGAAGTGCGTTGCCCAATATACTGGAGATCAAACAATATGAATCCAACCAATGTGGGGAATATTTGAATAGTTTCACTCTATATGGAGCTAATATGTACAGTTGTGCTCAAAAGTTTACATTGTTATGTTCTGCTACCAGAGCTAAGGAAAGAGAGGAGATCTGTCCCTACGATAGAACTCAGCTTGATCCCTACGATGTAACAGGGAACCTGATCCTGCGATCAGACCTGCTAAAGTCCTCAGCTAGTCTGTACGGAGACCTATAGATGTGGGGAAGGAATCCCTACAAGTACTAGGGACTGGGAGCAAAATGGACACCTCCTAACAGAAATAGTAGCAGACAGACGAACAAACAATATATATAGAACACAGAGATCCGGAGACCAAGCAAACTAACAGAGTTAGATACTGAGCACAGGCTAGCTAAAGTGTAGTAATACAATGAAGTCCAGCAAAGCCAGAAGGGCGGAGCAGGACTAAATAGGCCAAACAAGGTCTTGTGACCAGCAATAGAAAAAACCTAAGAGCAAGGTTCTAACTGTACCCCCTCTTCTAAGAGGATCCTCCGGATCCCCTAGGACCAGGCTTATCAGGAAATCTCCTGTGAAACGCTCTGATAAGTCTGGACGCGGAAACATCATCCGACCTCACCCATGAGTTATCCTCGGGTCCGAAACCTTTCCAGGCCACGAGATACTGCAAACTACCTCTATACCGTCTAGAATTAAGGATGCGAGAAATTTCATATTCCCCGTCCTCCACCACCGGAGGAACAGAGGCAGAGGCGTCACCATCCGACACAACAGCTTTTTTTAACAGAGAGACATGAAACACCGGATTAATTCTCCAGGAGGTAGGAACCTCCAACCTAACAGCAGATTGATTGACAACCTGAAGCACCTTAAAGGGCCCTACAAACTTTTGACCCAATTTCTTAGAAGGAATCCTCAACCGCAGATTCCTAGAGGACAACCAAACCATGTCACCAACAGCGAACAAAACCTCCTGTCGTTTCCTATCAAAGTAATCTTTAGATTTTCTGTTAGCCTGCTGAAGATTACTACGCACATCCGTCCAAACTCTCTCCAAATTGCCGGAAAAATTCTCCTCCTCAGGCACGGCAGATACCAACTTGGAGAACGACCCAAACGACGGATGTCTCCCAGAACAACAAAAAAAAGGCGAACAACCAGCAGAAGAAGATGTATGATTGTTCAGAGCAAATTCAGCAAGTGGCAGAAACTCAGACCATCCCTCTTGATTGTCTGTCACAAAACAACGCAAGAACTGCTCAACATCCTGGTTTTTCCTTTCTGTCTGGCCGTTAGATTCAGGATGATATCCGGATGAGAACGACAAATGGACTCCTAACCTGTCACAAAAGGCGCGCCAAAAACAAGCCACGAACTGAGGTCCCCTATCAGAAACAATGTCAGTAGGAACGCCATGTAGTCTGACTATTTCTTTGACAAAGGCCTTAGCAAGAGTCTTAGCGCAGGGCAGTTTGACGAAGGGAACCAAGTGACACATCTTGCTAAAACGGTCCACGACCACCCAGATGACAGTGAAACCCTCAGAGGGGGGAAGGTCAGTTATAAAGTCCATAGCCAAATGTGTCCAAGGAGCACTGGGAACCTCCAGAGGGCAAAGCAACCCCGCAGCAGGAGTATGTGAGGACTTAGATCTAGCACATATAGTACATTGACGCACCCACTTAATGACTTCCTTCTGCCATCCAGGCCACCAAAAACTGCGACCCACCAGTCTCTTGGTCTCAGAGATTCCAGGATGACCTGCCAACCGAGATTCGTGACACTCAACAAACAAATCTCTCCTAAAGGTCCCAGGCACAAACAACCTCCCATGGGGAGTGTTAGATGGGGCATTCTCCTGTGCTTTAAGAATCTCATCTTCCAAAATGGAGTCCAAAGCAGCTATCACAACACCTTCTTGTAAAATGTTCTCCTCTTTCTCAGCACAGACTATGGGAGAAAAGCTGCGAGACAAGGCATCCGCCTTAACATTCTTAGTACCTGGGATGTAAGTAACGGAAAAATTAAACCGCGAAACAAACAGTGCCCACCTAGCCTGACGGGCATTCAGGCGCTTGGCAGCATCAAGATATATCAGATTTTTATGATCCGTAAAAACCTGAACGGGAAATTCAGCACCTTCCAAGAGGTGGCGCCAGTGTTCAAATGCGAGTTTAATAGCCAATAATTCCCGATTACCAATATCGTAATTCAGTTCAGTCTCCGAAAATTTTTTTGAAAAAAAGGCACAGGGATGTACTCCATCCCCGTTATCCTGAGATAATACTGCGCCAACCCCCACAGAGGAAGCATCAACCTCAACCAAAAACGGCTTAGTCACATCAGGCTGCATAAGAATGGGAGCAGAGGTGAACCTCTCCTTGAGATACACAAAAGCTTCAATGGCCTCAGCCGTCCACTGAACCGCATCAGCACCCTTCCTGGTGAGATCGGTCAGAGGTTTGACAATAATAGAAAAAATTTTAATGAATTTTCTATAATAATTGGCGAAACCCAAAAACCTCTGTATCGATTTCAAACCAATAGGCCTAGGCCATTCCTGCACAGCTTGAACTTTCACCGGGTCCATCTCAAAACCTTCGCTGGAGATAATGTAGCCCAAAAAACTAATTCTCTGTACAGCGAACTCACATTTCTCCAGCTTAGCAAAAAGCGAATTGTCAACCAATAACTGCAATACCTCACGTACGCTCCGCCAATGAGACTCCAGATCCGGCGAATAAATCAAAATGTCATCCAAATACACAACCACATTTTTGCCGATCAAAGGTCTAAGGATGTCATTAATAAGATTCTGAAAAAATTCAGGAGCATTAGTAAGACCAAAAGGCATAACCAAATTCTCAAAATGACCCACAGGAGTGTTAAAAGCAGTCTTCCATTCGTCACCCTCCTTCATGCGCAACAGATTGTATGCCCCCCGAAGGTCAATTTTAGAGAACCACTTGGCCCCCACTAACTGGTTAAACAGATCAGGAATCAATGGCAGTGGGTAAGGATTGCGTACAGTAATTTTGTTAATCTCATGAAAATCCAGACAAGGACGTAAACCGCCGTCCTTATTTTTTACAAAAAAAAATCCTACCGCCACAGGAGACTTAGAAGGCCTAATGTGACCGGCGGCCAAACTTGTCTGTATGTATTCCTCCAAAGCCTTTCTCTCAGGAATAGTAAGGTTAAATAAACGACTTTTAGGAAGAGTCGCTCCAGGGACAAATTCAATAGTACAATCATAGTCTCTATGGGGAGGCAAAACCTGCGATTCCTTCTCAGAAAAAACTCTCCAAAAATCCTGAATAGGTACAGGCAATTCTCCCCTATCCACAGCTGCAATACGCCCGTTACAACACTTGTCATAACATTTATGGCTCCAGGATTTAATTTTATTGGTAGACCAATCCAGTACAGGATTGTGCAATTTTAACCAGGGCAATCCCAACACCACCGGAGAAGGCAAGTTATTCAAAACTACCAAATCCAAATTCTCATGGTGAACACCATTAATAGTGAGGGGAAATTCACAGACCTTGAGAGTAACATTCTTCAAAGGGGAACCATCCACAGAAACCACAGCAATGGGGGATGACAAAGGTTCGGGTTTTAAATTGAGTTTTTTCAAGAATCCCCCATCAATTACATTCAGAGTAGACCCACAATCGACAAACACCCGAAATTCCATTAATTTTTCCTGAGCAATAGTGGAAGCAGCTAAAAATACACCCTTGGAATTTAAACAGGCAATACGGGCATGACTGACCATTTTTTTTTCTTTCTTCATACGAAGCACACAGTTTTTAATGAAATGACCAGAATTTCCGCAATAGAAACACAAACCTTCAGAAAATCTGCGGTCCTTTTCTTGAGAGCGAGGTGCCATCGCTCCAATTTCCATCGGCTCTCCACTGTCAGTACACACATTCACATGACTAGAAACTGACATAGCAGAGGATTTGCTCTCATTAACCCTTGCACACAGTCTCCTATCCACCCGTATAGCTAATTGCATAGCCTGTTGCAAATCTTCAGGTGTGGGATAAGCAATTAGCAGGTCTTTAACCCTTTCACTAAGCCCTGCCAGAAACAGACTCTTCAGAGCAGAATCGTTCCACCCAATTTGAGTAGACCACCTACGGAAATGAGTACAATATTTTTCCACATTACCTGATCCCTGTCTCAAACGTCTCAACTCAGTCTCAGCAGATGAGATACGGTCAGGATCATCATATAATAGCCCCAAAGCAGAAAAAAAACTATCCACTGATCTAAAGCATGTATCTCTAGGTTGCAAAGAAAAGGCCCACTCCTGAGGCTCTTTGCGCAAAAGTGACATTATGAACCCTATGCGCTGGGATTCATCCCCAGAGGACCTGGGTCTCAAATGAAAATACAATAAGCAAGCATTTTTAAATGAAAAAAATTCTTGGTGTTCACCAAAAAATAAATCAGGCAAACGTACCTTAGGCTCCAAGAAATGTGCTCCAGGACAGTTACTCACGTGCTGATGGAGCTCAGTCACCTCCAGAGAGAGTCCCTGCAGGCGTTTAGCCAAATCCAGAACCGACACCATGATGGAACAGAAAAATCTTTCCTTAGAGAATTTGCAGGCTGGACTTACTGTTATGTTCTGCTACCAGAGCTAAGGAAAGAAAGGAGATCTGTCCCTACGATAGAACTCAGCTTGATCCCTACGATGTAACAGGGAACCTGATCCTGCGATCAGACCTGCTAAAGTCCTCAGCTAGTCTGTACAGAGACCTATAGATGTGGGGAAGGAATCCCTACAAGTACTAGGGACTGGGAGCAAAATGGACACCTCCTAAAAGAAATAGTAGCAGACAGACGAACAAACAATATATATAGAACACAGAGATCCGGAGACCAAGCAAACTAACAGAGTTAGATACTGAGCACAGGCTAGCTAAAGTGTAGTAATACAATGAAGTCCAGCAAAGCCAGAAGGGCGGAGCAGGACTAAATAGGCCAAACAAGGTCATGTGACCAGCAATAGAAAAAACCTAAGAGCAAGGTTCTAACATACATACCCCGGCAGAAGTTTCTTGGTCTTGTTTCAGAGAATATGAATGATAACCAAAAAAATTTCTCCACTCATGGTTATTGGTTGGGTGAAGACATTTATTGTCAAACTACTGTGTTTTCACTTTTTAAATCTTAATGACAACCAAAAACATCCAAATGACCCTGATCAAAAGTTCAAATACCCCAGTTCTTAATACCGTGCATTGCCCCGTCTAACATCAATGACAGCTTGAATTCTTTTGTGGTAGTTGTGGATGAGGTTCTCTATTTTCTCAGATGGTAAAGCTTGCCCCATTCTTCTTGGTAAAAAGCCTCCAGATCCTGTAAATTCCTGGGCTGTCTAGCATGAACTGTGCGCTTGAGATCTCCCCAGAGTGGCTCAATGATGTGAGGTCAGGAGACTGAGATGGCCACTCCAGAACCTTCACTTTGTTCTGCTGTAGCCAATGACAGGTCGACTTGGCCTTGAGTTTTGGATCGTTGTCATATTGGAACGTCCAACTACATCCCATGCGCAGCTTCCGGGCTGATGACTGCAAATTCGCCTCCATTTGCTGAAAATGTGCTGCATTCATATTTCCTTCAGCTTTTACCAAGTTTCCTGTGCCTTTGTAGCTCACACATTCCCAAAACATCTGCGATTCACCTCCGTGTTTTACAGAAGGAATGGTATTCCTTTCATCATAGGCCTTGTTGACCTCTCTCCAAATGTAACGTTTATGGTTGTGTCTCATCACTCCAAATTACCTTGTTCCAGAAGTTTTGAGGCTTGTCTCCGTGCTGTTTGGCGTATTTGTAGGCGAGATAATTTGTGGCATTTGCGCAGTAAATACTGGCGACTTGACCATGCAGCCCATTTTTCTGCATAGAGCCATTGACAATTCTTTTGCTTACCCCATGACTCACAATCCAGAAATGTCAGTGGCTGGATGAAAGATGCAAGAGTCTGTATGGATCCCAGAAACTCACTCAGCTTTTATGCACACACACTGATTACAGGCAAACAGGTCACAGGTGAGAATGTTACATTTAGTAGCCATTTCAACCCATTTGTGTCAAATTCTGTGCATGTTATCAGGCCAAAATCCCAGGGTATGTGAACTTTTGATCAGGGTCATTTGTTTTTGGTTGTCATTAAGATTTAAAAAGAGAAAACACAGTAGTTTGACAATAAATGGCTTCACCCAACCAATAACCATGAGTGGAAAAAAAGTTTTTTGTTATTATTCATATTCACTGAAACAAGGCCAAGAAAGCGAAAATTCTGCTGGGGTATGTAAACTTTTGAGCACAACTGTATATACATTGGTGTGGTACAAGGATTTCCCAATATTGGTTGGATTTATAATTTTGATCTGGACTATATATTACTATATGGCTCAATAACACCTGACAATTACATAATTATCTCCAGATTACATGTGTTCTCTTTACAGGATATAACTTTAATCTCCCAGATTTGGATGATTTTAAAGCAATACATGGCCCAAAAATCGAGAAGTCGTCATGTTCCAGTTATGGCTGAGGGGATTTTCTCAATTAGAACTATTCTATGGATCTGATGAGCAAGAAAGTCAGAAAATAATAAAATGTGATGGATAATCGGTAAATCATTGTCATTTCTGTACTTGGAGATAAATCCTGTCACAGCCTATATATCCCTTTACTATTGGAAGAAGTGCTGTAAAACATGGGCATCACCTAATCTGAGGAGTTCACTATTTGTTTTGGGCTTGCTTGTATTATATAGAATAAAGACTCCTTAATGAATAAAAAATAAATGAGAAATAGATGATAGAAGAGAATGAAGGACACAACAAGGTGTGACATAGAGCTGACTTACCTCTCTCCACGATCTGCAAGCCTCAAATGGAATGTTGGCTCTGCAGCTCCTACTATGTGTGTGATGTCATAATGATGTCATAATGCAAGGGGGTGGAGCCAGAAACCGCAACATTCCGTGACATCATCAGCAGGAGCAGCAGCTGTTATTTAAATGGATCAGACCAGGCCATGAAATCAATTCATTACCATATAGATTAAATAGACTCTAATATACACCTTGGCCTCTGAAACCTTTTACAAAATGCCACAATGTCACTATTGCCATACAATGTAATTCCGGAGTAGTTTCTACTAATTTGAATAGTGATAAATCCACAATAATAACCCATATATCCCAGTAATACAGCAGATTAGATTATATGGATGGTTGGATGGGGAGGTGGATATACTACTGTAGATTAAATGGCCAGTAAATAGGAGAGGACACTATAGACAATGTTACTATATACCAGGGATGGGCAATTAATTTTCCCGAGGGGCTACATCGTTGTGGGGGGCTGAACCAATAGGCGGAAACAAATTCTTCTCAATATTAATATTACCATATGAATTACAATTATTATTTTATATTAATAATAATTGTATCACTTAACATTAAGCAGTTTGTTGTACTGTCATCTATTACATAGGTACTGTTGTCAGGGATGCCACCAGGAATTAGTGCCGCTCTGCACAGTAACAGGATCCCCATCCTCACTGAAACCAGAATCCTCAAAAATAAAATACATAACAGCAGTAATAATATCCCTTAATTAGCCCCTACAATAATAATGTCCCACATCCTGGCCCCATGTCTCCATCCTGCCCCCATGTCTCCATTTGTCTCCATCCTGCCCCTATTGTCTCCATCCTGCCCCCATTGTCTCCATCTGTCTCCATTCTGCCCCCAATGTCTCCATTCTGCCCCATGTCTCCAACTTGCCTCCAATGTCTTCATCCAGCCCCCATGCCTTTCCATCAAGCCCCCATGTCTCTCCATCCAGACCCCATGTCTCTCTGTTGATCCCTTATGTCTCTCTGTTGTGCCCCCATGCCTCTCTGTTGTGTCCCCATGTCTCTCCATTACAAAAAAAATGTTTTAAAAGAAAAAAGTTTCTCCTTACCTTGCCACGATCCAGCAGCACCTGGCTTACCCATCATCCGAGGCACGGTCGCCGGCATGAAGGGGGGAGGCACAGGGTCGGTAACAACACACTGTAGGCCAGAACTGAGTTCTCTTCTGCCTGTGTCCCCTCTTCTATTAAGGACTGAGAGTGGGGTGTATTGTGTGATGGAGGATTTTCTTTACTTACTGTTACATTGTCCATGGGATTGGAACCGACTTCAAATAAGATAGGAGATCGTAGATCTGGATTAACAAACTCACTTTTACTGTGCAATTCTTCTACACACGGCTGCAGCATACAGATTAACACATGGTCTTTTGTTAGTGAAGTACTCTTGGTTATGTGCCTTTCCAGTGTTCATCCCCATCCTGTCCTGAGACCCACGATCTTCCACTTCTTCTGCGACCCAGCTGAGATTCTCCCCATGAGGGATACAGAGGCCTGCTTCTCAGTACCTCTTGTAGGCTTTTAGCCCAGGACTGTGCTGGCATCCAGATCAAGCATTGAACGTGTCCTCTGTTCAGAAAACTTGCGCTGATAAAACACTTTCTCCACCGCTGTATCTGCTTGCTGGAACCTGTCTTCCTGTCTGTACAGCCTTCCTTCTGCACTCCACTCTCTTGTATAGGACCTGCACCGGTCCTGTTCTATAAGGGTTGTGGACCCAAAACTAGGGTGGCCAGCTAACTAACTGCCTGAAAATAACATATAACATAACACATTTAACCCACTTGTTGCCATGGTGTCTTCATCAGCCCGCCACTCTTTTTCACAAGAACAATATATTGACCCTAGGGATAAATCACACAACTTATAACTACACAGCACACACATTCAACATATTATTTTAACTCTGTCAACCCACTTTTTGCCATGGTGTCTTCATCAGCCCGCCACCCTCCTTCGGGCGCATGATAGTGACATCATATGCCAATGACATGCGTGCTGATGTCAGCTGCTGGCCTGTGATTGGCTGGCCGCTGTTAACTATTGCCATGCGGGAAGCTTCGATAGATTTCAAGCGAACTGAAACGGCAGTTACCCTGCTGGTGCCCGGGGAGAAAATGAATGGGGGCCCGACTGGGCCCCTCTGCCTGCCAGGCCCCATACGCCAGTAAGGGCAGTAATGCCCTGTTGGCGGCCCTGGAAATGTTATGATGGTCACACAATGGTTAAGAATAATTTATCATGCTACGTGGTGGGAACCAGGATATATACAGGTGCATCTAACTAAATTAGAATATCATCAAAAAGTTAATTTATTTCAGTTCTTCAATACAAAACGTGAAACTCATATATTATATAGAGTCATTACAAACAGAGTGATCTATTTCAAGTGTTTATTTCTGTTAATAATTGTGAAGACTACTGAAACAGACTAAGGACCTTTTTAAATGCTTAGGAAGGCTTTGCAGGTGTTTGTTAATTATTTTAAATTACTGAGATAATGACTTTTGTGTTTTCATTGGCTATAAGCCATAATCATCAACATTAACAGAAATAAACACTTGAAATAGATCACTGTTTGTAATGACTCTATATAAGTTTCACTTTTTGTATTGAAGAACTGAAATAAATTAACTTTTTGATGATATTCTAATTTATTGAGAAGCACCTGTATATGTTAATCTTTTCACTTATTCATTTATCAAATTTTTCCTGTTTTTTTAACCCTTTCTTTATTTTTTCTGTGTTTTCATTTTTTTCTTTCTCCTCCTTCTTCCCCCCTTTCTTTCTTTGGCTCCATTGTCCTTTTCTTTCCCCATGTCTCTATGTACTCCGCTTTATATTCCATGTGACCATACACCTATCATTTTATTTCTTTTGTCACACCACATCTCTTAATATGTTTGTTTTTTCCTTTGTTTTCTTTTGTCTTCAATTATACTCTTTTTTTTTTTCTTTTTCTCGTTTTTTTCTTTTCTCTTTTACTTATATATGACTCCCCCTTTTTATGTCTTGTTTCATCATGGTATTACATTTGATTTGTTTTCATTATTCTCTCCTTTTTTTGTTTTTCTTTATTTTTTTATTTTTCAATAAATCATGTGTGGTACACAGAGATCACTGTGAGTCTGCAGAACGGTGACATTACTAAGAAGAGGGGAAGAACAGAGCTGGACACGGGAGAGAGCAGCGCTAGGTAGGGCCGTATTTGGAGTATCTGCTGCCCTAGGCACTGTCAGTGGTCGCCCCCCCAGTCACGCCCCCCCCCACGTGGTGCCCCCCTCGCATCCAATATCTTCCCCCCCCGTCTCGGTCGTTTCCCCAAGTTTCATGTAGCTTCCCCCCCCCCCCACTCCATGTAGCACATATAAAAGATTGGGGTGGGGGGGGAGCGGCCCACACAGACCACAGGACTGCAGCATTGCATATGGGGGTGGAGAGGGATGGGAGAGGCCCACACAGACCACAGGGCTGCAGCATTGCATATGGGGGTGGGGGGATGGGAGCGCCCACACAGACCACAGGGCTGCAGCATTGCATATGGGGGTGGGGGGGATGGGAGCGGCCCACACAGACCACAGGGCTGCAGCATTGTATATGGAGGTTGGGTGGGGGTGGGAGCGGTCCATAGAGACCACAGGGCTGCAGCATTATATATGGTGGCAGCGTCTGACTATTAGGTTCGATCCAATGTACCAGTTGAAGTTTTTCATTCATACATGAAATTTGTAGACAAGGACCACATTTTAGTGGAAATTGCAAAGGTTAAACAGTCATATATAAAATTCACTAACTTTGCACAAAAATCAGCTAAATTTGTCTCTATGTTCCAAAAAAGAACGGTGAGATAAGGAGCATGATCACCCTGCAAATGTAAGTTTACTCGAACATATCAAAGGCAAAAGGTTAAAAAAGGCATATATTAGTGACATAAAGGTAGGCCTGCTCTGTTCTGCTCATAGGTGGCATAAAATTAAAATTCAAACAGACAATTTTAAAGAAGCTCTCCCATATAAAAAAAAAATATATATATATATATATATATATATATATAATTAAATGTGTGTATATATTCATGTAATGTAGTGTGAGTTTATTAATATACTCACCTACTGCAGATCTCTCCTGTGTCCATCGCTGTTCTCCTTCGTTTCTAAGTGAAGTCACCGTAATTGCAACTAGCCGGTTCTTTCTATGCTCTTTGCGTGAGCTGGAAGTATCTTTTATAACAAAAGCCTATGGAGCCTTGTTCTGACATTCCATGGACTTACATTGTAAAAGCCACTTCCAGGTCACACAGAGCTCAGTAGAAATAATCAGGGCTGTCCAGGAATTTCAGGGCCCCATACTGTCAGAATTTTTGGGCCCCTTAACACTCCGCCCGGGCTCCGCCTCTACCCTTTTAACCTTCCACAGTCCCACCATCCACTCTTGGATAAACTCCACTGCACCACGTCCTCACCAATCACACATTAACAGTTCCCATCGAACACCATATCACATACATAGCCAGCAGCTTTTGTTTTGACCAAAAGATTTTTTAAGCCTGCCAACCACGACAAGGTAGACTCTTTTGGCAGGGCCCTACACTACTCTAACCTATTTAACATATCTCTTTTTAGCTATATTTTAATTTATTTTTCTTGTGTCACATACATTTTTTAAACTAATTGAAACCAGATTGTGATCATTTTTTTTTATAATCTGTATTTCTGATTGCAGATTATTGTATTCTGTTTCCTGTACATTTATGGAAGCTGCTCTCTTTCATGTTTTGAGATATGGACATTGAACATATGCATGTATATATATCACAAGACATTAAGTGCCTTTTAATAATCTCACAAACGCATTGTTTAACAATAACCAGAGAGTAGCGAATGCCCTTAACATAAAAGTTTCGTAACACATTCCCACTATATATTTTGGTAACTAAATCTATTTTTCATAAGAGTCATTTAGTTAAATCCTTTGGTCAATTATGTAAACTGCAAAATTATCAGCTAACTACAGTGTTGTTATGCACCTGCTGTGCGGTGGCCCTAATCTGTTGCCCCTGGGGCCCGGTGAGCAGAAGCAAAAAGGGGATGGGCCTGGACTGCCAGCGTATCAGAACTCCCCCGCTTTGCTTGTGCTCACTGGGCCCCATATACTAGTAAGGGCAATAATGCCTTGATGGCGGCCCTGTTCCTGCCTATCGTGAAATGACACTTGTTGACAGCCCATACTACATGAAGTATGCAGCTAGTCTGCATAGATCATGGGATGACAGACATCCATTGCTGGCTACCTTATAGTTGCCATTTCATGTAAGCATTCATTCAATCTTTATGAAATCATACATACAGATATATTAATTATTGTCTATCTAATAGGATGATGACAGCTGTCCAGATATGCACTAACTAAGTTCCTGCCTATCGTGAAATGACCTCCGTTGACAGCCCATAGTTCATGAAGTATGCAGCTAGTCTGCATAGATCATGGGATGACGACAACTGTCCAGACCTGCATCCCACCACAAGAACCACCCTGGAGAATGAAATAATTTTAAGTTCTCAAACTGTTGGGGTGCAGCTGTGGGACCCTACTTTCAAAGATGATGTCCTCCACCCAAGTCTCAAAAGGCTGAAAGGGTCTTCAGGAGAAGTGGGTAGTCGAGCTAGTCTAGGCTATCAGACGGTCACCTCTGTAGCTGTACTGTCATCCTTCCTATGGTTCCAATCAGGGGCAGACGTGTTATTGGTGCAACTTGTGTGACTGCACACGGGATCAAGAGGTAAGGGGGCCCATTCTACCTCCAAAGCGATAGAATTGTGCATTATGATGATCTATTGGGCTGCAAAGGGCTCATATATTGTACTTGCACAGGGGCACTCTTCTGTCTGTGTCCACCAGTGGCTCCAATGTAAAACTAATTTTCTGCAATGAGAAACACATCACATTAATAATTTCCAGTCAATCAAGATCAATACAATCAATCCTATCACTACCACTATGGGCTTTAGCAAAGTTGAGAGTATATTGTTTAACCAAACTCAGATAGACCCCATCCCTCCTTGGATATATCTCTAGCTTTTTGTTGCAGCTCCTTTATCTTATCCATGTTTCTCTCAATTGAATCATGTGCATCTTCAATCTATGAGCAGCATTCCTCACCCATAACAGCACAAGTTCCACCTTCAATTGCTAACAGGTAGTCAAGAGCCATTCTGTTCTTTAGGGCAACCTTCCACATTCGGTGACATCACAAGCTAATGGGGCCAAAACCAAGAGCCAAAACATTCGGTGACATCACAAGTAGAAGCTAATGGGGGCGAAACCAAGAACCAAAACACTCGGTGACATCACAAGTAGAAGCTAATGGGGGCGAAACCAAGAACCAAAACATTCGGTGACATCACAAGTAGTAGCATATGGGGGCGGAACCAACAACCATAACATTCCGTGACATCACAAGTGGTAGCTTATGGGGCCAGAACCATGCAATGACATTCATAGAAAATATCTACTTATCGGAATACTGCATATGAACCAAGTCCCGATACGTTTCCCCCTTCTCTATTTTAGGGGTTCATCAGGGGATAGTGGTAAGATGCAATGGTGCCTGCAGTAGAGGACCAAATAAAACGCTAGGGATATTGTATCCTATGAAGAGCTATTATGACCATTGTTTATTAGAGGGATTGAGTCATTCCATGACCTTACAAGTGTTGGCTGTTACTGTCGGCTTCCATTGAAGTGCATTACCCAATATACTGGAGATCAAACAATATGAATCCAACCAATGTGGGGAATATTTGAATAGTTTCACTCTATATGGAGCTAATATGTACAGTTGTGCTCAAAAGTTTACATACCCCGGCAGAAGTTTCTTGATCTTGTTTCAGAGAATATGAATGATAACCAAAAAAATTTCTCCACTCATGGTTATTGGTTGGGTGAAGACATTTATTGTCAAACTACTGTGTTTTCACTTTTTAAATCTTAATGACAACCAAAAACATCCAAATGACCCTGATCAAAAGTTCAAATACCTCAGTTCTTAATACCGTGCATTGCCCCGTCTAACATCAATGACAGCTTGAATTCTTTTGTGGTAGTTGTGGATGAGGTTCTCTATTTTCTCAGATGGTAAAGCTGCCCCATTCTTCTTGGTAAAAAGCCTCCAGATCCTGTAAATTCCTGGGCTGTCTAGCATGAACTGCGCGCTTGAGATCTCCCCAGAGTGGCTCAATGATGTGAGGTCAGGAGACTGAGATGGCCACTCCAGAACCTTCACTTTGTTCTGCTGTAGCCAATGACAGGTCGACTTGGCCTTGAGTTTTGGATCGTTGTCATATTGGAACGTCCAACTACATCCCATGCGCAGCTTCCGGGCTGATGACTGCAAATTCGCCTCCATTTGCTGAAAATGTGCTGCATTCATATTTCCTTCAGCTTTTACCAAGTTTCCTGTGCCTTTGTAGCTCACACATTCCCAAAACATCTGCGATTCACCTCCGTGTTTTACAGAAGGAATGGTATTCCTTTCATCATAGGCCTTGTTGACCTCTCTCCAAATGTAACGTTTATGGTTGTGTCCAAAAAGTTAAATTTTGGTCTCATCACTCCAAATTACCTTGTTCCAGAAGTTTTGAGGCTTGTCTCCGTGCTGTTTGGCGTATTTGTAGGCGAGATAATTTGTGGCATTTGCGCAGTAAATACTGGCGACTTGACCATGCAGCCCATTTTTCTGCATAGAGCCATTGACAATTCTTTTGCTTACCCCATGACTCACAATCCAGAAATGTCAGTGGCTGGATGAAAGATGCAAGAGTCTGTATGGATCCCAGAAACTCACTCAGCTTTTATGCACACACACTGATTACAGGCAAACAGGTCACAGGTGAGAATGTTACATTTAGTAGCCATTTCAACCCATTTGTGTCAAATTCTGTGCATGTTATCAGGCCAAAATCCCAGGGTATGTGAACTTTTGATCAGGGTCATTTGTTTTTGGTTGTCATTAAGATTTAAAAAGAGAAAACAAAGTAGTTTGACAATAAATGGCTTCACCCAACCAATAACCATGAGTGGAAAAAAAGTTTTTTGTTATTATTCATATTCTCTGAAACAAGGCCAAGAAAGCGAAAATTCTGCTGGGGTATGTAAACTTTTGAGCACAACTGTATATACATTGGTGTGGTACAAGGATTTCCCAATATTGGTTGGATTTATAATTTTGATCTGGACTATATATTACTATATGGCTCAATAACACCTGACAATTACATAATTATCTCCAGATTACATGTGTTCTCTTTACAGGATATAACTTTAATCTCCCAGATTTGGATGATTCTAAAGCAATACATGGCCCAAAAATCGAGAAGTCGTCATGTTCCAGTTATGGCTGAGGGGATTTTCTCAATTAGAACTATTCTATGGATCTGATGAGCAAGAAAGTCAGAAAATAATAAAATGTGATGGATAATCGGTAAATCATTGTCATTTCTGTACTTGGAGATAAATCCTGTCACAGCCTATATATCCCTTTACTATTGGAAGAAGTGCTGTAAAACATGGGCATCACCTAATCTGAGGAGTTCACTATTTGTTTTGGGCTTGCTTGTATTATATAGAATAAAGACTCCTTAATGAATAAAAAATAAATGAGAAATAGATGATAGAAGAGAATGAAGGACACAACAAGGTGTGACATAGAGCCGACTTACCTCTCTCCACGATCTGCAAGCCTCAAATGGAATGTTGGCTCTGCAGCTCCTACTATAATGTGTGTGATGTCATAATGATGTCATAATGCAAGGGGGTGGAGCCAGAAACCGCAACATTCCGTGACATCATCAGCAGGAGCAGCAGCTGTTATTTAAATGGATCAGACCAGGCCATGAAATCAATTCATTACCATATAGATTAAATAGACTCTAATATACACCTTGGCCTCTGAAACCTTTTACAAAATGCCACAATGTCACTATTGCCATACAATGTAATTCCGGAGTAGCTTCTACTAATTTGAATAGTGATAAATCCACAATAATAACCCATATATCCCAGTAATACAGATTAGATTATATGGATGGTTGGATGGGGAGGTGGATATACTACTGTAGATTAAATGGCCAGTAAATAGGAGAGGACACTATAGACAATGTTACTATATACCAGGGATGGGCAATTAATTTTCCCTAGGGGCTACATCGTTGTGGGGGGCTGAACCAATAGGCGGAAACAAATTCTTCACAATATTAATATTAACATATGAATTACAATTATTATTTTATATTAATAATAATTGTATCACTTAACATTAAGCAGTTTGTTGTACTGTCATCTATTACATAGGTACTGTTGTCAGGGATGCCACCAGGAATTAGTGCCGCTCTGCACAGTAACAGGATCCCCATCCTCACTGAAACCAGAATCCTCAAAAATAAAATACATAACAGCAGTAATAATATCCCTTAATTAGCCCCTACAATAATAATGTCCCACATCCTGGCCCCATGTCTCCATCCTGCCCCCATGTCTCCATTTGTCTCCATCCTGCCCCTATTGTCTCCATCCTGCCCCCATTGTCTCCATCTGTCTCCATTCTGCCCCCATTGTCTCCATCTGTCTCCATTCTGCCCCCAATGTCTCCATTCTGCCCCATGTCTCCAACTTGCCTCCAATGTCTTCATCCAGCCCCCATGCCTTTCCATAAAGCCCCCATGTCTCTCCATCCAGACCCCATGTCTCTCCGTTGATCCCTTATGTCTCTCTGTTGTGCCCCCATGCCTCTCTGTTGTGTCCCCATGTCTCTCCATTACAAAAAAAATGTTTTAAAAGAAAAAAGTTTCTCCTTACCTTGCCACGATCCAGCAGCGCCTGGCTTACCAATCATCCGAGGCACGGTCGCCGGCATGAAGGGGGGAGGCACAGGGTCGGTAACAACACACTGTAGGCCAGAACTGAGTTCTCTTCTGCCTGTGTCCCCTCTTCTATTAAGGACTGAGAGTGGGGTGTATTGTGTGATGGAGGATTTTCTTTACTTACTGTTACATTGTCCATGGGATTGGAACCGACTTCAAATAAGATAGGAGATCGTAGATCTGGATTAACAAACTCACTTTTACTGTGCAATTCTTCTACACACGGCTGCAGCATACAGATTAACACATGGTCTTTTGTTAGTGAAGTACTCTTGGTTATGTGCCTTTCCAGTGTTCGTCCCCATCCTGTCCTGAGACCCACGATCTTCCACTTCTTCTGCGACCCAGCTGAGATTCTCCCCATGAGGGATACAGAGGCCTGCTTCTCAGTACCTCTTGTAGGCTTTTAGCCCAGGACTGTGCTGGCATCCAGATCAAGCATTAAACGTGTCCTCTGTTCAGAAAACTTGCGCTGATAAAACACTTTCTCCACCGCTGTATCTGCTTGCTGGAACCTGTCTTCCTGTCTGTACAGCCTTCCTTCTGCACTCCACTCTCTTGTATAGGACCTGCACCGGTCCTGTTCTATAAGGGTTGTGGACCCAAAACTAGGGTGGCCAGCTAACTAACTGCCTGAAAATAACATATAACATAACACATTTAACCCACTTGTTGCCATGGTGTCTTCATCAGCCCGCCACTCTTTTTCACAAGAACAATATATTGACCCTAGGGATAAATCACACAACTTATAACTACACAGCACACACATTCAACATATTATTTTAACTCTGTCAACCCACTTTTTGCCATGGTGTCTTCATCAGCCCGCCACCCTCCTTCGGGCGCATGATAGTGACGTCATATGCCAATGACATGCGTGCTTATGTCAGCTGCTGGCCTGTGATTGGCTGGCCGCTGTTAACTATTGCCATGCGGGAAGCTTCGATAGATTTCAAGCGAACTGAAACCGCAGTTACCCTGCTGATGCCCGGGGAGAAAATGAATGGGGGCCCGACTGGGCCCCTCTGCCTGTCAGGCCCCATACGCCAGTAAGGGCAGTAATGCCCTGTTGGCGGCCCTGGAAATGTTATGATGGTCACACAATGGTTAAGAATAATTTATCATGCTACGTAGTGGGAACCAGGATATATACAGGTGCATCTAACTAAATTAGAATATCATCAAAAAGTTAATTTATTTCAGTTCTTCAATACAAAAAGTGAAACTCATATATTATATAGAGTCATTACAAACAGAGTGATCTATTTCAAGTGTTTATTTCTGTTAATAATTGTGGAGACTACTGAAACAGACTAAGGACCTTTTTAAATGCTTAGGAAGGCTTTGCAGGTGTTTGTTAATTATTTTAAATTACTGAGATAATGACTTTTGTGTTTTCATTGGCTGTAAGCCATAATCATCAACATTAACAGAAATAAACACTTGAAATAGATCACTGTTTGTAATGACTCTATATAAGTTTCATTTTTTGTATTGAAGAACTGAAATAAATTAACTTTTTGATGATATTCTAATTTATTGAGAAGCACCTGTATATATTAATCTTTTCACTTACTCATTTATCAAATTTTTCCTGTTTTTTTAACCCTTTCTTTATTTTTTCTGTGTTTTCATTTTTTTCTTTCTCCTCCTTCTTCCCCCCTTTCTTTCTTTGGCTCCATTGTCCTTTTCTTTCCCCATGTCTCTATGTACTCCGCTTTATATTCCATGTGACCATACACCTATCATTTTATTTCTTTTGTCACACCACATCTCTTAATATGTTTGTTTTTTCCTTTGTTTTCTTTTGTCTTCAATTATACTTTTTTTTTTTTCTTTTTCTCGTTTTTTTCTTTTCTCTTTTACTTATATATGACTCCCCCTTTTTATGTCTTGTTTCATCATGGTATTACATTTGATTTGTTTTCATTATTCTCTCCTTTTTTTGTTTTTCTTTATTTTTTTATTTTTCAATAAATCATGTGTGGTACACAGAGATCACTGTGAGTCTGCAGAACGGTGACATTACTAAGAAGAGGGGAAGAACAGCGCTGGACACGGGAGAGAGCAGCGTTAGGTAGGGCCGTATTTGGAGTATCTGCTGCCCTAGGCACTGTCAGTGGTCACCACCCCGTCACGCCCCCCCCCACGTCGTGCCCCCCTCGCATCCAATATCTCCCCCCCCCCGTCTCGGCCGTTTCCCCAAGTTTCATGTAGCTTCCCCCCCCATTCCATGTAGCACATATAAAAGATTGGGGTAGGGGGGGAGCGGCCCACACAGACCACAGGACTGCAGCATTGCATATGGGGGTGGGGAGGGATGGGAGAGGCCCACACAGACCACAGGGCTGCAGCATTGCATATGGGGGTGGGGGGATGGGAGCGGCCCACACAGACCACAGGGCTGCAGCATTGCATATGGGGGTGGGGGGGATGGGAGCGGCCCACACAGACCACAGGGCTGCAGCATTGTATATGGAGGTTGGGAGGGGGATAGGAGCGGTCCACACAGACCACAGGGCTGCAGCATTATATATGGAGGTGGGGGGGGAGGGAGCGGCCCACACAGACCACAGGGCTGCAGCATTGTATATGGGGGTGGGGGGTGGGAGCGGCCCACACAGACCACAGGGCTGCAGCACTGTATATGGGGGTGGGGGGGATGGGAGCGGCCCACACAGAACTGGGCTGCAGCAGGCACTGCAGCATTGCATATGGCCCATCAACAGACAGCTGTAGATGGTGATAGTGACTCGCCCCCTGGGCCGTAGGGCACGCGGATCCAGGCGATAGGGAGACGTTGGGGGTAGTAGTGGCGGCCCGGTCCCGCGGCTCAGGGTGGTCAGACCAATGGTAGTCTGCTATGCACTTTAGGTAATGTCCGACTACGCCACCCGTGGATTGCGGTTATTATTAACCGCCGCTGCAAGGCGGTCCACCGGATCTGTTGATGGGTGCAGCTGAGGTGATGAGACTCCCCACGGGAAGAGTGCGGCCCCAGGGCAGTGTAGTGGATGGTGGGTGTGATGGTAGTGCGAGTCCCGGTGCTAATAGTGCTGGAGGCGCGAATGAGCACACAGACGACAAGTTACAGTCCAGGGTCTTTACTCACAGTTCGTTTGTTCCAGGTCACTTCGGCCAGCAGTGACCGCCTGAGCCGTGCTGCGTCCACCAGGTGAGGGACTCGGTCAACTCCCAGACAGTTCAGGAGCATGGCACAGGACCCCCTTTTATCCTTTCTCTGGCCTGCCTCACCAGTGACCCACTTTTGTCCAGCTGCCGCGGACCTGTGCGGTTAAACGTGGGCCCCGTTCTCCGCTGTCCTATATGGTGCCTTCCTAGCAGGTTTGATGAGGTGTCGCACCAATATATGATCACGACGACCGGTCTTTGGCTGAGGGTAGTTTCTCCTCCACCAACTTGGGATCCGGTACCCTTAATCTGCCTGACCCTTCACCCTGGATTCTCGTGGGTTCTTAGGGTCCCTTCCACCTTCTTGTTCCTGAGCCCTTCTGTTTCTCTCTCTCTCCTTCTTTCCTGTTCTGTCTTCTCCTCCTTCCCTTGGCCTCTTCTCCAGGCCCACTTCTCCTTCTCCTCTCAGGCTCCGGCCTCTTCTCTAGGCCTGCCTCTGGAGCAGCACTCAGCCTGAGCTGCTGCTCCCTGTCAGCTTTCCTCTCCTCACAGACTGAACCTAGATCTAAGATGGTGCCCACCTTTTATACCTCCCTCTGACCATGAGCCCAGGTGACCAGCAACCAATGAGCTCCTTCCTACGCTCAGGAACCAACCCCTATCTGCCCCTACAGCACTGGGTGTTCCACCCCTCCCTCCCCACTCCAGCAGGGACATGGTCGGTCGTGCCTGCACTTCTGTCTAGTGGGAGCACCGTTGAGCTGTCCCTCAGAAATGGGATGTGTGTTGCATGCAGCTAACTGAGCCCTGGTCCATACTCCATCCTTACCTGGGAGTGGAATATCACACCTCTGGCAGAGGTGCAATACCCCTGTAGCGGCCGAACCCTCGGGGCGCTACATTCCCCCCTGGTAAAGCACAGCACGCCCTCGGGCTGGAAAAGAGCAAAAACAGTTATTTACAGGACATGCAAAACTTTTTCAATAACTTTTTACATTTAGAAACGGACGACATTGTTCAACTCCCTTTATGGGACACACTTTTCTTTTCTTGTCACACTATTATGAAACTCATACTAATACTTCTGGAACTCTTTTGCATAAAACATTATAGAAAACTTTCACATTACTATTTAGCAGCATATAAAATCTAAAACATTTTTAATTAAAGCACATTCTTGGATTCTTGGCTACGGTGTAACTCGCGATCAGGTGCTCTTTCTTTTTTAAAGGTGCAACAGTCCATTTTAACTTTGAGGTAGACGTTGCGGTTCTTGTATAAAACCAGTAGGGGGCGCTTTAAGAAGCGCAACTATATACATGGGATTGGCCATTCCCAGTCCTCGGCCGGTGGGGATAGGGGAATGGCTGCTCACAGTCCTCAGCCTGTTAGAGGAAGAGGGATGGCTGCTCTCAGTCCTCAGCCAGGCTACTTAGGGGATAGGGGATAACGTTCACACAGTTCTATATCAGTCCCAACGGGGACCACACTTCAATTGGAAACAGTCCCACACAGTTCTTTTGCACCCTTACGGGTAACTATTTACAATGCCACTTGACCGTTCACTGGTAACGGTGTCTTTGTGACGCTCCTTCTTCCTCCTCATACGGATCTTCAGGCCCGTCCGGGCCCTCCTGGTACTCGACGTCCGAGTAGTGTTGTTCCTCCTCCTCTACTACTCGGCGGACGTGTAGGGCGTACCATCCCTTCACGCCTTGGTGTCGGGTGTAAGACACCACATCGCCTGGGAATAGATCCTGCCCACGATGGCCTTCCGGTAGGTGACTCTCCACTAGTGTTGAGCCACCCCCGTAGTGTTCGAGTTCGGTTCGGTTCGTCGAACACCCGTGTGTTCGCCGAACTGTTCGTCGAACTGTTCGTCGAACACCTTCGAACACCGTTAAAACCAATGGCAGGCAAACAAAAACACATAGAAACACATAGAAAACACCTTCAAAGGTGTCCAAAAGCTGACAAACTGCTCAGAAGACATAACTAACACATGGAAAAGTGACAAGTACATATAGTCATCCGAAAATAAAAGAGGTGGAGGAGTAAAAGGAGGGGGAGACACAGATATAGGCATGTCATGCCCTTCTAAAATCCAAAAGTGAGAAGCCGACATGGCCAGTCCGCTCCTGCCCGTGCCACCTCCGTGTCGCCGGGTTTGTGCCAGAGCCGCGGTGAACCCTGACGGCCAGCCCCCCTCTCCCAATACTGGTGCCTGTCCGCTGGTGGGTCGAGCGAGCCCCCCTGTGGTGGAGGCAGCTCTAAGCTTTTTAATTTAAATTGTCTCTCTAATTTGAATGAATACACTTTAAATCCATTTACAAGGATCTATTGGAGGGCAAGTCTCATGCCAGCAGCCGCGGTAATTCCAGCTCCAGTAGCGTCCACTAAAGCTGCTGCAGTTAAAAAGCTTTTATAAGGATCGAGCTCGGCTGTCCACCGCAAGGCATCCTACTGCCAGTCCCAGCCCCTATGCCTTGGGGTGCCTCCTGATGCTCTTCACTAAGTATCCCATGGTCCCGAAGCATTTCCTTTGAAAAAATTAAGTGTCTAAACTACAGGTGGTGCAGCTTGCTTAACAGCCGGGATAATCCGCTGACTAGCAGACACTGCTACTAGGCACAAAGTATTTCCTGGGCTACAGGCAGTTAAAAATTTGTAATTAGATACTCTCGTTGGATGCTGAGAAAGCATTCCATAGAGTCTCCTGGCATGCCATATATGATTCTCTTAAAAAGCTTGGGGTAGGGGTCTAGGGGACCCTTTTATAGCCAAAATCACGGCCCTGTATCGCAATACGTCACCTAGGCTGAAGATAAATGGAACTGTAGCACCCTGAGGGCTCGGTTGCTACAGACGTATTGCACATCACCCAGAGGTGTGATATCTCACTCTCAGGTAAGGATGGAGTGTGGATCAGGACCCGACACCTGCATGCATTACACCACATTGCCGTGGGGCAGGGCGACCAATATGCCCCTGAGATGGGCACGACAGTCCCTGTCCCTGGCTGGAGTGGGGGGAGGGAACACTGAGGAAGGGGAACCCTGTAGTGCAGGAGCAGGGAGGAAGCAGTTCCTGGGTGCATTGAGAAGGGAGTATAAAAGGTGGGCACCATCTTAGTTCAGTGCAGAGAAGTCTGAGCAGAAGTGGCAGGGAGCAGGGGCTCTGCATGAGCTCTGCTCCGGAGGCGGGCCTAGTAACAGAGGCCCAGGCCTGGAAGAGGGAGAAGGAAGGAAGAGGAGTGGAGAAGGCTCCAGGAACGAGGAATGAAGGGATCCCAGGGGTGCGGACGGGCGAGTCGCCACCGCACGCCCGAATCCACCTGCGTGGAGGGGTCAGGCCAAAGGGGGAGACCGGTCCCCGAACTAGTGGAGGCAGGAAACGACCCTCAGCTAGAAACCGGAGGCTCTGACATTTTATGTGGCGCAGCCCCTCGCTACACCCGCTAGGAAGGCACCACATAGGGTCAGGGAAACTGGCGCCAAGTTTACCAAGAGGAGGCCCGAGGCAGCCGGACAGAAGTGTTGGTAAGAAAGGCCAGACAAAGGACACACAAAGGGGGTCCTGTGAAGTGCTCCAAAGTTATCTGGGAGTTGTCTGAGCCCCTCACCTGGTGAGCACAGTACGACGTGGGCAGCCGTTACCTGCAGACGTGGTCTGGATAATAAGAACTGTGAGTAAAGGCCCTGAACTGCATCACTGACTCCGTGTCGTTACTGCTGCTGCCCTGTACCATCACCCCCATCCTCCGCATACACTGCCCTGAGGCTATACTCCTCCCGTGGGGAGTTATGCTACGCTCTGCTGCACCCACAACACCAGCCTCAGCGGTCTGCCCTGTAGCGGCGGTTCACTCTGACCGCAATCCACGGGTGGCGTAGTCGGACATTTAAACATCAAAACCACATAAATAGTTCCGCCACTGGTTTGACCGCCCTGAGCCACGGAACCGGGTCGCCGCCACGAAGACTACAACCACCAGCATCCACCAAAAAGGGTCCGGCTCCGGGTGTCCCAAGGCCCAGGGGGTGCGTCAGAACATTTTCATCACCTTTCACAATCACCAATGGGACAAGGCAGTGATGTCCTCTGTCCCCTCTCTTATACATCCTAGTGACGGAGCACCTGCTCTCATCAATTCGCCATAACCCCAATATTAGGTGGATTGAGGTGGGAGGCACCGAGTACAAGTGCTCTCTATTTGCTGATGATGTCCTAGTATATATCACTCAATCACTGTTATGCACACGCCCGGACTGACTGGCGTGTGCGGGTGTTGTGGTTCCACTGGACCATGGACCGGAGAGTGCCTGGAGGGGCATGACTAAGTATCTGGCCGATCCGACCAAGGTGGAACGACGGCATACGACGCCAGTGCACCAGGGAGAAACCGGGCAGAGGGACCAGGTGCTACTCCAGGTCAAACTCCGGACACGGGGGTTGACCCACACTGGAATTACTGGAACAGGCAGGTTAGGCTGGCACAGACTGGTGGATGTAAGCAAACACGGCAGGTATGCAGAGGGGTGGATACAGGCGAGTATGCAGGCAGGGAGGTACTGGCCGAAAGGACGGGCTGGAGCACAGAAAGGTTAAGACCCAGTACAGACTGGGTCACAGAACCGCAGATGCGGTAGACAACCACAGCAGAGAGGGAACGCCCAAAGCGGTGGGCAAGAACAGAGCAGGACGGGGCTGCAGGAGCAGCGAGCACAAGCAGGGCAGGACAGGACTGCCGGAGCAGCGGGCAGAAGCAGGGCAGGACAGGACTGCCGGAGCAGCGGGCAGAAGCAGGGCAGGACAGGACTGCCGGAGCAGCGGGCAGAAGCAGGGCAGGACAGGACTGCCGGAGCAGCGGGCAGAAGCAGGGCAGGACAGGACTGCCGGAGCAGCGGGCAGAAGCAGGGCAGGACAGGACTGCCGGAGCAGCGGGCAGAAGCAGGGCAGGACAGGACTGCCGGAGCAGCGGGCAGAAGCAGGGCAGGAAAGGACTGCCGGAGCAGCGGGCAGAAGCAGGGCAGGACAGGACTGCCGGAGCAGTGAGCAAAAGGGTAAGAGCGGAGCAAGGCTGCCGGAGCAGTGAGCAAGGAGTCAGAGCAGGACGGACAGGGCTCTGTTCACACGGAACAGACAGGAAGGGAAAGGCAGAGCCAGATACCCACAGGGTACTTGCAGTGAAGTAGCGAGGGGACCACAAACTCACAAACGGGAGTACAGAGACAACAAGCAGGAGTTAGGTACGAGTTCAGACTCTGCAGAAAAAGGAAAGGAACGGACATAGAGGCAAAACAGGTAAAGGATAGGAGAGAGTTCAGACTGGAACTGAGTGTACGGAAGAGACCGACACTGCAGCGGGATACAGGAGCGGGTCTGGGAATACGGCCCCCAGAGAGGCGGGACGAACAGGCAAGGAGCGTGTTCAGACAGGACAGACAAGATACAGGAACGGATCTAGGTAATCGGCCCCTAGAAGGCGGGAGGAACAGGCTAGGAGCGTGTTCAGACAGGCCTGGAAATACAGCCTCCAGGAAAGGCAGCAGGCAAGAGTACACAGACAGGACTCAGTTCAGACACGGGAACTGATACCGCAAGGCAGGAGACATAGACAGGACTCAGTTCAGACACGGGAACAGATACTGCAAGACAGGAGAAATAGACAGGACTCAGTTCAGACAGGAACAGATACCGCAAGGCAGGGACACAAACAGGACTCTGTTCAGACGGGAACAGATACCGCAAGGCACAGACAGGCAGATCTAGGAATACGGCCCCTAGAAGGCGAAAGAACAGGCAAGAAGCGTGTTCACAAGAACAGACCACAGTTCAGACACAGAACTGGAAAACAGGCAGGAAAACAGGATAGGACCTGGCATGTCAGAGACAAAAAAGCCGACTGACAGGACACAATGCTCAGGCGCCATCTTGAGGAAGAAGGTGGTATAAATACCCAAAGATGGACAGCAATAGGCTGAAGGTGCAACAGGGGCGTGTCCGCAGCAGGTACAAGAAACAGGAAGTTCAGCGGGCGTCGCCCTATGCAGCCAAAACAGACAAACAGACAGCAAGGAGGGAAGCCAGAGAGACATTCTGGACTGGAGATCAAGTGCGCGCTCTTGCACAGTGGGAGATGGACCACCATGCAAGGACGCCGCCAGGTATGTTACAATCACATATATCCATCCATGCTGTTATGGCTGAAATAGATCACTTTGTTACATGGTAAAATTTTAAAATCAATGCAGCGAAGTCTGAGGCCCTCGATGTCTCCCTCCCCAAATCCATATAGGATTCCATCCAGTCCAACTTTCCCTTTGCCTGGCCCTCACAGGGTATCAAATACTTAGGAATTCCTATTCATAGAGACCTCTCCCATCTATGTTATCTTAATTTTGGGCCCTTTATTGAACAACTCCATACAGACCACGGTTGGCAAGTTAGAACTGTAAGATTCACTACGTGAACCACTGGTGTTTTGTGGAAAAGCACATGTACACTGCGTTCCAAATTATTATGCAAAAAGTGTTTAGGAGTGATAAGGGAAGAATTTGTTTGTTTGTCAGTTAAACTCATTGATGGTGATGTGTGTCAGGGCTCTTTATATCACTGTAAGCAATTGCAGACACCTGTGCTAATTAGTTTGGCAGGTGTGTCCAATGAAAGGCAAGACTACTTAAGAAGGCTCTCTCACATTATTAAGCAGCCTACATTTTCTGCCAAAATGGGAAAGAAAAAGGATGTGTCGGCTGCTGAGAAGCAACAAATTGTGGAGTGTTTAGGTCAAGGCATGACTACAATCAACATTGTGCGATGATCAGGATGAAGTGTCTTGGCAATCAAGAAGTATGTAGCTGATTCATAGTACACACGTGTGCGTGCTGATAAGGGCAAATTGAGGACTCTTTCCTACAGGCAATTACGTCAGGTTGAAAGAGCAGCGGCAAAAAAGCCTTGTCATAGCAGCAGACAAGTTTTTGAAGCTGCTTGTGCCTCCAACGTCCCCCGAACAACAAGATGCAGGGTCCTTCAGAGGTTTGCAGCTGTGCATACGCCATCCTGTCGACCTCCTCTATCCACTTCACACAAGCAGAAACGGCTCCAGTGGGCCAAACATTACATGAAGACTGATTTCAAAACTGTTTTGTTCACGGATGAGTGCCGTGCAGCGCTCGATGGTCCAGATGGATGGAGTGGAGGATGGCTGGTTGATGGACACCCCACGCAAACACGGCTACAGCGCCAACAAGGAGGAGGTGGAGTAATGTTTTGGGCTGGAATCATGGGGAGAGAGATTGTCGGCCCCTTTAGGATCCCTGAAGGCGCTAAAGATGAACTCCATAATGTATGTGGATTTTCTCAAACAGCACTTCCTGCCATGGTTCAAGAAGAAGAACCGTGTATTTCACAGCAAGATCATTTTTCTGCATGATAATGCACCATCTCATGCTGCACATAAAACATCTGCATCTCTGGCTGATATGGGCATAAAAGGGGACAAACTTATGGTGTGACCCCCATGCTCCCCTGACCTCTACCCCATTCAGAACCTTTGGAGCATCATTAAAAGGAGTGTCTATGATGGCGGGAGGCAGTTCACATCTAAGCAACAGCTCTGGGAGGGTATTCTGTCCCCATGCAAAACAATTGAAGCAGAAACCATCCAAAACCTGACAAATTCAATGGACGAGAGAGTTCAGAAGCTCCTTTCGAACAAGGGGTCCTATGTGAAAATGTAACATCACCTAGAATAAAGTTTTGAGTTGAAAACTGTTTGATTTCAGTTTCTAACAACCTGCTAATGCTTATAATTTCAAAAATGACCATTTTTTTGGTCTTTATTAAAATGAAAAGGTTGATCGAAAAGTTTGGGGGATCTAAGAGTGTGGCAACCCAGTAGTCATGATTACTTCGAATTCTGACAATATGAGGGTCATGCTGCAGGTAGTGCAGCAAGAAGGCACTTATGTGCCTTGCGCATCTCGGAGCCCCAAAATTATTTTCCGGGCTAGATGCAGCTAAAAATTATTTTTAATTTTAAATCTGGTGAAGCTTTAGTATAGATGGCCTAATAGGATCAGTGCTGCACACTGCTACAAAGCCCAAATTATTTTCCAGTCAAGATACAGATAAACATGATTAGTAATTTGAAAGCTTAAAACGGTTGGTAGGGTGATTTTAACCAATCATCAAGCTTTTACTCTCCCCAGGATGACACAGGGGTAGAAAAGTCGTTTCGGATCCATGATTTGTTCATCTTTATGAACGTGAGTCTGTCTAGATTATCAGTGGAGAGCCGCGTGCGCTTATCTGTCAGCACACCACCAGCAGCGCTGAACACACGTTCAGACAGAACGCTGGCTGCGGGGCATGACAAGATCTCCAAGGCGTAAGTGGCTAGCTCCGGCCATTTATCCAGATTGGAAGCCCAAAAAGAGCAAGGGTCCAGTGACACAGTCGTGGCTTCAATGTTTACTTGGAGATACTCCTGTACCATCGTCTCTAGGCGTTGACTATGTGTCAGACTTCTTGTCTCCTGTGGCCTTGCAAAGGATGGGCTAAAAAAGTGGTGAAATGATTCCGCAAAATTGATGTTACCAGCAGATACTGTGGTTCTGTTACGGTTTGAGTGCTGAACACTTGACGGTCCCACGGTTGGCAAGTTGGAACTGTGAGATTCACTACGTGCACCACTGGTATTTTGTGGAAAAGCACATGTAAGATTCTGCAACAGTCTCTGCTGATACTCCTGCATGCGTGCATCCCTTTCTATGGCAGGAATAATTTCTGCAAATTTACTTTTGGACCGGGGATCTAACAGTGTGGCAACCCAGTAGTCAGGATTATTTCTAATTCTCACAATTCGAGGGTCATGTTGCAGGTAGTGCAGCAAGAAGGCACTCATGTGTGTTGCGCATCCAGGAGCACCAAGTCCCTGTTGTGTTGGTGGCGAGGTAACAATCATGCTTCCTTCCTCTGTCCTCTCCCCCCAACCTCGCACAACAGAAATGTGATCAAGGTCTCCCTCATCTGATGAGTCTTCCATCAGTTCGTCCTCCACTTCTTCCTGGGCTCCTGCACCTTCCTCACTAGTTTGGCTGCTACCATGCGCCCTGGTAAAACCATCTCCCCCACCCTCACATGCCTGCCGCCTTGGTGCTGCCGACCGTCTGGACCTTGCAGATGTTAGCCCTTCCGCATACAACTCCTCCTCCTCTACTTCCTCCACCTCCTCTTGTGCCACCACCTGACTCCGAATTCTGTTTAACATGTGCTCCAGCAGGTAAATCACCAGAATAGTCATGCTGATAATGGCATCGTCAGCACTAAACATCTTCGTCGCCATTTCAAAACTGTGCAGAAGGGTGCATAGGTCCCTGATCTGAGACCACTCCTCCAGCGTGATTTGCCCCACCTCTGAATCTCGTTGGCCCAGGCTATACGTCAGAACGTATTGCACCAGGGCTTGTCGGTGCTGCCACAGTCGCTGCAACATGTGCAGAGTTGAATTCCACCGGGTAGGCACATCGCATTTTAGCCGGTGAAGTGGCAGGCCCAACGACTTCTGTAGAGATGTAAGTCGCTGAGCTGCGGGATGCGAACGGCGGAAGTGAGCACACAGCGACCGTGCCCTCTGCAGAAGGCCATCTAGTCTGGGATAGTGGGCTAAAAATTGCTGGACAACCAGGTTCAACACGTGAGCCATACAAGGCACGTGTGTGACATTGCCCCGGCGAAGGGCCGCACCCAGGTTTGCAGCATTGTCGCACACGGCCTTCCCTGGTTTCAGGTCCAGTGGAGACAACCATTCATGAAATTGGTTCTCCAGAGCTGACCACAACTCCTCAGCTGTGTGACTCACATTTCCCAGACATTTCAATGTAAAAACCGCCTGATGACGTTGAGCCCTACTGCCAGCATAGTAAGGAGGTGTGCAGGATCCCTTCTGCGCAGTTAGAAAGCTTGTGGCATGACCAGACAGGCTTTGGGTGCAGGTGGAAGACCGAGAGGAGGTTGAGGAGGCAGAAGCAGTGGAGGAACTTTGACATAAAGAGGATTGACGCACAACTCGTGGGGACGGCAAGACTTGGACAGCAGCCCCTTGTCCTGCTGTCACCATAGTTACCCAGTGCCCAGTCAGCGACATGTAACGCCCCTGTCCATGCCTACTCGTCCAATTGTCTGTGGTGAAATGCACCCTGTCACACACAGAGTTTCTCAAAGAAGCGGTGATGTTATGTGCGACATGCTGGTGGAGCGCAGGCACACCTTTCTTTGAGAAGTAGTGCCGACTGGGCATCTGGTACTGGGGCACTGCGACGGACATAAGGTCTCGAAAATCCTCGGTGTCCACCAGGCGGAAAGGCAGCATTTCTGTAGCCAAGAGCTTGCAGATGGTGAAATTCAACCTCTTAGCTTTCTCATGGCTAGGAGGAAATGGTCTTTTACTTGTCCACATCTGAGGGACCGAGGGCTGGCTATTGTGCTTAGACGGGGTTGATAAGGGTGTCCCCGGCAAACTGCCGGTCTGTGAGGAAGATGCAGGCGGACATGTTAGGTTGCCTTGATCCAAAGGTGGTGCTATCGATGTCGGACAGCGCTCAACACCAGCTGGTGTTATCACCTCCAAAGAAAATGATGACCTGCCAATCACGCTGGCTGTTGCGGGTAAAGAGGTGGCAGGTCTGCGCCCCAAAACAGGTGTGACTGCTGTCCCCCCAGTCACAGAGGATGAAGAGGCCGCGGATGCACAAGATATGGCAGACGGTGGTTGGCCCGGCCGGCTAGGCCGCATTGTAGCACACTGAGCTTCCCACTGCAACTTATGCTTCATGTCCATGTGCCGGTTCATGCATGAAGTACTCAAACTATGTATTTTTTGGCCTCTACTTAGCTTTTGCTGACAAATGTTACAGATAACACGAGTTGGGTCATCTTTATCGATCTGAAAAAATGCCCAGGCTATGCAAGGCTTAGCACCCATGCGACCTGAAGAGCCACCACGACTTGTGGTGAGAGGCAGAGTTGTGTTTGAGGATGCAGTTGTTGACGTGCTTCCAGTACTACGTCTCTGTCCAGGAAGGCGCAACCTGACCTCGTCGTCACTAGCATCTTCCTCCACCTCCTCTGCTGACCTCATCTCTTGGCTGACTGTGGGTTGACAGTAAGTGGGATCTCCGACCTCATCATCATCACCCTGTGCGTTATCACACCCGTCGTCCTCAGAGCCAACCTGTTCCTGCCCTGACAAAAAACTAAAGTTGTCGCTCCAATCAGGTATTTGAGTCTTATCATCGTCTTCCTCATTGTCTCCACCAACAGGAGTTACAGTTTGGGAATGAGGGTCTACATTATGGTCAGAACCTTCTGCGTTTGGTCCTGGATCCGACTCATAAAGATTCTGGGCATCAGTGCAGATCATTTCCTCGTCTGGATTCACAGAAGCGCTGGAGTCGACCTCTGATTCCCAGGCTATAGTATGAGTAAACAGCTCTGCAGACTCAACCATCTGTTCTACCTCATACTCAGACGGGCAGCTGGAGATTTGGGAGCTGTGAGGAAGCAAGTGCGATTTGGGTGACACCTTTGAGGACTGGAGTATTTGTGATGTTGAAGTTGATGTGGAGGAGAGCCCACTTAAAGGAGCACTTGATATCCGTTGAAGCACCTGCTGTTTTTGTGCCTCATCTGGAATTTGAAGCGACTGGCGTGGCCGTAAGAAAGGGATCTTATCACATTGTCCGCTAAAAGAAGTAGACATTTTAGTTTGGCTGGAAGATGGTCTTTCTTCTGCAGATGTTACTGTTGCTTTAACACCTACCCCACGGACACAACCTTTTTTCCCCTTCCCAACACGCCTATTCCCCTTTCCACCAGCAGCAGGCCTTTTTCCACTCATTTTGGTGGTTAACTAATTCACAACTCTGGAGTTGTTTGCACAAAAAAACAATGGATGGTAACCGAGCAGAGCTGAGTGGCCAAACTGTGGTATTAGGCCAAAACTATTGGCTGGGTTAGATGCAGAAAAAAATTATTTTGAATTTGCAACCTGATGGAGGTCAGTATAGATGGATTAATAGAACAAGACCCACACACAGCTAGAAGCCCAATATTTTTTCAGAGGTAGATGCAGGAAAAAAATATATTCAGTTTGCAACCTGATGGAGGTCAGTATAGATGGACTAATACAACAAGTCCCACACACAGCTAGAAGCCCAATATTTTTTCAGAGGTAGATGCAGAAAAAAATATATTCAGTTTGCAACCTGATGGAGGTCAGTATAGATGGACTAATACAACAAGTCCCACACACAGCTAGAAGCCCAAATATTTTTTCAGAGGTACTGTAGATGCAGATAAAAATTCGTTTTAATTTGCAACCTGATGGAGGTCAGTATAGATGGACTAATAGAGAAAGTCCGACACACTACTAGAAGGCCAAATATTTTTTCAGAGCTAGATGCAGAAAAAAATTATATTCAGTTTGCAACCTGATGGAGGTCAGTATAGATGGATTAATAGAACAAGACCCACACACAGCTAGAAGCCCAATATTTTTTCAGAGGTAGATGCAGGAAAAAAATATATTCAGTTTGCAACCTGATGGAGGTCAGTATAGATGGACTAATACAACAAGTCCCACACACAGGTAGAAGCCCAAATATTTTTTCAGAGGTACTGTAGATGCAGATAAAAATTAGTTTTAATTTGCAACCTGATGGAGGTCAGTATAGATGGACTAATAGAATGATGCTATGCCCAAAAGATTTTACTTCACTAGGTGCAGTAAAAAAATTGGTATTCTATACACAGGTGGTATATCTTGCAACACAGATAGGCTACTCCACTGACTAACACACTCTGCAATAGGCCAAAAAGGATTAGCTTTGCTAGATTCAGCCAAATGCTGTGAAAAAAACTTGCACAGCACTGGCACAGACCTGCCTGGCAAAAACTGATAGGAACTGATGTAACCTAGTCCTGAAAAGGACTCCAATTACAATTAGTCTTTACTCCCACAACCTATCTATTTAAGAGCACAGACCTCCCTGATAAAAGTCGTAGGAAATGCTGTAACCTAGTCCTTAAAAGGACTGCAATCACAACTATTCCCTACTCCCAAGCTATCTGTAGATTTGTGCGAAAATTGGCTTGAAATTAACAAGGTATAGCGCACACAGCAACAGCGGTGCCGTCTAACACGCAGCTGCAGCAGTGAGAAAATGGTGGCGACGGGGAAAATGGCTTGGTCTTATAGGGCAAGGACATGTGACATACACTGCCAATGACACATGCCCTTGCTTGTGTGAAAAAAAGCACTTCGCTCCGTGTGTGCGCTGCTGATAGGCTGACAGATTGCACCTCCCCACTGCAAATGCGGGAAAGAGAAAAAAAAATGGAGATCTTCATTGTTCCTGCAGAGATCCATCCCCTGCCCCTCCCCCCACCCCGCTGTACACTCAAACTGCGTATTAACATTAATTTTCATCATTACTGAGAAAAAATCCAGTTATGATTTTGGTGCACGAACAGTTATCGAACATAACCTCGAACAGCCGAATTTTTCTCAAATTGTTCGTGTTCGCCGAACGGCTCGAACACCGCCCAAAACAGCTCGAATTTGAGATTGGCGAACAGTTCGAGTAGAACAACGCTCATCTCTACTCTCCACATCTCTCCTTGTCACAAACACGTTGCTGATGGTCTCAGGGTCTCGGATGAAACCGCAGCCATGTTCCATGTGAAATTTTATGACAGTCCCGGTGACTCGGGGACCGCGGGCAGTTCGGGGATCTCGCCGGGCCTTCATCTTCTGCTCCGCACATTGGGCCTGCAGCTTTCCCTGTTTCATGCGCCGCTCCCGCTGCTCCCTCTCGAACACCTCCAGCTGTTGGCGGCAGTACTCCCGTCGACGGGCAGCGTCCGGGGGACCTAGGCCTTGCGACCGGGCCTGCGATTGTGGTCTGCTGATCACGCCCGGGGTCAGAGAGCACGGCGTGGGGCGGGGCTCGCTGGCGGTATCGATGGCCTGGGAACCGGTTGGTAGCGGTGGAGGCACGGTCTCGATGGCGGGTTCAGGTACGTTGGGCTCCGCAACAGGGTGCAGGGGCAGGTCGGCGGCCCCAGGGTTCGGGGTAGGGGCGTCTCCGTTACCTGCCTCTGCTGTGGCAGCCTCCTCCGCGGCGTCGTCCTCGGCCTCCGCTCTGCTTTCACTGCTGTCGGTGACTGGTGTGCCGCTGGATGTCGACGGCGCCTCCTGCTGCAGGATCACGGCCAGCCGGGCCATTTCTTCTTTCCACCCGGCGATCACGTCCCGCTGCGCCCGGACCATCCTCCGGTCCAGCTCCTCCAGCGCAGCCCGCACATACTCGGGGTCTTCCTTGGGGAGGTGTGCTAGCAGCTCCGTGAAGCTGCATGGGGATGCGGCCTGCAGCAGGCCACACGCCAGGGCGCTGGTTCCTGTCTCTACCTTCGGGTGCGGTCTGGTGTGACTGATCCAGACCACCCCCTGCCCCGCAGTTTTCTTCTCTTTCCGCCCCCAGAGGGGGTGGTCCTGGGGCATTCTGCTGACAGTCACTCTTAGGGGCAGCCCCCCCATGTTGATGGACATCTCCACTGCTGCATTCATGGCTGGTGGGGGCGGGCTCCTTCTTTGGCGCCATTCTGGGACCTGGCCCACGATGGGAGGTAGCTTCCTGCTGTCTTTTGGCGCGCACATAATGGCGTCCACTCTGCCAGGGCGGGAAAAACGGATGAAGATGGCGGGAAACGATCCAAGATGGCGTCTGATGGCGGGAATCGGCTCCGGATGGCGGGAAACGACTCCGGACGGCGGGAAACTTCTTTTTAAGGTACATGTGCAATTTTCTTCAGGCACGCAATACCCGTTTGTGGCGGGTTGGTAATGATCCTGCCGACTACGCCAAAGCTGACTCGCCCCCTGGGCCGTAGGGCACGCGGATCCGGGCGATAGGGAGACGTTGGGGGTAGTAGTGGCGGCCCGGTCCCGCGGCTCAGGGTGGTCAGACCAATGGTAGTCTGCTACGCACTTTAGGTAATGTCCGACTACGCCACCCATGGATTGCGGTTATTAGGAACCGCCGCTGCAAGGCAGTCCGCCGGGGCTGATGATGGGTGCAGCTGAGGTGATGAGACTCCCCACGGGAAGAGTGCGGCCCCAGGGCAGTGTAGTGGATGGTGGGTGTGATGGTAGTGCGAGTCCCGGTGCTAATAGTGCTGGAGGCGCGAATGAGCACACAGACGACAAGTTACAGTCCAGGGTCTTTACTCACAGTTCGTTTGTTCCAGGTCACTTCGGCCAGCAGTGACCGCCCGAGCCGTGCTGCGTCCACCAGGTGAGGGACTCGGTCAACTCCCAGACAGTTCAGGAGCATGGCACAGGACCCCCTTTTATCCTTTCTCTGGCCTGCCTCACCAGTGACCCACTTTTGTCCAGCTGCCGCGGACCTGTGCGGTTAAACGTGGGCCCCGTTCTCCGCTGTCCTATATGGTGCCTTCCTAGCAGGTTTGATGAGGTGTCGCACCAATATATGATCACGACGACCGGTCTTTGGCTGAGGGTAGTTTCTCCTCCACCAACTTGGGATCCGGTACCCTTAATCTGCCTGACCCTTCACCCTGGATTCTCATGGGTTCTTAGGGTCCCTTCCACCTTCTTGTTCCTGAGCCCTTCTGTTTCTCTCTCTCTCCTTCTTTCCTGTTCTGTCTTCTCCTCCTTCCCTTGGCCTCTTCTCCAGGCCCACTTCTCCTTCTCCTCTCAGGCTCCGGCCTCTTCTCTAGGCCTGCCTCTGGAGCAGCACTCAGCCTGAGCTGCTGCTCCCTGTCAGCTTTCCTCTCCTCACAGACTGAACCTAGATCTAAGATGGTGCCCACCTTTTATACCTCCCTCTGACCATGAGCCCAGGTGACCAGCAACCAATGAGCTCCTTCCTACGCTCAGGAACCAACCCCTATCTGCCCCTACAGCACTGGGTGTTCCACCCCTCCCTCCCCACTCCAGCAGGGACATGGTCGGCCGTGCCTGCACTTCTGTCTAGTGGGAGCACCGTTGAGCTGTCCCTCGGAAATGGGATGTGTGTTGCATGCAGCTAACTGAGCCCTGGTCCATACTCCATCCTTACCTGGGAGTGGAATATCACACCTCTGGCAGAGGTGCAATACCCCTGTAGCGGCCGAACCCTCGGGGCGCTACAATAGCACTTTGGCAAGACTTTTGGCTAGGTAATGATAAATGGAGATACATTAGCTTAATTTTATTCAGCAGTCTGAATATGATGGCAGCGTCTGACTATTAGGTTCGATCCAATGTACCAGTTGAAGTTTTTCATTCATACATGAAATTTGTAGACAAGGACCACATTTTAGTGGAAATTGCAAAGGTTAAACAGTCATATATAAAATTCACTAACTTTGCACAAAAATCAGCTAAATTTGTCTCTGTGTTCCAAAAAAGAAAGGTGAGATAAGGAGCATGATCACCCTGCAAATGTACGTTTACTCGAACATATCAAAGGCAAAAGGTTAAAAAAGGCATATATTAGTGACATAAAGGTAGGCCTGCTCTGTTCTGCTCATAGGTGGCATAAAAATAAATTCAAACAGACAATTTTAAAGAAGCTCTCCCATATAAAAAAAATAATAATAAATATATATATATATATATATTATTAAATATGTGTATATATTCATGTAATGTAGTGTGAGTTTATTAATATACTCACCTACTGCAGATCTCTCCTGTGTCCAGCGCTGTTCTCCTTCGTTTCTAAGTGAAGTCACCGTAATTGCAACTAGCCGGTTCTTTCTATGCTCTTTGCGTGAGCTGGAAGTAACTTTTATAACAAAAGCCTATGGAGCCTTGTTCTGACATTCCATGGACTTACATTGTAAAAGCCACTTCCAGGTCACACAGAGCTCAGTAGAAATAATCAGGGCTGTCCAGGAATTTCAGGGCCCCATACTGTCAGAATTTTTGGGCCCCTTAACACTCCGCCCAGGCTCCGCCTCTACCCTTTTAACCTTCCACAGTCCCACCATCCACTCTTGGATAAACTCCACTGCACCACGTCCTCACCAATCACACATTAACAGTTCCCATCGAACACCATATCACATACATAGCCAGCAGCTTTTGTTTTGACCAAAAGATTTTTTAAGCCTGCCAACCACGACAAGGTAGACTCTTTTGGCAGGGCCCTACACTACTCTAACCTATTTAACATATCTCTTTTTAGCTATATTTTAATTTATTTTTCTTTAAGGAAATGTGTCACATACATTTTTTAAACTAATTGAAACCAGATTGTGATCATTTTTTTTTATAATCTGTATTTCTGATTGCAGATTATTGTATTCTGTTTCCTGTACATTTATGGAAGCTGCTCTCTTTCATGTTTTGAGATATGGACATTGAACATATGCATGTATATATATCACAAGACATTAAGTGCCTTTTAATAATCTCACAAACGCATTGGTTAACAATAACCAGAGAGTAGTGAATGCCCTTAACATAAAAGCTTCGTAACACATTCCCACTATATATTTTGGTAACTAAATCTATTTTTCATAAGAGTCATTTAGTTAAATCCTTTGGTCAATTATGTAAACTGCAAAATTATCAGCTAACTACAGTGTTGTTATGCACCTGGTGTGCGGTGGCCCTAATCTGTTGCCCATGGGGCCCGGTGAGCAGAAGCAAAAAGGGGATGGGCCTGGACTGCCAGCGTATCAGAACTCCCCCGCTTTGCTTGTGCTCACTGGGCCCCATATACTAGTAAGGGCAATAATGTCTTGATGGCGGCCCTGTTCCTGCCTATCGTGAGATGACACTTGTTGACAGCCCATACTACATGAAGTATGCAGCTAGTCTGCATAGATCATGGGATGACAGACATCCATTGCTGGCTACCTTATAGTTGCCATTTCATGTAAGCATTCATTCAATCTTTATGAAAGCATACATACAGATATATTAATTATTGTCTATCTAATAGGATGATGACAGCTGTCCAGATATGCACTAACTAAGTTCCTGCCTATCGTGAAATGACCTCCGTTGACAGCCCATAGTTCATGAAGTATGCAGCTAGTCTGCATAGATCATGGGATGACGACTAGAGATGAGCGTTGTTCTACTCGAACTGTTCGCCAATCTCAAATTCGAGCTGTTTTGGGCGGTGTTCGAGCCGGTCGGCGAACACGAACAATTTGAGAAAAATTCGGCTGTTCGAGGTTATGTTCGATAACTGTTCGTGCACCAAAATCATAACTGGATTTTTTCTCAGTAATGATGAAAATTAATGTTAATACGCAGTTTGAGTGTACAGCGGGGCGGGGGGAGGGGCAGGGGATGGATCTCTGCAGGAACAATGAAGATCTCCATTTTTTTTTCTCTTTCCCGCATTTGCAGTGGGGAGGTGCAATCTGTCAGCCTATCAGCAGCGCACACACGGAGCGAAGTGCTTTTTTTCACACAAGCGAGGGCATGTGTGATTGGCAGTGTATGTCACATGTCCTTGCCCTATAAGACCAAGCCATTTTCCCCGTCGCCACCATTTTCTCACTGCTGCAGCTGCGTGTTAGACGGCACCGCTGTTGCTGTGTGCGCTATACCTTGTTAATTTCAAGCCAATTTTCGCACAAATATACAGATAGCTTGGGAGTAGGGAATAGTTGTGATTGCAGTCCTTTTAAGGACTAGGTTACAGCATTTCCTACGACTTTTATCAGGCAGGTCTGTGCTCTTAAATAGATAGATTGTGGGAGTAAAGACTAATTGTAATTGGAGTCCTTTTCAGGACTAGGTTACATCAGTTCCTATCAGTTTTTGCCAGGCAGGTCTGTGCCAGTGCTGTGCAAGTTTTTTCACAGCATTTGGCTGAATCTAGCAAAGCTAATCCTTTTTGGCATATTGCAGAGTGTGTTAGTCAGTGGAGTAGCCTATCTGTGTTGCAAGATATACCACCTGTGAATAGAATACCAATTTTTTTACTGCACCTAGTGAAGTAAAATCTTTTGGGCATAGCATCATTCTATTAGTCCATCTATACTGACCTCCATCAGGTTGCAAACTGAATATAATTTTTTTCTGCATCTAGCTCTGAAAAAATATTTGGGCTTCTAGCAGTGTGTGGGACTTGGTCTATTAGTCCATCTATACTGACCTCCATCAGGTTGCAAATTAAAAATAATTTTTTTCTTCATTTAGCTCTGAAAAAATATTTGGGCTTCTAGCAGTGTGTGGGACTTGTTCTATTAGTCCTTCTATACTGACCTCCAGCAGGTTGCAAATTGAATATAATTTTTTTCTGCATCTAGCTCTGAAAACATATTTGGGCTTCTAGCGGTGTGTGGGACTTGGTCTATTAGTCCATCTATACTGACCTCCATCAGGTTGCAAATTAAAAATAATTTTTTTCTGCATCTAGCTCTGAAAAAATATTTGGGCTTATAGCAGCGTGTGGGACTTGTTCTATTAGTCCATCTATACTGACCTCCATCAGGTTGCAAATTAAAAATAATTTTTTTCTGCATCTAGCTCTGAAAAAATATTTGGGCTTCTAGCAGTGTGTGGGACTTGGTCTATTAGTCCATCTATACTGACCTCCATCAGGTTGCAAATTAAAAATAATTTTTTTCTGCATCTAGCTCTGAAAAAATATTTGGGCTTCTAGCAGTGTGTGGGACTTGGTCTATTAGTCCATCTATACTGACCTCCATCAGGTTGCAAATTGAATAAAAAAATTTTCTGCATCTAGCTCTGAAAAAATATTTGGGCTTCTAGCGGTGTGTGGGACTTGGTCTATTAGTCCATCTATACTGACCTCCATCAGGTTGCAAATTAAAAATAATTTTTTTCTGCATCTAGCTCTGAAAAAATATTTGGGCTTCTAGCAGTGTGTGGGACTTGGTCTATTAGTCCATCTATACTGACCTCCATCAGGTTGCAAATTAAAAATAATTTTTTTCTTCATTTAGCTCTGAAAAAATATTTGGGCTTCTAGCAGTGTGTGGGACTTGTTCTATTAGTCCTTCTATACTGACGTCCAGCAGGTTGCAAATTGAATATAATTTTTTTCTGCATCTAGCTCTGAAAAAATATTTGGGCTTCTAGCGGTGTGGGACTTGGTCTATTAGTCCATCTATACTGACCTCCATCAGGTTGCAAATTAAAAATAATTTTTTTCTGCATCTAGCTCTGAAAAAATATTTGGGCTTCTAGCGGTGTGTGGGACTTGGTCTATTAGTCCATCTATACTGACCTCCATCAGGTTTCAAATTAAAAATAATTTTTTTCTGCATCTAACCCAGCCAATAGTTTTGGCCTAATACCACAGTTTGGCCACTCAGCTCTGCTCGGTTACCATCCATTGTTTTTTTGTGCAAACAACTCCAGAGTTGTGAATTAGTTAACCACCAAAATGAGTGGAAAAAGGCCTGCTGCTGGTGGAAAGGGGAATAGGCGTGTTGGGAAGGGGAAAAAAGGTTGTGTCCGTGGGGTAGGTGCAGAAGAAAGACCATCTTCCAGCCAAACTAAAATGTCTACTTCTTTTAGCGGACAATGTGATAAGATCCCTTTCTTACGGCCACGCCAATCGCTACAAATTCCAGATGAGGCACAAAAACAGCAGGTGCTTCAACGGATATCAAGTGCTCCTTTAAGTGGGCTCTCCTCCACATCAACTTCAACATCACAAATACTCCAGTCCTCAAAGGTGTCACCCAAATCGCACTTGCTTCCTCACAGCTCCCAAATCTCCAGCTGCCCGTCTGAGTATGAGGTAGAACAGATGGTTGAGTCTGCAGAGCTGTTTACTCATACTATAGCCTGGGAATCAGAGGTCGACTCCAGCGCTTCTGTGAATCCAGACGAGGAAATGATCTGCACTGATGCCCAGAATCTTTATGAGTCGGATCCAGGACCAGACGCAGAAGGTTCTGACCATAATGTAGACCCTCATTCCCAAACTGTAACTCCTGTTGGTGGAGACAATGAGGAAGACGATGATAAGACTCAAATACCTGATTGGAGCGACAACTTTAGTTTTTTGTCAGGGCAGGAACAGGTTGGCTCTGAGGACGACGGGTGTGATAACGCACAGGGTGATGATGATGAGGTCGGAGATCCCACTTACTGTCAACCCACAGTCAGCCAAGAGATGAGGTCAGCAGAGGAGGTGGAGGAAGATGCTAGTGACGACGAGGTCAGGTTGCGCCTTCCTGGACAGAGACGTAGTACTGGAAGCACGTCAACAACTGCATCCTCAAACACAACTCTGCCTCTCACCACAAGTCGTGGTGGCTCTTCAGGTCGCATGGGTGCTAAGCCTTGCATAGCCTGGGCATTTTTTCAGATCGATAAAGATGACCCAACTCGTGTTATCTGTAACATTTGTCAGCAAAAGCTAAGTAGAGGCCAAAAAATACATAGTTTGAGTACTTCATGCATGAACCGGCACATGGACATGAAGCATAAGTTGCAGTGGGAAGCTCAGTGTGCTACAATGCGGTCTAGCCGGCCGGGCCAACCACCGTCTGCCATATCTTGTGCATCCGCGGCCTCTTCATCCTCTGTGACTGGGGGGACAGCAGTCACACCTGTTTTGGGGCGCAGACCTGCCACCTCTTTACCCGCAACAGCCAGCGTGATTGGCAGGTCATCATTTTCTTTGGAGGTGGTAACACCAGCTGGTCTTGAGCGCTGTCCGACATCGATAGCACCACCTTTGGATCAAGGCAACCTAACATGTCCGCCTGCATCTTCCTCACAGACCGGCAGTTTGCCGGGGACACCCTTATCAACCCCGTCTAAGCACAATAGCCAGCCCTCGGTCCCTCAGATGTGGACAAGTAAAAGACCATTTCCTCCTAGCCATGAGAAAGCTAAGAGGTTGAATTTCACCATCTGCAAGCTCTTGGCTACAGAAATGCTGCCTTTCCGCCTGGTGGACACCGAGGATTTTCGAGACCTTATGTCCGTCGCAGTGCCCCAGTACCAGATGCCCAGTCGGCACTACTTCTCAAAGAAAGGTGTGCCTGCGCTCCACCAGCATGTCGCACACAACATCACCGCTTCTTTGAGAAACTCTGTGTGTGACAGGGTGCATTTCACCACAGACACTTGGACGAGTAGGCATGGACAGGGGCGTTACATGTCGCTGACTGGGCACTGGGTAACTATGGTGACAGCAGGACAAGGGGCTGCTGTCCAAGTCTTGCCGTCCCCACGAGTTGTGCGTCAATCCTCTTTATGTCATTTTTCCTCCACTGCTTCTGCCTCCTCAACCTCCTCTCGGTCTTCCACCTGCACCCAAAGCCTGTCTGGTCATGCCACAAGCTTTCTAACTGCGCAGAAGGGATCCTGCACACCTCCTTACTATGCTGGCAGTAGGGCTCAACGTCATCAGGCGGTTTTTACATTGAAATGTCTGGGAAATGTGAGTCACACAGCTGAGGAGTTGTGGTCAGCTCTGGAGAACCAATTTCATGAATGGTTGTCTCCACTGGACCTGAAACCAGGGAAGGCCGTGTGCGACAATGCTGCAAACCTGGGTGCGGCCCTTCGCCGGGGCAATGTCACACACGTGCCTTGTATGGCTCACGTGTTGAACCTGGTTGTCCAGCAATTTTTAGCCCACTATCCCAGACTAGATGGCCTTCTGCAGAGGGCACGGTCGCTGTGTGCTCACTTCCGCCGTTCGCATCCCGCAGCTCAGCGACTTACATCTCTACAGAAGTCGTTGGGCCTGCCACTTCACCGGCTAAAATGCGATGTGCCTACCCGGTGGAATTCAACTCTGCACATGTTGCAGCGACTGTGGCAGCACCGACAAGCCCTGGTGCAATACGTTCTGACGTATAGCCTGGGCCAACGAGATTCAGAGGTGGGGCAAATCACGCTGGAGGAGTGGTCTCAGATCAGGGACCTATGCACCCTTCTGCACAGTTTTGAAATGGCGACGAAGATGTTTAGTGCTGACGATGCCATTATCAGCATGACTATTCCGGTGATTTACATGCTGGAGCACATGTTAAACAGAATTCGGAGTCAGGTGGTGGCACAAGAGGAGGTGGAGGAAGTAGAGGAGGAGGAGTTGTATGCGGAAGGGCTAAGATCTGCAAGGTCCAGACGGTCGGCAGCACCAGGGCGGCAGGCATGTGAGGGTGGGGGAGATGATTTTACCAGGGCGCATGGTAGCAGCCAAACTAGTGAGGAAGGTGCAGGAGCCCAGGAAGAAGTGGAGAACGAACTGATGGAAGACTCATCAGATGAGGGAGACCATGATCACATTTCTGTTGTGCGAGGTTGGGGGGAGAGGACAGAGGAAGGAAGCATGATTGTTACCTCGCCACCAACACAACAGGGACTTGGTGCTCCTGGATGCGCAACACACATGAGTGCCTTCTTGCTGCACTACCTGCAACATGACCCTCGAATTGTGAGAATTAGAAATAATCCTGACTACTGGGTTGCCACACTGTTAGATCCCCGGTACAAAAGTAAATTTGCAGAAATTATTCCTGCCATAGAAAGGGATGCACGCATGCAGGAGTATCAGCAGAGACTGTTGCAGAATCTTACATGTGCTTTTCCACAAAATACCAGTGGTGCACGTAGTGAATCTCACAGTTCCAACTTGCCAACCGTGGGACCGTCAAGTGTTCAGCACTCAAACCGTAACAGAGCCACAGTATCTGCTGGTAACATCAATTTTGCGGAATCATTTCACCACTTTTTTAGCCCATCCTTTGCAAGGCCACAGGAGACAAGAAGTCTGACACATAGTCAACGCCTAGAGACGATGGTACAGGAGTATCTCCAAGTAAACATTGAAGCCACGACTGTGTCACTGGACCCTTGCTCTTTTTGGGCTTCCAATCTGGATAAATGGCCGGAGCTAGCCACTTACGCCTTGGAGATCTTGTCATGCCCCGCAGCCAGCGTTCTGTCTGAACGTGTGTTCAGCGCTGCTGGTGGTGTGCTGACAGATAAGCGCACGCGGCTCTCCACTGATAATGTAGACAGACTCACGTTCATAAAGATGAACAAATCATGGATCCGAAACGACTTTTCTACCCCTGTGTCATCCTGGGGAGAGTAAAAGCTTGATGATTGGTTAAAATCACCCTACCAACCGTTTTAAGCTTTCAAATTACTAATCATGTTTATCTGTATCTTGACTGGAAAATAATTTGGGCTTTGTAGCAGTGTGCAGCACTGATCCTATTAGGCCATCTATAATAAGCTTCACCAGATTTAAAATTAAAAATAATTTTTAGCTGCATCTAGCCCGGAAAATAATTTTGGGGCTCTGAGATGCGCAAGACACATAAGTGCCTTCTTGCTGCACTACCTGCAGCATGACCCTCATATTGTCAGAATTCAAAGTAATCATGACTACTGGGTTGCCACACTCTTAGATTCCCCAAACTTTTCGATCAACCTTTTCATTTTAATAAAGACCAAAAAAATGGTCATTTTTGAAATTATAAGCATTAGCAGGTTGTTAGAAACTGAAATCAAACAGTTTTCAACTCAAAACTTTATTCTAGGTGATGTTACATTTTCACATAGGACCCCTTGTTCGAAAGGAGCTTCTGAACTCTCTCGTCCATTGAATTTGTCAGGTTTTGGATGGTTTCTGCTTCAATTGTTTTGCATGAGGACAGAATACCCTCCCAGAGCTGTTGCTTAGATGTGAACTGCCTCCCGCCATCATAGACACTCCTTTTAATGATGCTCCAAAGGTTCTGAATGGGGTAGAGGTCAGGGGAGCATGGGGGTCACACCATAAGTTTGTCCCCTTTTATGCCCATATCAGCCAGAGATGCAGATGTTTTATGTGCAGCATGAGATGGTGCATTATCATGCAGAAAAATGATCTTGCTGTGAAATACACGGTTCTTCTTCTTGAACCATGGCAGGAAGTGCTGTTTGAGAAAATCCACATACATTATGGAGTTCATCTTTAGCGCCTTCAGGGATCCTAAAGGGGCCGACAATCTCTCTCCCCATGATTCCAGCCCAAAACATTACTCCACCTCCTCCTTGTTGGCGCTGTAGCCGTGTTTGCGTGGGGTGTCCATCAACCAGCCATCCTCCACTCCATTCATCTGGACCATCGAGCGCTGCACGGCACTCATCCGTGAACAAAACAGTTTTGAAATCAGTCTTCATGTAATGTTTGGCCCACTGGAGCCGTTTCTGCTTGTGTGAAGTGGATAGAGGAGGTCGACAGGATGGCGTATGCACAGCTGCAAACCTCTGAAGGACCCTGCATCTTGTTGTTCGGGGGACGTTGGAGGCACAAGCAGCTTCAAAAACTTGTCTGCTGCTATGACAAGGCTTTTTTGCCGCTGCTCTTTCAACCTGACGTAATTGCCTGTAGGAAAGAGTCCTCAATTTGCCCTTATCAGCACGCACACGTGTGTACTGTGAATCAGCTACATACTTCTTGATTGCCAAGACACTTCATCCTGATCATCGCACAATGTTGATTGTAGTCATGCCTTGACCTAAACACTCCACAATTTGTTGCTTCTCAGCAGCCGACACATCCTTTTTCTTTCCCATTTTGGCAGAAAATGTAGGCTGCTTAATAATGTGAGAGAGCCTTCTTAAGTAGTCTTGCCTTTCATTGGACACACCTGCCAAACTAATTAGCACAGGTGTCTGCAATTGCTTACAGTGATATAAAGAGCCCTGACACACATCACCATCAATGAGTTTAACTGACAAACAAACAAATTCTTCCCTTATCACTCCTAAACACTTTTTGCATAATAATTTGGAACGCGGTGTACATGTGCTTTTCCACAAAACACCAGTGGTTCACGTAGTGAATCTTACACTTCTAACTTGCCAACCGTGGTCTGTATGGAATTGTTCAATAAAGGGCCCAAAATTAAGATAACATAGATGGGAGAGGTCTCTATGAATAGGAATTCCTAAGTATTTGATACCCTGTGAGGGCCAGGCAAAGGGAAAGTTGGACTGGATGGAATCCTATATGGATTTAGGGAGGGAGACATCGAGGGCCTCAGACTTCGCTGCATTGATTTTAAAATTTTACCATGTAACAAAGTGATCTATTTCAGCCATAACAGCAGGGATGGATATATGTGATTGAGTGATATATACTAGGACATCATCAGCAAATAGAGAGCACTTGTACTCGGTGCCTCCCACCTCAATCCACCTAATATTGGGGTTATGGCGAATTGATGAGAGCAGGTGCTCCGTCACTAGGATGTATAAGAGAGGGGACAGAGGACATCCCTGCCTTGTCCCATTGGTGATTGTGAAAGGTGATGAAAATGTTCTGACGCACCCCCTGGGCCTTGGGACACCCGGAGCCGGACCCTTTTTGGTGGATGCTGGTGGTTGTAGTCTTCGTGGCGGCGATCCGGTTCCGTGGCTCAGGGCGGTCAAACCAGTGGCGGAACTATTTATGTGGTTTTGATGTTTAAATGTCCGACTACGCCACCCGTGGATTGCGGTCAGAGTGAACCGCCGCTACAGGGCAGACCGCTAAGGCTGGTGTTGTGGGTGCAGCAGAGCGTAGCATAACTCCCCACGGGAGGAGTATAGCCTCAGGGCAGTGTATGCGGAGGATGGGGGTGATGGTGCAGGGCAGCAGCAGTAACGACACGGAGTCAGTGATGCAGTTCAGGGCCTTTACTCACAGTTCTTATTATCCAGACCACGTCTGCAGGTAACGGCTGCCCACGTCGTACTGTGCTCACCAGGTGAGGGGCTCAGACAACTCCCAGATAACTTTGGAGCGCTTCACAGGACCCCCTTTGTGTGTCCTTTGTCTGGCCTTTCTTACCAACACTTCTGTCCGGCTGCCTCGGGCCTCCTCTTGGTAAACTTGGCGCCAGTTTCCCTGACCCTATGTGGTGCCTTCCTAGCGGGTGGAGCAAGGGGCTGCGCCACATAAAATGTCAGAGCCTCCGGTTTCTAGCTGAGGGTCGTTTCCTGCCTCCACTAGTTCGGGGACCGGTCTCCCCCTTTGGCCTGACCCCTCCACGCAGGTGGATTCGGGCGTGCGGTGGCGACTCGCCCGTCCGCACCCCTGGGATCCCTTCATTCCTCGTTCCTGGAGCCTTCTCCGCTCCTCTTCCTTCCTTCTCCCTCTTGCAGGCCTGGGCCTCTGTTACTAGGCCCGCCTCCGGAGCAGAGCTCATGCAGAGCCCCTGCTCCCTGCCACTTCTGCTCAGACTTCTCTGCACTGAACTAAGATGGTGCCCACCTTTTATACTCCCTTCTCAATGCACCCAGGAACTGCTTCCTCCCTGCTCCTGCACTGCAGGGTTCCCCTTCCTCAGTGTTCCCTCCCCCCACTCCAGCCAGGGACAGGGACTGTCGTGCCCATCTCAGGGGCATATTGGTCGCCCTGCCCCACGGCAATGTGGTGTAATGCATGCAGGTGTCGGGTCCTGATCCACACTCCATCCTTATCTGAGAGTGAGATATCACACCTCTGGGTGAGGTGCAATACGTCTGTAGCAACCGAGCCCTCGGTGCTACAGTTCCATTTATCTTCAGCCTAGGTGACGTATTGTGATACAGGGCCGTGATTTTGGCTATAAAAGGGTCCCCTAGACCCCTACCCCAAGCTTTTTAAGAGAATCATATATGGCGTGCCAGGAGACACTATGGAATGCTTTCTCAGCATCCAACGAGAGTATCTACTTACAAATTTTTAACTGCATCTAGCCCAGGAAATACTTTGTGCCTAGTAGCAGTGTCTGCTAGTCAGCGGATTATCCCGGCTGTTAAGCAAGCTACACCACCTGTAGTTTGGACACTTAATTTTTTCAAAGGAAATGCTTCGGGACCACGGGATACTTAGTGAAGAGCATCAGGAGGCACCCCAAGGCATAGGGGCTGGGACTGGCACTAGGATGCCTTGCGGTGGACAACCGAGCTCGATCCTTATAAAAGCTTTTTAACTGCAGCAGCTTTAGTGGACGCTACTGGAGCTGGAATTACGCGGCTGCTGGCATGAGACTTGCCCTCCAATAGATCCTTGTAAATGGATTTAAAGTGTATTCATTCAAATTAGAGGGACAATTTAAATTAAAAAGCTTAGAGCTGCCTCCACCACAGGGGGGCTCTCTCGACCCACCAGCGGACAGGCACCAGTATTGGGAGAGGGGGGCTGGCCGTCAGGGTTCACCGCGGCTCTGGCACAAACCCGGCGACACAGAGGTGGCACGGGCAGGAGCGGACTGGCCGTCTCGGCTTCTCACTTTTTGGATTTTAGAAGGGCATGACATGCCTATATCTGTGTCTCCCCCTCCTTTTACTCCTCCACCTCTTTTCTTTTCGCATGACTATATGTACTTGTCACTTTTCCATGTGTTAGTTGTGTCTTCTGAGCAGTTTGTCAGCTTTTGGACACCTTTGAAGGTGTTTTCTATGTGTTTCTATGTGTTTTTGTTTGCCTGCCATTGGTTTTAACGGTGTTCGAAGGTGTTCGACGAACAGTTCGACGAACAGTTCGGCGAACACACGGGTGTTCGACGAACCGAACCGAACTCGAACACTACGGGGGTGGCTCAACACTAATGACGACAACTGTCCAGACCTGCATCCCACCACAAGAACCACCCTGGAGAATGAAATAATTTTAAGTTCTCAAACTGTTGGGGTGCAGCTGTGGGACCCTACTTTCAAAGATGATGTCCTCCACCCAAGTCTCAAAAGGCTGAAAGGGTCTTCAGGAGAAGTGGGTAGTCGAGCTAGTCTAGGCTATCAGACGGTCACCTCTGTAGCTGTACTGTCATCCTTCCTATGGTTCCAATCAGGGGCAGACGTGTTATTGGTGCAACTTGTGTGACTGCACACGGACCAAGAGGTAAGGGGGCCCATTCTACCTCCAAAGCGATGGAATTGTGCATTATGATGATCTATTGGGCTGCAAAGGGCTCATATATTGTACTTGCACAGGGGCACTCTTCTGTCTGTGTCCACCAGTGGCTCCAATGTAAAACTAATTTTCTGCAATGAGAAACACATCACATTAATAATTTCCAGGCAATCAAGATCAATACAATCAATCCTATCACTACCAGTATGGGCTTTAGCAAAGTTGAGAGTATATTGTTTAACCAAACTCAGATAGACCCCATCCCTCCTTGGATATATCTCTAGCTTTTTGTTGCAGCTCCTTTATCTTATCCATGTTTCTCTCAATTGAATCATGTGCATCTTCAATCTATGAGCAGCGTTCCTCACCCATAACAGCACAAGTTCCACCTTCAATTGCTAACAGGTAGTCAAGAGCCATTCTGTTCTTTAGGGCAACCTTCCACATTCGGTGACATCACAAGCTAATGGGGCCGAAACCAAGAGCCAAAGCATTCGGTGACATCACAAGTAGAAGCTAATGGGGGCGAAACCAAGAACCAAAACACTCGGTGACATCACAAGTAGAAGCTAATGGGGGCGAAACCAAGAACCAAAACATTCGGTGACATCACAAGTAGTAGCATATGGGGGCGGTACCAACAACCATAACATTCCGTGACATCACAAGTGGTAGCTTATGGGGCCAGAACCAACAACCATAACATTCCGTGACATCATATGAAGCATGAAAACCAGAGCAAATAGGTATAGGAGGTCCTAAACAAGTAAACAAAAGCAAGAAATAAATCCTAAAAAATATTCTTTATTATAATACTCGTTAAAATTTGGAAAATTTAACAACTAGTATAAACTTACAAAAACCTGAAGATATATCAAGCAGGATGACTGGTATTAAATTCTAAAGTCCCTCATAGAACCATGTGTTCACCCCTACCTATAGCGGAGGTTGGCACCCTAAACTATAAGCGATATGGCGCCCCCGTTCACTGTAGACTAACCCTATTGGTCCCTATATGACCCTATTCTTCAATTGAGCACCAACCAAATATCAAAAGACACCTTAAACACTAAAATATCCCAATAGTGCTACTACACCAGGTATGCCCATATATATGTAGGATAATACAATAAAAGATGCCTAACAAAGATATCAAACAGGGTGAGGGAGTATTAAATATATTTTCTCTCTAAAGTCCCTACTAGGACACCATTTTCACCCCTACTTAACGAGGAGGATGGCGTCCCCCGCTCTCTGTAGACTGACCCTATGACTGACCCTATTAGTCCCTATATAACCCTATTCTAAAATTGAGCACCAACCAAATATCAAAAACATCTTAAACATTGAAATGCCCCAGTAATGCAGTAATGCCAAATATACACATATGTGTATGCAGATTATAAAACCATGAACAACATCTAAATATACTCCAGATACAATAATCCTAATGCATGCCCAATTTTTAAGCAAAAAACCTAGAGAATTAGACTCAATCCCTCTAATAAACAATGGTCATAACAGCTCTTCATAGGATACAATATCCCCAAAATATCACTTGATGTGCAATGACATTCATAGAAAATATCTACTTATCGGAATACTGCATATAAACCAAGTCCCGATACGTTTCCCCCTTCTCTATTTTAGGGGTTCATCAGGGGATAGTGGTAAGATGCAATGGTGCCTGCAGTAGAGGACCAAATAAAACGCTAGGGATATTGTATCCTATGAAGAGCTATTATGACCATCGTTTATTAGAGGGATTGAGTCATTCCATGACCTTACAAGTGTTGGCTGTTACTGTCGGCTTCCATTGAAGTGCATTGCCCAATATACTGGAGATCAAACAATATGAATCCAACCAATGTGGGGAATATTTGAATAGTTTCACTCTATATGGAGCTAATATGTACAGTTGTGCTCAAAAGTTTACATACCCCGGCAGAAGTTTCTTGGTCTTGTTTCAGAGAATATGAATGATAACCCAAAAAATTTCTCCACTCATGGTTATTGGTTGGGTGAAGACATTTATTGTCAAACTACTGTGTTTTCACTTTTTAAATCTTAATGACAACCAAAAACATCCAAATGACCCTGATCAAAAGTTCAAATACCCCAGTTCTTAATACCGTGCATTGCCCCGTCTAACATCAATGACAGCTTGAATTCTTTTGTGGTAGTTGTGGATGAGGTTCTCTATTTTCTCAGATGGTAAAGCTGCCCCATTCTTCTTGGTAAAAAGCCTCCAGATCCTGTAAATTCCTGGGCTGTCTAGCATGAACTGCGCGCTTGAGATCTCCCCAGAGAGGCTCAATGATGTGAGGTCAGGAGACTGAGATGGCCACTCCAGAACCTTCACTTTGTTCTGCTGTAGCCAATGACAGGTCGACTTGGCCTTGAGTTTTGGATCGTTGTCATATTGGAACGTCCAACTACATCCCATGCGCAGCTTCCGGGCTGATGACTGCAAATTCGCCTCCATTTGCTGAAAATGTGCTGCATTCATATTTCCTTCAGCTTTTACCAAGTTTCCTGTGCCTTTGTAGCTCACACATTCCCAAAACATCTGCGATTTACCTCCGTGTTTTACAGAAGGAATGGTATTCCTTTCATCATAGGCCTTGTTGACCTCTCTCCAAATGTAACGTTTATGGTTGTGTCTCATCACTCCAAATTACCTTGTTCCAGAAGTTTTGAGGCTTGTCTCCGTGCTGTTTGGCGTATTTGTAGGCGAGATAATTTGTGGCATTTGCGCAGTAAATACTGGCGACTTGACCATGCAGCCCATTTTTCTGCATAGAGCCATTGACAATTCTTTTGCTTACCCCATGACTCACAATCCAGAAATGTCAGTGGCTGGATGAAAGATGCAAGAGTCTGTATGGATCCCAGAAACTCACTCAGCTTTTATGCACACACACTGATTACAGGCAAACAGGTCACAGGTGAGAATGTTACATTTAGTAGCCATTTCAACCCATTTGTGTCAAATTCTGTGCATGTTATCAGGCCAAAATCCCAGGGTATGTGAACTTTTGATCAGGGTCATTTGTTTTTGGTTGTCATTAAGATTTAAAAAGAGAAAACACAGTAGTTTGACAATAAATGGCTTCACCCAACCAATAACCATGAGTGGAAAAAAAGTTTTTTGTTATTATTCATATTCTCTGAAACAAGGCCAAGAAAGCAAAAATTCTGCTGGGGTATGTAAACTTTTGAGCACAACTGTATATACATTGGTGTGGTACAAGGATTTCCCAATATTGGTTGGATTTATAATTTTGATCTGGACTATATATTACTATATGGCTCAATAACACCTGACAATTACATAATTATCTCCAGATTACATGTGTTCTCTTTACAGGATATAACTTTAATCTCCCAGATTTGGATGATTCTAAAGCAATACATGGCCCAAAAATCGAGAAGTCGTCATGTTCCAGTTATGGCTGAGGGGATTTTCTCAATTAGAATTATTCTATGGATCTGATGAGCAAGAAAGTCAGAAAATAATAAAATGTGATGGATAATCGGTAAATCATTGTCATTTCTGTACTTGGAGATAAATCCTGTCACAGCCTATATATCCCTTTACTATTGGAAGAAGTGCTGTAAAACATGGGCATCACCTAATCTGAGGAGTTCACTATTTGTTTTGGGCTTGCTTGTATTATATAGAATAAAGACTCCTTAATGAATAAAAAATAAATGAGAAATAGATGATAGAAGAGAATGAAGGACACAACAAGGTGTGACATAGAGCCGACTTACCTCTCTCCACGATCTGCAAGCCTCAAATGGAATGTTGGCTCTGCAGCTCCTACTATAATGTGTGTGATGTCATAATGATGTCATAATGCAAGGGGGTGGAGCCAGAAACCGCAACATTCCGTGACATCATCAGCAGGAGCAGCTGTTATTTAAATGGATCAGACCAGGCCATGAAATCAATTCATTACCATATAGATTAAATAGACTCTAATATACACCTTGGCCTCTGAAACCTTTTACAAAATGCCACAATGTCACTATTGCCATACAATGTAATTCCGGAGTAGTTTCTACTAATTTGAATAGTGATAAATCCACAATAATAACCCATATATCCCAGTAATACAGCAGAATAGATTATATGGATGGTTGGATGGGGAGGTGGATATACTACTGTAGATTAAATGGCCAGTAAATAGGAGAGGACACTATAGACAATGTTACTATATACCAGGGATGGGCAATTAATTTTCCCGAGGGGCTACATCGTTGTGGGGGGCTGAACCAATAGGCGGAAACAAATTCTTCTCAATATTAATATTAACATATGAATTACAATTATTATTTTATATTAATAATAATTGTATCACTTAACATTAAGCAGTTTGTTGTACTGTCATCTATTACATAGGTACTGTTGTCAAGGATGCCACCAGGAATTAGTGCCGCTCTGCACAGTAACAGGATCCCCATCCTCACTGAAACCAGAATCCTCAAAAATAAAATACATAACAGCAGTAATAATATCCCTTAATTAGCCCCTATAATAATAATGTCCCACATCCTGGCCCCATGTCTCCATCCTGCCCCCATGTCTCCATTTGTCTCCATCCTGCCCCTATTGTCTCCATCCTGCCCCCATTGTCTCCATCTGTCTCCATTCTGCCCCCAATGTCTCCATTCTGCCTTATGTCTCCAGCTTGCCTCCAATGTCTTCATCCAGCCCCCATGCCTTTCCATCAAGCCCCCATGTCTCTCCATCCAGACCCCATGTCTCTCCGTTGATCCCTTATGTCTCTCTGTTGTGCCCCCATGCCTCTCTGTTGTGTCCCCATGTCTCTCCATTACAAAAAAAATGTTTTAAAAGAAAAAAGTTTCTCCTTACCTTGCCACGATCCAGCAGCGCCTGGCTTACCCATCATCCGAGGCACGGTCGCCGGCATGAAGGGGGGAGGCACAGGGTCGGTAACAACACACTGTAGGCCAGAACTGAGTTCTCTTCTGCCTGTGTCCCCTCTTCTATTAAGGACTGAGAGTGGGGTGTATTGTGTGATGGAGGATTTTCTTTACTTACTGTTACATTGTCCATGGGATTGGAACCGACTTCAAATAAGATAGGAGATCGTAGATCTGGATTAACAAACTCACTTTTACTGTGCAATTCTTCTACACACGGCTGCAGCATACAGATTAACACATGGTCTTTTGTTAGTGAAGTACTCTTGGTTATGTGCCTTTCCAGTGTTCGTCCCCATCCTGTCCTGAGACCCACGATCTTCCACTTCTTCTGCGACCCAGCTGAGATTCTCCCCAAGAGGGATACAGAGGCCTGCTTCTCAGTACCTCTTGTAGGCTTTTAGCCCAGGACTGTGCTGGCATCCAGATCAAGCATTAAACGTGTCCTCTGTTCAGAAAACTTGCGCTGATAAAAAACTTTCTCCACCGCTGTATCTGCTTGCTGGAACCTGTCTTCCTGTCTGTACAGCCTTCCTTCTGCACTCCACTCTCTTGTATAGGACCTGCACCGGTCCTGTTCTATAAGGGTTGTGGACCCAAAACTAGGGTGGCCAGCTAACTAACTGCCTGAAAATAACATATAACATAACACATTTAACCCACTTGTTGCCATGGTGTCTTCATCAGCCCGCCACTCTTTTTCACAAGAACAATATATTGACCCTAGGGATAAATCACACAACTTATAACTACACAGCACACACATTCAACATATTATTTTAACTCTGTCAACCCACTTTTTGCCATGGTGTCTTCATCAGCCCGCCACCCTCCTTCGGGCGCATGATAGTGACGTCATATGCCAATGACATGCGTGCTGATGTCAGCTGCTGGCCTGTGATTGGCTGGCCGCTGTTAACTATTGCCATGCGGGAAGCTTCGATAGATTTCAAGCGAACTGAAACGGCAGTTACCCTGCTGGTGCCCAGGGAGAAAATGAATGGGGGCCCGACTGGGCCCCTCTGCCTGCCAGGCCCCATACGCCAGTAAGGGCAGTAATGCCCTGTTGGCAGCCCTGGAAATGTTATGATGGTCACACAATGGTTAAGAATAATTTATCATGCTACGTGGTGGGAACCAGGATATATACAGGTGCATCTAACTAAATTAGAATATCATCAAAAAGTTAATTTATTTCAGTTCTTCAATACAAAAAGTGAAACTCATATATTATATAGAGTCATTACAAACAGAGTGATCTATTTCAAGTGTTTATTTCTGTTAATAATTGTCGAGACTACTGAAACAGACTAAGGACCTTTTTAAATGCTTAGGAAGGCTTTGCAGGTGTTTGTTAATTATTTTAAATTACTGAGATAATGACTTTTGTGTATTCATTGGCTGTAAGCCATAATCATCAACATTAACAGAAATACACACTTGAAATAGATCACTGTTTGTAATGACTCTATATAAGTTTCACTTTTTGTATTGAAGAACTGAAATAAATTAACTTTTTGATGATATTCTAATTTATTGAGAAGCACCTGTATATGTTAATCTTTTCACTTATTTATTTATAAAATTTTTCCTGTTTTTTTAACCCTTTCTTTATTTTTTCTGTGTTTTCATTTTTTTCTTTCTCCTCCTTCTTCCCCCCTTTCTTTCTTTGGCTCCATTGTCCTTTTCTTTCCCCATGTCTCTATGTACTCCGCTTTATATTCCATGTGACCATACACCTATCATTTTATTTCTTTTGTCACACCACATCTCTTAATATGTTTGTTTTTTCCTTTGTTTTCTTTTGTCTTCAATTATACTCTTTTTTTTTTTTCTTTTTCTCGTTTTTTTCTTTTCTCTTTTACTTATATATGACTCCCCCTTTTTATGTCTTGTTTCATCATGGTATTACATTTGATTTGTTTTCATTATTGTCTCCTTTTTTTGTTTTTCTTTATTTTTTTATTTTTCAATAAATCATGTGTGGTACACAGAGATCACTGTGAGTCTGCAGAACGGTGACATTACTAAGAAGAGGGGAAGAACAGCGCTGGACACGGGAGAGAGCAGCGCTAGGTAGGGCCGTATTTGGAGTATCTGCTGCCCTAGGCACTGTCAGTGGTCGCCCCCCCCCCCCGTCACGTCCCCCCCCACGGGGTGCCCCCCTCGCATCCAATATCTCCCCCCCCCCCCGTCTCGGCCGTTTCCCCAAATTTCATGTAGCTCCCCCCCCCCATTCCATGTAGCACATATAAAAGATTGGGTTGGGGGGGAGCAGCCCACACAGACCACAGGACTGCAGCATTGCATATGGGGGTGGGGAGGGATGGGAGAGGCCCACACAGACCACAGGGCTGCAGCATTGCATATGGGGGTGGGGGGATGGGAGCGGCCCACACAGACCACAGGGCTGCAGCATTGCATATGGGGGTGGGGGGGATGGGAGCGGCCCACACAGACCACAGGGCTGCAGCATTGTATATGGAGGTTGGGGGGGGATGGGAGCGGTCCACACAGACCACAAGGCTGCAGCATTATGCATGGAGGTGGGGGGGAAGGGAGCGGCCCACACAGACCACAGGGCTGCAGCATTGTATATGGGGGGGGTGGGAGCGGCCCACACAGACCACAGGGCTGCAGCACTGTATATGGGGGTGGGGGGGATGGGAGCGGCCCACACAGAACTGGGCTAAAGCAGGCACTGCAGCATTGCATATGGCCCATCAGCAGACAGCTGTAGATGGTGATAGCACTTTGGCAAGACTTTTGGCTAGGTAATGATAAATGGAGATACATTAGCTTAATTTTATTCAGCAGTCTGAATATGATGGCAGAGTCTGACTATTAGGTTCGATCCAATGTACCAGTTGAAGTTTTTCATTCATACATGAAATTTGTAGACAAGGACCACATTTTAGTGGAAATTGCAAAGGTTAAACAGTCATATATAAAATTCACTAACTTTGCACAAATATCAGCAAAATTTGTCTCTATGTTCCAAAAAAGAAAGGTGAGATAAGGAGCATGATCACACTGCAAATGTACGTTTACTCGAACATATCAAAGGCAAAAGGTTAAAAAAGGCATATATTAGTGACATAAAGGTAGGCCTGCTCTGTTCTGCTCATAGGTGGCATAAAATTAAAATTCAAACAGACAATTTTAAAGAAGCTCTCCCATATAAAAAATATATATATATATATATATATATATATTATTAAATGTGTGTATATATTCATGTAATGTAGTGTGAGTTTATTAATATACTCACCTACTGCAGATCTCTCCTGTGTCCAGCGCTGTTCTCCTTCGTTTCTAAGTGAAGTCACCGTAATTGCAACTAGCCGGTTCTTTCTATGCTCTTTGCGTGAGCTGGAAGTATCTTTTATAACAAAAGCCTATGGAGCCTTGTTCTGACATTCCATGGACTTACATTGTAAAAGCCACTTCCAGGTCACACAGAGCTCAGTAGAAATAATCAGGGCTGTCCAGGAATTTCAGGGCCCCATACTGTCAGAATTTTTGGGCCCCTTAACACTCCGCCCGGGCTCCGCCTCTACCCTTTTAACCTTCCACAGTCCCACCATCCACTCTTGGATAAACTCTACTGCACCACGTCCTCACCAATCACACATTAACAGTTCCCATCGAACACCATATCACATACATAGCCAGCAGCTTTTGTTTTGACCAAAAGATTTTTTAAGCCTGCCAACCACGACAAGGTAGACTCTTTTGGCAGGGCCCTACACTACTCTAACCTATTTAACATATCTCTTTTAAGCTATATTTTAATTTATTTTTCTTTAAGGAAATGTGTCACATACATTTTTTAAACTAATTGAAACCAGATTGTGATCATTTTTTTTTATAATCTGTATTTCTGATTGCAGATTATTGTATTCTGTTTCCTGTACATTTATGGAAGCTGCTCTCTTTTATGTTTTGAGATATTGACATTGGGCATATGCATGTATATATATCACAAGACATTAAGTGCCTTTTAATAATCTCACAAACGCATTGGTTAACAATAACCAGAGAGTAGTGAATGCCCTTAACATAAAAGCTTCGTAACACATTCCCACTATATATTTTGGTAACTAAATCTATTTTTCATAAGAGTCATTTAGTTAAATCCTTTGGTCAATTATGTAAACTGCAAAATTCTACAGCTAACTACAGTGTTGTTATGCACCTGGTGTGCGGTGGCCCTAATCTGTTGCTCCTGGGGCCCGGTGAGCAGAAGCAAAACGGGGATGGGCCTGGACTGCCAGCGTATCAGAACTCCCCCGCTTTGCTTGTGCTCACTGGGCCCCATATACTAGTAAGGGCAATAATGCCTTGATGGCGGCCCTGTTCCTGCCTATCGTGAAATGACACTTGTTGACAGCCCATTCTACATGAAGTATGCAGCTAGTCTGCATAGATCATGGGATGACAGACATCCATTGCTGGCTACCTTATAGTTGCCATTTCATGTAAGCATTCATTCAATCTTTATGAAAGCATACATACAGATATATTAATTATTGTCTATCTAATAGGATGATGACAGCTGTCCAGATATGCACTAACTAAGTTCCTGCCTATCGTGAAATGACCTCCGTTGACAGCCCATAGTTCATGAAGTATGCAGCTAGTCTGCATAGATCATGGGATGACGACAACTGTCCAGACCTGCATCCCAACACAAGAACCACCCTGGAGAATGAAATAATTTTCAGTTCTCAAACTGTTGGGGTGCAGCTGTGGGACCCTACTTTCAAAGATGATGTCCTCCACCCAAGTATCAAAAGGCTGAAAGGGTCTTCAGGAGAAGTGGGTAGTCGAGCTAGTCTAGGCTATCAGACGGTCACCTCTGTAGCTGTACTGTCATCCTTCCTATGGTTCCAATCAGGGGCAGACGTGTTATTGGTGCAACTTGTGTGACTGCACACGGAACAAGAGGTAAGGGGGCCCATTCTACCTCCAAAGTGATGGAATTGTGCATTATGATGATCTATTGGGCTGCAAAGGGCTCATATATTGTACTTGCACAGGGGCACTCTTCTGTCTGTGTCCACCAGTGGCTCCAATGTAAAACTAATTTTCTGCAATGAGAAACACATCACATTAATAATTTCCAGGCAATCAAGATCATTACAATCAATCTTATCACTACCACTATGGGCTTTAGCAAAGTTGAGAGTATATTGTTTAACCAAACTCAGATAGACCCCATCCCTCCTTGGATATATCTCTAGCTTTTTGTTGCAGCTCCTTTATCTTATCCATGTTTCTCTCAATTGAATCATGTGCATCTTCAATCTATGAGCAGCATTCCTCACCCATAACAGCACAAGTTCCACCTTCAATTGCTAACAGGTAGTCAAGAGCCATTCTGTTCTTTAGGGCAACCTTCCACATTCGGTGACATCACAAGCTAATGGGGCCGAAACCAAGAGCCAAAACATTCGGTGACATCACAAGTAGAAGCTAATGGGGGCGAAACCAAGAACCAAAACACTCGGTGACATCACAAGTAGAAGCTAATGGGGGCGAAACCAAGAACCAAAACATTCGGTGACATCACAAGTAGTAGCATATAGGGGCGGAACCAACAACCATAACATTCCGTGACATCACAAGTGGTAGCTTATGGGGCCAGAACCAACAACCATAACATTCCGTGACATCATATGAAGCATGAAAACCAGAGCAAATAGGTATAGGAGGTCCTAAACAAGTAAACAAAAGCAAGAAATAAATCCTAAAAAATATTCTTTATTATAATACTCGTTAAAATTTGGAAAATTTAACAACTAGTATAAACTTACAAAAACCTGAAGATATATCAAGCAGGATGACGGGTATTAAATTCTAAAGTCCCTCATAGAACCATGTGTTCACCCCTACCTATAGCGGAGGTTGGCACCCTAAACTATAAGCGATATGGCGTCCCCGCTCACTGTAGACTAACCCTATTGGTCCCTATATGACCCTATTCTTCAATTGAGCACCAACCAAATATCAAAGGACACCTTAAACACTAAAATATCCCAATAGTGCTACTACACCAGGTATGCCCATATATATGTAGGATAATACAATAAAAGATGCCTAACAAAGATATCAAACAGGGTGAGGGAGTATTAAATATATTTTCTCTCTAAAGTCCCTACTAGGACACCATTTTCACCCCTACTTAATGAGGAGGATGGCGTCCCCCGCTCTCTGTAGACTGACCCTATGACTGACCCTATTAGTCCCTATATAACCCTATTCTAAAATTGAGCACCAACCAAATATCAAAAACATCTTAAACATTGAAATACCCCAGTAATGCAGTAATGCCAAATATACACATATGTGTATGCAGATTATAAAACCATGAACAACATCTAAATATACTCCAGATACAATAATCCTAATGAATGCCCAATTTTTAAGTAAAAAACCTAGAGAATTAGACTCAATCCCTCTAATAAGCAATGGTCATAACAGCTCTTCATAGGATACAATATCCCCAAAATATCACTTGATGTGCAATGACATTCATAGAAAATATCTACTTATCGGAATACTGCATATGAACCAAGTCCCGATACGTTTCCCCCTTCTCTATTTTAGGGGTTCATCAGGGGATAGTGGTAAGATGCAATGGTGCCTGCAGTAGAGGACCAAATAAAACGCTAGGGATATTGTATCCTATGAAGAGCTATTATGACCATTGTTTATTAGAGGGATTGAGTCATTCCATGACCTTACAAGTGTTGGCTGTTACTGTCGGCTTCCATTGAAGTGCATTGCCCAATATACTGGAGATCAAACAATATGAATCCAACCAATGTGGGGAATATTTGAATAGTTTCACTCTATATGGAGCTAATATGTACAGTTGTGCTCAAAAGTTTACATACCCCGGCAGAAGTTTCTTGGTCTTGTTTCAGAGAATATGAATGATAACCAAAAAAATTTCTCCACTCATGGTTATTGGTTGGGTGAAGACATTTATTGTCAAACTACTGTGTTTTCACTTTTTAAATCTTAATGACAACCAAAAACATCCAAATGACCCTGATCAAAAGTTCAAATACCCCAGTTCTTAATACCGTGCATTGCCCCGTCTAACATCAATGACAGCTTGAATTCTTTTGTGGTAGTTGTGGATGAGGTTCTCTATTTTCTCAGATGGTAAAGCTGCCCCATTCTTCTTGGTAAAAAGCCTCCAGATCCTGTAAATTCCTGGGCTGTCTAGCATGAACTGCGCGCTTGAGATCTCCCCAGAGTGGCTCAATGATGTGAGGTCAGGAGGCTGAGATGGCCACTCCAGAACCTTCACTTTGTTCTGCTGTAGCCAATGACAGGTCGACTTGGCCTTGAGTTTTGGATCATTGTCATATTGGAACGTCCAACTACATCCCATGTGCAGCTTCCGGGCTGATGACTGTAAATTCGCCTCCATTTGCTGAAAATGTGCTGCATTCGTATTTCCTTCAGCTTTTACCAAGTTTCCTGTGCCTTTGTAGCTCACACATTCCCAAAACATCTGCGATTCACCTCCGTGTTTTACAGAAGGAATGGTATTCCTTTCATCATAGGCCTTGTTGACCTCTCTCCAAATGTAACGTTTATGGTTGTGTCTCATCACTCCAAATTACCTTGTTCCAGAAGTTTTGAGGCTTGTCTCCGTGCTGTTTGGCGTATTTGTAGGCGAGATAATTTGTGGCATTTGCGCAGTAAATACTGGCGACTTGACCATGCAGCCCATTTTTCTGCATAGAGCCATTGACAATTCTTTTGCTTACCCCATGACTCACAATCCAGAAATGTCAGTGGCTGGATGAAAGATGCAAGAGTCTGTATGGATCCCAGAAACTCACTCAGCTTTTATGCACACACACTGATTACAGGCAAACAGGTCACAGGTGAGAATGTTACATTTAGTAGCCATTTCAACCCATTTGTATCAAATTCTGTGCATGTTATCAGGCCAAAATCCCAGGGTATGTGAACTTTTGATCAGGGTCATTTGTTTTTGGTTGTCATTAAGATTTAAAAAGAGAAAACACAGTAGTTTGACAATAAATGGCTTCACCCAACCAATAACCATGAGTGGAAAAAAAGTTTTTTGTTATTATTCATATTCTCTGAAACAAGGCCAAGAAAGCGAAAATTCTGCTGGGGTTTGTAAACTTTTGAGCACAACTGTATATACATTGGTGTGGTACAAGGATTTCCCAATATTGGTTGGATTTATAATTTTGATCTGGACTATATATTACTATATGGCTCAATAACACCTGACAATTACATAATTATCTCCAGATTACATGTGTTCTCTTTACAGGATATAACTTTAATCTCCCAGATTTGGATGATTCTAAAGCAATACATGGCCCAAAAATCGAGAAGTCGTCATGTTCCAGTTATGGCTGAGGGGATTTTCTCAATTAGAACTATTCTATGGATCTGATGAGCAAGAAAGTCAGAAAATAATAAAATGTGATGGATAATCGGTAAATCATTGTCATTTCTGTACTTGGAGATAAATCCTGTCACAGCCTATATATCCCTTTACTATTGGAAGAAGTGCTGTAAAACATGGGCATCACCTAATCTGAGGAGTTCACTATTTGTTTTGGGCTTGCTTGTATTATATAGAATAAAGACTCCTTAATGAATAAAAAATAAATGAGAAATAGATGATAGAAGAGAATGAAGGACACAACAAGGTGTGACATAGAGCCGACTTACCTCTCTCCACGATCTGGAAGCCTAAAATGGAATGTTGGCTCTGCAGCTCCTACTATAATGTGTGTGATGTCATAATGATGTCATAATGCAAGGGGGTGGAGCCAGAAACCGCAACATTCCGTGACATCATCAGCAGGAGCAGCAGCTGTTATTTAAATGGATCAGACCAGGCCATGAAATCAATTCATTACCATATAGATTAAATAGACTCTAATATACACCTTGGCCTCTGAAACCTTTTACAAAATGCCACAATGTCACTATTGCCATACAATGTAATTCCGGAGTAGTTTCTACTAATTTGAATAGTGATAAATCCACAATAATAACCCATATATCCCAGTAATACAGATTAGATTATATGGATGGTTGGATCGGGAGGTGGATATACTACTGTAGATTAAATGGCCAGTAAATAGGAGAGGACACTATAGACAATGTTACTATATACCAGGGATGGGCAATTAATTTTCCCGAGGGGCTACATCGTTGTGGGGGGCTGAACCAATAGGCGGAAACAAATTCTTCTCAATATTAATATTAACATATGAATTACAATTATTATTTTATATTAATAATAATTGTATCACTTAACATTAAGCAGTTTGTTGTACTGTCATCTATTACATAGGTACTGTTGTCAGGGATGCCACCAGGAATTAGTGCCGCTCTGCACAGTAACAGGATCCCCATCCTCACTGAAACCAGAATCCTCAAAAATAAAATACATAACAGCAGTAATAATATCCCTTAATTAGCCCCTACAATAATAATGTCCCACATCCTGGCCCCATGTCTCCATCCTGCCCCCATGTCTCCATTTGTCTCCATCCTGCCCCTATTGTCTCCATCCTGCCCCCATTGTCTCCATCTGTCTCCATTCTGCCCCCAATGTCTCCATTCTGCCCCATGTCTCCAACTTGCCTCCAATGTCTTCATCCAGCCCCCATGCCTTTCCATCAAGCCCCCATGTCTCTCCATCCAGACCCCATGTCTCTCCGTTGATCCCTTATGTCTCTCTGTTGTGCCCCCATGCCTCTCTGTTGTGTCCCCATGTCTCTCCATTACAAAAGAAATGTTTTAAAAGAAAAAAGTTTCTCCTTACCTTGCCACGATCCAGCAGCGCCTGGCTTACCCATCATCCGAGGCACGGTCGCCGGCATGAAGGGGGGAGGCACAGGGTCGGTAACAACACACTGTAGGCCAGAACTGAGTTCTCTTCTGCCTGTGTCCCCTCTTCTATTAAGGACTGAGAGTGGGGTGTATTGTGTGATGGAGGATTTTCTTTACTTACTGTTACATTGTCCATGGGATTGGAACCGACTTCAAATAAAATAGGAGATCGTAGATCTGGATTAACAAACTCACTTTTACTGTGCAATTCTTCTACACACGACTGCAGCATACAGATTAACACATGGTCTTTTGTTAGTGAAGTACTCTTGGTTATGTGCCTTTCCAGTGTTCGTCCCCATCCTGTCCTGAGACCCACGATCTTCCACTTCTTCTGCGACCCAGCTGAGATTCTTCCAATGAGGGATACAGAGGCCTGCTTCTCAGTACCTCTTGTAGGCTTTTAGCCCAGGACTGTGCTGGCATCCAGATCAAGCATTAAACGTGTCCTCTGTTCAGAAAACTTGCGCTGATAAAACACTTTCTCCACCGCTGTATCTGCTTGCTGGAACCTGTCTTCCTGTCTGTACAGCCTTCCTTCTGCACTCCACTCTCTTGTATAGGACCTGCACCGGTCCTGTTCTATAAGGGTTGTGGACCCAAAACTAGGGTGGCCAGCTAACTAACTGCCTGAAAATAACATATAACATAACACATTTAACCCACTTGTTGCCAGCCACTCTTTTTCACAAGAACAATATATTGACCCTAGGGATAAATCACACAACTTATAACTACACAGCACACACATTCAACATATTATTTTAACTCTGTCAACCCACTTTTTGCCATGGTGTCTTCATCAGCCCGCCACCCTCCTTCGGGCGCATGATAGTGACGTCATATGCCAATGACATGCGTGCTGATGTCAGCTGCTGGCCTGTGATTGGCTGGCCGCTGTTAACTATTGCCATGCGGGAAGCTTCGATAGATTTCAAGCGAACTGAAACGGCAGTTACCCTGCTGGTGCCCGGGGAGAAAATGAATGGGGGCCCGACTGGGCCCCTCTGCCTGCCAAGCCCCATACGCCAGTAAGGGCAGTAATGCCCTGTTGGCGGCCCTGGAAATGTTATGATGGTCACACAATGGTTAAGAATAATTTATCATGCTACGTGGTGGGAACCAGGATATATACAGGTGCATCTAATTAAATTAGAATATCATCAAAAAGTTAATTTATTTCAGTTCTTCAATACAAAAAGTGAAACTCATATATTATATAGAGTCATTACAAACAGAGTGATCTATTTCAAGTGTTTATTTCTGTTAATAATTGTGGAGACTACTGAAACAGACTAAGGACCTTTTTAAATGCTTAGGAAGGCTTTGCAGGTGTTTTTTAATTATTTTAAATTACTGAGATAATGACTTTTGTGTTTTCATTGGCTGTAAGCCATAATCATCAACATTAACAGAAATAAACACTTGAAATAGATCACTGTTTGTAATGACTCTATATAAGTTTCACTTTTTGTATTGAAGAACTGAAATAAATTAACTTTTTGATGATATTCTAATTTATTGAGAAGCACCTGTATATGTTAATCTTTTCACTTATTCATTTATCAAATTTTTCCTGTTTTTTTAACCCTTTCTTTATTTTTTCTGTGTTTTCATTTTTTTCTTTCTCCTCCTTCTTCCCCCCTTTCTTTCTTTGGCTCCATTGTCCTTTTCTTTCCCCATGTCTCTATGTACTCCGCTTTATATTCCATGTGACCATACACCTATCATTTTATTTCTTTTGTCACACCACATCTCTTAATATGTTTGTTTTTTCCTTTGTTTTCTTTTGTCTTCAATTATACTCTTTTTTCTTTTTTCTTTTTCTCGTTTTTTCTTTTCTCTTTTACTTATATATGACTCCCCCTTTTTATGTCTTGTTTCATCATGGTATTACATTTGATTTGTTTTCATTATTCTCTCCTTTTTTTGTTTTTCTTTATTTTTTAATTTTTCAATAAATCATGTGTGGTACACAGAGATCACTGTGAGTCTGCAGAACGGTGACATTACTAAGAAGAGGGGAAGAACAGCGCTGGACACGGGAGAGAGCAGCGCTAGGTAGGGCCGTATTTGGAGTATCTGCTGCCCTAGGCACTGTCAGTGGTTGCCCCCCCCCGTCACATCCCCCCCACGTGGTGCCCCCCTCGCATCCAATATCTCCCCCCCCCCGTTTCGTCCGTTTCCCCAAGTTTCATGTAGCTCCCCCCCCCATTCCATGTAGCACATATAAAAGATTGGGTTGGGGGGGGAGCAGCCCACCCAGACCACAGGACTGCAGCATTGCATATGGGGGTGGGGAGGGATGGGAGAGGCCCACACAGACCACAGGGCTGCAGCATTGCATATGGGGGTGGGGGGATGGGAGCGGCCCACACAGACCACAGGGCTGCAGCATTGCATATGGGGGTGGGGGGGATGGGAGCGGCCCACACAGACCACAGGGCTGCAGCATTGTATATGGAGGTTGGGGGGGGATTGGAGCGGTCCACTCAGACCACAGGGCTGCAGCATTATATATGGAGGTGGGGGGGAAGGGAGCGGCCCACACAGACCACAGGGCTGCAGCATTGTATATGGGGGGGGGGTGGGAGCGGCCCACACAGACCACAGGGCTGCAGCACTGTATATGGGGGTGGGGGGGATGGGAGCGGCCCACACAGAACTGGGCTGCAGCAGGCACTGCAGCATTGCATATGGCCCATCAGCAGACAGCTGTAGATGGTGATAGCACTTTGGCAAGACTTTTGGCTAGGTAATGATAAATGGAGATACATTAGCTTAATTTTATTCAGCAGTCTGAATATGATGGCATCGTCTGACTATTAGGTTCGATCCAATGTACCAGTTGAAGTTTTTCATTCATACATGAAATTTGTAGACAAGGATCACATTTTAGTGGAAATTGCAAAGGTTAAACAGTCATATATAAAATTCACTAACTTTGCACAAAAATCAGCTAAATTTGTCTCTATGTTCCAAAAAAGAAAGGTGAGATAAGGAGCATGATCACCCTGCAAATGTACGTTTACTCGAACATATCAAAGGCAAAAGGTTAAAAAAGGCATATATTAGTGACATAAAGGTAGGCCTGCTCTGTTCTGCTCATAGGTGGCATAAAATTAAAATTCAAACAGACAATTTTAAAGAAGCTCTCCCATATAAAAAAAAAAAAATATATATATATATATTATTAAATGTGTGTATATATTCATGTAATGTAGTGTGAGTTTATTAATATACTCACCTACTGCAGATCTCTCCTGTGTCCAGCGCTGTTCTCCTTCGTTTCTAAGTGAAGTCACCGTAATTGCAACTAGCCGGTTCTTTCTATGCTCTTTGCGTGAGCTGGAAGTATCTTTTATAATAAAAACCTATGGAGCCTTGTTCTGACATTCCATGGACTTACATTGTAAAAGCCACTTCCAGGTCACACAGAGCTCAGTAGAAATAATCAGGGCTGTCCAGGAATTTCAGGGCCCCATACTGTCAGAATTTTTGGGCCCCTTAACACTCCGCCCGGGCTCCGCCTCTACCCTTTTAACCTTCCACAGTCCCACCATCCACTCTTGGATAAACTCCACTGCACCACGTCCTCACCAATCACACATTAACAGTTCCCATCGAACACCATATCACATACATAGCCAGCAGCTTTTGTTTTGACCAAAAGATTTTTTAAGCCTGCCAACCACGACAAGGTAGACTCTTTTGGCAGGGCCCTACACTACTCTAACCTATTTAACATATCTCTTTTTAGCTATATTTTAATTTATTTTTCTTTAAGGAAATGTGTCACATACATTTTTTAAACTAATTGAAACCAGATTGTGATAATTTTTTTTTAGAATCTGTATTTCTGATTGCAGATTATTGTATTCTGTTTCCTGTACATTTATGGAAGCTGCTCTCTTTCATGTTTTGAGATATGGACATTGAACATATGCATGTATATATATCACAAGACATTAAGTGCCTTTTAATAATCTCACAAACGCATTGTTTAACAATAACCAGAGAGTAGTGAATGCCCTTAACATAAAAGCTTAGTAACACATTCCCACTATATATTTTGGTAACTAAATCTATTTTTCATAAGAGTCATTTAGTTAAATCCTTTGGTCAATTATGTAAACTGCAAAATTATCAGCTAACTACAGTGTTGTTATGCACCTGGTGTGCGGTGGCCCTAATCTGTTGCCCCCGGGGCCCGGTGAACAGAAGCAAAAAGGGGATGGGCCTGGACTGCCAGCGTATCAGAACTCCCCCGCTTTGCTTGTGCTCACTGGGCCCCATATACTAGTAAGGGCAATAATGCCTTGATGGCGGCCCTGTTCCTGCCTATCGTGAAATGACACTTGTTGACAGCCCATACTACATGAAGTATGCAGCTAGTCTGCATAGATCATGGGATGACAGACATCCATTGCTGGCTACCTTATAGTTGCCATTTCATGTAAGCATTCATTCAATCTTTATGAAAGCATACATACAGATATATTAATTATTGTCTATCTAATAGGATGATGACAGCTGTCCAGATATGCACTAACTAAGTTCCTGCCTATCGTGAAATGACCTCCGTTGACAGCCCATAGTTCATGAAGTATGCAGCTAGTCTGCATAGATCATGGGGTGACGACAACTGTCCAGACCTGCATCCCACCACAAGAACCACCCTGGAGAATGAAATAATTTTCAGTTCTCAAACTGTTGGGGTGCAGCTGTGGGACCCTACTTTCAAAGATGATGTCCTCCACCCAAGTCTCAAAAGGCTGAAAGGGTCTTCAGGAGAAGTGGGTAGTCGAGCTAGTCTAGGCTATCAGACGGTCACCTCTGTAGCTGTACTGTCATCCTTCCTATGGTTCCAATCAGGGGCAGACGTGTTATTGGTGCAACTTGTGTGACTGCACACGGACCAAGAGGTAAGGGGGCCCATTCTACCTCCAAAGCAATGGAATTGTGCATTATGATGATCTATTGGGCTGCAAAGGGCTCATATATTGTACTTGCACAGGGGCACTCTTCTGTCTGTGTCCACCAGTGGCTCCAATGTAAAACTAATTTTCTGCAATGAGAAACACATCACATTAATAATTTCCAGGCAATCAAGATCAATACAATCAATCCTATCACTACGACTATGGGCTTTAGCAAAGTTGAGAGTATATTGTTTAACCAAACTCAGATAGACCCCATCCCTCCTTGGATATATCTCTAGCTTTTTGTTGCAGCTCCTTTATCTTATCCATGTTTCTCTCAATTGAATCATGTGCATCTTCAAGCTATGAGCAGCATTCCTCACCCATAACAGCACAAGTTCCACCTTCAATTGCTAACAGGTAGTCAAGAGCCATTCTGTTCTTTAGGGCAACCTTCCACATTCGGTGACATCACAAGCTAATGGGGCCGAAACCAAGAGCCAAAACATTCGGTGACATCACAAGTAGAAGCTAATGGGGGCGAAACCAAGAACCAAAACACTCGGTGACATCACAAGTAGAAGCTAATGGGGGCGAAACCAAGAACCAAAACATTCGGTGACATCACAAGTAGTAGCATATGGGGGCAGAACCAACAACCATAACATTCCGTGACATCACAAGTGGTAGCTTATGGGGCCAGAACCAACAACCATAACATTCCGTGACATCATATGAAGCATGAAAACCAGAGCAAATAGGTATAGGAGGTCCTAAACAAGTAAACAAAAGCAAGAAATAAATCCTAAAAAATATTCTTTATTATAATACACGTTAAAATTTGGAAAATGTAACAACTAGTATAAACTTACAAAAACCTGAAGATATATCAAGCAGGATGACGGGTATTAAATTCTAAAGTCCCTCATAGAACCATGTGTTCACCCCTACCTATAGCGGAGGTTGGCACCCTAAACTATAAGCGATATGGCGCCCCCGCTCACTGTAGACTAACCCTATTGGTCCCTATATGACCCTATTCTTCAATTGAGCACCAACCAAATATCAAAAGACACCTTAAACACTAAAATATCCCAATAGTGCTACTACACCAGGTATGCCCATATATATGTAGGATAATACAATAAAAGATGCCTAACAAAGATATCAAACAGGGTGAGGGAGTATTAAATATATTTTCTCTCTAAAGTCCCTACTAGGACACCATTTTCACCCCTACTTAACGAGGAGGATGGCGTCCCCCGCTCTCTGTAGACTGACCCTATGACTGACCCTATTAGTCCCTATATAACCCTATTCTAAAATTGAGCACCAACCAAATATCAAAAACATCTTAAACATTTAAATACCCCAGTAATGCAGTAATGCCAAATATACACATATGTGTATGCAGATTATAAAACCATGAACAACATCTAAATATACTCCAGATACAATAATCCTAATGCATGCCCAAATTTTAAGTAAAAAACCTAGAGAATTAGACTCAATCCCTCTAATAAACAATGGTCATAACAGCTCTTCATAGGATACAGTATCCCCAAAATATCACTTGATGTGCAATGACATTCATAGAAAATATCTACTTATCGGAATACTGCATATGAACCAAGTCCCGATACGTTTCCCCCTTCTCTATTTTAGGGGTTCATCAGGGGATAGTGGTAAGATGCAATGGTGCCTGCAGTAGAGGACCAAATAAAACGCTAGGGATATTGTATCCTATGAAGAGCTATTATGACCATTGTTTATTAGAGGGATTGAGTCATTCCATGACCTTACAAGTGTTGGCTGTTACTGTCGGCTTCCATAGAAGTGCATTGCCCAATATACTGGAGATCAAACAATATGAATCCAACCAATGTGGGGAATATTTGAATAGTTTCACTCTATATGGAGCTAATATGTACAGTTGTGCTCAAAAGTTTACATACCCCGGCAGAAGTTTCTTGGTCTTGTTTCAGAGAATATGAATGATAACCAAAAAAATTTCTCCACTCATGGTTATTGGTTGAGTGAAGACATTTATTGTCAAACTACTGTGTTTTCACTTTTTAAATCTTAATGACAACCAAAAACATCCAAATGACCCTGATCAAAAGTTCAAATACCCCAGTTCTTAATACCGTGCATTGCCCCGTCTAACATCAATGACAGCTTGAATTCTTTTGTGGTAGTTGTGGATGAGGTTCTCTATTTTCTCAGATGGTAAAGCTGCCCCATTCTTCTTGGTAAAAAGCCTCCAGATCCTGTAAATTCCTGGGCTGTCTAGCATGAACTGTGCGCTTGAGATCTCCCAGAGTGGCTCAATGATGTGAGGTCAGGAGACTGAGATGGCCACTCCAGAACCTTCACTTTGTTCTGCTGTAGCCAATGACAGGTCGACTTGGCCTTGAGTTTTGGATCATTGTCATATTGGAACGTCCAACTACATCCCATGCGCAGCTTCCGGGCTGATGACTGCAAATTCGCCTCCATTTGCTGAAAATGTGCTGCATTCATATTTCCTTCAGCTTTTACCAAGTTTCCTGTGCCTTTGTAGCTCACACATTCCCAAAACATCTGCGATTCACCTCCGTGTTTTACAGAAGGAATGGTATTCCTTTCATCATAGGCCTTGTTGACCTCTCTCCAAATGTAACGTTTATGGTTGTGTCTCATCACTCCAAATTACCTTGTTCCAGAAGTTTTGAGGCTTGTCTCCGTGCTGTTTGGCGTATTTGTAGGCGAGATAATTTGTGGCATTTGCGCAGTAAATACTGGCGACTTGACCATGCAGCCCATTTTTCTGCATAGAGCCATTGACAATTCTTTTGCTTACCCCATGACTCACAATCCAGAAATGTCAGTGGCTGGAGGAAAGATGCAAGAGTCTGTATGGATCCCAGAAACTCACTCAGCTTTTATGCACACACACTGATTACAGGCAAACAGGTCACAGGTGAGAATGTTACATTTAGTAGCCATTTCAACCCATTTGTGTCAAATTCTGTGCATGTTATCAGGCCAAAATCCCAGGGTATGTGAACTTTTGATCAGCGTCATTTGTTTTTGGTTGTCATTAAGATTTAAAAAGAGAAAACACAGTAGTTTGACAATAAATGGCTTCACCCAACCAATAACCATGAGTGGAAAAAAAGTTTTTTGTTATTATTCATATTCTCTGAAACAAGGCCAAGAAAGCGAAAATTCTGCTGGGGTATGTAAACTTTTGAGCACAACTGTATATACATTGGTGTGGTACAAGGATTTCCCAATATTGGTTGGATTTATAATTTTGATCTGGACTATATATTACTATATGGCTCAATAACACCTGACAATTACATAATTATCTCCAGATTACATGTGTTCTCTTTACAGGATATAACTTTAATCTCCCAGATTTGGATGATTCTAAAGCAATACATGGCCCAAAAATCGAGAAGTCGTCATGTTCCAGTTATGGCTGAGGGGATTTTCTCAATTAGAACTATTCTATGGATCTGATGAGCAAGAAAGTCAGAAAATAATAAAATGTGATGGATAATCGGTAAATCATTGTCATTTCTGTACTTGGAGATAAATCCTGTCACAGCCTATATATCCCTTTACTATTGGAAGAAGTGCTGTAAAACATGGGCATCACCTAATCTGAGGAGTTCACTATTTGTTTTCGGCTTGCTTGTATTATATAGAATAAAGACTCCTTAATGAATAAAAAATAAATGAGAAATAGATGATAGAAGAGAATGAAGGACACAACAAGGTGTGACATAGAGCCGACTTACCTCTCTCCACGATCTGCAAGCCTCAAATGGAATGTTGGCTCTGCAGCTCCTACTATAATGTGTGTGATGTCATAATGATGTCATAATGCAAGGGGATGGAGCCAGAAACCGCAACATTCCGTGACATCATCAGCAGGAGCAGCAGCTGTTATTTAAATGGATCAGACCAGGCCATGAAATCAATTCATTACCATATAGATTAAATAGACTCTAATATACACCTTGGCCTCTGAAACCTTTTACAAAATGCCACAATGTCACTATTGCCATACAATGTAATTCCGGAGTAGTTTCTACTAATTTGAATAGTGATAAATCCACAATAATAACCCATATATCCCAGTAATACAGCAGATTAGATTATATGGATGGTTGGATGGGGAGGTGGATATACTACTGTAGATTAAATGGCCAGTAAATAGGAGAGGACACTATAGACAATGTTACTATATACCAGGGATGGGCAATTAATTTTCCCGAGGGGCTACATCGTTGTGGGGGGCTGAACCAATAGGCGGAAACAAATTCTTCTCAATATTAATATTAACATATGAATTACAATTATTATTTTATATTAATAATAATTGTATCACTTAACATTAAGCAGTTTGTTGTACTGTCATCTATTACATAGGTACTGTTGTCAGGGATGCCACCAGGAATTAGTGCCGCTCTGCACAGTAACAGGATCCCCATCCTCACTGAAACCAGAATCCTCAAAAATAAAATACATAACAGCAGTAATAATATCCCTTAATTAGCCCCTACAATAATAATGTCCCACATCCTGGCCCCATGTCTCCATCCTGCCCCCATGTCTCCATTTGTCTCCATCCTGCCCCTATTGTCTCCATCCTGCCCCCATTGTCTCCATCTGTCTCCATTCTGCCCCCAATGTCTCCATTCTGCCCCATGTCTCCAACTTGCCTCCAATGTCTTCATCCAGCCCCCATGCCTTTCCATCAAGCCCCCATGTCTCTCCATCCAGACCCCATGTCTCTCCGTTGATCCCTTATGTCTCTCTGTTGTGCCCCCATGCCTCTCTGTTGTGTCCCCATGTCTCTCCATTACAAAAAAAATGTTTTAAAAGAAAAAAGTTTCTCCTTACCTTGCCACGATCCAGCAGCGCCTGGCTTACCCATCATCCGAGGCACGGTCGCCGGCATGAAGGGGGGAGGCACAGGGTCGGTAACAACACACTGTAGGCCAGAACTGAGTTCTCTTCTGCCTGTGTCCCCTCTTCTATTAAGGACTGAGAGTGGGGTGTATTGTGTGATGGAGGCTTTTCTTTACTTACTGTTACATTGTCCATGGGATTGGAACCGACTTCAAATAAGATAGGAGATCGTAGATCTGGATTAACAAACTCACTTTTACTGTGCAATTCTTCTACACACGGCTGCAGCATACAGATTAACACATGGTCTTTTGTTAGTGAAGTACTCTTGGTTATGTGCCTTTCCAGTGTTCGTCCCCATCCTGTCCTGAGACCCACAATCTTCCACTTCTTCTGCGACCCAGCTGAGATTCTCCCCATGAGGGATACAGAGGCCTGCTTCTCAGTACCTCTTGTAGGCTTTTAGCCCAGGACTGTGCTGGCATCCAGATCAAGCATTAAACGTGTCCTCTGTTCAGAAAACTGATAAAACACTTTCTCCACCGCTGTATCTGCTTGCTGGAACCTGTCTTCCTGTCTGTACAGCCTTCCTTCTGCACTCCACTCTCTTGTATAGGACCTGCACCGGTCCTGTTCTATAAGGGTTGTGGACCCAAAACTAGGGTGGCCAGCTAACTAACTGCCTGAAAATAACATATAACATAACACATTTAACCCACTTGTTGCCATGGTGTCTTCATCAGCCCGCCACTCTTTTTCACAAGAACAATATATTGACCCTAGGGATAAATCACACAACTTATAACTACACAGCACACACATTCAACATATTATTTTAACTCTGTCAACCCACTTTTTGCCATGGTGTCTTCATCAGCCCGCCACCCTCCTTCGGGCGCATGATAGTGATGTCATATGCCAATGACATGCGTGCTGATGTCAGCTGCTGGCCTGTGATTGGCTCACCGCTGTTAACTATTGCCATGCGGGAAGCTTCGATAGATTTCAAGCGAACTGAAACGGCCGTTACCCTGCTGGTGCCCGGGGAGAAAATGAATGGGGGCCCGACTGGGCCCCTCTGCCTGCCAGGCCCCATACGCCAGTAAGGGCAGTAATGCCCTGTTGGCGGCCCTGGAAATGTTATGATGGTCACACAATGGTTAAGAATAATTTATCATGCTACGTGGTGGGAACCAGGATATATACAGGTGCATCTAACTAAATTAGAATATCATCAAAAAGTTAATTTATTTCAGTTCTTCAATACAAAAAGTGAAACTCATATATTATATAGAGTCATTACAAACAGAGTGATTGTTAGAACCTTGCTCTTAGGTTTTTTCCTTTGCTGGTCACATGACCTTGTTGGCCTATTTAATCCTGCTCCGCCCTTCTGGCTTTGCTGGACTTCATTGTATATCTACTTTCTAGCTAGCCTGTGCTCTGTGTCTTGCTCTGTTAGTTTGCTTGGTCTTCTGACCTCTATGTTCTATATATTTTGTTTGTTCGTCTGTCTGCTACTATTTCTGTTAGGAGGTGTCCCATATTCCTCCCAGTCCTTAGTACTTGTAGGGATTCCTTCCCCACATCTATAGGTCTCCGTACAGACTAGCTTAGGACTTTAGCAGGTCTGATCGCAGGATCAGGTTCCCTGTTACATCGTAGGGATTTAGCTGAGTTCTATCGTAGGGACAGATCTCCTCTCTTTCCTTAGCTCTGGTAGCAGAACATAACAGTAAGTCCAGCCAGCAAATTCTCTAAGGAAAGATTTTTCTGTTCCATCATGGTGTCGGTTCAGGATTTGGTTCATCGCCTGCAGGGACTCTCTCTGGAGGTGGCCGAGCTCCGTCAGCACGTGAGTAACTGTCCTGGAGCACATTTCTTGGAGCCTAAGGTATGTTTGCCGGATTTATTTTTTGGTGAACACCGAGAATTTTTTTCATTCAAAAATGCTTGCTTATTGTATTTTCGTTTGAGACCTAAGTCCTCTGGGGATGAATCCCAGCGCGTAGGGTTCATAATGTCACTTTTGCGCAAAGAGCCTCAGGAGTGGGCCTTTTCTTTGCAACCTAGTGATACATGCTTCAGATCAGTGGATAGTTTTTTTTCTGCTTTGGGACTATTATATGATGATCCTGACCGTGTCGCATCAGCTGAGACTGAGTTGAGACGTTTAAAACAAGGATCAGGTAATGTGGAAAAATATTGTACTCATTTCCGTCGTTGGTCTACTCAAACAGGGTGGAACGATTCTGCTCTGAAAAGTCTATTTCTTGCTGGGCTCAGTGAAAGGGTTAAAGACCTGCTAATTGCTTATCCTACACCTGAAGATTTGCAACAGGCTATGCAATTAGCTATACGGGTGGATAGAAGACTGCGTGCAAGGGTTAATGAGAGCAAATCCTCTGCTATGTCAGTTTCTGGTTATGAGAATGTGTGTACTAACAGTGGTGAACCGATGGAGATTGGATCGGTGGCACCTCGCTCTCAAGAAAAAGACCGTCGATTTTTTGAAGGCTTGTGTTTCTATTGCGGAAAATCTGGTCATTTGATTAAAGGCTGTGAGCTTCGTATGAAGAAAGAAAAAAAAATGGTCAGTCATGCCCGTATTGCCTGTTTAAATTCCAAGGGTGTATTTTTAGCTGCTTCCACGATTGCTCAGGAAAAATTAATGGAATTTCGGGTGTTTGTCGATTGTGGGTCTACTCTGAATGTTATTGATGGGGGATTCGTGGAAAGACTCAATTTAAAACCTGAACCTTTATCATCCCCCATTGCTGTGGTTTCTGTGGATGGTTCCCCTTTGAAGAATATTACTCTCAAGGTCTGTGAATTTCCTCTCACTATTAATGGTGTTCACCATGAGAAATTGGATTTGGTAGTGTTGAATAACTTGCCTTCTCCAGTAATATTGGGATTGCCCTGGTTAAAATTTCACAATCCTGTACTGGATTGGTCTACCAGTGAAATTAAATCCTGGAGCCATAAATGTTATGACAAGTGTTGTAATGGGCGTATTGCAGCTTTGGATAGGGGAGAATTGCCTGTTCCTATTCAGGATTTTTGGAGAGTTTTTTCTGAGAAGGAATCGCAGGTTTTGCCTCCCCATAGAGACTATGATTGTTCTATTGAATTTGTCCCTGGAGCGACTCTTCCTAAAAGTCGTTTATTTAACCTTACTATTCCTGAGAGGAAGGCTTTGGAGGAATACATACAGACAAGTTTGGCCGCCGGTCACATTAGGCCCTCTAAGTCTCCTGTGGCGGTTGGATTTTTTTTTGTAAAAAAAAAGGACGGCGGTTTACGTCCTTGTCTGGATTTTCGTGAGATTAACAAAATTACTGTACGCAATCCTTACCCACTGCCATTGATTCCTGATCTGTTTAACCAGTTAATGGGGGCCAAGTGGTTCTCTAAAATTGACCTTAAGGGGGCATACAATCTGTTGCGCATGAAGGAGGGTGACGAATGGAAGACTGCTTTTAACACTCCTGTGGGTCATTTTGAGAATCTGGTTATGCCTTTTGGTCTTACTAATGCTCCTGCATTTTTTCAGAATCTGATTAATGACATCCTTAGACCTTTGATCGGTAAAAATGTGGTTGTGTATTTGGATGACATTTTGATTTATTCGCCGGATCTGGAGTCTCATTGGCGGAGCGTGCGTGAGGTATTACAGTTATTAATGGACAATTCGCTTTTTGCTAAGCTGGAGAAATGTGAGTTCGCTGTACAGAGAATTAGTTTTTTGGGCTACATTATCTCCAGCAAAGGTTTTGAGATGGATCCGGTTAAGGTTCAGGCTGTGCAGGAATGGCCTAGGCCTATTGGTTTGAAATCGATACAGAGGTTTTTGGGTTTCGCCAATTACTATAGAAAATTCATAAAAATTTTTTCTAGTATTGTCAAACCTCTGACTGATCTCACCAGGAAAGGTGCTGATGCAGTTCAGTGGTCTTCTGAGGCCATTGAAGCTTTTGTGTATCTCAAGGAGAGGTTCACCTCTGCTCCCATCCTTATGCAGCCTGATGTTACTAGGCCGTTTTTGGTTGAGGTTGATGCTTCCTCTGTGGGGGTTGGCGCAGTATTGTCTCAGGATAACGGGGATGGATTACATCCCTGTGCCTTTTTTTCAAAAAATTTTTCGGAGACTGAACTGAATTACGATATTGGTAATCGGGAATTATTGGCTATTAAACTCGCATTTGAACACTGGCGCCACTTCTTGGAAGGTGCGGAATTTCCCGTTCAGGTTCTTACGGATCATAAAAATCTGATATATCTTGATGCTGCCAAGCGCCTGAATGCCCGTCAGGCTAGGTGGGCACTGTTTTTCTCGCGGTTTAATTTCTCCGTTACTTACATCCCTGGTACTAAGAATGTTAAGGCGGATGCCTTGTCTCGCAGTTTTTCTCCCATAGTCGGTGCTGAGAAAGAGGAGAACATTTTACAAGAAGGTGTTGTGATAGCTGCTTTGGACTCCGTTTTGGAAAATGAGATTCTTAAAGCACAGGAGAATGCCCCTTCTAACACTCCTCATGGGAGGTTGTTTGTGCCTGGGACCTTTAGGAGAGATTTGTTTGTTGAGTGTCACGAATCTCGGTTGGCAGGTCATCCCGGAATCTCTGAGACCAAGAGACTGGTGGGTCGCAGTTTTTGGTGGCCTGGATGGCAGAAGGAAGTCATTAAGTGGGTGCGTCAATGTACTATATGTGCTAGATCTAAGTCCTCACATACTCCTGCTGCGGGGTTGCTTTGTCCTTTGGAGGTTCCCAGTGCTCCTTGGACACATTTGGCTATGGACTTTATAACTGACCTTCCCCCCTCTGAGGGTTTTACTGTCATCTGGGTGGTCGTGGACCGTTTTAGCAAGATGTGTCACTTGGTTCCTTTCGTCAAACTGCCCTGCGCTAAAACTCTCGCTAAGGCCTTTGTCAAGGAAATTGTCAGACTTCATGGCGTTCCTACTGACATTGTTTCTGATAGGGTTCCTCAGTTCGTGGCTCGTTTTTGGCGTGCCTTTTGTGATAGGTTGGGAGTTCATTTGTCGTTCTCGTCCGGATATCATCCTGAATCTAATGGCCAGACAGAAAGGAAAAACCAGGATGTTGAACAGTTCTTGCGTTGTTTTGTGGCAGACAATCAAGAGGGGTGGTCTGAGTTTCTGCCACTTGCTGAATTTGCTCTGAACAATCATACATCTTCTTCTGCTGGTTGTTCGCCTTTTTTTTGTTGTTCTGGGAGACATCCGTCGTTTGGGTCGTTCTCCAGGTTAGGATCTGCCGTGCCTGAGGAGGAGAATTTTTCCGGTGATTTGGAGAGAGTTTGGACGGATGTGCGTGGTAATCTTCAGGAGGCCAACAGAAAATCTAAAGACTACTTTGATAGGAAACGACAGGAGGTTTTGTTCGCTGTTGGAGACATGGTTTGGTTGTCCTCTAGGAATCTGCGGTTGAGGATTCCTTCTAAGAAATTGGGTCCCAAGTTTGTAGGGCCCTTTAAGGTGCTTCAGGTTGTCAACCAATCTGCTGTTAGGTTGGAGGTTCCTACCTCCTGGAGAATTAATCCGGTATTTCATGTCTCTCTGTTGAAAAAAGCTGTTGTATCGGATTGTGACGCCTCTGCCTCTGTTCCTCTGGTGGTGGAGGATGGGGAATATGAAATTTCTCGCATCCTTAACTCTAGACGGTATAGAGGTAGTTTGCAGTATCTTGTGGCCTGGAAAGGTTTCGGACCCGAGGATAACTCTTGGGTGAGGTCGGATGATGTTTCCGCGTCCACACTTATCAGAGCGTTTCACAGGAGATTTCCTGATAAGCCTGGTCCTAGGGGATCCGGAGGATCCTCTTAGAAGGGGGGGTACTGTTAGAACCTTGCTCTTAGGTTTTTTCCTTTGCTGGTCACATGACCTTGTTGGCCTATTTAATCCTGCTCCGCCCTTCTGGCTTTGCTGGACTTCATTGTATATCTACTTTCTAGCTAGCCTGTGCTCTGTGTCTTGCTCTGTTAGTTTGCTTGGTCTTCTGACCTCTATGTTCTATATATTTTGTTTGTTCGTCTGTCTGCTACTATTTCTGTTAGGAGGTGTCCCATATTCCTCCCAGTCCTTAGTACTTGTAGGGATTCCTTCCCCACATCTATAGGTCTCCGTACAGACTAGCTTAGGACTTTAGCAGGTCTGATCGCAGGATCAGGTTCCCTGTTACATCGTTGGGATTTAGCTGAGTTCTATCGTAGGGACAGATCTCCTCTCTTTCCTTAGCTCTGGTAGCAGAACATAACAGTGATCTATTTCAAGTGTTTATTTCTGTTAATAATTGTGGAGACTACTGAAATAGACTAAGGACCTTTTTAAATGCTTAGGAAGGCTTTGTAGGTGTTTGTTAATTATTTTAAATTACTGAGATAATGACTTTTGTGTTTTCCTTGGCTGTAAGCCATAATCATCAACATTAACAGAAATAAACACTTGAAATAGATCACTGTTTGTAATGACTCTATATAAGTTTCACTTTTTGTATTGAAGAACTGAAATAAATTAACTTTTTGATGATATTCTAATTTATTGAGAAGCACCTGTATATGTTAATCTTTTCACTTATTCATTTATCAAATTTTTCCTGTTTTTTTAACCCTTTCTTTATTTTTTCTGTGTTTTTATTTTTTTTCTTTCTCCTCCTTCTTCCCCCCTTTCTTTCTTTGGCTCCATTGTCCTTTTCTTTCCCCATGTCTCTATGTACTCCGCTTTATATTCCATGTGACCATACACCTATCATTTTATTTCTTTTGTCACACCACATCTCTTAATATGTTTATTTTTTCCTTTGTTTTCTTTTGTCTTCAATTATACTCTTTTTTTTTTTTTCTTTTTCTCGTTTTTTTCTTTTCTCTTTTACTTATGTATGACTCCCCCTTTTTATGTCTTGTTTCATCATGGTATTACATTTGATTTGTTTTCATTATTCTCTCCTTTTTTTGTTTTTCTTTATTTTTTTATTTTTCAATAAATCATGTGTGGTACACAGAGATCACTGTGAGTCTGCAGAACGGTGAAATTACTAAGAAGAGGGGAAGAACAGCGCTGGACACGGGAGAGAGCAGCGCTAGGTAGGGCCGTATTTGGAGTATCTGCTGACCTAGGCACTGTCAGTGGTCGCCCCCCCCGTCACGTCCCCCCCATGTCGTGCCCCCCTCGCATCCAATATCTTCCCCCCCCGTCTCGGTCGTTTCCCCAAGTTTCATGTAGCTTCCCCCCCCCCCATTCCATGTAGCACATATAAAAGATTGGGGTGGGGGGGGAGCGGCCCACACAGACCACAGGACTGCAGCATTGCATATGGGGGTGGTGAGGGATGGGAGAGGCCCACACAGACCACAGAGCTGCAGCATTGCATATGGGGGTGGGGGGATGGGAGCGGCCCACACAGACCACAGGGCTGCAGCATTGCATATGGGGGTGGGGGGGATGGGAGCGGCCCACACAGACCACAGGGCTGCAGCATTGCATATGGGGGTGGGGGGGATGGGAGCGGCCCACACAGACCAAAGGGCTGCAGCATTATATATGGAGGTGGGGGGGAAGGGAGCGGTCCACACAGACCACAGGGCTGCAGCATTGTATATGGACGTTGGGGGGGGATGGGAGCGGTCCACACAGACCACAGGGCTGCAGCATTGTATATGGAGGTGGGGGTGAAGGGCGCGGCCCACACAGACCACAGGGCTGCAGCACTGTATATGGGGGTGGGGGGGATGGGAGCGGCCCACAAAGAACTGGGCTGCAGCAGGCACTGCAGCATTGCATATGGCCCATCAGCAGACAGCTGTAGATGGTGATAGCACTTTGGCAAGACTTTTGGCTAGGTAATGATAAATGGAGATATATTAGCTTAATTTTATTCAACAGTCTGAATATGATGGCAGAGTCTGACTATTAGGTTCGATCCAATGTACCAGTTGAAGTTTTTCATTCATACATGAAATTTGTAGACAAGGACCACATTTTAGTGGAAATTGCAAAGGTTAAACAGTCATATATAAAATTCACTAACTTTGCACAAAAATCAGCTAAATTTGTCTCTATGTTCCAAAAAAGAAAGGTGAGATAAGGAGCATGATCACCCTGCAAATGTACGTTTACTCAAACATATCAAAGGCAAAAGGTTAAAAAAGGCATATATTAGTGGCATAAAGGTAGGCCTGCTCTGTTCTGCTCATAGGTGGCATAAAATGAAAATTCAAACAGACAATTTTAAAGAAGCTCTCCCATATAAAAAAAAAATATATATATATATATATATATATATATTATTAAATGTGTGTATATATTCATGTAATGTAGTGTGTTTATTAATATACTCACCTACTGCAGATCTCTCCTGTGTCCAGCGCTGTTCTCCTTCGTTTCTAAGTGAAGTCACCGTAATTGCAACTAGCCGGTTCTTTCTATGCTCTTTGCGTGAGCTGGAAGTATCTTTTATAACAAAAGCCTATGGAGCCTTGTTCTGACATTCCATGGACTTACATTGTAAAAGCCACTTCCAGGTCACACAGAGCTCATTAGAAATAATCAGGGCTGTCCAGGAATTTCAGGGCCCCATACTGTCAGAATTTTTGGGCCCCTTAACACTCCGCCCGGGCTCCGCCTCTACCCTTTTAACCTTCCACAGTCCCACCATCCACTCTTGGATAAACTCCACTGCACCACGTCCTCACCAATCACACATTAACAGTTCCCATCGAACACCATATCACATACATAGCCAGCAGCTTTTGTTTTGACCAAAAGATTTTTTAAGCCTGCCAACCACGACAAGGTAGACTCTTTTGGCAGGGCCCTACACTACTCTAACCTATTTAACATATCTCTTTTTAGCTATATTTTAATTTATTTTTCTTTAAGGAAATGTGTCACATACATTTTTTAAACTAATTGAAACCAGATTGTGATCATTTTTTTTTATAATCTGTATTTCTGATTGCAGATTATTGTATTCTGTTTCCTGTACATTTATGGAAGCTGCTCTCTTTTATGTTTTGAGATATTGACATTGGGCATATGCATGTATATATATCACAAGACATTAAGTGCCTTTTAATAATCTCACAAACGAATTGTTTAACAATAACCAGAGAGTAGTGAATGCCCTTAACATAAAAGCTTCGTAACACATTCCCACTATATATTTTGGCAACTAAATCTATTTTTCATAAGAGTCATTTAGTTAAATCCTTTGGTCAATTATGTAAACTGCAAAATTATCAGCAAACTACAGTATTTTTATGCACCTGGTGTGCGGTGGCCCTAATCTGTTGCCCCTGGGGCCCGGTGAGCAGAAGCAAAAAGGGGATGGGCCTGGACTGCCAGCGTATCAGAACTCCCCCGCTTTGCTTGTGCTCACTGGGCCCCATATACTAGTAAGGGCAATAATGCCTTGATGGCGGCCCTGTTCCTGCCTATCGTGAAATGACACTTGTTGACAGCCCATACTACATGAAGTATGCAGCTAGTCTGCATAGATCATGGGATGACAGACATCCATTGCTGGCTACCTTATAGTTGCCATTTCATGTAAGCATTCATTCAATCTTTATGAAAGCATACATACAGATATATTAATTATTGTCTATCTAATAGGATGATGACAGCTGTCCAGATATGCACTAACTAAGTTCCTGCCTATCGTGAAATGACCTCCGTTGACAGCCCATAGTTCATGAAGTATGCAGCTAGTCTGCATAGATCATGGGATGATGACAACTGTCCAGACCTGCATCCCACCACAAGAACCACCCTGGAGAATGAAATAATTTTAAGTTCTCAAACTGTTGGGGTGCAGCTGTGGGACCCTACTTTCAAAGATGATGTCCTCCACCCAAGTCTCAAAAGGCTGAAAGGGTCTTCAGGAGAAGTGGGTAGTCGAGCTAGTCTAGGCTATCAGACGGTCACCTCTGTAGCTGTACTGTCATCCTTCCTATGGTTCCAATCAGGGGCAGACGTGTTATTGGTGCAACTTGTGTGACTGCACACGGACCAAGAGGTGAGGGGGCCCATTCTACCTCCAAAGCGAAGGAATTGTGCATTATGATGATCTATTGGGCTGCAAAGGGCTCATATATTGTACTTGCACAGGGGCACTCTTCTGTCTGTGTCCACCAGTGGCTCCAATGTAAAACTAATTTTCTGCAATGAGAAACACATCACATTAATAATTTCCAGGCAATCAAGATCAATACAATCAATCCTATCAGTACCACTATGGGCTTTAGCAAAGTTGAGAGTATATTGTTTAACCAAACTCAGATAGACCCCATCCCTCCTTGGATATATCTCTAGCTTTTTGTTGCAGCTCCTTTATCTTATCCATGTTTCTCTCAATTGAATCATGTGCATCTTCAATCTATGAGCAGCATTCCTCACCCATAACAGCACAAGTTCCACCTTCAATTGCTAACAGGTAGTCAAGAGCCATTCTGTTCTTTAGGGCAACCTTCCACATTCGGTGACATCACAAGCTAATGGGGCCGAAACCAAGAGCCAAAACATTCGGTGACATCACAAGTAGAAGCTAATGGGGGCGAAACCAAGAACCAAAACACTCGGTGACATCACAAGTAGAAGCTAATGGGGGCGAAACCAAGAACCAAAACATTCGGTGACATCACAAGTAGTAGCATATGGGGGCGGAACCAGCAACCATAACATTCCGTGACATCACAAGTGGTAGCTTATGGGGCCAGAACCAACAACCATAACATTCCGTGACATCATATGAAGTATGAAAACCAGAGCAAATAGGTATAGGAGGTCCTAAACAAGTAAACAAAAGCAAGAAATAAATCCTAAAATATATTCTTTATTATAATACTCGTTAAAATTTGGAAAATTTAACAACTAGTATAAACTTACAAAAACCTGAAGATATATCAAGCAGGATGACGGGTATTAAATTCTAAAGTCCCTCATAGAACCATGTGTTCACCCCTACCTATCGCGGAGGTTGGCACCCTAAACTATAAGCGATATGGCGCCCCCGCTCACTGTAGACTAACCCTATTTGTCCCTATATGACCCTATTCTTCAATTGAGCACCAACCAAATATCAAAAGACACCTTAAACACTAAAATATCCCAATAGTGCTACTACACCAGGTATTCCCATATATATGTAGGATAATACAATAAAAGATGCCTAACAAAGATATCAAACAGGGTGAGGGAGTATTAAATATATTTTCTCTCTAAAGTCCCTACTAGGACACCATTTTCACCCCTACTTAACGAGGAGGATGACGTCCCCCGCTCTCTGTAGACTGACCCTGTGACTGACCCTATTAGTCCCTATATAACCCTATTCTAAAATTGAGCACCAACCAAATATCAAAAACATCTTAAACATTGAAATACCCCAGTAATGCAGTAATGCCAAATATACACATATGTGTATGCAGATTATAAAACCATGAACAACATCTAAATATACTCCAGATACAATAATTCTAATGCATGCCCAATTTTTAAGTAAAAAACCTAGAGAATTAGACTCAATCCCTCTAATAAACAATGGTCATAACAGCTCTTCATAGGATACAATATCCCCAAAATATCACTTGATGTGCAATGACATTCATAGAAAATATCTACTTATCGGAATACTGCATATGAACCAAGTCCCGATACGTTTCCCCCTTCTCTATTTTAGGGGTTCATCAGGGGATAGTGGTAAGATGCAATGGTGCCTGCAGTAGAGGACCAAATAAAACGCTAGGGATATTGTATCCTATGAAGAGCTATTATGACCATTGTTTATTAGAGGGATTGAGTCATTCCATGACCTTACAAGTGTTGGCTGTTACTGTCGGCTTCCATTGAAGTGCATTGCCCAATATACTGGAGATCAAACAATATGAATCCAACCAATGTGGGGAATATTTGAATAGTTTCACTCTATATGGAGCTAATATGTACAGTTGTGCTCAAAAGTTTACATACCCCGGCAGAAGTTTCTTGGTCTTGTTTCAGAGAATATGAATGATAACCAAAAAAATTTCTCCACTCATGGTTATTGGTTGGGTGAAGACATTTATTGTCAAACTACTGTGTTTTCACTTTTTGAATCTTAATGACAACCAAAAACATCCAAATGACCCTGATCAAAAGTTCAAATACCCCAGTTCTTAATACCGTGCATTGCCCCGTCTAACATCAATGACAGCTTGAATTCTTTTGTGGTAGTTGTGGATGAGGTTCTCTATTTTCTCAGATGGTAAAGCTGCCCCATTCTTCTTGGTAAAAAGCCTCCAGATCCTGTAAATTCCTGGGCTGTCTAGCATGAACTGCGCGCTTGCGATCTCCCCAGAGTGGCTCAATGATGTGAGGTCAGGAGACTGAGATGGCCACTCCAGAACCTTCACTTTGTTCTGCTGTAGCCAATGACAGGTCGACTTGGCCTTGAGTTTTGGATCGTTGTCATATTGGAACGTCCAACTACATCCCATGAGCAGCTTCCGGGCTGATGACTGCAAATTCGCCTCCATTTGCTGAAAATGTGCTGCATTCATATTTCCTTCAGCTTTTACCAAGTTTCCTGTGCCTTTGTAGCTCACACATTCCCAAAACATCTGCGATTCACCTCCGTGTTTTACAGAAGGAATGGTATTCCTTTCATCATAGGCCTTGTTGACCTCTCTCCAAATGTAACGTTTATGGTTGTGTCTCATCACTCCAAATTACCTTGTTCCAGAAGTTTTGAGGCTTGTCTCCGTGCTGTTTGGCGTATTTGTAGGCGAGATAATTTGTGGCATTTGCGCAGTAAATACTGGCGACTTGACCATGCAGCCCATTTTTCTGCATAGAGCCATTGACAATTCTTTTGCTTACCCCATGACTCACAATCCAGAAATGTCAGTGGCTGGATGAAAGATGCAAGAGTCTGTATAGATCCCAGAAACTCACTCAGCTTTTATGCACACACACTGATTACAGGCAAACAGGTCATAGGTGAGAATGTTACATTTAGTAGCCATTTCAACCCATTTGTGTCAAATTCTGTGCATGTTATCAGGCCAAAATCCCAGGGTATGTGAACTTTTGATCAGGGTCATTTGTTTTTGGTTGTCATTAAGATTTAAAAAGAGAAAACACAGTAGTTTGACAATAAATGGCTTCACCCAACCAATAACCATGAGTGGAAAAAAAGTTTTTTGTTATTATTCATATTCTCTGAAACAAGGCCAAGAAAGCGAAAATTCTGCTGGGGTATGTAATTTTTTGAGCACAACTGTATATACATTGGTGTGGTACAAGGATTTCCCAATATTGGTTGGATTTATAATTTTGATCTGGACTATATATTACTATATGGCTCAATAACACCTGACAATTACATAATTATCTCCAGGTTACATGTGTTCTCTTTACAGGATATAACTTTAATCTCCCAGATTCGGATGATTCTAAAGCAATACATGGCCCAAAAATCGAGAAGTCGTCATGTTCCAGTTATGGCTGAGGGGATTTTCTCAATTAGAACTATTCTATGGATCTGATGAGCAAGAAAGTCAGAAAATAATAAAATGTGATGGATAATCGGTAAATCATTGTCATTTCTGTACTTGGAGATAAATCCTGTCACAGCCTATATATCCCAGTAATACAGCAGATTAGATTATATGGATGGTTGGATGGGGAGGTGGATATACTACTGTAGATTAAATGGCCAGTAAATAGGAGAGGACACTATAGACAATGTTACTATATACCAGGGATGGGCAATTAATTTTCCCGAGGGGCTACATCGTTGTGGGGGGCTGAACCAATAGGCGGAAACAAATTCTTCTCAATATTAATATTAACATATGAATTACAATTATTATTTTATATTAATAATAATTGTATCACTTAACATTAAGCAGTTTGTTGTACTGTCATCTATTACATAGGTACTGTTGTCAGGGATGAAACCAGGAATTAGTGCCGCTCTGCACAGTAACAGGATCCCCATCCTCACTGAAACCAGAATCCTCAAAAATAAAATACATAACAGCAGTAATAATATCCCTTAATTAGCCCCTACAATAATAATGTCCCACATCCTGGCCCCATGTCTCCATCCTGCCCCCATGTCTCCATTTGTCTCCATCCTGCCCCTATTGTCTCCATCCTGCCCCATTGTCTCCATCTGTCTCCATTCTGCCCCCAATGTCTCCATTCTGCCCCATGTCTCCAACTTGCCTCCAATGTCTTCATCCAGCCCCCATGCCTTTCCATCAAGCCCCCATGTCTCTCCATCCAGACCCCATGTCTCTCCGTTGATCCCTTATGTCTCTCTGTTGTGCCCCCATGCCTCTCTGTTGTGTCCCCATGTCTCTCCATTACAAAAAAAATGTTCTAAAAGAAAAAAGTTTCTCCTTACCTTGCCACGATCCAGCAGCGCCTGGCTTACCCATCATCCGAGGCACGGTCGCCGGCATGAAGGGGGGAGGCACAGGGTCGGTAGCAACACACTGTAGGCCAGAACTGAGTTCTCTTCTGCCTGTGTCCCCTCTTCTATTAAGGACTGAGAGTGGGGTGTATTGTGTGATGGAGGATTTTCTTTACTTACTGTTACATTGTCCATGGGATTGGAACCGACTTCAAATAAGATAGGAGATCGTAGATCTGGATTAACAAACTCACTTTTACTGTGCAATTCTTCTACACACGGCTGCAGCATACAGATTAACAAGAGGTCTTTTGTTTGTGAAGTACTCTTGGTTATGTGCCTTTCCAGTGTTCGTCCCCATCCTGTCCTGAGACCCACGATCTTCCACTTCTTCTGTGACCCAGCTGAGATTCTCCCCATGAGGGATACAGAGGCCTGCTTCTCAGTACCTCTTGTAGGCTTTTAGCCCAGGACTGTGCTGGCATCCAGATCAAGCATTAAACGTGTCCTCTGTTCAGAAAACTTGCGCTGATAAAACACTTTCTCCACCGCTGTATCTGCTTGCTGGAACCTGTCTTCCTGTTTGTACAGCCTTCCTTCTGCACTCCACTCTCTTGTATAGGACCTGCACCGGTCCTGTTCTATAAGGGTTGTGGACCCAAAACTAGGGTGGCCAGCTAACTAACTGCCTGAAAATAACATAAACACATTTAACCCACTTGTTGCCATGGTGTCTTCATCAGCCCGCCACTCTTTTTCACAAGAACAATATATTGACCCTAGGGATAAATCACACAACTTATAACTACACAGCACACACATTCAACATATTATTTTAACTCTGTCAACCCACTTTTTGCCATGGTGTCTTCATCAGCCCGCCACCCTCCTTCGGGCGCATGATAGTGACGTCATATGCCAATGACATGCGTGCTGATGTCAGCTGCTGGCCTGTGATTGGCTGGCCGCTGTTAACTATTGCCATGCGGGAAGCTTCGATAGATTTCAAGCGAACTGAAACGGCAGTTACCCTGCTGGTGCCCGGGGAGAAAATGAATGGGGGCCCGACTGGGCCCCTCTGCCTGCCAGGCCCCATACGCCAGTAAGGGCAGTAATGCCCTGTTGGCGGCCCTGGAAATATTATGATGGTCACACAATGGTTAAGAATAATTTGTCATGCTACGTGGTGGGAACCAGGATATATACAGGTGCATCTAACTAAATTAGAATATCATCAAAAAGTTAATTTATTTCAGTTCTTCAATACAAAAAGTGAAACTCATATATTATATAGAGTCATTACAAACAGAGTGATCTATTTCAAGTGTTTATTTCTGTTAATAATTGTGGAGACTACTGAAACAGACTAAGGACCTTTTTAAATGCTTAAGAAGGCTTTGCAGGTGTTTGTTAATCATTTTAAATTACTGAGATAATGACTTTTGTGTTTTCATTGGCTGTAAGCCATAATCATCAACATTAACAGACATAAACACTTGAAATAGATCACTGTTTGTAATGACTCTATATAAGTTTCACTTTTTGTATTGAAGAACTGAAATAAATTAACTTTTTGATGATATTCTAATTTATTGAGAAGCACCTGTATATGTTAATCTTTTCACTTATTCATTTATCAAATTTTTCCTGTTTTTTTAACCCTTTCTTTATTTTTTCTGTGTTTTCATTTTTTTCTTTCTCCTCCTTCTTCCCCCCTTTCTTTCTTTGGCTCCATTGTCCTTTTCTTTCCCCATGTCTCTATGTACTCAGCTTTATATTCCATGTGACCATACACCTATCATTTTATTTCTTTTGTCTCACCACATCTCTTAATATGTTTGTTTTTTCCTTCGTTTTCTTTTGTCTTCAATTATACTCTTTTTTTTTTTTCTTTTTCTCGTTTTTTTCTTTTCTCTTTTACTTATATATGACTCCCCCTTTTTATGTCTTGTTTCATCATGGTATTACATTTGATTTGTTTTCATTATTCTCTCCTTTTTTTGTTTTTCTTTATTTTTTTATTTTTCAATATATCATGTGTGGTACACAGAGATCACTGTGAGTCTGCAGAACGGTGACATTACTAAGAAGAGGGGAAGAACAGCGCTGGACACGGGAGAGAGCAGCGCTAGGTAGGGCCGTATTTGGAGTATCTGCTGCCCTAGGCACTGTCAGTTGTCGCCCCCCCCGTCACGTCCCCCCCCACGTCGTGCCCCCCTCGCATCCAATATCTTCCCCCCCCGTCTCGGCCGTTTCCCCAAGTTTCATGTAGCTTCTCCCTCCCCATTCTATGTAGCACATATAAAAGATTGGGGTGGGGGGGGAGCGGCCCACACAGACCACAGGACTGCAGCATTGCATATGGGGGTGGGGAGGGATGGGAGAGGCCCACACAGACCACAGGGCTGCAGCATTGCATATGGGGGTGGGGGGATGGGAGCGGCCCACACAGACCACAGGGCTGCAGCATTGCATATGGGGGTGGGGGGGATGGGAGCGGCCCACACAGACCACAGGGCTGCAGCATTGTATATGGAGGTTGGCGGGGGATGGGAGCGACCCACACAGACCACAGGGCTGCAGCATTATATATGGAGGTGGGGGGGAAGGGAGCGGCCCACACAGACCACAGGGCTGCAGCATTGTATATGGGGGTGTGCGGGGGGTGGGAGCGGCCCACACAGACCACAGGGCTGCAGCACTGTATATGGGGGTGGGGGGGATGGGAGCGGCCCACACAGAACTGGGCTGCAGCAGGCACTGCAGCATTGCATATGGCCCATATGCAATGCTGCAGCGCCTGATGCAGCCCATGTCTGGGATTCAGACCCCACTGTGTCCCTCCCTGCTGCAGCCTGCCATCATGTCTGACCAGTGACAACAGTCACAGACTAGTCAGATTCCTCAGAGTCTGAGACTAGTCAGAGACTCAGGCAGTCTGGGCTCTGTCAGGCTGGCACTGCTGCTCGCTGGCTGTACTGTCTGTGCACAGCACAGAACACAGTACCGGCGGCAGCTGCTGACTGCGCCTAAACTATGATCCCACCGCCCGCCTCGCCGCCTGCCATCATCAATTATGCTGCAGAGCAGACTGTCTGCAGAAGCAGCAGCTCATCAGCCAGCATCATGCACCGGCACCACGGCCCGGGTGGCAGTGCCGGCGCAATGGCTCATCACAACAGGACACAATTACCGGTGCTGCCTGCTGAGATGAGCCGCCGCCAGCGATGTGCTGCCCGGGCCTCCGCGGGAACTTCAAGTGCACGGGCTCCTCCTCTTCTTTCCAGATAGCAGCAGAGCAGACTAGAGAGGTGAGGTGGGTGGGCGTGACCGGAGGGCGAGAGGGCGCGATTTTTTTTAGGCTGTGTGCCCACTATGCATTTTTTAAGCAATTCCACTGCAGAAACGCTTAAACGTTTGGTAGAAGGTCTGCCATGTTCCCCAATGATAATCCGCATGTGCTGTGCACATGCTGCAGAAATTTCCGCTGCGGATTATCATTGTGGAAAAATCCACAGCACTACCAATTATTTTGCGGAAGCTCGGCGTTTTCGCCGCCATTGACTTGCATTGGAACGCATGTAATCCGCATCACTGCCTCTGTACATGCAGAATCCATGCGTTTCAATGTGCGGATGGTACCCGGGTTTGGAGAAGAGGAGACTCTCCTCCAGACCCGGGTACCATAGTACCTGTAAGAAAAAAGAATAAAATAAAAAATAAATATCATAATTACCTTCTGATGGCCCCCGGTGTCTTTATCCGATGCGTCCTGGCTTGCTGGCAGCTCACGAAGGTCTGAAAAGGATCTGCAGCGACGTCATTTAGTCATGTGACGGGTCACGCGACCACTGACGTTGGCAGGCCATCAGAAGGTAATTATATATTTATTTTTTATTTTTTACCATTCTTTTACGGTCACACTATATAAATCCATGCCGGTTGCATAGATTTATATAGTGTGACCAGGTTGTCAAGCACTTTCCAACTGATGCTAAAATCGCTTGACAACCCACATGCGGAATTGCAAGTGAAGAACGCTTCACATCTGCATTTCCATGGCATGAAAAACGCATGTAAAATCCGCATGCGTTTTGTTCTGCCAGGGAGATGCAGAAACGCTCAAAAAAATTCCGAAGCATTTCTGCATCGTGGGCACATAGACTTACATTAATTGTATGACTCAATATTGAGCACACATAGCCATCTATACACGGCGGGAGGCCGCACGGCGACACCTATACACGGCGAGAGGCCGCACGGCGGCATCTATACACAGCGGGAGGCCACACGGCGCCATCTACACACAGCAGGAGGCCACATGTAGCGATTTATACACAGCAGGAAGCCGCACGGCGCCATCTACACACAGCAGGGGGCCACATGTAGCCATCTATACACAGCAGGAGGCCGCACAGCGCCATCTATACACAGCAGGAGGCCTCACAGCGCCATCTATACACAGCAGGAGGCCACATGTAGCCATTTATACACAGCAGGAAGCCGCACGGCGCCATCTACACAGAGCAGGGGGCCACATGTAGCCATCTATACACAGCAGGAGGCCGCACAGCGCCATCTATACACAGCAGGAGGCCTCACAGCGCCATCTATACACAGCAGGAGGCCGCACAGCGCCATCTATACACAGCAGGAGGCCGCATGGCGCCCCCTCAGAGACAGCGGGAGGTTGCACGCAGTCACGTACACACAAACATATACAGACATATACATACACGCATACACACATTTGAAACACAAAAATACATAAAACAAACATCACACAATGATATCTGCCTGCACACACACACACACACACTCAATCACACATACACACACACTCAATCACACATACACACACTCACTCTCACACATACACACTCTCTCATACACTCACTCTCTCATACACACACACACTCTCACACACACAGACTCACCATCCCCCGGCTGGGCTCCAGTCCTCTCCGGAGCAGCACGGCAGGCAGGGCACGCACTGCGTGACGTCACAGCTAGGAGACACGGCCGCGCACAGGGCCGTGTCTCCTAGCAGTGACGCAGCCGGGCCAGCACACAGGGAAGTTAACTGCTGCAGTGCTGGCCTGGCCTGAGAAGAAGCAGCGGCCGTGCGCCGCTGCTGGGGGAGCGGTCCGGGGGCCCCCCTCCACTGTCTGCCAGTATGTGCCGCAGCGCCGCACATATAATGAGGGCAATCCGGCCATAGACACCTCGGATTGCCCTCATTACAATCCGCCTATGGGCGCAATGACCGGGGGGGGCGGAGCCACCCGGCCGGCTCGGGGCACGAACCAAAAAAAAAAAACTACAAGAAAAAAAACACACGCTCAGGCGCCTCCCTCCCCGAATTCCGGCACCCTAGGCACGTGGATACAAGTGCCTAAGGGCAAATACGGCCCTGTCTGTAGATAGTAATCAAGACCCTAATCTTTGGAAGGGGATGGCCCAACATATTTCTGAAGGTGCCCAAATGGTTATTGGTCAACAATTTACCAGTGATGTTCCTCAAAATGCAAGGAGAGGAAGGTTGCAAAAAAGTGCAGCGTGTATTACAAAAGAGGAATACGAAGGGACATCAATTGGCAGTCCCACACATGCGCCTAAAAAACTAGCCTGTGCATAAGAGACTGTTTCAAAATGCACTCAGCCATGGATTGCTAAATGTATTTCTGATTTACTTAATTTAATGGGCCACTTTATTATACCCTGATGTAGCCTTAACAACTTACATAAGCCACAACATTATAAATTCAAATATCTGTAAAACCCTTTAAAAATATTTCTCAATACAACCCTAGATCAATTCTAAAGTGGGGTCACTTTTGGGGGATTTTTCCTGTTTTGGCATGTCAGGGGCTCTACATATGTGACATGATGTTTGCTATTTTTTCCAGCCAAATTTGTGCTCCAATTTTCATTTCCTTCTCAGCCCACTCCCCACGACATAAGGTGTATCAGCATACTTGGGAGATTTTAGAGAAACAAATTATGCAGTCTTCTTTCTCATGTTATCCTTGTAAAATAGGAAAATTTGGGACTAAGCCAACATTTTTGGGAAGTAAGCATAATTTTTCATTTTCACGGTCCACTGTTATAAAATTTTATGAGGCACATGTGAATTCAAGATGCTCACTACACCTCTAGATGCATTCTTTGAGTGGTGTAATTTCCAAAATAGTGGAAATTGAGGGGGGATTCTGCTGTTTTGGCACCCTGGGGGCTCTGTAGATGTGACATGACATCCACAATCTATTCTAACCAAATTTGTGATCCAAAATTAAAATAGTACTCCTTCCCTTTCAAGCCCTGCTGTGGGCCAAAACCGTAGTTTCCCATCACATATGGGGTATCGGCATACTCAGGAGAAATTTTACAACAAATTGTGGGGTCCATTTTTTCCTGCTACCCTTGTAAAAATGAAAAAATTGGGATAAAAGCAACATTTTTGTTGGAAAAATGAAAATTTTCATTTTCACTGTCTGTTATAAAATTCCATGAAATACCAATAAGTTTAAGATACTTTCCACACATCTAAATAAATTCCTTGACTTTGGGTTTAGTTTCTAAATGGTGTGACTTGTGGGAGATTTCTGCTGTTTTGGTATAACAGGGGCTCTGCAAATGCAACATGGAGTCTCTTCCAGTCAAATTTGCACTCTAAATATCATAAAGCACTCCTTCCCTTCAGAGCCCTGCCGTGTGCCTAAACAGTAATTTCACAGTGGTTAGTGAGTATCATGTATGGTGGAACTGAAAACCTGTCATTGGAGATTTGGTCTGAATCAGGGGTGAACATATAATTGGTGTAACCCATGCAACCACACAGGAACCCAAAAGGTAAAAAAGGTAAGCGGGCCCACTTCTACCTCCAAAAAAGGTTAAATTGTGCCTTATGATGAACTATTGGGCTTGAAAGGGCCCATATATTGTTCTTGCACACGGGTCCTCTCCTGTCTCTGTCCACCAATGGTCTGATTAAGAGCATAGTATTCTCAAAGAGATGATCTTTTGAAGAGGTTTTTTGTATCTTTTCTGTGAAACTGTTACATTGTCTCAAATCTCCATTAGTGGAGATAGAAACCATATTCCGATTCCATATTGAGTGACTGTGCAATTTAGAGGGGTCTTTTCTGAAAGGTAATAAACAGATACTGCAAAGTAAAGAATATGTCAGCTGGATATAAGATCTGTATTTGCTTTGAGGCAGCATGGCTGGTGCTGAGAGCTGTGGAAAGGGTGAAGAAAATCTTGATGAAGCAAAAGTAACACTACGACAGTTGTAGCAGTAGGGTGGGAAATATTGGGTTGCATAATATTGCAGGTAGTACGTGACTTAAGATCTGACATAGTATAGTCAAGACTGACGGTTCAGCAGACAGCTGTAGATGGTGATAGCACTTTGGCAAGACTTTGGGCTAGGTAATGATAAATGGAGATACATTAGCTTAATTTTATTCAGCAGTCTGAATATGATGGCAGCGTCTGACTATTAGGTTCGATCCAATGTACCAGTTGAAGTTTTTCATTCATACATGAAATTTGTAGACAAGGACCACATTTTAGTGGAAATTGCAAAGGTTAAACAGTCATATATAAAATTCACTACCTTTGCACAAAAATCAGCTAAATTTGTCTCTATGTTCCAAAAAAGAAAGGTGAGATAAGGAGCATGATCACCCTGCAAATGTACGTTTACTCGAACATATCAAAGGCAAAAGGTTAAAAAAGGCATATATTAGTGACATAAAGGTAGGCCTGCTCTGTTCTGCTCATAGGTGGCATAAAATTAAAATTCAAACAGACAATTTTAAAGAAGCTCTCCCATATAAAAAAAAAAAAATATATATATATATATTATTAAATGTGTGTATATATTCATGTAAAGTAGTGTGAGTTTATTAATATACTCACCTACTGTAGAACTCTCCTGTGTCCAGCGCTGTTCTCCTTCGTTTCTAAGTGAAGTCACCGTAATTGCAACTAGCCGGTTCTTTCTATGCTCTTTGCGTGAGCTGGAAGTATCTTTTATAACAAAAGCCTATGGAGCCTTGTTCTGACATTCCATGGACTTACATTGTAAAAGCCACTTCCAGGTCACACAGAGCTTAGTAGAAATAATCAGGGCTGTCCAGGAATTTCAGGGCCCCATACTGTCAGAATTTTTGGGCCCCTTAACACTCCGCCCGGGCTCCGCCTCTACCCTTTTAACCTTCCACAGTCCCACCATCCACTCTTGGATAAACTCCACTGCACCACGTCCTCACCAATCACACATTAACAGTTCCCATCGAACACCATATCACATACATAGCCAGCAGCTTTTGTTTTGACCAAAAGATTTTTTAAGCCTGCCAACCACTAGAGATGAGCGTTGTTCTACTCGAACTGTTCGCCAATCTCAAATTCGAGCTGTTTTGGGCGGTGTTCGAGCCGTTCGGCGAACACGAACAATTTGAGAAAAATTCGGCTGTTCGAGGTTATGTTCGATAACTGTTCGTGCACCAAAATCATAACTGGATTTTTTCTCAGTAATGATGAAAATTAATGTTAATACGCAGTTTGAGTGTACAGCGGGGTGGGGGGAGGGGCAGGGGATGGATCTCTGCAGGAACAATGAAGATCTCCATTTTTTTTTCTCTTTCCCGCATTTGCAGTGGGGAGGTGCAATCTGTCAGCCTATCAGCAGCGCACACACGGAGCGAAGTGCTTTTATTCACACAAGCAAGGGCATGTGTCATTGGCAGTGTATGTCACATGTCCTTGCCCTATAAGACCAAGCCATTTTCCCCGTCGCCACCATTTTCTCACTGCTGCAGCTGCGTGTTAGACGGCACCGCTGTTGCTGTGTGCGCTATACCTTGTTAATTTCAAGCCAATTTTCGCACAAATATACTGATAGCTTGGGAGTAGGGAATTGTTGTGATTGCAGTCCTTTTAAGGACTAGGTTACAGCATTTCCTACGACTTTTATCAGGGAGGTCTGTGCTCTTAAATAGATAGGTTGTGGGAGTAAAGACTAATTGTAATTGGAGTCCTTTTCAGGACTAGGTTACATGAGTTCCTATCAGTTTTTGCCAGGCAGGTCTGTGCCAGTGCTGTGCAAGTTTTTTTCACAGCATTTGGCTGAATCTAGCAAAGCTAATCCTTTTTGGCCTATTGCAGAGTGTGTTAGTCAGTGGAGTAGCCTATCTGTGTTGCAAGATATAACACCTGTGTATAGAATACCAATTTTTTTACTGCACCTAGTGAAGTAAAATCTTTTGGGCATAGCATCATTCTATTAGTCCATCTATACTGACCTCCATCAGGTTGCAAACTGAATATAATTTTTTTCTGCATCTAGCTCTGAAAAAATATTTGGGCTTCTAGCAGTGTGTGGGACTTGGTCTATTAGTCCATCTATACTGACCTCCATCAGGTTGCAAATTAAAAATAATTTTTTTCTTCATTTAGCTCTGAAAAAATATTTGGGCTTCTAGCAGTGTGTGGGACTTGTTCTATTAGTCCTTCTACACTGACCTCCAGCAGGTTGCAAATTGAATATAATTTTTTTCTGCATCTAGCTCTGAAAAAATAGTTGGGCTTCTAGCGGTGTGTGGGACTTGGTCTATTAGTCCATCTATACTGACCTCCATCAGGTTGCAAATTAAAAATAATTTTTTTCTGCATCTAGCTCTGAAAAAATATTTGGGCTTCTAGCAGTGTGTGGGACTTGGTCTATTAGTCCATCTATACTGACCTCCATCAGGTTGCAAATTAAAAATAATTTTTTTCTTCATTTAGCTCTGAAAAAATATTTGGGCTTCTAGCAGTGTGTGGGACTTGTTCTATTAGTCCTTCTATACTGACCTCCAGCAGGTTGCAAATTGAATATAATTTTTTTCTGCATCTAGCTCTGAAAAAATAGTTGGGCTTCTAGCGGTGTGTGGGACTTGGTCTATTAGTCCATCTATACTGACCTCCATCAGGTTGCAAATTAAAAATAATTTTTTTCTGCATCTAGCTCTGAAAAAATATTTGGGCTTCTAGCAGTGTGTGGGACTTGGTCTATTAGTCCATCTATACTGACCTCCATCAGGTTGCAAATTAAAAATAATTTTTTTCTGCAACTAGCTCTGAAAAAATATTTGGGCTTCTAGCGGTGTGTGGGACTTGGTCTATTAGTCCATCTATACTGACCTCCATCAGATTGCAAATTAAAAATAATTTTTTTCTGCATCTAGCTCTGAAAAAATATTTGGGCTTCTAGCAGTGTGTGGGACTTGGTCTATTAGTCCATCTATACTGACCTCCATCAGGTTGCAAATTAAAAATAATTTTTTTCTGCATCTAGCTCTGAAAAAATATTTGGGCTTCTAGCGGTGTGTGGGACTTGGTCTATTAGTCCATCTATACTGACCTCCATCAGGTTGCAAATTAAAAATAATTTTTTTCTGCATCTAGCTCTGAAAAAATATTTGGGCTTCTAGCAGTGTGTGGGACTTGGTCTATTAGTCCATCTATACTGACCTCCATCAGGTTGCAAATTAAAAATAATTTTTTTCTTCATTTAGCTCTGAAAAAATATTTGGGCTTCTAGCAGTGTGTGGGACTTGTTCTATTAGTCCTTCTATACTGACCTCCAGCAGGTTGCAAATTGAATATAATTTTTTTCTGCATCTAGCTCTGAAAAAATAGTTGGGCTTCTAGCGGTGTGTGGGACTTGGTCTATTAGTCCATCTATACTGACCTCCATCAGGTTGCAAATTAAAAATAATTTTTTTCTGCATCTAGCTCTGAAAAAATATTTGGGCTTCTAGCAGTGTGTGGGACTTGGTCTATTAGTCCATCTATACTGACCTCCATCAGGTTGCAAATTAAAAATAATTTTTTTCTGCAACTAGCTCTGAAAAAATATTTGGGCTTCTAGCGGTGTGTGGGACTTGGTCTATTAGTCCATCTATACTGACCTCCATCAGGTTGCAAATTAAAAATAATTTTTTTCTGCATCTAGCTCTGAAAAAATATTTGGGCTTCTAACAGTGTGTGGGACTTGGTCTATTAGTCCATCTATACTGACCTCCATCAGGTTGCAAATTAAAAATAATTTTTTTCTGCATCTAGCTCTGAAAAAATATTTGGGCTTCTAGCGGTGTGTGGGACTTGGTCTATTAGTCCATCTATACTGACCTCCATCAGGTTGCAAATTAAAAATAATTTTTTTCTGCATCTAGCTCTGAAAAAATATTTGGGCTTCTAGCAGTGTGTGGGACTTGGTCTATTAGTCCATCTATACTGACCTCCATCAGGTTGCAAATTAAAAATAATTTTTTTCTTCATTTAGCTCTGAAAAAATATTTGGGCTTCTAGCAGTGTGTGGGACTTGTTCTATTAGTCCTTCTATACTGACCTCCAGCAGGTTGCAAATTGAATATAATTTTTTTCTGCATCTAGCTCTGAAAAAATAGTTGGGCTTCTAGCGGTGTGTGGGACTTGGTCTATTAGTCCATCTATACTGACCTCCATCAGGTTGCAAATTAAAAATATTTTTTTTCTGCATCTAGCTCTGAAAAAATATTTGGGCTTCTAGCAGTGTGTGGGACTTGGTCTATTAGTCCATCTATACTGACCTCCATCAGGTTGCAAATTAAAAATAATTTTTATCTGCATCTACAGTACCTCTGAAAAAATATTTGGGCTTCTAGCAGTGTGTGGGACTATTTGTATTAGTCCATCTATACTGACCTCCATCAGGTTGCAAATTCAAAATAATTTTTTTCTGCATCTAACCCAGCCAATAGTTTTGGCCTAATACCACAGTTTGGCCACTCAGCTCTGCTCGGTTACCATCCATTGTTTTTTTGTGCAAACAACTCCAGAGTTGTGAATTAGTTAACCACCAAAATGAGTGGAAAAAGGCCTGCTGCTGGTGGAAAGGGGAATAGGCGTGTTGGGAAGGGGAAAAAAGGTTGTGTCCGTGGGGTAGGTGTTAAAGCAACAGTAACATCTGCAGAAGAAAGACCATCTTCCAGCCAAACTAAAATGTCTACTTCTTTTAGCGGACAATGTGATAAGATCCCTTTCTTACGGCCACGCCAATCGCTACAAATTCCAGATGAGGCACAAAAACAGCAGGTGCTTCAACGGATATCAAGTGCTCCTTTAAGTGGGCTCTCCTCCACATCAACTTCAACATCACAAATACTCCAGTCCTCAAAGGTGTCACCCAAATCGCACTTGCTTCCTCACAGCTCCCAAATCTCCAGCTGCCCGTCTGAGTATGAGGTAGAACAGATGGTTGAGTCTGCAGAGCTGTTTACTCATACTATAGCCTGGGAATCAGAGGTCGACTCCAGCGCTTCTGTGAATCCAGACGAGGAAATGATCTGCACTGATGCCCAGAATCTTTATGAGTCGGATCCAGGACCAGACGCAGAAGGTTCTGACCATAATGTAGACCCTCATTCCCAAACTGTAACTCCTGTTGGTGGAGACAATGAGGAAGACGATGATAAGACTCAAATACCTGATTGGAGCGACAACTTTAGTTTTTTGTCAGGGCAGGAACAGGTTGGCTCTGAGGACGACGGGTGTGATAACGCACAGGGTGATGATGATGAGGTCGGAGATCCCACTTACTGTCAACCCACAGTCAGCCAAGAGATGAGGTCAGCAGAGGAGGTGGAGGAAGATGCTAGTGACGACGAGGTCAGGTTGCGCCTTCCTGGACAGAGACGTAGTACTGGAAGCACGTCAACCACTGCATCCTCAAACACAACTCTGCCTCTCACCACAAGTCGTGGTGGCTCTTCAGGTCGCATGGGTGCTAAGCCTTGCATAGCCTGGGCATTTTTTCAGATCGATAAAGATGACCCAACTCGTGTTATCTGTAACATTTGTCAGCAAAAGCTAAGTAGAGGCCAAAAAATACATAGTTTGAGTACTTCATGCATGAACCGGCACATGGACATGAAGCATAAGTTGCAGTGGGAAGCTCAGTGTGCTACAATGCGGCCTAGCCGGCCGGGCCAATCACCGTCTGCCATATCTTGTGCATCCGCGGCCTCTTCATCCTCTGTGACTGGGGGGACAGCAGTCACACCTGTTTTGGGGCGCAGACCTGCCACCTCTTTACCCGCAACAGCCAGCGTGATTGGCAGGTCATCATTTTCTTTGGAGGTGGTAACACCAGCTGGTGTTGAGCGCTGTCCGACATCGATAGCACCACCTTTGGATCAAGGCAACCTAACATGTCCGCCTGCATCTTCCTCACAGACCGGCAGTTTGCCGGGGACACCCTTATCAACCCCGTCTAAGCACAATAGCCAGCCCTCGGTCCCTCAGATGTGGACAAGTAAAAGACCATTTCCTCCTAGCCATGAGAAAGCTAAGAGGTTGAATTTCACCATCTGCAAGCTCTTGGCTACAGAAATGCTGCCTTTCCGCCTGGTGGACACAGAGGATTTTCGAGACCTTATGTCCGTCGCAGTGCCCCAGTACCAGATGCCCAGTCGGCACTACTTCTCAAAGAAAGGTGTGCCTGCGCTCCACCAGCATGTCGCACACAACATCACCGCTTCTTTGAGAAACTCTGTGTGTGACAGGGTGCATTTCACCACAGACACTTGGACGAGTAGGCATGGACAGGGGCGTTACATGTCGCTGACTGGGCACTGGGTAACTATGGTGACAGCAGGACAAGGGGCTGCTGTCCAAGTCTTGCTGTCCCCACGAGTTGTGCGTCAATCCTCTTTATGTCAAAGTTCCTCCACTGCTTCTGCCTCCTCAACCTCCTCTCGGTCTTCCACCTGCACCCAAAGCCTGTCTGGTCATGCCACAAGCTTTCTAACTGCGCAGAAGGGATCCTGCACACCTCCTTACTATGCTGGCAGTAGGGCTCAACGTCATCAGGCGGTTTTTACATTGAAATGTCTGGGAAATGTGAGTCACACAGCTGAGGAGTTGTGGTCAGCTCTGGAGAACCAATTTCATGAATGGTTGTCTCCACTGGACCTGAAACCAGGGAAGGCCGTGTGCGACAATGCTGCAAACCTGGGTGCGGCCCTTCGCCGGGGCAATGTCACACACGTGCCTTGTATGGCTCACGTGTTGAACCTGGTTGTCCAGCAATTTTTAGCCCACTATCCCAGACTAGATGGCCTTCTGCAGAGGGCACGGTCGCTGTGTGCTCACTTCCGCCGTTCGCATCCCGCAGCTCAGCGACTTACATCTCTACAGAAGTCGTTGGGCCTGCCACTTCACCGGCTAAAATGCGATTTGCCTACCCGGTGGAATTCAACTCTGCACATGTTGCAGCGACTGTGGCAGCACCGACAAGCCCTGGTGCAATACGTTCTGACGTATAGCCTGGGCCAACGAGATTCAGAGGTGGGGCAAATCACGCTGGAGGAGTGGTCTCAGATCAGGGACCTATGCACCCTTCTGCACAGTTTTGAAATGGCGACGAAGATGTTTAGTGCTGACGATGCCATTATCAGCATGACTATTCCGGTGATTTACATGCTGGAGCACATGTTAAACAGAATTCGGAGTCAGGTGGTGGCACAAGAGGAGGTGGAGGAAGTAGAGGAGGAGGAGTTGTATGCGGAAGGGCTAACATCTGCAAGGTCCAGACGGTCAGCAGCACCAAGGCGGCAGGCATGTGAGGGTGGGGGAGATGGTTTTACCAGGGCGCATGGTAGCAGCCAAACTAGTGAGGAAGGTGCAGGAGCCCAGGAAGAAGTGGAGGACGAACTGATGGAAGACTCATCAGATGAGGGACACCTTGATCACATTTCTGTTGTGCGAGGTTGGGGGGAGAGGACAGAGGAAGGAAGCATGATTGTTACCTCGCCACCAACACAACAGGGACTTGGTGCTCCTGGATGCGCAACACACATGAGTGCCTTCTTGCTGCACTACCTGCAACATGACCCTCGAATTGTGAGAATTAGAAATTATCCTGACTACTGGGTTGCCACACTGTTAGATCCCCGGTACAAAAGTAAATTTGCAGAAATTATTCCTGCCATAGAAAGGGATGCACGCATGCAGGAGTATCAGCAGAGACTGTTGCAGAATCTTACATGTGCTTTTCCACAAAATACCAGTGGTGCACGTAGTGAATCTCACAGTTCCAACTTGCCAACCGTGGGACCGTCAAGTGTTCAGCACTCAAACCGTAACAGAACCACAGTATCTGCTGGTAACATCAATTTTGCGGAATCATTTCACCACTTTTTTAGCCCATCCTTTGCAAGGCCACAGGAGACAAGAAGTCTGACACATAGTCAACGCCTAGAGACGATGGTACAGGAGTATCTCCAAGTAAACATTGAAGCCACGACTGTGTCACTGGACCCTTGCTCTTTTTGGGCTTCCAATCTGGATAAATGGCCGGAGCTAGCCACTTACGCCTTGGAGATCTTGTCATGCCCCGCAGCCAGCGTTCTGTCTGAACGTGTGTTCAGCGCTGCTGGTGGTGTGCTGACAGATAAGCGCACGCGGCTCTCCACTGATAATGTAGACAGACTCACGTTCATAAAGATGAACAAATCATGGATCCGAAACGACTTTTCTACCCCTGTGTCATCCTGGGGAGAGTAAAAGCTTGATGATTGGTTAAAATCACCCTACCAACCGTTTTAAGCTTTCAAATTACTAATCATGTTTATCTGTATCTTGACTGGAAAATAATTTGGGCTTTGTAGCAGTGTGCAGCACTGATCCTATTAGGCCATCTATACTAAAGCTTCACCAGATTTAAAATTAAAAATAATTTTTAGCTGCATCTAGCCCGGAAAATAATTTTGGGGCTCCGAGATGCGCAAGGCACATAAGTGCCTTCTTGCTGCACTACCTGCAGCATGACCCTCATATTGTCAGAATTCGAAGTAATCATGACTACTGGGTTGCCACACTCTTAGATCCCCCAAACTTTTCGATCAACCTTTTCATTTTAATAAAGACCAAAAAAATGGTCATTTTTGAAATTATAAGCATTAGCAGGTTGTTAGAAACTGAAATCAAACAGTTTTCAACTCAAAACTTTATTCTAGGTGATGTTACATTTTCACATAGGACCCCTTTTTCGAAAGGAGCTTCTGAACTCTCTCGTCCATTGAATTTGTCAGGTTTTGGATGGTTTCTGCTTCAATTGTTTTGCATGAGGACAGAATACCCTCCCAGAGCTGTTGCTTAGATGTGAACTGCCTCCCGCCATCATACACACTCCTTTTAATGATGCTCCAAAGGTTCTGAATGGGGTAGAGGTCAGGGGAGCATGGGGGTCACACCATAAGTTTGTCCCCTTTTATGCCCATATCAGCCAGAGATGCAGATGTTTTATGTGCAGCATGAGATGGTGCATTATCATGCAGAAAAATGATCTTGCTGTGAAATACACGGTTCTTCTTCTTGAACCATGGCAGGAAGTGCTGTTTGAGAAAATCCACATACATTATGGAGTTCATCTTTAGCGCCTTCAGGGATCCTAAAGGGGCCGACAATCTCTCTCCCCATGATTCCAGCCCAAAACATTACTCCACCTCCTCCTTGTTGGCGCTGTAGCCGTGTTTGCGTGGGGTGTCCATCAACCAGCCATCCTCCACTCCATCCATCTGGACCATCGAGCGCTGCACGGCACTCATCCGTGAACAAAACAGTTTTGAAATCAGTCTTCATGTAATGTTTGGCCCACTGGAGCCGTTTCTGCTTGTGTGAAGTGGATAGAGGAGGTCGACAGGATGGCGCATGCACAGCTGCAAACCTCTGAAGGACCCTGCATCTTGTTGTTCGGGGGACGTTGGAGGCACAAGCAGCTTCAAAAACTTGTCTGCTGCTATGACAAGGCTTTTTTGCCGCTGCTCTTTCAACCTGACGTAATTGCCTGTAGGAAAGAGTCCTCAATTTGCCCTTATCAGCACGCACACGTGTGTACTGTGAATCAGCTACATACTTCTTGATTGCCAAGACACTTCATCCTGATCATCGCACAATGTTGATTGTAGTCATGCCTTGACCTAAACACTCCACAATTTGTTGCTTCTCAGCAGCCGACACATCCTTTTTCTTTCCCATTTTGGCAGAAAATGTAGGCTGCTTAATAATGTGAGAGAGCCTTCTTAAGTAGTCTTGCCTTTCATTGGACACACCTGCCAAACTAATTAGCACAGGTGTCTGCAATTGCTTACAGTGATATAAAGAGCCCTGACACACATCACCATCAATGAGTTTAACTGACAAACAAACAAATTCTTCCCTTATCACTCCTAAACACTTTTTGTATAATAATTTGGAACGCAGTGTACATGTGCTTTTCCACAAAACACCAGTGGTTCACGTAGTGAATCTTACAGTTCTAACTTGCCAACCGTGGTCTGTATGGAGTTGTTCAATAAAGGGCCCAAAATTAAGATAACATAGATGGGAGAGGTCTCTATGAATAGGAATTCCTAAGTATTTGATACCCTGTGAGGGCCAGGCAAAGGGAAAGTTGGACTGGATCGAATCCTATATGGATTTGGGGAGGGAGACATCGAGGGCCTCAGACTTCGCTGCATTGATTTTAAAATTTTACCATGTAACAAAGTGATCTATTTCAGCCATAACAGCATGGATGGATATATGTGATTGAGTGATATATACTAGGACATCATCAGCAAATAGAGAGCACTTGTACTCGGTGCCTCCCACCTCAATCCACCTAATATTGGGGTTATGGCGAATTGATGAGAGCAGGTGCTCCGTCACTAGGATGTATAAGAGAGGGGACAGAGGACATCACTGCCTTGTCCCATTGGTGATTGTGAAAGGTGATGAAAATGTTCTGACGCACCCCCTGGGCCTTGGGACACCCGGAGCCGGACCCTTTTTGGTGGATGCTGGTGGTTGTAGTCTTCGTGGCGGTGACCCAGTTCCGTGGCTCAGGGCGGTCAAACCAGTGGCGGAACTATTTATGTGGTTTTCATGTTTAAATGTCCGACTACGCCACCCGTGGATTGCGGTCAGAGTGAACCGCCGCTACAGGGCAGACCACTGAGGCTGGTGTTGTGGGTGCAGCAGAGCGTAGCATAACTCCCCACGGGAGGAGTATAGCCTCAGGGCAGTGTATGCGGAGGATGGGGGTGATGGTGCAGGGCAGCAGCAGTAACGACACGGAGTCAGTGATGCAGTTCAGGGCCTTTACTCACAGTTCTTATTATCCAGACCACGTCTGCAGGTAACGGCTGCCCACGTCGTACTGTGCTCACCAGGTGAGGGGCTCAGACAACTCCCAGATAACTTTGGAGCACTTCACAGGACCCCCTTTGTGTGTCCTTTGTCTGGCCTTTCTTACCAACACTTCTGTCCGGCTGCCTCGGGCCTCCTCTTGGTAAACTTGGCGCCAGTTTCCCTGACCCTATGTGGTGCCTTCCTAGCGGGTGTAGCGAGGGGCTGCGCCACATAAAATGTCAGAGCCTCCGGTTTCTAGCTGAGGGTCGTTTCCTGCCTCCACTAGTTCGGGGACCGGTCTCCCCCTTTGGCCTGACCCCTCCACGCAGGTGGATTCGGGCGTGCGGTGGCGACTCGCCCGTCCGCACCCCTGGGATCCCTTCATTCCTCGTTCCTGGAGCCTTCTCCGCTCCTCTTCCTTCCTTCTCCCTCTTCCAGGCCTGGGCCTCTGTTACTAGGCCCGCCTCCGGAGCAGAGCTCATGCAGAGCCCCTGCTCCCTGCCACTTCTGCTCAGACTTCTCTGCACTGAACTAAGATGGTGCCCACCTTTTATACTCCCTTCTCAATACACCCAGGAACTGCTTCCTCCCTGCTCCTGCACTACAGGGTTCCCCTTCCTCAGTGTTCCCTCCCCCCACTCCAGCCAGGGACAGGGACTGTCGTGCCCATCTCAGGGGCATATTAGTCGCCCTGCCCCACGGCAATGTGGTGTAATGCATGCAGGTGTCGGGTCCTGATCCACACTCCATCCTTACCTGAGAGTGAGATATCACACCTCTGGGTGAGGTGCAATACGTCTGTAGCAACCGAGCCCTCAGGGTGCTACAGTTCCATTCATCTTCAGCCTAGGTGACGTATTGCGATACAGGGCCGTGATTTTGGCTATAAAAGGGTCCCCTAGACCCCTACCCCAAGCTTTTTAAGAGAATCATATATGGCGTGCCAGGAGACTCTATGGAATGCTTTCTCAGCATCCAGCGAGAGTATCTAATTACAAATTTTTAACTGCATCTAGCCCAGGAAATACTTTGTGCCTAGTAGCAGTGTCTGCTAGTGAGCGGATTATCCCGGCTGTTAAGCAAGCTGCACCACCTGTAGTTTAGACACTTAATTTTTTCAAAGGAAATGCTTCGGGACCATGGGATACTTAGTGAAGAGCATCAGGAGGCACCCCAAGGCATAGGGGCTGGGACTGGCAGTAGGATGCCTTGCGGTGGACAGCCGAGCTCGATCCTTATAAAAGCTTTTTAGCTGCAGCAGCTTTAGTGGACGCTACTGGAGCTGGAATTACCGCGGCTGCTGGCATGAGACTTGCCCTCCAATAGATCCTTGTAAATGGATTTAAAGTGTATTCATTCAAATTAGAGAGACAATTTAAATTAAAAAGCTTAGAGCTGCCTCCACCACAGGGGGGCTCGCTCGACCCACCAGCGGACAGGCACCAGTATTGGGAGAGGGGGGCTGGCCGTCAGGGTTCACCGCGGCTCTGGCACAAACCCGGCGACACGGAGGTGGCACGGGCAGGAGCGGACTGGCCGTGTCGGCTTCTCACTTTTTGGATTTTAGAAGGGCATGACATGCCTATATCTGTGTCTCCCCCTCCTTTTACTCCTCCACCTCTTTTATTTTCGCATGACTATATGTACTTGTTACTTTTCCATGTGTTAGTTATGTCTTCTGAGCAGTTTGTCAGCTTTTGGACACCTTTGAAGGTGTTTTCTATGTGTTTCTATGTGTTTTTGTTTGCCTGCCATTGGTTTTAACGGTGTTCGAAGGTGTTCGACGAACAGTTCGACGAACAGTTCGGCGAACACACGGGTGTTCGACGAACCGAACCGAACTCGAACACTACGGGGGTGGCTCAACACTACCAACCACGACAAGGTAGACTCTTTTGGCAGGGCCCTACACTTCTCTAACCTATTTAACATATCTCTTTTTAGCTATATTTTAATTTATTTTTCTTTAAGGAAATGTGTCACATACATTTTTTAAACTAATTGAAACCAGATTGTGATCATTTTTTTTATAATCTGTATTTCTGATTGCAGATTATTGTATTCTGTTTCCTGTACATTTATGGAAGCTGCTCTCTTTCATGTTTTGAGATATTGACATTGGGCATATGCATGTATATATATCACAAGACATTAAGTGCCTTTTAATAATCTCACAAACGCATTGGTTAACAATAGAGATGAGCGGTGTTCGACTAGAACTGTTCGCCAATCTCAAATTCGAGCTGTTTTGGGCGGTGTTCGAGTTGTTCGACGAACCCGAACGATTTGCAAAAAATTCGGCTGTTCGAGGTTATGTTCGATAACTGTTCGTGCACCAAAAGCGTGTCCTGCATGTCTGGCGCTATTTAGAGCACCAATCATGCAGGGATTGTCTGCCACTCACTGTAATGCCACAGCCATGGTGGTTGTGGCATTACAGTGATTGCCCAAATCGATGGGAACAGTGCTCACAGTGAAACACGAAAAGCCGGCAATTCAGCAGCGGCATACACCTGTACCCGACAATTTAGAACCGAAAGAATAGAGCTTCTCACATAGATTAGATAGATATAAACATGTCAGCCACATATATACGAAGTACAGTGAAAGTGCTGCTTACTGTACTTGTCATTTAGCGTAAAGTATTTATCAAAAAAAATAATAGTGTTTTCATGCACCGTCTCTTTAAAAAAGCCGGCCGGCAATTCAGCAGCGGTACCCGACAATTTAGAATAGAAAGAATAGAGAATCACACATAGATTAGATAGATAGAAACATGTCAGTCACATATATATGAAGTACAGTGACAGTGTTGCTTACTGTACTTGTCATTTAGCGTAAAGGATTTATCAAAAAAAATAATAGTGTTTTCATGCACCGTCTCTTTAAAAAAGCCGGCCGGCAATTCAGCAGCGGTACCCGACAATTTATAACAGACAGAATAGAGCTTCACACATAGATTAGATAGATAGAAACATGTCAGTCACATATATATGAAGTACAGTGATAGTGTTGGTTACTGTACTTGTCATTTAGTATTAAAATAAAGGATTTATTATTAAAAAAATTGGCGTGGGGTTCCCCTTAATTTTAGGCTCTAGCGGAGGTTAAGCAGACGGCTGGGGCAGATGTTTGAAGCCTGGGAAGGGGGTAATACCCACGGAGCTTCCCAGGCTACTAATATCAGCCCCCAGCTGAATACATAGCCTTTACTAGCTATTAAAATGGGGGACCCCAAAAAAAATGACGTGGGGTCCCCCCTAATTTAATAGCTAGCAAAGGCTAGGCAGACAGCTGGGGGCTGATATTAATAGCCCAGGAAGGGAGCCATGAATATTGGCCCCCTCCCAGGCTAGAAACACCAGCCGTCAGCCGCCCCAGAAATGGCGCATTCATAGGATGCGCCAATTCTGGCACTTAGCCTCGCTCTTCCACGCTGCCCTGGTGCGGTGGCAGGGGGTAATAGGGTTTGGGTTGATGTCAGCTTATAATGCCAGCTGACATCAAGCCCAGGTTAGTAATGGAGAGGCGTCTATAAGACACCCCCATTACTAACCCCATAGTCAAAGTTAAAAAAAACACAAACACCCAGAATAAAGTCCTTTAATTGAAATAAAGACACAATCCTTTATTGTTCTAAATTAAACCATACTTACCGTCACGCCCATTCCAGCTGAAGCCAACGATCTCCTGCAATAAAAGAAAAATAATAAAGCAACCTCATCCTTACCTTTCCATGGTTCCCACGACAGCTTCAGCTCTGCTACATCGAGATGACAGGCTGGACCGCAGCAGAACGCTGCCATCCAGCCTCTCATCCCGCAGACACTGAGAAGCGCAGGCTTGCTTGCGCTGCTCAGCGTCTCTCTGTGACGACATCCAGATGAGCCGAGTTCATGTCCAATGAACTCGGCTCACCTCATGCACGTCACTGACAGCGTGGGAAAATTCTCACGCTGAAGCGGTGAGTGCAGGAGAATTCTCCCACGCTGTCAGTGACGTGCATAAGGTGAGCTCATGTCCAATGAACTCAGCTCACCTCCTGCACGTCACTGACAGCGTGGGAGAATTCTCCTGCACTCAGCGCTTCAGCGTGAGAATTCTCCCACGCTGAAGCGCTGAGTGCAGGAGAATTTTCCCACGCTGTCAGTGACGTGCATAAGGTGAGCTCATGTCCAATGAACTCAGCTCACCTCCTGCATGTCACTGACAGCGTGGGAGAATTCTCCTGCACTCAGCGCTTCAGTGTGAGAATTCTCCCACGCTGAAGCGCTGAGTGCAGGAGAATTTTCCCACGCTGTCAGTGACGTGCATGAGGTGAGCCGAGTTCATTGGACATTAACTCGGCTCATCTGGATGCCCTCACAGAGAGACACTGTGGAGCGCAAGCAAGCCTGCGCTTCTCAGTGTCTGCGGGATGACAGGCTGGATGGCAGCGTTCTGCTGCGGTCCAGCCTGTCATCTCGATGTAGCAGAGCTGAAGCTGTCATGGGAACCATGGAAAGGTAAGGATGATGTTGCTTTATTATTTTTCTTTTATTTCAGGAGATCGTTGGCTTCAGCTGGAATGGGCGTGATGGTAAGTATGGTTTAATTTAGAACAATAAAGAATTGTGTGTTTATTTCAATTAAAGGACTTTTTTCTGGGTGTTGTGTTTTTTTTAAATACTTTACTAGAAATTCATGGTGGTCATGTCTAATATTGGCGTGACCCCATGAATTTCGGGCTTAGGGCCAGCTGATAATGCCAAGCTGGCCCTAACCCCTTTATTACCCAGTGAGCCACCGCATCAGGGCCCTGGATGAGTTGGGTACAGCGCCAGAAGATGGCGCTTCTATGAACGCGCCATTTTCCGGGGTGGCTGCGGACTGCAATTTGCAGCGGGGGTGGCCCAGAAAGCTTGGGCCTCCCTGCGCTGCGGATTCCAGCCCCCAGCTGCCTAGTTGTACCTGGCTGGACACAAAAACAGGGCGAAGCCCCACGTCAATTTTCTTTAAATTATTTCATGAAATAATTAAGAAAAAAAGGGCTTCCCTATATTGTTGTGTCCGGCCAGGTACAAATAGGCAGCTGGTGGTTGGGGGCAGCCCGTTCCTGCCTGCTGTACCTGGCTGGACACAAATATAGTGCGAAGCCCCACGTCAATTTTTTTTAAATTATTTAATGAATTTCCTGAAATAATTTAAAAAAATTGAAGTGGGGCTTCGCACTATATTTGTGTCCAGCCAGGTACAGCAGGCAGGAACGGGCTGCCCCCATCCACCAGCTGCCTATTTGTACCTGGCCGGACACAACAATATAGGGAAGCCCTTTTTTTCTTAATTATTTCATGAATTTCATGAAATAATTAAAAAAAAAGTACGTGGGGCTTCGCCCTATTTTTGTGTCCAGCCAGGTACAACTAGGCAGCTGGGGGCTGGAATCCGCAGCGCAGGGAGGCCCAAGCTTTCTGGGCCCCCCCCCCGCTACAAATTGCAGTCCGCAGCCACCCCGGAAAATGGCGCGTTCATAGAAGCGCCATCTTCTGGCGCTGTACCCAACTCATCCAGGGCCCTGGTGCGGTGGCTCACTGGGTAATAAAGGGGTTAGGGCCAGCTTGGTATTATCAGCTGGCCCCAAGCCCAAAATTCATGGGGTCACGCCAGTATTAGACATGACCGCCATGAATTTCTAGTAAAGTATTTAAAAAAAACACAACACCCAGAATAAAGTCCTTTAATTGAAATAAAGACACAATTCTTTATTGTTCTAAATTAAACCATACTTACCATCACACCCATTCCAGCTGAAGCCAACGATCTCCTGCAATAAAAGAAAAATAATAAACCAACCTCATCCTTACCTTTCCATGGTTCCCACGACAGCTTCAGCTCTGCTACATCGAGATGACTGGCTGGACCGCAGCAGAACGCTGCCATCCAGTCTGTCATCCCGCAGACACTGAGAAGCGCAGGCATGCTTGCGCTCCTCACTGTCTCGCTGTGACGGCATCCAGATGAGCCGAGGTCATGTCCAATGAACTCGGCTCACCTCATGCACGTCACTGACAGCGTGGGAAATTTCTGCAGCATGTGCACAGCACATGCGGATTATCATTGGGGAACATGGTAGACCTTCTACCAAACGTTTAAGCGTTTCTGCAGTGGAATTGCTTAAAAAATGCATAGTGGGCACACAGCCTAAAAAAAATCGCGCCCTCTCGCCCTCCGGTCACGCCCACCCACCTCACCTCTCTAGTCTGCTCTGCTGCTATCTGGAAAGAAGAGGAGGAGCCCGTGCACTTGAAGTTCCCGCGGAGGCCCGGGCAGCACATCGCTGGCGGCGGCTCATCTCAGCAGGCACCACCGGTAATTGTGTCCTGTTGTGATGAGCCATTGCGCCGGCACTGCCACCCGGGCCGTGGTGCCGGTGCATGATGCTGGCTGAGGAGCTGCTGCTTCTGCAGACAGTCTGCTCTGCCGCATAATTGATGATGGCAGGCGGCGAGGCGGGCGGTGGGATCATAGTTTAGGCGCAGTCAGCAGCTGCCGCCGGTACTGTGTTCTGTGCTGTGCACAGACAGTACAGCAGCGAGCAGCAGTGCCAGCCTGACAGAGCCCAGACTGCCTGAGTCTCTAACTAGTCTCAGACTCTGAGGAATCTGACTAGTCTGTGACTGTTGTCACTGGTCAGACATGATGGCAGGCTGCAGCAGGGAGGGACACAGTGGGGTCTGAATCCCAGACATGGGCTGCATCAGGCGCTGCAGCATTGCATATGGGCCATATGCAATGCTGCAGTGCCTGCTGCAGCCCAGTTCTGTGTGGGCCGCTCCCATCCCCCCCACCCCCATATACAGTGCTGCAGCCCTGTGGTCTGTGTGGGCCGCTCCCACCCCCCCCACCCCCATATACAATGCTGCAGCCCTGTGGTCTGTGTGGGCCGCTCCCTTCCCCCCCACCTCCATATATAATGCTGCAGCCCTGTGGTCTGTGTGGGCCGCTCCCATCCCCCGCCAACCTCCATATACAATGCTGCAGCCCTGTGGTCTGTGTGGGCCGCTCCCATCCCCCCACCCCCATATGCAATGCTGCAGCCCTGTGGTCTGTGTGGGCCTCTCCCATCCCTCCCCACCCCCATATGCAATGCTGCAGCCCTGTGGTCTGTGTGGGCCGCTCCCATCCCCCCCACCCCCATATGCAATGCTGCAGCCCTGTGGTCTGTGTGGGCCGCTCCCATCCCCCCACCCCCATATGCAATGCTGCAGCCCTGTGGTCTGTGTGGGCCTCTCCCATCCCTCCCCACCCCCATATGCAATGCTGCAGTCCTGTGGTCTGTGTGGGCCACTCCCCCCCCCCAATCTTTTATATGTGCTACATGGAATGGGGGGGGGGAAGCTACATGAAACTTGGGGAAACGGCCGAGACGGGGGGGGGAGATATTGGATGCGAGGGGGGCACGACGTGGGGGGGACGTGACGGGGGGGGGGGCGACGACTGACAGTGCCTAGGGCAGCAGATTCTCCAAATACGGCCCTACCTAGCGCTGCTCTCTCCCGTGTCCAGCGCTGTTCTTCCCCTCTTCTTAGTAATGTCACCGTTCTGCAGACTCACAGTGATCTCTGTGTACCACACATGATTTATTGAAAAATAAAAAAATAAAGAAAAACAAAAAAAGGAAAGAATAATGAAAACAAATCAAATGTAATACCATGATGAAACAAGACATAAAAAGGGGGAGTCATACATAAGTAAAAGAGAAAAGAAAAAAACGAGAAAAAGAAAAAAAAAAAAAAAGAGTATAATTGAAGACAAAAGAAAACAAAGGAAAAAACAAACATATTAAGAGATGTGGTGTGACAAAAGAAATAAAATGATAGGTGTATGGTCACATGGAATATAAAGTGGAGTACATAGAGACATGGGGAAAGAAAAGGACAATGGAGCCAAAGAAAGAAAGGGGGGAAGAAGGAGGAGAAAGAAAAAAATGAAAACACAGAAAAAATAAAGAAAGGGTTAAAAAAACAGGAAAAATTTGATAAATGAATAAGTGAAAAGATTAACATATACAGGTGCTTCTCAATAAATTAGAATATCATCAAAAAGTTAATTTATTTCAGTTCTTCAATACAAAAAGTGAAACTTATATAGAGTCATTACAAACAGTGATCTATTTCAAGTGTTTATTTCTGTTAATGTTGATGATTATGGCTTACAGCCAATGAAAACACAAAAGTCATTATCTCAGTAATTTAAAATAATTAACAAACACCTGCAAAGCCTTCCTAAGGATTTAAAAAGGTCCTTAGTCTGTTTCAGTAGTCTCCACAATTATTAACAGAAATAAACACTTGAAATAGATCACTCTGTTTGTAATGACTCTATATAATATATGAGTTTCACTTTTTGTATTGAAGAACCGAAATAAATTAACTTTTTGATGATATTCTAATTTAGTTAGATGCACCTGTATATATCCTGGTTCCCACCACGTAGCATGATAAATTATTCTTAACCATTGTGTGACCATCATAACATTTCCAGGGCCGCCAACAGGGCATTACTGCCCTTACTGGCGTATGGGGCCTGGCAGGCAGAGGGGCCCAGTCGGGCCCCCATTCATTTTCTCCCCGGGCACCAGCAGGGTAACTGCCGTTTCAGTTCGCTTGAAATCTATCGAAGCTTCCCGCATGGCAATAGTTAACAGCGGCCAGCCAATCACAGGCCAGCAGCTGACATCAGCATGCATGTCATTGGCATATGACGTCACTATCATGCGCCCGAAGGAGGGTGGCGGGCTGATGAAGACACTATGGCAAAAAGTGGGTTGACAGAGTTAAAATAATATGTTGAATGTGTGTGCTGTGTAGTTATAAGTTGTGTGATTTATCCCTAGGGTCAATATATTGTTCTTGTGAAAAAGAGTGGCGGGCTGATGAAGACACCATGGCAACAAGTGGGTTAAATGTGTTATGTTATATGTTATTTTCAGGCAGTTAGTTAGCTGGCCACCTTAGTTTTGGGTCCACAACCCTTATAGAACAGGACCGGTGCAGGTCCTATACAAGAGAGTGGAGTGCAGAAGGAAGGCTGTACAGACAGGAAGACAGGTTCCAGCAAGCAGATACAGCGGTGGAGAAAGTGTTTTATCAGCGCAAGTTTTCTGAACAGAGGACAAGTTTAATGCTTGATCTGGATGCCAGCACAGTCCTGGGCTAAAAGCCTACAAGAGGTACTGAGAAGCAGGCCTCTGTATCCCTCATGGGGAGAATCTCAGCTGGGTCGCAGAAGAAGTGGAAGATCGTGGGTCTCAGGACAGGATGGGGACGAACACTGGAAAGGCACATAACCAAGAGTACTTCACTAACAAAAGACCATGTGTTAATCTGTATGCTGCAGCCGTGTGTAGAAGAATTGCACAGTAAAAGTGAGTTTGTTAATCCAGATCTACGATCTCCTATCTTATTTGAAGTCGGTTCCAATCCCATGGACAATGTAACAGTAAGTAAATAAAATCCTCCATCACACAATACACCCCACTCTCATTCCTTAATAGAAGAGGGGACACAGGCAGAAGAGAACTCAGTTCTGGCCTACAGTGTGTTGTTACCGACCCTGTGCCTCCCCCCTTCATGCCGGCGACCGTGCCTCGGATGATTGGTAAGCCAGGCGCTGCTGGATCGTGGCAAGGTAAGGAGAAACTTTTTTCTTTTAAAACATTTTTTTTTGTAATGGAGAGACATGGGGACACAACAGAGAGGCATGGGGGCACAACAGAGAGATAAGGGATCAACGGAGAGACATGGGGTCTGGATGGAGAGACATGGGGGCTTGATGGAAAGGCATGGGGGCTGGATGAAGACATTGGAGGCAAGTTGGAGACATGGGGCAGAATGGAGACATTGGGGGCAGAATGGAGACAGATGGAGACAATGGGGGCAGGATGGAGACAATAGGGGCAGGATGGAGACAAATGGAGACATGGGGGCAGGATGGAGACATGGGGCCAGGATGTGGGACATTATTATTGTAGGGGCTAATTAAGGGATATTATTACTGCTGTTATGTATTTTATTTTTGAGGATTCTGGTTTCAGTGAGGATGGGGATCCTGTTACTGTGCAGAGCGGCACTAATTCCTGGTGGCATCCCTGACAACAGTACCTATGTAATAGATGACAGTACAACAAACTGCTTAATGTTAAGTGATACAATTATTATTAATATAAAATAATAATTGTAATTCATATGTTAATATTAATATTGTGAAGAATTTGTTTCCGCCTATTGGTTCAGCCCCCCACAACGATGTAGCCCCTCGGGAAAATTAATTGCCCATCCCTGGTATATAGTAACATTGTGTCCTCTCCTATTTACTGGCCATTTAATCTACAGTAGTATATCCACCTCCCCATCCAACCATCCATATAATCTAATCTGCTGTATTACTGGGATATATGGGTTATTATTGTGGATTTATCACTATTCAAATTAGTAGAAACTACTCCGGAATTACATTGTATGGCAATAGTGACATTGTGGCATTTTGTAAAAGGTTTCAGAGGCCAAGGTGTATATTAGAGTCTATTTAATCTATATGGTAATGAATTGATTTCATGGCCTGGTCTGATCCATTTAAATAACAGCTGCTGCTCCTGCTGATGATGTCACGGAATGTTGCGGTTTCTGGCTCCACCCCCTTGCATTATGACATCATTATGACATCACACACATTATAGTAGGAGCTGCAGAGCCAACATTCCATTTGAGGCTTGCAGATCGTGGAGAGAGGTAAGTCGGCTCTATGTCACACCTTGTTGTGTCCTTCATTCTCTTCTATCATCTATTTCTCATTTATTTTTTATTCATTAAGGAGTCTTTATTCTATATAATACAAGCAAGCCCAAAACAAATAGTGAACTCCTCAGATTAGGTGATGCCCATGTTTTACAGCACTTCTTCCAATAGTAAAGGGATATATAGGCTGTGACAGGATTTATCTCCAAGTACAGAAATGACAATGATTTACCGATTATCCATCACATTTTATTATTTTCTGACTTTCTTGCTCATCAGATCCATAGAATAGTTCTAATTGAGAAAATCCCCTCAGCCATAACTGGAACATGACGACTTCTCGATTTTTGGGCCATGTATTGCTTTAGAATCATCCAAATCTGGGAGATTAAAGTTATATCCTGCAAAGAGAACACATGTAATCTGGAGATAATTATGTAATTGTCAGGTGTTATTGAGCCATATAGTAATATATAGTCCAGATCAAAATTATAAATCCAACCAATATTGGGAAATCCTTGTACCACACCAATGTATATACAGTTGTGCTCAAAAGTTTACATACCCCAGCAGAATTTTCGCTTTCTTGGCCTTGTTTCAGAGAATATGAATAATAACAAAAAACTTTTTTTCCACTCATGGTTATTGGTTGGGTGAAGCCATTTATTGTCAAACTACTGTGTTTTCTCTTTTTAAATCTTAATGACAACCAAAAACAAATGACCCTGATCAAAAGTTCACATACCCTGGGATTTTGGCCTGATAACATGCACAGAATTTGACACAAATGGGTTGAAATGGCTACTAAATGTAACATTCTCACCTGTGACCTGTTTGCCTGTAATCAGTGTGTGTGCATAAAAGCTGAGTGAGTTTCTGGGATCCATACAGACTCTTGCATCTTTCATCCAGCCACTGACATTTCTGGATTGTGAGTCATGGGGTAAGCAAAAGAATTGTCAATGGCTCTATGCAGAAAAATGGGCTGCATGGTCAAGTCGCCAGTATTTACTGCGCAAATGCCACAAATTATCTCGCCTACAAATACGCCAAACAGAACGGAGACAAGCCTCAAAACTTCTGGAACAAGGTAATTTGGAGTGATGAGACACAACCATAAACGTTACATTTGGAGAGAGGTCAACAAGGCCTATGATGAAAGGAATACCATTCCTTCTGTAAAACACGGAGGTGTATCGCAGATGTTTTGGGGATGTGTGAGCTACAAAGGCACAGGAAACTTGGTAAAAGCTGAAGGAAATATGAATACAACACATTTTCAGCAAATGGAGGCGAATTTGCAGTCATCAGCCCGGAAGCTGCGCATGGGATGCAGTTGGACGTTCCAATATGACAGCGATCCAAAACACAAGGCCAAGTCGACCTGTCATTGGCTACAGCAGAACAAAGTGAAGGTTCTGGAGTGGCCATCTCAGTCTCCTGACCTCACATCATTGAGCCACTCTGGGGAGATCTCAAGCGCGCAGTTCATGCTAGACAGCCCAGGAATTTACAGGATCTGGAGGCTTTTTACCAAGAAGAATGGGGCAGCTTTACCATCTGAGAAAATAGAGAACCTCATCCACAACTACCACAAAAGAATTCAAGCTGTCATTGATGTTAGACGGGTCAATGCACGGTGTTAAGAACTGGGGTATTTGAACTTTTGATCAGGGTTATTTGGATGTTTTTGGTTGTCATTAAGATTTAAAAAGTGAAAACACAGTAGTTTGACAATAAATGTCTTCACCCAACCAATAACCATGAGTGGAGAAATTTTTTTGGTTATCATTCATATTCTCTGAAACAAGACCAAGAAACTTCTGCCGGGGTATGTAAACTTTTGAGCACAACTGTACATATTAGCTCCATATAGAGTGAAACTATTCAAATATTCCCCACATTGGTTGGATTCATATTGTTTGATCTCCAGTATATTGGGCAATGCACTTCAATGGAAGCCGACAGTAACAGCCAACACTTGTAAGGTCATGGAATGACTCAATCCCTCTAATAAACGATGGTCATAATAGCTCTTCATAGGATACAATATCCCTAGCGTTTTATTTGGTCCTCTACTGCAGGCACCATTGCATCTTACCACTATCCCCTGATGAACCCCTAAAATAGAGAAGGGGGAAACGTATCGGGACTTCGTTCATATGCAGTATTCCGATTAGTAGATATTTTCTATGAATGTCATTGCACATCAAGTGATATTTTGGGGATATTGTATCCTATGAAGAGCTGTTATGACCATTGTTTATTAGAGGGATTGAGTCTAATTCTCTAGGTTTTTTACTTAAAAATTGGGCATGCATTAGGATTATTGTATCTGGAGTATATTTAGATGTTGTTCATGGTTTTATAATCTGCATACACATATGTGTATATTTGGAATTACAGCATTACTGGGGTATTTCAATGCTTAAGATGTTTTTGATATTTGGTTGGTTCACAATCTTAGAATAGGGTTATATAGGGACTAATAGGGTCAGTCATAGGGTCAGTCTACAGAGAGCAGGGGACGCCATCCTCCTCGTTAAGTAGGGGTGAAAATGGTGTCCTAGAAGGGACTTTAGAGAGAAAATATATTTAATACTCCCTCACCCTGTTTGATATCTTTGTTAGGCATCTTTTATTGTATTATCCTACATATATATGGGCATACCTGGTGTAGTAGCACTATTGGGATATTTTAGTGTTTAAGGTGTCTTTTGATATTTGGTTGGTGCTCAATTGAAGAATAGGGTCATATAGGGACCAATAGGGTTAGTCTACAGTGAGCGGGGGCGCCATATCGCTTATAGTTTAGGGTGCCAACCTCCGCGATAGGTAGGGGTGAACACATGGTTCTATGAGGGACTTTAGAATTTAATACCCGTCATCCTGCTTGATATATCTTCAGGTTTTTGTAAGTTTATACTAGTTGTTAAATTTTCCAAATTTTAACGAGTATTATAATAAAGAATATTTTTTAGGATTTATTTCTTGCTTTTGTTTACTTGTTTAGGACCTCCTATACCTATTTGCTCTGTTTTTCATGCTTCATATGATGTCACGGAATGTTATGGTTGTTGGTTCTGCCCCCATAAGCTACTACTTGTGTTGTCACGGAATGTTATGGTTGTTGGTTCCGCCCCCATATGCTACTACTTGTGATGTCACCGAATGCTTTGGTTCTTGGTTTCGCCCCCATTAGCTTCTACTTGTGATGTCACCGAGTGTTTTGGTTCTTGGTTTCGCCCCCATTAGCTTCTACTTGTGATGTCACCGAATGTTTTGGCTCTTGGTTTTGGCCCCATTAGCTTGTGATGTCACCGAATGTGGAAGGTTGCCCTAAAGAACAGAATGGCTCTTGACTACCTGTTAGCAATTGAAGGTGGAACTTGTGCTGTTATGGGTGAGGAATGCTGCTCATAGATTGAAGATGCACATGATTCAATTGAGAGAAACATGGATAAGATAAAGGAGCTGCAACAAAAAGCTAGAGATATATCCAAGGAGGGATGGGGTCTATCTGAGTTTGGTTAAACAATATACTCTCAACTTTGCTAAAGCCCATAGTGGTAGTGAGAGGATTGATTGTATTGATCTTGATTGCCTGTAAATTATTAATGTGATGTGTTTCTCATTGCAGGAAATTAGTTTTACATTGGAGCCACTGGTGGACACAGACAGAAGAGTGCCCCTGTGCAAGTACAATATATGAGCCCTTTGCAGCCCAATAGATCATCATAATGCACAATTCCTTAGCTTTGGAGGTAGAATGGGCCCCCTTACCTCTTGGTCCGTGTGCAGTCACACAAGTTGCACAAATAACACGTCTGCCCCTGATTGGAACCATAGGAAGGATGACAGTACAGCTACAGAGGTGACCCTCTGATAGCCTAGACTAGCTCGACTACCCACTTCTCCTGAAGACCCTTTCAGCCTTTTGAGACTTGGGTGGAGGACATCATATTTGAAAGTAGGGTCCCACAGCTGCACCCCAACAGTTTGAGAACTGAGAATTATTTCATTCTCCAGGGTGGTTCTTGTGGTGGGATGCAGGTCTGGACAGTTGTCGTCATCCCATGATCTATGCAGACTAGCTGCATACTTCATGAACTATGGGCTGTCAACGGAGGTCATTTCACGATAGGCAGGAACTTAGTTAGTGCATATCTGGACAGCTGTCATCATCCTATTAGATAGACAATAATTAATATATCTGTATGTATGCTTTCATAAAGATTGAATGAATGCTTACATGAAATGGCAACTATAAGGTAGCCAGCAATGGATGTCTGTCATCCCATGATCTATGCAGACTAGCTGCATACTTCATGTAGTATGGGCTGTCAACAAGTGTCATTTCACGATAGGCAGGAACAGAGCCGCCATCAAGGCATTATTGCCCTTACTAGTATATGGGGCCCAGTGAGCACAAGCAAAGCGGGGGAGTTCTGATACGCTGGCAGTCCAGGCCCATCCCCTTTTTGCTTCTGCTCACCGGGCCCCAGGGGCAACAGATTAGGGCCACCGCACACCAGGTGCATAACAACACTGTAGTTAGCTGATAATTTTGCAGTTTACATAATTGACCAAAGGATTTAACTAAATGACTCTTATGAAAAATAGATTTAGTTACCAAAATATATAGTGGGAATATGTTACGAAGCTTTTATGTTAAGGGCATTCACTACTCTCTGGTTATTGTTAACTAGTGTTGAGCCACCCCCGTAGTGTTCGGGTTCGGTTCGGTTCGTCGAACACCGGGATGTTCGAGGAACTGTTCGTCGAACTGTTCGTCGAACACCTTAGAACACCGTCGAACACCGTTAAAACCAATGGCAGGCAAACAAAAACACATAGAAACACATAGAAAACACCTGCAAAGGTGTCCAAAAGCTGACAAACTGCTCAGAAGACACTCTCTTTAAAAAAGCCGGCCGGCAAATTCAGCAGCGGCATACACCGGTACCCGACAATTTAGACAAGAAGGAATAGAGCATCACACATAGATTAGATAGATAGAAACATGTAAGTCACACATATAATAAGTACAGTGATAGTGTTGCTTACTGTACTTGTCATTTAGTGTAAAGGATTTATTTAAAAAAATAATAGTGTTTTCATGCACTGTCTCTTTAAAAAAGCCGGCCGGCAATTCAGCAGTGGTACCCGACAATTTAGAACAGAAAGATAGAGCTTCACACATAGATTAGATAGATAGAAACATGTCAGTCACATATATATGAAGTACAGTGATAGCGTTGGTTACTGTACTTGTCATTTAGTATTAAAATAAAGGATTTATTATTAAAAAAATTGGCGTGGGGTTCCCCTTAATTTTAGGCTCTAGCGGAGGTTAAGCAGACGGCTGGGGCAGATGTTTGAAGCCTGGGAAGGGGGTAATACCCACGGAGCTTCCCAGGCTACTAATATCAGCCCCCAGCTGAATACATAGCCTTTACTAGCTATTAAAATGGGGGACCCCCCAAAAAAAATGACGTGGGGTCCCCCCTAATTTAATAGCTAGCAAAGGCTAGGCAGACAGCTGGGGGCTGATATTAATAGCCCAGGAAGGGAGCCATGAATATTGGCCCCTTCCCAGGCTAGAAACACCAGCCGTCAGCCGCCCCAGAAATGGCGCATTCATAGGATGCGCCAATTCTGGCACTTAGCGGTGGCAGGGGGTAATAGGGTTGGGGTTGATGTCAGCTTATAATGCCAGCTGACATCAAGCCCAGGTTAGTAATGGAGAGGCGTCTATAAGACACCCCCATTACTAACCCCATAGTCAAAGTTAAAAAAAACACAAACACCCAGAATAAAGTCCTTTAATTGAAATAAAGACACAATCCTTTATTGTTCTAAATTAAACCATACTTACCATCACGCCCATTCCAGCTGAAGCCAACGATCTCCTGCAATAAAAGAAAAATAATAAAGCAACCTCATCCTTACCTTTCCATGGTTCCCACGACAGCTTCAGCTCTGCTACATCGAGATGACAGGCTGGACCGCAGCAGAACGCTGCCATCCAGCCTGTCATCCCGCAGACACTGAGAAGTTGTGTTTGTGTTTTTTTTAACTTTGACTATGGGGTTAGTAATGGGGGTGTCTTATAGACGCCTCTCCATTACTAACCTGGGCTTGATGTCAGCTGGCATTATAAGCTGACATCAACCCCAACCCTATTACCCCCTGCCACCGCACCAGGGCAGCGTGGAAGAGCGAGGCTAAGTGCCAGAATTGGCGCATCCTATGAATGCGCCATTTCTGGGGCGGCTGACGGCTGGTGTTTCTAGCCTGGGAGGGGGCCAATATTCATGGCTCCCTTCCTGGGCTATTAATATCAGCCCCCAGCTGTCTGCCTAGCCTTTGCTAGCTATTAAATTAGGGGGGACCCCACGTCATTTTTTTGGGGGGGTCCCCCATTTTAATAGCTAGTAAAGGCTATGTATTCAGCTGGGGGCTGATATTAGTAGCCTGGGAAGCTCCGTGGGTATTACCCCCTTCCCAGGCTTCAAACATCTGCCCCAGCCATCTGCTTAACCTCCGCTAGAGCCTAAAATTAAGGGGAACCCCACGCCAATTTTTTTAATAATAAATCCTTTATTTTAATACTAAATGACAAGTACAGTAACCAACACTATCACTGTACTTCATATATATGTGACTGACATGTTTCTATCTATCTAATCTATGTGTGAAGCTCTATCTTTCTGTTCTAAATTGTCGGGTACCGCTGCTGAATTGCCGGCCGGCTTTTTTAAAGAGACAGTGCATGAAAACACTATTATTTTTTTAAATAAATCCTTTACACTAAATGACAAGTACAGTAAGCAACACTATCACTGTACTTATTATATATGTGACTGACATGTTTCTATCTATCTAATCTATGTGTGAAGCTCTATTCTTTCTGTTCTAAATTGTCGGGTACCGCTGCTGAATTGCCGGCCGGCTTTTTTAAAGAGACGGTGCATGAAAACACTAATATTTTTTTTAATAAATCCTTTACACTAAATGACAAGTGCAGTAACCAACACTGTCACTGTGCTTCTTATATGTGTGACTGACATGTTTCTATCTATCTAATCTATGTGTGATGCTCTATTCCTTCTTGTCTAAATTGTCGGGTACCGGTGTATGCCGCTGCTGAATTTGCCGGCCGGCTTTTTTAAAGAGAGTGTCTTCTGAGCAGTTTGTCAGCTTTTGGACACCTTTGCAGGTGTTTTCTATGTGTTTCTATGTGTTTTTGTTTGCCTGCCATTGGTTTTAACGGTGTTCGACGGTGTTCTAAGGTGTTCGACGAACAGTTCGACGAACAGTTCCTCGAACATCCCGGTGTTCGACGAACCGAACCAAACCCGAACACTACGGGGGTGGCTCAACACTAGTTAACAATAACCAGAGAGTAGTGAATGCCCTTAACAAAAAAGCTTCGTAACACATTCCCACTATATATTTTGGTAACTAAATCAATTTTTCATAAGAGTCATTTAGTTAAATCCTTTGGTCAATTATGTAAACTGCAAAATTATCAGCTAACTACAGTGTTGTTATGCACCTGGTGTGCGGTGGCCCTAATCTGTTGCCCCTGGGGCCCGGTGAGCAGAAGCAAAAAGGGGATGGGCCTGGACTGCCAGCGTATCAGAACTCCCCCGCTTTGCTTGTGCTCACTGGGCCCCATATACTAGTAAGGGCAATAATGCCTTGATGGCGGCTCTGTTCCTGCCTATCGTGAAATGACACTTGTTGACAGCCCATACTACATGAAGTATGCAGCTAGTCTGCATAGATCATGGGATGACAGACATCCATTGCTGGCTACCTTATAGTTGCCATTTCATGTAAGCATTCATTCAATCTTTATGAAAGCATACATACAGCTATATTAATTATTGTCTATCTAATAGGATGATGACAGCTGTCCAGATATGCACTAACTAAGTTCCTGCCTATCGTGAAATGACCTCCGTTGACAGCCCATAGTTCATGAAGTATGCAGCTAGTCTGCATAGATCATGGGATGACGACAACTGTCCAGACCTGCATCCCACCACAAGAACCACCCTGGAGAATGAAATAATTCTCAGTTCTCAAACTGTTGGGGTGCAGCTGTGGGACCCTACTTTCAAAGATGATGTCCTCCACCCAAGTCTCAAAAGGCTGAAAGGGTCTTCAGGAGAAGTGGGTAGTCGAGCTAGTCTAGGCTATCAGAGGGTCACCTCTGTAGCTGTACTGTCATCCTTCCTATGGTTCCAATCAGGGGCAGACGTGTTATTTGTGCAACTTGTGTGACTGCACACGGACCAAGAGGTAAGGGGGCCCATTCTACCTCCAAAGCTAAGGAATTGTGCATTATGATGATCTATTGGGCTGCAAAGGGCTCATATATTGTACTTGCACAGGGGCACTCTTCTGTCTGTGTCCACCAGTGGCTCCAATGTAAAACTAATTTCCTGCAATGAGAAACACATCACATTAATAATTTACAGGCAATCAAGATCAATACAATCAATCCTCTCACTACCACTATGGGCTTTAGCAAAGTTGAGAGTATATTGTTTAACCAAACTCAGATAGACCCCATCCCTCCTTGGATATATCTCTAGCTTTTTGTTGCAGCTCCTTTATCTTATCCATGTTTCTCTCAATTGAATCATGTGCATCTTCAATCTATGAGCAGCATTCCTCACCCATAACAGCACAAGTTCCACCTTCAATTGCTAACAGGTAGTCAAGAGCCATTCTGTTCTTTAGGGCAACCTTCCACATTCGGTGACATCACAAGCTAATGGGGCCAAAACCAAGAGCCAAAACATTCGGTGACATCACAAGTAGAAGCTAATGGGGGCGAAACCAAGAACCAAAACACTCGGTGACATCACAAGTAGAAGCTAATGGGGGCGAAACCAAGAACCAAAGCATTCGGTGACATCACAAGTAGTAGCATATAGGGGCGGAACCAACAACCATAATATTCCGTGACAACACAAGTAGTAGCTTATGGGGGCAGAACCAACAACCATAACATTCCGTGACATCATATGAAGCATGAAAAACAGAGCAAATAGGTATAGGAGGTCCTAAACAAGTAAACAAAAGCAAGAAATAAATCCTAAAAAATATTCTTTATTATAATACTCGTTAAAATTTGGAAAATTTAACAACTAGTATAAACTTACAAAAACCTGAAGATATATCAAGCAGGATGACGGGTATTAAATTCTAAAGTCCCTCATAGAACCATGTGTTCACCCCTACCTATCGCGGAGGTTGGCACCCTAAACTATAAGCGATATGGCGCCCCCGCTCACTGTAGACTAACCCTATTGGTCCCTATATGACCCTATTCTTCAATTGAGCACCAACCAAATATCAAAAGACACCTTAAACACTAAAATATCCCACTAGTGCTACTACACCAGGTATGCCCATATATATGTAGGATAATACAATAAAAGATGCCTAACAAAGATATCAAACAGGGTGAGGGAGTATTAAATATATTTTCTCTCTAAAGTCCCTACTAGGACACCATTTTCACCCCTACTTAACGAGGAGGATGGCGTCCCCCGCTCTCTGTAGACTGACCCTATGACTGACCCTATTAGTCCCTATATAACCCTATTCTAAGATTGTGAACCAACCAAATATCAAAAACATCTTAAGCATTGAAATACCCCAGTAATGCTGTAATTCCAAATATACACATATGTGTATGCAGATTATAAAACCATGAACAACATCTAAATATACTCCAGATACAATAATCCTAATGCATGCCCAATTTTTAAGTAAAAAACCTAGAGAATTAGACTCAATCCCTCTAATAAACAATGGTCATAACAGCTCTTCATAGGATACAATATCCCCAAAATATCACTTGATGTGCAATGACATTCATAGAAAATATCTACTAATCGGAATACTGCATATGAACGAAGTCCCGATACGTTTCCCCCTTCTCTATTTTAGGGGTTCATCAGGGGATAGTGGTAAGATGCAATGGTGCCTGCAGTAAAGGACCAAATAAAACGCTAGGGATATTGTATCCTATGAAGAGCTATTATGACCATCGTTTATTAGAGGGATTGAGTCATTCCATGACCTTACAAGTGTTGGCTGTTACTGTCGGCTTCCATTGAAGTGCATTGCCCAATATACTGGAGATCAAACAATATGAATCCAACCAATGTGGGGAATATTTGAATAGTTTCACTCTATATGGAGCTAATATGTACAGTTGTGCTCAAAAGTTTACATACCCCGGCAGAAGTTTCTTGGTCTTGTTTCAGAGAATATGAATGATAACCAAAAAAATTTCTCCACTCATGGTTATTGGTTGGGTGAAGACATTTATTGTCAAACTACTGTGTTTTCACTTTTTAAATCTTAATGACAACCAAAAACATCCAAATAACCCTGATCAAAAGTTCAAATACCCCAGTTCTTAACACCGTGCATTGACCCGTCTAACATCAATGACAGCTTGAATTCTTTTGTGGTAGTTGTGGATGAGGTTCTCTATTTTCTCAGATGGTAAAGCTGCCCCATTCTTCTTGGTAAAAAGCCTCCTGTTCCTGTAAATTCCTGGGCTGTCTAGCATGAACTGCGCGCTTGAGATCTCCCCAGAGTGGCTCAATGATGTGAGGTCAGGAGACTGAGATGGCCACTCCAGAACCTTCACTTTGTTCTGCTGTAGCCAATGACAGGTCGACTTGGCCTTGTGTTTTGGATCGTTGTCATATTGGAACGTCCAACTGCATCCCATGCGCAGCTTCCGGGCTGATGACTGCAAATTCGCCTCCATTTGCTGAAAATGTGCTGCATTCATATTTCCTTCAGCTTTTACCAAGTTTCCTGTGCCTTTGTAGCTCACACATCCCCAAAACATCTGCAATTCACCTCTGTGTTTTACAGAAGGAATGGTATTCCTTTCATCATAGGCCTTGTTGACCTCTCTCCAAATGTAACGTTTATGGTTGTGTCCAAAAAGTTACATTTTGGTCTCATCACTCCAAATTACCTTGTTCCAGAAGTTTTGAGGCTTGTCTCCGTGCTGTTTGGCGTATTTGTAGGCGAGATAATTTGTGGCATTTGCGCAGTAAATACTGGCGACTTGACCATGCAGCCCATTTTTCTGCATAGAGCCATTGACAATTCTTTTGCTTACCCCATGACTCACAATCCAGAAATGTCAGTGGCTGGATGAAAGATGCAAGAGTCTGTATGGATCCCAGAAACTCACTCAGCTTTTATGCACACACACTGATTACAGGGATTTCCCAATATTGGTTGGATTTATAATTTTGATCTGGACTATATATTACTATATGGCTCAATAACACCTGACAATTACATAATTATCTCCAGATTACATGTGTTCTCTTTACAGGATATAACTTTAATCTCCCAGATTTGGATGATTCCAAAGCAATACATGGCCCAAAAATCGAGAAGTTGTCATGTTCCAGTTATGGCTGAGGGGATTTTCTCAATTAGAACTATTCTATGGATCTGATGAGCAAGAAAGTCAGAAAATAATAAAATGTGATGGATAATCGGTAAATCATTGTCATTTCTGTACTTGGAGATAAATCCTGTCACAGCCTATATATCCCTCTACTATTGGAAGAAATGCTGCAAAACATGGACATCACCTAATCTGAAGAGTTCACTATTTGTTTTGGGCTTGCTTGTATTATATAGAATAAAGACTCCTTAATGAATAAAAAATAAATGAGAAATAGATGATAGAAGAGAATGAAGGACACAACAAGGTGTTACATAGAGCCGACTTACCTCTCTCCACGATCTGCAAGCCTCAAATGGAATGTTGGCTCTGCAGCTCCTACTATAATGTGTGTGATGTCATAATGATGTCATAATGCAAGGGGGTGGAGCCAGAAACCGCAACATTCCGTGACATCATCAGCAGGAGCAGCAGCTGTTATTTAAATGGACCAGACCAGGCCATGAAATCAATTCATTACCATATAGATTAAATAGACTCTAATATACACCTTGGTCTCTGAAACCTTTTACAAAATGCCACAATTTCACTATTGCCATACAATGTAATTCCGGAGTAGTTTCTACTAATTTGAATAGTGATAAATCCACAATAATAACCCATATATCCCAGTAATACAGATTAGATTATATGGATGGTTGTATGGGGAGGTGGATATACTACTGTAGATTAAATGGCCAGTAAATAGGATAGGACACTATAGACAATGTTACTATATACCAGGGATGGGCAATTAATTTTCCCGAGGGGCTACATCGTTGTGGGGGGCTGAACCAATAGGCGGAAACAAATTCTTCTCAATATTAATATTAACATATGAATTACAATTATTATTTTATATTAATAATAATTGTATCACTTAACATTAAGCAGTTTGTTGTACTGTCATCTATTACATAGGTACTGTTGTCAGGGATGCCACCAGGAATTAGTGCCACTCTGCACAGTAACAGGATCCCCATCCTCACTGAAACCAGAATCCTCAAAAATAAAATACATAACAGCAGTAATAATATCCCTTAATTAGCCCCTACAATAATAATGTCCCACATCCTGGCCCCATGTCTCCATCCTGCCCCCATGTCTCCATTTGTCTCCATCCTGCCCCTATTGTCTCCATCCTGCCCCCATTGTCTCCATCTGTCTCCATTCTGCCCCCAATGTATCCATTCTGCCCCATGTTTCCAACTTGCCTCCAATGTCTTCATCCAGCCCCCATGCCTTTCCATCAAGCCCCCATGTCTCTCCATCCTGACCCCATGTCTCTCCGTTGACCCCTTATGTCTCACTTTTGTGCCCCCATGCCTCTCTGTTGTGTCCCCATGTCTCTCCATTACAAAAAAAATGTTTTAAAAGAAAAAAGTTTCTCCTTACCTTGCCACGATCCAGCAGCGCCTGGCTTACCCATCATCCGAGGCACGGTCGCCGGCATGAAGGGGGGAGGCACAGGGTCGGTAACAACACACTGTAGGCCAGAACTGAGTTCTCTTCTGCCTGTGTCCCCTCTTCTATTAAGGACTGAGAGTGGGGTGTATTGTGTGATGGAGGATTTTCTTTACTTACTGTTACATTGTCCATGGGAGTGGAACCGACTTCAAATAAGATAGGAGATCGTAGATCTGGATTAACAAACTCACTTTTACTGTGCAATTCTTCTACACACGGCTGCAGCATACAGATTAACACATGGTCTTTTGTTATTGAAGTACTCTTGGTTATATGCCTTTCCAGTGTTCGTCCCCATCCCGTCCTGAGACCCACCATCTTCCACTTCTTCTGCGACCCAGCTGAGATTCTCCCCATGAGGGATACAGAGGCCTGCTTCTCAGTACCTCTTGTAGGCTTTTAGACCAGGACTGTGCTGGCATCCAGATCAAGCATTAAACGTGTCCTCTGTTCAGAAAACTTGCGCTGATAAAACACTTTCTCCACCGCTGTATCTGCTTGCTGGAACCTGTCTTCCTGTCTGTACAGCCTTCCTTCTGCACTCCACTCTCTTGTATAGGACCTGCATCGGTCCTGTTCTATAAGGGTTGTGGACCCAAAACTAGGGTGGCCAGCTAACTAACTGCCTGAAAATAACATATAACATAACACATTTAACCCACTTGTTGCCATGGTGTCTTCATCAGCCCGCCATTCTTTTTCACATGAACAATATATTGACCCTAGGGATAAATCACACAACTTATAACTACACAGCACACACATTCAACATATTATTTTAACTCTGTCAACCCACTTTTTGCCATGGTGTCTTCATCAGCCCGCCACCCTCCTTCGGGCGCATGATAGTGACGTCATATGCCAATGACATGCGTGCTGATGTCAGCTGCTGGCCTGTGATTGGTTGGCCACTGTTAACTATTGCCATGCGGGAAGCTTCGATAGATTTCAAGCAAACTGAAACGGCAGTTACCCTTCTGGTGCCCGGGGAGAAAATGAATGGGGGCCCGACTGGGCCCCTCTGCCTGCCAGGCCCCATACGCCAGTAAGGGCAGTAATGCCCTGTTGGCGGCCCTGGAAATGTTATGATGGTCACACAATGATTAAGAATAATTTATCATGCTACATGGTGGGAACCAGGATATATACAGGTGCATCTAACTAAATTAGAATATCATCAAAAAGTTAATTTATTTCAGTTCTTCAATACAAAAAGTGAAACTCATATATTATATAGAGTCATTACAAACAGAGTGATCTATTTCAAGTGTTTATTTCTGTTAATAATTGTGGAGACTACTGAAACAGACTAAGGACCTTTTTTAAATGCTTAGGAAGGCTTTGCAGGTGTTTGTTAATTATTTTAAATTACTGAGATAATGACTTTTGTGTTTTCATTGGCTGTAAGCCATAATCATCAACATTAACAGAAATAAACACTTGAAATAGATCACTGTTTGTAATGACTCTATATAAGTTTCACTTTTTGTATTGAAGAACTGAAATAAATTAACTTTTTGATGATATTCTAATTTAGTGAGAAGCACCTGTATATGTTAATCTTTTCACTTATTCATTTATCAAATTTTTCCTGTTTTTTTAACCCTTTCTTTATTTTTTCTGTGTTTTCATTTTTTTCTTTCTCCTCCTTCTTCCCCCCTTTCTTTCTTTGGCTCCATTGTCCTTTTCTTTCCCCATGTCTCTATGTACTCCGCTTTATATTCCATGTGACCATACACCTATCATTTTATTTCTTTTGTCACACCACATCTCTTAATATGTTTGTTTTTTCCTTTGTTTTCTTTTGTCTTCAATTATACTCTTTTTTTTATTTCTTTTTCTCGTTTTTTTCTTTTCTCTTTTACTTATATATGACTCCCCCTTTTTATGTCTTGTTTCATCATGGTATTACATTTGATTTGTTTTCATTATTCTCTCCTTTTTTTGTTTTTCTTTATTTTTTTATTTTTCAATATATCATGTGTGGTACACAGAGATCACTGTGAGTCTGCAGAACGGTGACATTACTAAGAAGAGGGGAAGAACAGCGCTGGACACGGGAGAGAGCAGCGCTAGGTAGGGCCGTATTTGGAGTATCTGCTGCCCTAGGCACTGTCAGTGGTCGTCCCCCCCGTCACGTCCCCCCCACGTCGTGCCCCCCTCGCATCCAATATCTTCCCCCCCCGTCTCGGCCGTTTCCCCAAGTTTCATGTAGCTTCCCCCCCCCATTCCATGTAGCACATATAAAAGATTGGGGTGGGGGGGGAGCGGCCCACACAGACCACAGGATTGCAGCATTGCATATGGGGGTGGGGAGGGATGGGAGAGGCCCACACAGACCACAGGGCTGCAGCATTGCATATGGGGGTGGGGGGATGGGAGCGGCCCACACAGACCACAGGGCTGCAGCATTGTATATGGAGGTTGGGGGGGATGGGAGCGGTCCACACAGACCACAGGGCTGCAGCATTATATATGGAGGTGGGGGGGAAGGGAGCGGCCCACACAGACCACAGGGCTGCAGCATTGTATATGGGGGGGGGTGGGAGCGGCCCACACAGACCACAGGGCTGCAGCACTGTATATGGGGGTGGGGGGGATGGGAGCGGCCCACACAGACCACAGGGCTGCAGCACTGTATATGGGGGTGGGGGGGATGGGAGCGGCCCACACAGAACTGGGCTGCAGCAGGCACTGCAGCATTGCATATGGCCCATCAGCAGACAGCTGTAGATGGTGATAGCACTTTGGCAAGACTTTTGGCTAGGTAATGATAAATGGAGATACATTAGCTTAATTTTATACAGCAGTCTGAATATGATGGCAGCGTCTGACTATTAGGTTCGATCCAATGTACCAGTTGAAGTTTTTCATTCATACATGAAATTTGTAGACAAGGACCACATTTTATTGGAAATTGCAAAGGTTAAACAGTCATATATAAAATTCACTAACTTTGCACAAAAATCAGCTAAATTTGTCTCTATGTTCCAAAAAAGAAAGGTGAGATAAGGAGCATGATCACCCTGCAAATGTACGTTTACTCGAACATATCAAAGGCAAAAGGTTAAAAAAGGCATATATTAGTGACATAAAGGTAGGCCTGCTCTGTTCTGCTCATAGGTGGCATAAAATTAAAATTCAAACAGACAATTTTAAAGAAGCTCTCCCATATAAAAATATATATATATATATATATATTATTAAATGTGTGTATATATTCATGTAATGTAGTGTGAGTTTATTAATATACTCACCTACTGCAGATCTCTCCTGTGTCCAGCGCTGTTCTCCTTCGTTTCTAAGTGAAGTCACTGTAATTGCAACTAGCCGGTTCTTTCTATGCTCTTTGCGTGAGCTGGAAGTATCTTTTATAACAAAAGCCTATGGAGCCTTGTTCTGACATTCCATGGACTTACATTGTAAAAGCCACTTCCAGGTCACACAGAGCTCAGTAGAAATAATCAAGGCTGTCCAGGAATTTCAGGGCCCCATACTGTCAGAATTTTTGGGCCCCTTAACACTCCGCCCGGGCTCCGCCTCTACCCTTTTAACCTTCCACAGTCCCACCATCCACTCTTGGATAAACTCCACTGCACCACGTCCTCACCAATCACACATTAACAGTTCCCATCGAACACCATATCACATACATAGCCAGCAGCTTTTGTTTTGACCAAAAGATTTTTTAAGCCTGCCAACCACGACAAGGTAGACTCTTTTGGCAGGGCCCTACACTACTCTAACCTATTTAACATATCTCTTTTTAGCTATATTTTAATTTATTTTTCTTTAAGGAAATGTGTCACATACATTTTTTAAACTAATTGAAACCAGATTGTGATCATTTTTTTTTATAATCTGTATTTCTGATTGCAGATTATTGTATTCTGTTTCCTGTACATTTATGGAAGCTGCTCTCTTTCATGTTTTGAGATATTGACATTGGGCATATGCATGTATATATATCACAAGACATTAAGTGCCTTTTAATAATCTCACAAACGCATTGGTTAACAATAACCAGAGAGTAGTGAATGCCCTTAACATAAAAGCTTCGTAACACATTCCCACTATATATTTTGGTAACTAAATCTATTTTTCATAAGAGTCATTTAGTTAAATCCTTTGGTCAATTATGTAAACTGCAAAATTATCAGCTAACTACAGTGTTGTTATGCACCTGGTGTGCGGTGGCCCTAATCTGTTGCCCCTGGGGCCCGGTGAGCAGAAGCAAAAAGGGGATGGGCCTGGACTGCCAGCGTATCGGAACTCCCCCGCTTTGCTTGTGCTCACTGGGCCCCATATACTAGTAAGGGCAATAATGCCTTGATGGCGGCCCTGTTCCTGCCTATCGTGAAATGACACTTGTTGACAGCCCATACTACATGAAGTATGCAGCTAGTCTGCATAGATAATGGGATGACAGACATCCATTGCTGGCTACCTTATAGTTGCCATTTCATGTAAGCATTCATTCAATCTTTATGAAAGCATACATACAGATATATTAATTATTGTCTATCTAATAGGATGATGACAGCTGTCCAGATATGCACTAACTAAGTTCCTGCCTTTCGTGAAATCACCTCCGTTGACAGCCCATAGTTCATGAAGTATGCAGCTAGTCTGCATAGATCATGGGATGACGACAACTGTCCAGACCTGCATCCCACCACAAGAACCACCCTGGAGAATGAAATAATTTTCAGTTCTCAAACTGTTGGGGTGCAACTGTGGGACCCTACTTTCAAAGATGATGTCCTCCACCCAAGTCTCAAAAGGCTGAAAGGGTCTTCAGGAGAATTGGGTAGTCGAGCTAGTCTAGGCTATCAGACGGTCACCTCTGTAGCTGTACTGTCATCCTTCCTATGGTTCCAATCAGGGGCAGACGTATTATTGGTGCAACTTGTGTGACTGCACACGGACCAAGAGGTAAGGGAGCCCATTCTACCTCCGAAGCGATGGAATTGTGCATTATGATGATCTATTGGGCTGCAAAGGGCTCATATATTGTACTTGCACAGGGGCACTCTTCTGTCTGTGTCCACCAGTGGCTCCAATGTAAAACTAATTTTCTGCAATGAGAAACACATCACATTAATAATTTCCAGGCAATCAAGATCAATACAATCAATCCTATCACTACCACTATGGGCTTTAGCAAAGTTGAGAGTATATTGTTTAACCAAACTCAGATAGACCCCATCCCTCCTTGGATATATCTCTAGCTTTTTGTTGCAGCTCCTTTATCTTATCCATGTTTCTCTCAATTGAATCATGTGCATCTTCAATCTATGAGCAGCATTCCTCACCCATAACCGCACAAGTTCCACCTTCAATTGCTAACAGGTAGTCAAGAGCCATTCTGTTCTTTAGGGCAACCTTCCACATTCGGTGACATCACAAGCTAATGGGGCCGAAACCAAGAGCCAAACAATGGTCATAACAACTCTTCATAGGACACAATATCCCCAAGATATCACTTGATGTGCAATGACATTCATAGAAAATATCTACTTATCGGAATACTGCATATGAACCCAGTCCCGATACGTTTCCCCCTTCTCTATTTTAGGGGTTCATCAGGGGATAGTGGTAAGATGCAATGGTGCCTGCAGTAGAGGACCAAATAAAACGCTAGGGATATTGTATCCTATGAAGAGCTATTATGACCATCGTTTATTAGAGGGATTGAGTCATTCCATGACCTTACAAGTGTTGGCTGTTACTGTCGGCTTCCATTGAAGTGCATTGCCCAATATACTGGAGATCAAACAATATGAATCCAACCAATGTGGGGAATATTTGAATAGTTTCACTCTATATGGAGCTAATATGTACAGTTGTGCTCAAAAGTTTACATACCCCGGCAGAAGTTTCTTGGTCTTGTTTCAGAGAATATGAATGATAACCAAAAAAATTTCTCCACTCATGGTTATTGGTTGGGTGAAGACATTTATTGTCAAACTACTGTGTTTTCACTTTTTAAATCTTAATGACAACCAAAAACATCCAAATGACCCTGATCAAAAGTTCAAATACCCCAGTTCTTAATACCGTGCATTGCCCCGTCTAACATCAATGACAGCTTGAATTCTTTTGTGGTAGTTGTGGATGAGGTTCTCTATTTTCTCAGATGGTAAAGCTGCCCCATTCTTCTTGGTAAAAAGCCTCCAGATCCTGTAAATTCCTGGGCTGTCTAGCATGAACTGCGCGCTTGAGATCTCCCCAGAGTGGCTCAATGATGTGAGGTCAGGAGACTGAGATGGCCACTCCAGAACCTTCACTTTGTTCTGCTGTAGCCAATGACAGGTCGACTTGGCCTTGAGTTTTGGATCGTTGTCATATTGGAACGTCCAACTACATCCCATGCGCAGCTTCCGGGCTGATGACTGCAAATTCGCCTCCATTTGCTGAAAATGTGCTGTATTCATATTTCCTTCAGCTTTTACCAAGTTTCCTGTGCCTTTGTAGCTCACACATCCCCAAAACATCTGCGACTCACCTCCGTGTTTTACAGAAGGAATGGTATTCCTTTCATCATAGGCCTTGTTGACCTCTCTCCAAATGTAACGTTTATGGTTGTGTCCAAAAAGTTAAATTTTGGTCTCATCACTCCAAATTACCTTGTTCCAGAAGTTTTGAGGCTTGTCTCCGTGCTGTTTGGCGTTTTTGTAGGCGAGATAATTTGTGGCATTTGCGCAGTAAATACTGGCGACTTGACCATGCAGCCCATTTTTCTGCATAGAGCCATTGACAATTCTTTTGCTTACCCCATGACTCACAATCCAGAAATGTCAGTGGCTGGATGAAAGATGCAAGAGTCTGTATGGATCCCAGAAACTCTCTCAGCTTTTATGCACACACACTGATTACAGGCAAACAGGTCACAGGTGAGAATGTTACATTTAGTAGCCATTTCAACCCATTTGTGTCAAATTCTGTGCATGTTATCAGGCCAAAATCCCAGGGTATGTGAACTTTTGATCAGGGTCATTTGTTTTTGGTTGTCATTAAGATTTAAAAAGAGAAAACACAGTAGTTTGACAATAAATGGCTTCACCCAACCAATAACCATGAGTGGAAAAAAAGTTTTTTTGTTATTATTCATATTCTCTGAAACAAGGCCAAGAAAGCGAAAATTCTGCTGGGGTATGTAAACTTTTGAGCACAACTGTATATACATTGGTGTGGTACAAGGATTTCCCAATATTGGTTGGATTTATAATTTTGATCTGGACTATATATTTCTATATGGCTCAATAACACCTGACAATTACATAATTATCTCCAGGTTACATGTGTTCTCTTTACAGGATATAACTTTAATCTCCCAGATTTGGATGATTCTAAAGCAATACATGGCCCAAAAATCGAGAAGTCGTCATGTTCCAGTTATGGCTGAGGGGATTTTCTCAATTAGAACTATTCTATGGATCTGATGAGCAAGAAAGTCAGAAAATAATAAAATGTGATGGATAATCGGTAAATCATTGTCATTTCTGTACTTGGAGATAAATCCTGTCACAGCCTATATATCCCTCTACTATTGGAAGAAATGCTGTAAAACTTGGACATCACCTATCTGAAGAGTTCACTATTTGTTTTGGGCTTGCTTGTATTATATAGAATAAAGACTCCTTAATGAATAAAAAATAAATGAGAAATAGATGATAGAAGAGAATGAAGGGCACAACAAGGTGTGACATAGAGCCGACTTACCTCTCTCCACGATCTGCAAGCCTCAAATGGAATGTTGGCTCTGCAGCTCCTACTATAATGTGTGTGATGTCATAATGATGTCATAATGCAAGGGGGTGGAGCCAGAAACTGCAACATTCCGTGACATCATCAGCAGGAACAGCAGCTGTTATTTAAATGGACCAGACCAGGCCATGAAATCAATTCATTACCATATAGATTAAATAGACTCTAATATACACCTTGGCCTCTGAAACCTTTTACAAAATGCCACAATGTCACTATTGCCATACAATGTAATTCCGGAGTAGTTTCTACTAATTTGAATAGTGATAAATCCACAATAATAACCCATATATCCCAGTAATACAGATTAGATTATATGGATGGTTGGATGGGGAGGTGGATATACTACTGTAGATTAAATGGCCAGTAAATAGGATAGGACACTATAGACAATGTTACTATATACCAGGGATGGGCAATTAATTTTCCAGAGGGGCTACATCGTTGTGGGGGGCTGAACCAATAGGCGGAAACAAATTCTTCTCAATATTAATATTAACATATGAATTACAATTATTATTTTATATTAACCGGTTCCCGACCGCCCACTGTAGATAAACGTCGGCGCTTGCCGGGCTCTGTGCAGTGCCGACGTTTAAAAACGGTGGGTGGTCTCGCAGTGCTCAGGACCCCCAGGGTCCTGCAAGCACTGCGATTCCGGTGCAGAGCGTTAGCTCTGACAGGGTACATCATCAGGACCTGATTAGATCAGGTCCCAGTGATGTTAACCCTTTGCTGTCTTCTATATGCTGTGATCTATAGTGATCGCGGCATATAGGAGACAGCAGGAAGAGAGGGGGTCGTCTTACTTACCTCCGAAGACCTCCGTTTCGTTTGAGGACCTGGGGTTGCTATGGCAGCTGGAGGTCACATGACCGCCTCCAGCTCTGCCATATATGGTGTCCTTCCTGTCTGACTTCAGCCTGTATGTAGCTGAAGTCAGACAGGAGACTCTGACTGAAACAGTCAGTGAAGATCTCATATAATGTAATATATGTGTATTACATTACATGAGATCAGTGATAAGAAAAATAAAAATTAATGTCCCATACAGGGACTAAGTAAAAATGTAAAAAAAAGTAAAAAAAAAGTTTTTAAACTATTAAAAAAAAAAATCACAAAATAAATAAAAATAAATAAATAAAATATTAAACCAATAAATCCGTAAATTATTACAAAACCAAAAAAAGTACACATATTTGGTATCGCCGCGTCCGAAACAACCCGAGCTATAAAACTGTCACACTAATTAACTCCTTCTGTGCACACCGTAATAAAAATAAATAAAAAACGGAGCAAAAAAATATGCTTTTTCATCATATCGCCAAACAAAAAGTGGAAAAAAATGCGATCAAAAAGCAGAATAGAAATAAAAATGGTACCACTGAAAACGTCATCTTGTTCCGCAAAAAAAAGCCGCCATACAGCTCCATCAGCCAAAAAATAAAAAAGTTATAGCGCTCAGAATAAAGCAATGCAAAAAAAATATTTTTTTTTCTATAAAATTGTTTTATTGTGTAAAAGCGCCAAAACATAAAAAAAATACAGTAAGTGTAGTATCGCTGTAAACGTACTGACCCGAAGAATAACGCTGCCTGATCACTTTTACCACACGCAGAACAGCATAAAAAAAAACTCAAAAAACAATTCCTGAAGTGTTTGTTTTTGTTAACTTTACCTCCCAAAAAACGGAATAGAAAGCGATCAAAAAATGTCACGTGCCCAAAAATGGTTCCATTAAAAATTTCAACTCGTCCCGCAAAAAACAAGCCGTCACATGACTTTATTGGCCGAAATATGGAAAAATTATAGCTCTCAAAATATGGTGATGCAAAAACTAGATTTTGCAAAAAAAGCGTATTTTAGTGTGTGACAGCTGTCAGTCATAAAAACCCGATATAAATCTGGTATCTCTGTAATCGCACCGACCCGAAGAATAAAGTAATCTAATCAGTTATATCACACTAGGAACGGCATAAAAAATAAATAAAACAAATATTATTCACCTGCTCCTGATTTGTTTATTATGTCTCCCAAAGATCCCAGTAAGGCTCTGCTCACATTTATCCTGTGCTCTGCGCTGAGCACTTACACCAGAGTTTCCGTGTAAATCTCTGAAATACGTGATTCAGCCAGAACCCATGATGGAAGATTCCCTGTAATGAGGCAGATATAGGCCACTGTGGATGCCGTCTAGCCTGGGATCCCACGGTGTCATTTGTTTTAGGCGTGCATAAAAGTGCGGTTGGCCACAGTTTTGTGCACTTCTGAAAAAAAGGACACCACTAAACAGAGGCCAGACGGAGTCCAGAGTAACTCTGCTGCCTCATTACAGTGAATGGATCCTGCAGGGGTTTCATCTGAATTATATCACTTGGAAAATTAGATGGAAACCCCGATGTAAGTGCTCAGCCTAGAGCGCCGGATAAATGTTACGTAAAATGTTCCCAATAAAAGCTTCAACTCAGTCCTCAAAAAAGCTAGTCCCCACTCAGGTCCATCATCTGTTAAAAATATAAGGGACTTCCAAGTTACTGGTAGCAGAAAGGCTCTGGAAAAGCAAAATGGTCCTTGCCCCCCAAAAGAAATTCAGAAAATTTTGTGCTCCCAAATCCAAATGCCTATTCTACAATAATTTGTTCTCCAATTGTCAAATAGCGCTCCTTCCCCCTCAAATCTCACCGTATGGCTAAGTGGTACGATACAGCCACATATGGGGTATTGACACTTTTAGAAGAAATTGTGTGACACATTTCGGCACTATTTTTACCCATTGCCCTGTGTGAAAATGTAAAATCTGAGGGTAAAACATTTTTTTGTGGTAAAAATATAATTATGCTTTTTTCACTGCCCAATGGTATAAATTAAAAAATTAAAAAATGCTCACTACTTCCCTAGATGAATTCCTTGAGAGGTGTAGTTTACAAAATGGGGTCACTTGTGGGGGTTTCTGCTGTTTTGGCATGTCAGCGACTCTTCAAATGTGACATGGTGTCTGCTGCCTATCCCAGCCAACATAGCGCTTCTTTCTCTTCCGAACCCTGCCGTACACCAAAGCAGTGGTTTTCCCCCACATATGGGGTATCGGCGTACTCAGGAGAAATTGTACAACAAATTTCATGGTGCAATTTATCCTGTTACCCTTATGATAATGCAAAATTAGGGAATGAAAAACATTTTTTATGGGAAAAATGTGGAAATTTTATTTTTACGGCTCAATATTATAAACTTCTGTGAAGCAGCTGGGGGTGCAAGGTGCTCACCACACATCTAGATAAGTTCCCTAAGGGGTATAGTTTCCAAAATGGTGGCACTTGTGGGGGGTTTCCACTGTTTAGGCACATTAGGGGCTCCCCAAATGTGACATGGCGTCCGCTAATTATTCAAACAAATTTTAAATTCAAAAAGTCAAATGGCGCTCCTTCCCTTTCAAACCCTGCCATGTGCCCAAACAGTAATTTGCCTCCACATATGGGGTATCGGCGTGTTTAGGAGAAATTGCACAACAAATTTCATGGTGCAATTTATCCTGTTACCCTTATGATAATACAAAATTAGGGAATGTAAACATTTTTTGAGGGAAAAATTTGAAAATTTTATTTTTACGGCTCAATATTATAAACTTCTGTGAAGCAGCTGGGGGTGCAAGGTGCTCACCACACATCTAGATAAGTTCCCTAAGGGGTCTAGTTTCCAAAATGGTGGCACTTGTGGGGGGTTTCCACTGTTTAGGCACATTAGGGGCTCCCCAAATGTGACATGGCGTCCGCTAATTATTCAAACAAATTTTACATTCAAAAAGTCTAATGGCGCTCCTTCCCTTCCGAACCCTGCCGTGCGCCCAAACAGTGGTTATCCCTCACATATGGGGTATCAGCACGCTCAAGAGAAATTGCACAAAAAAATTTGGGGTCCATTTTTTCATGTTACTCCTGTGAAAATAAAAAAATTGGGTCTAAAGTAACATTTTTGTGAAAAAAGTTAAATGTTAATTTTTTTCTTCCACATTCCAAAAATTCCTGTGAAGCACCTGAAGGGTTAATAAAGTTCTTGAATGTGGTTTTGAGCACCTTGAGGGGTGCAGTTTTTAGAATGGTGTCACTTTTGGGTATTTTCTGTCATAAAGACCCCTCAAAGTGACTTCAAATATGATGTGGTCCCTAAAAAAATGTTTTTGTAAATTTTGTTGGAAAAATTAGAAATTGCTGGTCAACTTTTAACCCTTATAGCTCCCTAACAAAAAAAAATTGGGGTTCCAAAATTGTGCTGATGTAAAGAAGACATGTGGGAAATGTTATTTATTAACTATTTTGTGTGACATATCTCTCTGATTTAAGGGCATGAAAATTCAAAGTTTGAAAATTGCAAAATTTTCAAAATTTTCGCCAAATTTCCGATTTTTTCACAAATAAACGCAAGTGATATCGAAGAAATTTTACCACTATCATGAAGTACAATATGTCACGAAAAAATAATCTCAGAATCAGGGGAATACGTTGAAGCGTTCCAGGGTAATTACTTCATAAACTGGCAGTGGTCAGAATTGAAAAAATTGGCCTGGTCACGAAGGCAAAAACAGGCTCTGGCGCGAAGTGGTTAATAATAATTGTATCACTTAACATTAAGCAGTTTGTTGTACTGTCATCTATTATATAGGTACTGTTGTCAGGGATGCCACCAGGAATTAGTGCCGCTCTGCACAGTAACAGGATCCCCATCCTCACTGAAACCAGAATCCTCAAAAATAAAATACATAATAGCAGTAATAATATCCCTTAATTAGCCCCTACAATAATAATGTCCCACATCCTGGCCCCATGTCTCCATCCTGCCCCCATGTCTCCATTTGTCTCCATCCTGCCCCTATTGTCTCCATCCTGCCCCCATTGTCTCCATCTGTCTCCATTCTGCCCCCAATGTCTCCATTCTGCCCCATGTCTCCAACTTGCCTCCAATGTCTTCATCCAGCCCCCATGCCTTTCCATCAAGCCCCCATGTCTCTCCATCCAGACCCCATGTCTCTCCGTTGATCCCTTATGTCTCTCTGTTGTGCCCCCATGCCTCTCTGTTGTGTCCCCATGCCTCTCCATTACAAAAAAAATGTTTTAAAAGAAAAAAGTTTCTCCTTACCTTGCCACGATCCAGCAGCGCCTGGCTTACCCATCATCCGAGGCACGGTCGCCGGCATGAAGAGGGGAGGCACAGGGTCGGTAACAACACACTGTAGGCCAGAACTGAGTTCTCTTCTGCCTGTGTCCCCTCTTCTATTAAGGACTGAGAGTGGGGTGTATTGTGTGAAGGAGGATTTTCTTTACTTACTGTTACATTGTCCATGGGAGTGGAACCGACTTCAAATAAGATAAGAGATCGTAGATCTGGATTAACAAACTCACTTTTACTGTGCAATTCTTCTACACACGGCTGCAGCATACAGATTAACACATGGTCTTTTGTTATTGAAGTACTCTTGGTTATATGCCTTTCCAGTGTTCGTCCCCATCCGGTCCTGAGACCCACCATCTTCCACTTCTTCTGCGACCCAGCTGAGATTCTCCCCATGAGGGATACAGAGGCCTGCTTCTCAGTACCTATTGTAGGCTTTTAGCCCAGGACTGTGCTGGCATCCAGATCAAGCATTAAACGTGTCCTCTGTTCAGAAAACTTGCGCTGATAAAACACTTTCTCCACCGCTGTATCTGCTTGCTGGAACCTGTCTTCCTGTCTGTACAGCCTTCCTTCTGCACTCCACTCTCTTGTATAGGACCTGCACCGGTCCTGTTCTATAAGGGTTGTGGACCCAAAACTAGGGTGGCCAGCTAACTAACTGCCTGAAAATAACATATAACATAACACATTTAACCCACTTGTTGCCATGGTGTCTTCATCAGCCCGCCACTCTTTTTCACATGAACAATATATTGACCCTAGGGATAAATCACACAACTTATAACTACACAGCACACACATTCAACATATTATTTTAACTCTGTCAACCCACTTTTTGCCATGGTGTCTTCATCAGCCCGCCACCCTCCTTCGGGCGCATGATAGTGACGTCATATGCCAATGACATGCGTGCTGATGTCAGCTGCTGGCCTGTGATTGGCTGGCCGCTGTTAACTATTGCCATGTGGGAAGCTTCGATAGATTTCAAGCAAACTGAAACGGCAGTTACCCTGCTGGTGCCCGGGGAGAAAATGAATGGGGGCCCGACTGGGCCCCTCTGCCTGCCAGGCCCCATACGCCAGTAAGGGCAGTAATGCCCTGTTGGCGGCCCTGGAAATGTTATGATGGTCACACAATGGTTAAGAATAATTTATCATGCTACGTGGTGGGAACCAGGATATATACAGGTGCATCTAACTAAATTAGAATATCATCAAAAAGTTAATTTATTTCAGTTCTTCAATACAAAAAGTGAAACTCATATATTATATAGAGTCATTACAAACAGAGTGATCTATTTCAAGTGTTTATTTCTGTTAATAATTGTGGAGACTACTGAAACAGAGTAAGGACCTTTTTAAATGCTTAGGAAGGCTTTGCAGGTGTTTGTTAATTATTTTAAATTACTGAGATAATGACTTTTGTGTTTTCATTGGCTGTAAGCCATAATCATCAACATTAACAGAAATAAACACTTGAAATAGATCACTGTTTGTAATGACTCTATATAAGTTTCACTTTTTGTATTGAAGAACTGAAATAAATTAACTTTTTGATGATATTCTAATTTATTGAGAAGCAACTGTATATGTTAATCTTTTCACTTATTCATTTATCAAATTTTTCCTGTTTTTTTAACCCTTTCTTTATTTTTTCTGTGTTTTCATTTTTTTCTTTCTCCTCCTTCTTTCCCCCTTTCTTTCTTTGGCTCCATTGTCCTTTTCTTTCCCCATGTCTCTATGTACTCCGCTTTATATTCCATGTGACCATACACCTATCATTTTATTTCTTTTGTCACACCACATCTCTTAATATGTTTGTTTTTTCCTTTGTTTTCTTTTGTCTTCAAATATACTCTTTTTTTTTTTTCTTTTTCTCGTTTTTTCTTTTCTCTTTTACTTATATATGACTCCCCCTTTTTATGTCTTGTTTCATCATGGTATTACATTTGATTTGTTTTCATTATTCTCTCCTTTTTTTGTTTTTCTTTATTTTTTTATTTTTCAATAAATCATGTGTGGTACACAGAGATCACTGTGAGTCTGCAGAATGGTGACATTACTAAGAAGAGGGGAAGAACAGCGCTGGACACGGGAGAGAGCAGCGCTAGGTAGGGCCGTATTTGGAGTTTCTGCTGCCCTAGGCACTGTCAGTGGTCGTTCCCCCCGTCACGTCCCCCCCACGTCGTGCCCCCCTCGCATCCAATATCTCCCCCCCCATCTCGGCCGTTTCCCCAAGTTTCATGTAGCTTCCCCCCCCCCATTCCATGCAGCACATATAAAAGATAGGGGTGGGGGGGGAGCGGCCCACACAGACCACAGGACTGCAGTATTGCATATGGGGGTGGGGAGGGATGGGAGAGGCCCACACAGACCACAGGGCTGCAGCATTGCATATGGGGGTGGGGGGATGGGAGCGGCCCACACAGACCACAGGGCTGCAGCATTGCATATGGGGGTGGGGGGGATGGGAGCGGCCCACACAGACCACAGGGCTGCAGCATTGTATATGGAGGTGGGGGGGAAGGGAGCGGCCCACACAGACCACAGGGCTGCAGCATTGTATATGGGGGGGGGTGGGAGCGGCCCACACAGACCACAGGGCTGCAGCATTGCATATGGGGGTGGGGGGGATGGGAGCGGCCCACACAGAACTGGGCTGCAGCAGGCACTGCAGCATTGCATATGGCCCATCAGCAGACAGCTGTAGATGGTGATAGCACTTTGGCAAGACTCTTGGCTAGGTAATGATAAATGGAGATACATTAGCTTAATTTTATTCAGCAGTCTGAATATGATGGCAGCGTCTGACTATTAGGTTCGATCCAATGTACCAGTTGAAGTTTTTCATTCATACATGAAATTTGTAGACAAGGACCACATTTTAGTGGAAATTGCAAAGGTTAAACAGTCATATATAAAATTCACTAACTGCACAGAAATCAGCTAAATTTGTCTCTATGTTCCAAAAAAGAAAGGTGAGATAAGGAGCATGATCACCCTGCAAATGTACGTTTACTCGAACATATCAAAGGCAAAAGGTTAAAAAAGGCATATATTAGTGACATAAAGGTAGGCCTGCTCTGTTCTGCTCATAGGTGGCATAAAATTAAAATTCAAACAGACAATTTTAAAGAAGCTCTCCCATATAAAAAAAAAAAATATATATATATATATATATATATATATATATATAATGTAGTGTGAGTTTATTAATATACTCACCTACTGCAGATCTCTCCTGTGTCCAGCGCTGTTCTCCTTCGTTTCTAAGTGAAGTCACCGTAATTGCAACTAGCCGGTTCTTTCTATGCTCTTTGCGTGAGCTGGAAGTATCTTTTATAACAAAAGCCTATGGAGCCTTGTTCTGACATTCCATGGACTTACATTGTAAAAGCCACTTCCAGGTCACACAGAGCTCAGTAGAAATAATCAGGGCTGTCCAGGAATTTCAGGGCCCCATAATGTCAGAATTTTTGGGCCCCTTAACACTCCGCCCGGGCTCCGCCTCTACCCTTTTAACCTTCCACAGTCCCACCATCCACTCTTGGATAAACTCCACTGCACCACGTCCTCACCAATCACACATTAACAGTTCCCATCGAACACCATATCACATACATAGCCAGCAGCTTTTGTTTTGACAAAAGATTTTTTAAGCCTGCCAACCACGACAAGGTAGACTCTTTTGGCAGGGCCCTACACTACTCTAACCTATTTAACATATCTCTTTTTAGCTATATTTTAATTTATTTTTCTTTAAGGAAATGTGTCACATGCATTTTTTAAACTAATTGAAACCAGATTGTGATCATTTTTTTTTATAATCTGTATTTCTGATTGCAGATTATTGTATTCTGTTTCCTGTACATTTATGGAAGCTGCTCTCTTTCATGTTTTGAGATATTGACATTGGGCATATGCATGTATATATATCACAAGACATTAAGTGCCTTTTAATAATCTCACAAACGCATTGGTTAACAATAACCAGAGAGTAGTGAATGCCCTTAACATAAAAGCTTCGTAACACATTCCCACTATATATTTTGGTAACTAAATCTATTTTTCATAAGAGTCATTTAGTTAAATCCTTTGGTCAATTATGTAAACTGCAAAATTATCAGCTAACTGCAGTGTTGTTATGCACCTGGTGTGCGGTGGCCCTAATCTGTTGCGCCTGGGGCCCGGTGAGCAGAAGCAAAACGGGGATGGGCCTGGACTGCCAGCGTATCAGAATTCCCCCGCTTTGCTTGTGCTCACTGGGCCCCATATACTAGTAAGGGCAATAATGCCTTGATGGCGGCCCTGTTCCTGCCTATCGTGAAATGACACTTGTTGACAGCCCATACTACATGAAGTATGCAGCTAGTCTGCATAGATCATGGGATGACAGAAATCCATTGCTGGCTACCTTATAGTTGCCATTTCATGTAAGCATTCAGTCAATCTTTATGAAAGCATACATACAGATATATTAATTATTGTCTATCTAATAGGATGATGACAGCTGTCCAGATATGCACTAACTAAGTTCCTGCCTATCGTGAAATGACCTCCGTTGACAGCCCATAGTTCATGAAGTATTCAGCTAGTCTGCATAGATCATGGGATGACGACAACTGTCCAGACCTGCATCCCACCACAAGAACCACCCTGGAGAATGAAATAATTTTCAGTTCTCAAACTGTTGGGGTGCAGCTGTGGGACCCTACTTTCAAAGATGATGTCCTCCACCCAAGTCTCAAAAGGCTGAAAGGGTCTTCAGGAGAAGTGGGTAGTCGAGCTAGTCTAGGCTATCAGACGGTCACCTCTGTAGCTGTACTGTCATCCTTCCTATGGTTCCAATCAGGGGCAGACGTGTTATTGGTGCAACTTGTGTGACTGCACACTGACCAAGAGGTAAGGGGGCCCATTCTACCTCCAAAGCGATGGAATTGTGCATTATGATGATCTATTGGGCTGCAAAGGGCTCATATATTGTACTTGCACAGGGTCACTCTTCTGTCTGTGTCCACCAGTGGCTCCAATGTAAAACTACTTTTCCTGCAATGAGAAACACATCACATTAATAATTTCCAGGCAATCAAGATCAATACAATCAATCCTATCACTACCACTATGGGCTTTAGCAAAGTTGAGAGTATATTGTTTAACCAAACTCAGATAGACCCCATCCCTCCTTGGATATATCTCTAGCTTTTTGTTGCAGCTCCTTTATCTTATCCATGTTTCTCTCAATTGAATCATGTGCATCTTCAATCTATGAGCAGCATTCCTCACCCATAACAGCACAAGTTCCACCTTCAATTGCTAACAGGTAGTCAAGAGCCATTCTGTTCTTTAGGGCAACCTTCCACATTCGGTGATATCACAAGATAATGGGGCCGAAACTAAGAGCCAAAACATTCGGTGACATCACAAGTAGAAGCTAATGGGGGCGAAACCAAGAACCAAAACACTCGGTGACATCACAAGTAGAAGCTAATGGGGGCGAAACCAAGAACCAAAACATTCGGTGACATCACAAGTAGTAGCATATAGGGGCGGAACCAACAACCATAACATTCCGTGACATCACAAGTGGTAGCTTATGGGGCCAGAACCAACAACCATAACATTCCGTGACATCATATGAAGCATGAAAACCAGAGCAAATAGGTATAGGAGGTCCTAAACAAGTAAACAAAAGCAAGAAATAAATCCTAAAAAATATTCTTTATTATAATACTCGTTAAAATTTGGAAAATGTAACAACTAGTATAAACTTACAAAAACCTGAAGATATATCAAGCAGGATGACGGGTATTAAATTCTAAAGACCCTCATAGAACCATGTGTTCACCCCTACCTATAGCGGAGGTTGGCACCCTAAACTATAAGCGATATGGCGTCCCCGCTCTCTGTAGACTAACCCTATTGGTCCCTATATGACCCTATTCTTCAATTGAGCACCAACCAAATATCAAAGGACACCTTAAACACTAAAATATCCCAATAGTGCTACTACACCAGGTATGCCCATATATATGTAGGATAATACAATAAAAGATGCCTAACAAAGATATCAAACAGGGTGAGGGAGTATTAAATATATTTTCTCTCTAAAGACCCTACTAGGACACCATTTTCACCCCTACTTAATGAGGAGGATGGCGTCCCCCGCTCTCTGTAGACTGACCCTATGACTGACCCTATTAGTCCCTATATAACCCTATTCTAAAATTGAGCACCAACCAAATATCAAAAACATCTTAAACATTGAAATACCCCAGTAATGCAGTAATGCCAAATATACACATATGTGTATGCAGATTATAAAACCATGAACAACATCTAAATATACTCCAGATACAATAATCCTAATGCATGCCCAATTTTTAAGTAAAAAACCTAGAGAATTAGACTCAATTCCTCTAATAAGCAATGGTCATAACAGCTCTTCATAGGATACAATATCCCCAAAATATCACTTGATGTGCAATGACATTCATAGAAAATATCTACTTATCGGAATACTGCATATGAACCAAGTCCCGATACGTTTCCCCCTTCTCTATTTTAGGGGTTCATCAGGGGATAGTGGTAAGATGCAATGGTGCCTGCAGTAGAGGACCAAATAAAATGCTAGGGATATTGTATCCTATGAAGAGCTATTATGACCATTGTTTATTAGAGGGATTGAGTCATTCCATGACCTTACAAGTGTTGGCTGTTACTGTCGGCTTCCATTGAAGTGCATTGCCCAATATACTGGAGATCAAACAATATGAATCCAACCAATGTGGGGAATATTTGAATAGTTTCACTCTATATGGAGCTAATATGTACAGTTGTGCTCAAAAGTTTACATACCCCGGCAGAAGTTTCTTGGTCTTGTTTCAGAGAATATGAATGATAACCAAAAAAATTTCTCCACTCATGGTTATTGGTTGGGTGAAGACATTTATTGTCAAACTACTGTGTTTTCACTTTTTAAATCTTAATGACAACCAAAAACATCCAAATGACCCTGATCAAAAGTTCAAATACCCCAGTTCTTAATACCGTGCATTGCCCCGTCTAACATCAATGACAGCTTGAATTCTTTTGTGGTAGTTGTGGATGAGGTTCTCTATTTTCTCAGATGGTAAAGCTGCCCCATTCTTCTTGGTAAAAAGCCTCCAGATCCTGTATATTCCTGGGCTGTCTAGCATGAACTGTGCGATTGAGATCTCCCCAGAGTGGCTCAATGATGTGAGGTCAGGAGACTGAGATCGCCACTCCAGAACCTTCACTTTGTTCTGCTGTAGCCAATGACAGGTCGACTTGGCCTTGAGTTTTGGATCGTTGTCATATTGGAACGTCCAACTACATCCCATGCGCAGCTTCCGGGCTGATGACTGCAAATTCGCCTCCATTTGCTGAAAATGTGCTGCATTCATATTTCCTTCAGCTTTTGCCAAGTTTCCTGTGCCTTTGTAGCTCACACATTCCCAAAACATCTGCGATTCACCTCCGTGTTTTACAGAAGGAATGGTATTCCTTTCATCATAGGCCTTGTTGACCTCTCTCCAAATGTAACGTTTATGGTTTTGTCTCATCACTCCAAATTACCTTGTTCCAGAAGTTTTGAGGCTTGTCTCCGTGCTGTTTGGCGTATTTGTAGGCGAGATAATTTGTGGCATTTGCGCAGTAAATACTGGCGACTTGACCATGCAGCCCATTTTTCTGCATAGAGCCATTGACAATTCTTTTGCTTACCCCATGACTCACAATCCAGAAATGTCAGTGGCTGGATGAAAGATGCAAGAGTCTGTATGGATCCCAGAAACTCACTCAGCTTTTATGCACACACACTGATTACAGGCAAACAGGTCACAGGTGAGAATGTTACATTTAGTAGCCATTTCAACCCATTTGTGTCAAATTCTGTGCATGTTATCAGGCCAAAATCCCAGGGTATGTGAACTTTTGATCAGGGTCATTTGTTTTTGGTTGTCATTAAGATTTAAAAAGAGAAAACACAGTAGTTTGACAATAAATGGCTTCACCCAACCAATAACCATGAGTGGAAAAAAAGTTTTTTGTTATTATTCATATTCTCTGAAACAAGGCCAAGAAAGCGAAAATTCTGCTGGGGTATGTAAACTTTTGAGCACAACTGTATATACATTGGTGTGGTACAAGGATTTCCCAATATTGGTTGGATTTATAATTTTGATCTGGACTATATATTACTATATGGCTCAATAACACCTGACAATTACATAATTATCTCCAGATTACATGTGTTCTCTTTACAGGATATAACTTTAATCTCCCAGATTTGGATGATTCTAAAGCAATACATGGCCCAAAAATCGAGAAGTCGTCATGTTCCAGTTATGGCTGAGGGGATTTTCTCAATTAGAACTATTCTATGGATCTGATGAGCAAGAAAGTCAGAAAATAATAAAATGTGATGGATAATCGGTAAATCATTGTCATTTCTGTACTTGGAGATAAATCCTGTCACAGCCTATATATCCCTTTACTATTGGAAGAAGTGCTGTAAAACATGGGCATCACCTAATCTGAGGAGTTCACTATTTGTTTTGGGCTTGCTTGTATTATATAGAATAAAGACTCCTTAATGAATAAAAAATAAATGAGAAATAGATGATAGAAGAGAATGAAGGACACAACAAGGTGTGACATAGATCCGACTTACCTCTCTCCACGATCTGCAAGCCTCAAATGGAATGTTGGCTCTGCAGCTCCTACTATAATGTGTGTGATGTCATAATGATGTCATAATGCAAGGGGGTGGAGCCAGAAACCGCAACATTCCGTGACATCATCAGCAGGAGCAGCAGCTGTTATTTAAATGGATCAGACCAGGCCATGAAATCAATTCATTACCATATAGATTAAATCGACTCTAATATACACCTTGGCCTCTGAAACCTTTTACAAAATGCCACAATGTCACTATTGCCATACAATGTAATTCCGGAGTAGTTTCTACTAATTTGAATAGTGATAAATCCACAATAATAACCCATATATCCCAGTAATACAGCAGATTAGATTATATGGATGGTTGGATGGGGAGGTGGATATACTACTGTAGATTAAATGGCCAGTAAATAGGAGAGGACACTATAGACAATGTTACTATATACCAGGGATGGGCAATTAATTTTCCCGAGGGGCTACATCGTTGTGGGGGGCTGAACCAATAGGCGGAAACAAATTCTTCTCAATATTAATATTAACATATGAATTACAATTATTATTTTATATTAATAATAATTGTATCACTTAACATTAAGCAGTTTGTTGTACTGTCATCTGTAACGGGTCTGGGAGGCGGAACCTCTGAGCTACTATACAAGGGGGCGGTCCTTGTAAGGGAGCGGGTGGCGACCAGGGTAGACGGGCAGACAGTCACAGCAGGTGGCTGGGACAGTCTCTGAATGAACGGGCAGGAGGTCACGGCAAGTGACCGGGGCAGCCTCTGGATGAACGGGCAGGAGGTCACGGCAAGTGACCGGGGCAGTCTCTGGATGAGCGGGCAGGAGGTCACGGCAAGTGACCGGGACAGTCTCTGGGTAAAGGATTGGTACGACCTGTGGCGGCAGATGATAGACGTGAGCTCCCAGGTGAGCAGGCGAGAGTCTCTGGATAATCGGGTGGTCACAGCATGTGACGGCGGAGCCTCCAGGAAGACCAACAGACAGGTAGCAGATGAGCGCTCCCAGGTGAGCGGGCAGGAGTCTCTGGACAGGCGGGTGGTCACAGCACGTGATGGCAGAGCCTCCTGGTAGGCTAGCAGACAGGCAGCAGATGAGCGCTCCCAGGTGAGCGGGCAAGCTGGTCCTTAGACAGACTGACAGGAGTTGGAAGGCAGACCGTCGGACCTCAGGCAAGCAGGCAGGCAGAAGATGTGCGCTCCCAGGTGAGCGGGCAAGCTGGTCCTTAGACAGACTGACGGAAGTTGGAAGGCAGACCGTCGGACCTCAGGCTAGCAGGCAGGTAGCAGGATATCAGGCAGGAATTAGACAGCAGACTGGCAGGAATCTGGCAGGTATCTGGCAGGTAACTGGCAACGGGACCTGAGGGCTGAAGCAGAGTAGTGAACAGTGCTACAACATTGCTCGGGCACCTCCATTTTGGAGGAGGTACCTTTTATATGGGAGGTCCTCCGGCAATTGGCCGGGGACTCCTTAGGACGGCGCGCGCGGTCCCTTTAAGAAAGGGGGAGCGCGCGCGCGCGCGCCCTAAGCACACTGCCGGGGAAGGAGCGCGTGCCGGAAGCAGCGGGGGGAGAAGCGCTGGAGGACGCCGCGCCAGGAGCGGGGAGGTGAGAGGGACGGCGTCTCTGCCTAGAATGGGGCAGAGATGCCGATGCTACAGTACCCCCCCCTTTAGGCCCCCTCTTTCTTTGGCCAGAAAGAAATTTCTCAAGGAGAAGCGGGGCGTTGATGTTCTCCCTGGGTTCCCAAGTTCTCTCCTCAGGACCAAACCCCTTCCAATCTACCAGAAAAAAGGTTTTTCCTCTTACCCTCTTGGAGGCCAGAATACTCTCTACCTCAAAGATGTCATCAGCGGAAACCGGAGCAGGAGGGGCACCTGGATTTTTGGAAAAAAAGTTAAAGACAACGGGTTTGAGGAGAGATACGTGGAAGGAGTTGGGGATCCGTAGGGTGGCCGGGAGTTTTAATTTGTAGGCCACAGGGTTAATTTGCCTGAGGACTTCGAAGGGGTCGATGAATCGAGGACCCAACTTGTAGGAGGGTACTTTGAGCCGCACATGTTTGGATGAGAGCCAAACCTTGTCTCCCGGACGGAATTGGGGCGGATCCAGACGTCTCTTATCAGCATATCTCTTCATCCGCTCAGAGGAGAGAAGAAGAGCGGACCTGGTGCTCTCCCAAATAGTAGAAAATTCGCTGACAAGAGACTCCGCAGCAGGGTTGTCCACAGAAACGGAGACAGGAAGTGGAATCCGGGGATGTTGGCCACCGACTATAAAGAATGGGGATTTGGAAGAGGACTCGCTCTCATGGTTGTTATAAGAGAACTCGGCCCATGGTAGGAGATCCACCCAGTCCGAGTGGTGAGCATCAACGAAGTGCCGGAGGTAGCTGGACAAGATCTGATTGATCCGCTCCACTTGACCATTGGACTGAGGGTGGTAAGCGGAGGAGAAATCCAGGGTAATGTCCAGCAGCTTACATGTGGCTCTCCAGAAGCGAGAGGTGAACTGAACCCCACGATCCGACACGATGTCGAGGGGCAGACCATGGAGACGGAAGATGTGGCGGATAAAGTCTTTAGCCAGCTCGGGTGCAGACGGAAGACCAGGCAGGGGAATGAAGTGGGCCATCTTAGAAAAACGGTCAGCGACAACCCAAATGACAGTACAACCGGCAGAAACTGGAAGGTCGGTGATAAAGTCCATAGCGATGTGTTGCCAAGGAGCAGCAGGTACGGGAAGGGGCAGGAGATGGCCGGCAGGTAGATGTCGGGGAACTTTGTTACGGGCACAGGATGAACAGGCCGCGATGAAGTCTACCACGTCCTTACGCAGGGTAGGCCACCAGTAATGTCGGGTAATAAGTTGGAAGGTCTTCTTTTGGCCAGCATGGCCAGCTAGTTTAGAAGAATGTCCCCAGCGAAGAACCCTCTCCCGATCTGGCACAGCTACGAACGTCTTACCGGGTGGAAGACGAGTCAGATCCAAGGGGCCCACATTCATCACCTTGGAGGAGTCGATGATGTGCGTAGGTTCCTCCTCTTGATCGGAGGACAGGAAGGACCGGGACAAGGCATCAGCTTTGACGTTCTTGTCCGCCGGACGGAAATGAAGAATGAAGTCGAAGCGGGCAAAAAACAACGACCACCGGGCCTGGCGAGGATTGAGTCTCTGGGCATTTTGGAGATATGCCAGGTTTTTGTGATCCGTGTAGATAATTACCGGGTAGAGAGCCCCTTCAAGCAGATAGCGCCACTCTCCCAGTGCCAATTTGATGGCTAGCAATTCCCGGTCTCCAATGGAGTAGTTGCGCTCCGACGAGGAGAAGATTTTGGAGAAGAAGCTGCACGTTACCATTCTCCCGGTAGAAGACTTCTGGGTGAGCACCGCTCCGGCTCCGGAGGAGGAGGCATCAACCTCCAGGTAGAATTGTTTATTACAGTCCGGACGGTGCAGGACGGGAGCAGAGGCGAAGGCTTTCTTTAGGGAAAGGAAGGCCTCCTCGGCTTCAGGCGACCATGTCCTGGGGTTAGCCCCCTTACGGGTAAGTGCAGATATGGGAGCAGTCCGAGACGAGAAGTGTGGGATGAAAAGACGATAATAATTGGCGAAGCCCAGGAATCGCTGTATCGCCTTCAAACCTTCAGGACGAGGCCATTTTAGAACGGAAGAGAGCTTCTCGGGATCCGTTTGCAGACCTGTTTGGGAGATGACATAGCCCAAGAACGGAAGGGAGGTCTGATCGAAGAGGCACTTCTCGTATTTGGCGTAAAGGTGGTTCTGCCGAAGCCTAAGCAGGACCTGACGAACATCCCTCCGGTGTGTGGGGAGATCCGGAGAGAAGACCAAGATATCGTCCAGGTATACCACTACGCAGGAGTACAGGAGGTCACGGAAGATGTCGTTGACTAGTTCCTGAAAGACCGCGGGAGCATTACAGAGACCGAAGGGCATCACAAGGTACTCGTAGTGACCGTCCCGGGTATTGAATGCCGTCTTCCACTCGTCTCCTTGACGGATACGGACCAGATTATACGCTCCTCGTAGATCCAGCTTGGAGAAGATCCTGGCGCCCTTGAGACGGTCAAACAATTCGGAGATGAGTGGCAGGGGATATTTGTTTTTTACCGTCATGAGATTGAGTCCTCTGTAGTCAATACAGGGACGTAGCGAGCCGTCTTTGTTTTTGACAAAGAAGAATCCGGCTCCAGCCGGGGAGGTAGATTTTCGGATAAATCCCCTAGCCAGATTCTCTTCAATGTACTCAGACATGGCTCGGGTCTCGGCTGCAGACAACGGGTAGATACGCCCACGGGGAGGAGTGGTGCCAGGTACCAGGTCGATCGGGCAATCGTATGGCCTATGGGGTGGCAACGTCTCAGCTTCCTTCTTACCGAAGACGTCCGCATAGGGCCAGTAGGGAGCCGGGAGACCAGGTAAGTTAGCTGGAGTAGGCTGAGGGCGAAGTGGACAGACCGGGACCAGGCAGGTCCTATGGCAGTCAGGACCCCATCGGAGTACTTCACCGGACCGCCAGTTCAATACGGGTTCATGTGTCTGGAGCCAAGGTAGACCTAGCAACAGGGAGTGAGAAAGTCCGGACAGCACATGGAATGAGATCTCCTCAGAGTGCAGCATTCCCACCTGCAGGGTTATGGGCTCGGTGACGAGCAGGATGGTCTCCGAGAGAAGCCTTCCATCCACGGAGGCGACTGACAATGGTTCAGCCAGGGACTTGGTGGGAATATGGTATCTCTCTACCAGAGACTGGGAGATGAGGTTTCCAGCAGCTCCAGAATCCAGATGGGCGAGTTCAAAGAGACGATTTTCTCCCCAAGCAATAGAGCCTGGTAAGGTCAGAGACGGAGAGGGCTTACTTTTGTCTAGGACGACCTCTCCGAGTGGTCCTAGACACTGGCGTTTCCCGGCTTTTCCGGGCAGGAACGGATGAAGTGCTTCATACTGCCACAATAGAAACAGCTTCCCTCGGCTCGGCGAGATTCTTGGCGAGAACCGACCATCTTGGTCTGGTCGACCTGCATAGGCTCAGGAGAGTGTAGCTGAGGAGAGACGGAGGGAGTGACGGGTTTCTGAAAAGTAGGAGCTAGACGTGGAAACCTCCTCTCACGGGTGACCTCTTTGGCACGCTCCTGGAACCGCAGGTCAATCCGGGTGGCAAGAGTTATTAGGTCATCGAGAGTGGTAGGAATGTCCCGACCGGCAAGTTCATCTTTAATACGGCCGGACAGACCCTCCCAGAAGACGGAAACCAGAGTGTCATTATCCCAGGCCAGCTCCGAGGCAAGGGTACGGAACTGTATGGCATATTGGCCCACGGTGAGACTTCCCTGACGGAGGCGTAGCAGAGATGATGCGGATGAGGTCTTCCGTCCGGGTTCGTCGAAGACTTTCCGGAAAGCCGTGAGAAAGGCAGGCAAGTCGGACACCAGGGGGTCTCCTCTCTCCCATAGAGGATTTAGCCAGGCCAGGGCCTCTCCGGTGAGATGGGACATGATGAAGGCAATTTTGGCCCGGTCGGAGTTAAACTGGTGGGACAGGAGTACAAAGTGCAGGGTGCACTGATTTATGAAGCCCCGAGCCTGGGCGGAGTCGCCTCCGAAACGAGGAGGTGCAGAAAGCCGGGGTCCGGGGTAGGATACCATGTTATTAGTGGGCAGTGGAGCTGCCGGATTGCGAGTCATGGCACTGGCGGTGGTTGCAGGCAGAGCAGTCAGAGTGTCCAGGCGAGAATTGACATTCCGCAGGTGACCCAAGATGGACTCCTGTTGGGACCTCTGACGGGACAGTTCATGACACAGGTCCGAGAGCGAGGGAGCTTGGGTGCCAACGGGTTCCATGGCCCGAGCAAACTGTAACGGGTCTGGGAGGCGGAACCTCTGAGCTACTATACAAGGGGGCGGTCCTTGTAAGGGAGCGGGTGGCGACCAGGGTAGACGGGCAGGCAGTCACAGCAGGTGACTGGGACAGTCTCTGAATGAACGGGCAGGAGGTCACGGCAAGTGACCGGGGCAGTCTCTGGATGAACGGGCAGGAGGTCACGGCAAGTGACCGGGGCAGTCTCTGGGTAAAGGATTGGTACGACCTGTGGCGGCAGATGATAGACGTGAGCTCCCAGGTGAGCAGGCGAGAGTCTCTGGATAATCGGGTGGTCACAGCATGTGACGGCGGAGCCTCCAGGAAGACCAACAGACAGGTAGCAGATGAGCGCTCCCAGGTGAGCGGGCAGGAGTCTCTGGACAGGCGGGTGGTCACAGCACGTGACGGCAGAGCCTCCTGGTAGGCTAGCAGACAGGCAGCAGATGAGCGCTCCCAGGTGAGCGGGCAAGCTGGTCCTTAGACAGACTGACAGGAGTTGGAAGGCAGACCGTCGGACCTCAGGCAAGCAGGCAGGTAGAAGATGTGCGCTCCCAGGTGAGCGGGCAAGCTGGTCCTTAGACAGGCTGATGGAAGTTGGAAGGCAGACCGTCGGACCTCAGGCTAGCAGGCAGGTAGCAGGATATCAGGCAGGAATTAGACAGCAGACTGGCAGGAATCTGGCAGGTATCTGGCAGGTAACTGGCAACGGGACCTGAGGGCTGAAGCAGAGTAGTGAACAGTGCTACAACATTGCTCGGGCACCTCCATTTTGGAGGAGGTGCCTTTTATATGGGAGGTCCTCCGGCAATTGGCCGGGGACTCCTTAGGACGGCGCGCGCGGTCCCTTTAAGAGAGGGGGAGCGCGCGCGCGCGCGCCCTAAGCACACTGCCGGGGAAGGAGCGCGTGCCGGAAGCAGCGGGGGGAGAAGCGCTGGAGGACGCCGCGCCAGGAGCGGGGAGGTGAGAGGGACGGCGTCTCTGCCTAGAACGGGGCAGAGACGCTGATGCTACATCATCTATTACATAGGTACTGTTGTCAGGGATGCCACCAGGAATTAGTGCCGCTCTGCACAGTAACAGGATCCCCATCCTCACTGAAACCAGAATCCTCAAAAATAAAATACATAACAGCAGTAATAATATCCCTTAATTAGCCCCTACAATAATAATGTCCCACATCCTGGCCCCATGTCTCCATCCTGCCCCCATGTCTCCATTTGTCTCCATCCTGCCCCTATTGTCTCCATCCTGCCCCCATTGTCTCCATCTGTCTCCATTCTGCCCCCAATGTCTCCATTCTGCCCCATGTCTCCAACTTGCCTCCAATGTCTTCATCCAGCCCCCATGCCTTTCCATCAAGCCCCCATGTCTCTCCATCCAGACCCCATGTCTCTCCGTTGATCCCTTATGTCTCTCTGTTGTGCCCCCATGCCTCTCTGTTGTGTCCCCATGTCTCTCCATTACAAAAAAAATGTTTTAAAAGAAAAAAGTTTCTCCTTACCTTGCCACGATCCAGCAGCGCCTGGCTTACCCATCATCCGAGGCACGGTCGCCGGTATGAAGGGGGGAGGCACAGGGTCGGTAACAACACACTGTAGGCCAGAACTGAGTTCTCTTCTGCCTGTGTCCCCTCTTCTATTAAGGACTGAGAGTGGGGTGTATTGTGTGATGGAGGATTTTCTTTACTTACTGTTACATTGTCCATGGGATTGGAACCGACTTCAAATAAGATAGGAGATCGTAGATCTGGATTAACAAACTCACTTTTACTGTGCAATTCTTCTACACACGGCTGCAGCATACAGATTAACACATGGTCTTTTGTTAGTGAAGTACTCTTGGTTATGTGCCTTTCCAGTGTTCGTCCCCATCCTGTCCTGAGACCCACGATCTTCCACTTCTTCTGCGACCCAGCTGAGATTCTCCCCATGAGGGATACAGAGGCCTGCTTCTCAGTACCTCTTGTAGGCTTTTAAGCCCAGGACTGTGCTGGCATCCAGATCAAGCATTAAACGTGTCCTCTGTTCAGAAAACTTGCGCTGATAAAACACTTTCTCCACCGCTGTATCTGCTTGCTGGAACCTGTCTTCCTGTCTGTACAGCCTTCCTTCTGCACTCCACTCTCTTGTATAGGACCTGCACCGGTCCTGTTCTATAAGGGTTGTGGACCCAAAACTAGGGTGGCCAGCTAACTAACTGCCTGAAAATAACATATAACATAACACATTTAACCCACTTGTTGCCATGGTGTCTTCATCAGCCCGCCACTCTTTTTCACAAGAAAAATATATTGACCCTAGGGATAAATCACACAACTTATAACTACACAGCACACACATTCAACATATTATTTTAACTCTGTCAACCCACTTTTTACCATGGTGTCTTCATCAGCCCGCCACCCTCCTTCAGGCGCATGATAGTGACGTCATATGCCAATGACATGCGTGCTGATGTCAGCTGCTGGCCTGTGATTGGCTGGCCGCTGTTAACTTTTGCCATGCGGGAAGCTCCGATAGATTTCAAGCGAACTGAAACGGCAGTTACCCTGCTGGTGCCCGGGGAGAAAATGAATAGGGGCCCGACTGGGCCCCTCTGCCTGCCAGGCCCCATACGCCAGTAAGGGCAGTAATGCCCTGTTGGCGGCCCTGGAAATGTTATGATGGTCACACAATGGTTAAGAATAATTTATCATGCTACGTGGTGGGAACCAGGATATATACAGGTGCATCTAACTAAATTAGAATATCATCAAAAAGTTAATTTATTTCAGTTCTTCAATACAAAAAGTGAAACTCATATATTATATAGAGTCATTACAAACAGAGTGATCTATTTCAAGTGTTTATTTCTGTTAATAATTGTGGAGACTACTGAAACAGACTAAGGACCTTTTTAAATGCTTAGGAAGGCTTTGCAGGTGTTTGTTAATTATTTTAAATTACTGAGATAATGACTTTTGTGTTTTCATTGGCTGTAAGCCATAATCATCAACATTAACAGAAATAAACACTTGAAATAGATCACTGTTTGTAATGACTCTATATAAGTTTCACTTTTTGTATTGAAGAACTGAAATAAATTAACTTTTTGATGATATTCTAATTTATTGAGAAGCACCTGTATATGTTAATCTTTTCACTTATTCATTTATCAAATTTTTCCTGTTTTTTTAACCCTTTCTTTATTTTTTCTGTGTTTTCATTTTTTTCTTTCTCCTCCTTCTTCCCCCCTTTCTTTCTTTGGCTCCATTGTCCTTTTCTTCCCCATGTCTCTATGTACTCCGCTTTATATTCCATGTGACCATACACCTATCATTTTATTTCTTTTGTCACACCACATCTCTTAATATGTTTGTTTTTTCCTTTGTTTTCTTTTGTCTTCAATTATACTCTTTTTTTTTTTTCTTTTTCTCGTTTTTTCTTTTCTCTTTTACTTATATATGACTCCCCCTTTTTATGTCTTGTTTCATCATGGTATTACATTTGATTTGTTTTCATTATTCTCTCCTTTTTTTGTTTTTCTTTATTTTTTTATTTTTCAATAAATCATGTGTGGTACACAGAGATCACTGTGAGTCTGCAGAACGGTGACATTACTAAGAAGAGGGGAAGAACAGCGCTGGACACGGGAGAGAGCAGCGCTAGGTAGGGCCGTATTTGGAGTATCTGCTGCCCTAGGCACTGTCAGTGGTCGCCCCCCCCGTCACGTCCACCCCCACGTCGTGCCCCCCTCGCATCCAATATCTCCCCCCCCCCGTCTCGGCCGTTTCCCCAAGTTTCATGTAGCTCCCCCCCCACCATTCCATGTAGCACATATAAAAGATTGGGGTGGGGGGGGAGCGGCCCACACAGACCACAGGACTGCAGCATTGCATATGGGGGTGGGGGGATGGGAGCGGCCCACACAGACCACAGGGCTGCAGCATTGCATATGGGGGTGGGGGGGATGGGAGCGGCCCACACAGACCACAGGGCTGCAGCATTGTATATGGAGGTTGGGGGGGGGGTGGGAGCGGTCCACACAGACCACAGGGCTGCAGCATTATATATGGAGGTGGGGGGGAAGGGAGAGGCCCACACAGACCACAGGGCTGCAGCATTGTATATGGGGGGAGGGGTGGGAGCGGCCCACACAGACCACAGGGCTGCAGCACTGTATATGGGGGTGGAGGGGATGGGAGCGGCCCACACAGAACTGGGCTGCAGCAGGCACTGCAGCATTGCATATGGCCCATCAGCAGACAGCTGTAGATGGTGATAGCACTTTGGCAAGACTTTTGGCTAGGTAATGATAAATGGAGATACATTAGCTTAATTTTATTCAGCAGTCTGAATATGATGGCAGCGTCTGACTATTAGGTTCGATCCAATGTACCAGTTGAAGTTTTTCATTCATACATGAAATTTGTAGACAAGGACCACATTTTAGTGGAAATTGCAAAGGTTAAACAGTCATATATAAAATTCACTAACTTTGCACAAAAATCAGCTAAATTTGTCTATATGTTCCAAAAAAGAAAGGTGAGATAAGGAGCATGATCACCCTGCAAATGTACGTTTACTCGAACATATCAAAGGCAAAAGGTTAAAAAAGGCATATATTAGTGACATAAAGGTAGGCCTGCTCTGTTCTGCTCATAGGTGGCATAAAATTAAAATTCAAACAGACAATTTTAAAGAAGCTCTCCCATATAAAAAAAAAAATATATATATATATATAATGTAGTGTGAGTTTATTAATATACTCACCTACTGCAGATCTCTCCTGTGTCCAGCGCTGTTCTCCTTCGTTTCTAAGTGAAGTCACCGTAATTGCAACTAGCCGGTTCTTTCTATGCTCTTTGCGTGAGCTGGAAGTATCTTTTATAACAAAAGCCTATGGAGCCTTGTTCTGACATTCCATGGACTTACATTGTAAAAGCCACTTCCAGGTCACACAGAGCTCAGTAGAAATAATCCGGGCTGTCCAGGAATTTCAGGGCCCCATACTGTCAGAATTTTTGGGCCCCTTAACACTCCGCCCGGGCTCCGCCTCTACCCTTTTAACCTTCCACAGTCCCACCATCCACTCTTGGATAAACTCCACTGCACCACGTCCTCACCAATCACACATTAACAGTTCCCATCGAACACCATATCACATACATAGCCAGCAGCTTTTGTTTTGACCAAAAGATTTTTTAAGCCTGCCAACCACGACAAAGTAGACTCTTTTGGCAGGGCCCTACACTACTCTAACCTATTTAACATATCTCTTTTTAGCTATATTTTAATTTATTTTTCTTTAAGGAAATGTGTCACATACATTTTTTAAACTAATTGAAACCAGATTGTGATCATTTTTTTTTATAATCTGTATTTCTGATTGCAGATTATTGTATTCTGTTTCCTGTACATTTATGGAAGCTGCTCTCTTTCATGTTTTGAGATATTGACATTGGGCATATGCATGTATATATATCACAAGACATTAAGTGCCTTTTAATAATCTCACAAACGCATTGGTTAACAATAACCAGAGAGTAGTGAATGCCCTTAACATAAAAGCTTCGTAACACATTCCCACTATATATTTTGGTAACTAAATCTATTTTTCATAAGAGTCATTTAGTTAAATCCTTTGGTCAATTATGTAAACTGCAAAATTATCAGCTAACTACAGTGTTGTTATGCACCTGGTGTGCGGTGGCCCTAATCTGTTGCCCCTGGGGCCCGGTGAGCAGAAGCAAAAAGGGGATGGGCCTGGACTGCCAGCGTGTCAGAACTCCCCCGCTTTGCTTGTGCTCACTGGGCCCCATATACTAGTAAGGGCAATAATGCCTTGATGGCGGCCCTGTTCCTGCCTATCGTGAAATGACACTTGTTGACAGCCCATACTACATGAAGTATGCAGCTAGTCTGCATAGATCATGATATGACAGACATCCATTGCTGGCTACCTTATAGTTGCCATTTCATGTAAACATTCATTCAATCTTTATGAAAGCATACATACAGATATATTAATTATTGTCTATCTAATAGGATGATGACAGCTGTCCAGATATGCACTAACTAAGTTCCTGCCTATCGTGAAATGACCTCCGTTGACAGCCCATAGTTCATGAAGTATGCAGCTAGTCTGCATAGATCATGGGATGACGACAACTGTCCAGACCTGCATCCCACCACAAGAACCACCCTGGAGAATGAAATAATTCTCAGTTCTCAAACTGTTGGGGTGCAGCTGTGGGACCCTACTTTCAAAGATGATGTCCTCCACCCAAGTCTCAAAAGGCTGAAAGGGTCTTCAGGAGAAGTGGGTAGTCGAGCTAGTCTAGGCTATCAGACGGTCACCTCTGTAGCTGTACTGTCATCCTTCCTATGGTTCCAATCAGGGGCAGACGTGTTATTGGTGCAACTTGTGTGACTGCACACGGACCAAGAGGTAAGGGGGCCCATTCTACCTCCAAAGCGAAGGAATTGTGCATTATGATGATCTATTGGGCTGCAAAGGGCTCATATATTGTACTTGCACAGGGGCACTCTTCTGTCTGTGTCCACCAGTGGCTCCAATGTAAAACTAATTTCCTGCAATGAGAAACACATCACATTAATAATTTCCAGGCAATCAAGGTCAATACAATCAATCCTATCACTACCACTATGGGCTTTAGCAAAGTTGAGAGTATATTGTTTAACCAAATTCAGATAGACCCCATCCCTCCTTCGATATATCTCTAGCTTTTTGTTGCAGCTCCTTTATCTTATCCATATTTCTCTCAATTGAATCATGTGCATCTTCAATCTATGAGCAGCATTCCTCACCCATAACAGCACAAGTTCCACCTTCAATTGCTAACAGGTAGGCAAGAGCCATTCTGTTCTTTAGGGCAACCTTCCACATTCGGTGACATCACAAGCTAATGGGGCCGAATCCAAGAGCCAAAACATTCGGTGACATCACAAGTAGAAGCTAATGGGGGCGAAACCAAGAACCAAAACACTCGGTGACATCACAAGTAGAAGCTAATGGGGGCGAAACCAAGAACCAAAACATTCGGTGACATCACAAGTAGTAGCATATGGGGGCGGAACCAACAACCATAACATTCCGTGACAACACAAGTAGTAGCTTATGGGGGCAGAACCAACAACCATAACATTCCGTGACATCATATGAAGCATGAAAAACAGAGCAAATAGGTATAGGAGGTCCTAAACAAGTAAACAAAAGCAAGAAATAAATCCTAAAAAATATTCTTTATTACAATATTCGTTAAAATTTGGAAATTTTAACAACTAGTATAAACTTACAAAAACCTGAAGATATATCAAGCAGGATGACGGGTATTAAATTCTAAAGTCCCTCATAGAACCATGTGTTCACCCCTACCTATCGCGGAGGTTGGCACCCTAAACTATAAGCGATATGGCGCCCCCGCTCACTGTAGACTAACCCTATTGGTCCCTATATGACCCTATTCTTCAATTGAGCACCAACCAAATATCAAAAGACACCTTAAACACTAAAATAACCCAATAGTGCTACTACACCAGGTATGCCCATATATATGTAGGATAATACAATAAAAGATGCCTAACAAAGATATCAAACAGGGTGAGGGAGTATTAAATATATTTTCTCTCTAAAGTCCCTACTAGGACACCATTTTCACCCCTACTTAACGAGGAGGATGGCGTCCCCCGCTCTCTGTAGACTGACCCTATGACTGACCCTATTAGTCCCTATATAACCCTATTCTAAAATTGAGCACCAACCAAATATCAAAAACATCTTAAACATTGAAATACCCCAGTAATGCAGTAATGCCAAATATACACATATGTGTATGCAGATTATAAAACCATGAACAACATCTAAATATACTCCAGATACAATAATCCTAATGCATGCCCAATTTTTAAGTAAAAAACCTAGAGAATTAGACTCAATCCCTCTAATAAACAATGGTCATAACAGCTCTTCATAGGATACAATATCCCCAAAATATCACTTGATGTGCAATGACATTCATAGAAAATATCTACTTATCGGAATACTGCATATGAACCAAGTCCCGATACGTTTCCCCCTTCTCTATTTTAGGGGTTCATCAGGGGATAGTGGTAAGATGCAATGGTGCCTGCAGTAGAGGACCAAATAAAACGCTAGGGATATTGTATCCTATGAAGAGCTATTATGACCATTGTTTATTAGAGGGATTGAGTCATTCCATGACCTTACAAGTGTTGGCTGTTACTGTCGGCTTCCATTGAAGTGCATTGCCCAATATACTGGAGATCAAACAATATGAATCCAACCAATGTGGGGAATATTTGAATAGTTTCACTCTATATGGAGCTAATATGTACAGTTGTGCTCAAAAGTTTACATACCCCGGCAGAAGTTTCTTGGTCTTGTTTCAGAGAATATGAATGATAACCAAAAAAATTTCTCCACTCATGGTTATTGGTTGGGTGAAGACATTTATTGTCAAACTACTGTGTTTTCACTTTTTAAATCTTAATGACAACCAAAAACATCCAAATGACCCTGATCAAAAGTTCAAATACCCCAGTTCTTAATACCGTGCATTGCCCCGTCTAACATCAATGACAGCTTGAATTCTTTTGTGGCAGTTGTGGATGAGGTTCTCTATTTTCTCAGATGGTAAAGCTGCCCCATTCTTCTTGGTAAAAAGCCTCCAGATCCTGTAAATTCCTGGGCTGTCTAGCATGAACTGCGCGCTTGAGATCTCCCCAGAGTGGCTCAATGATGTGAGGTCAGGAGACTGAGATGGCCACTCCAGAACCTTCACTTTGTTCTGCTGTAGCCAATGACAGGTCGACTTGGCCTTGAGTTTTGGATCGTTGTCATATTGGAACGTCCAACTACATCCCATGAGCAGCTTCCGGGCTGATGACTGCAAATTCGCCTCCATTTGCTGAAAATGTGCTGCATTCATATTTCCTTCAGCTTTTACCAAGTTTCCTGTGCCTTTGTAGCTCACACATTCCCAAAACATCTGCGATTCACCTCCGTGTTTTACAGAAGGAATGGTATTCCTTTCATCATAGGCCTTGTTGACCTCTCTCCAAATGTAACGTTTATGGTTGTGTCCAAAAAGTTAAATTTTGGTCTCATCACTCCAAATTACCTTGTTCCAGAAGTTTTGAGGCTTGTCTCCGTGCTGTTTGGCGTATTTGTAGGCGAGATAATTTGTGGCATTTGCGCAGTAAATACTGGCGATTTGACCATGCAGCCCATTTTTCTGCATAGAGCCATTGACAATTCTTTTGCTTACCCCATGACTCACAATCCAGAAATGTCAGTGGCTGGATGAAAGATGCAAGAGTCTATATGGATCCCAGAAACTCACTCAAGCTTTTATGCACACACACTGATTACAGGCAAACAGGTCACAGGTGAGAATGTTACATTTAGTAGCCATTTCAACCCATTTGTGTCAAATTCTGTGCATGTTATCAGGCCAAAATCCCAGGGTATGTGAACTTTTGATCAGGGTCATTTGTTTTTGGTTGTCATTAAGATTTAAAAAGAGAAAACACAGTAGTTTGACAATAAATGGCTTCACCCAACCAATAACCATGAGTGGAGAAAAAGTTTTTTGTTATTATTCATATTCTCTGAAACAAGGCCAAGAAAGCGAAAATTCTGCTGGGATATGTAAACTTTTGAGCTCAACTGTATATACATTGGTGTGGTACAAGGATTTCCCAATATTGGTTGGATTTATAATTTTGATCTGGACTATATATTACTATATGGCTCAATAACACCTGACAATTACATAATTATCTCCAGATTACATGTGTTCTCTTTACAGGATATAACTTTAATCTCCCAGATTTGGATGATTCTAAAGCAATACATGGCCCAAAAATCGAGAAGTCGTCATGTTCCAGTTATGGCTGAGGGGATTTTCTCAATTAGAACTATTCTATGGATCTGATGAGCAAGAAAGTCAGAAAATAATAAAATGTGATGGATAATCGGTAAATCATTGTCATTTCTGTACTTGGAGATAAATCCTGTCACAGCCTATATATCCCTTTACTATTGGAAGAAGTGCTGTAAAACATGGGCATCACCTAATCTGAGGAGTTCACTATTTGTTTTGGGCTTGCTTGTATTATATAGAATAAAGACTCCTTAATGAATAAAAAATAAATGAGAAATAGATGATAGAAGAGAATGAAGGACACAACAAGGTGTGACATAGAGCCGACTTACCTCTCTCCACGATCTGCAAGCCTCAAATGGAATGTTGGCTCTGCAGCTCCTACTATAATGTGTGTGATGTCATAATGATGTCATAATGCAAGGGGGTGGAGCCAGAAACCGCAACATTCCGTGACATCATCAGCAGGAGCAGCAGCTGTTATTTAAATGGATCAGACCAGGCCATGAAATCAATTCATTACCATATAGATTAAATAGACTCTAATATACACCTTGGCCTCTGAAACCTTTTACAAAATGCCACAATGTCACTATTGCCATACAATGTAATTCCGGAGTAGTTTCTACCAATTTGAATAGTGATAAATCCACAATAATAACCCATATATCCCAGTAATACAGATTAGATTATATGGATGGTTGGATGGGGAGGTGGATATACTACTGTAGATTAAATGGCCAGTAAATAGGAGAGGACACTATAGACAATGTTACTATATACCAGGGATGGGCAATTAATTTTCCCGAGGGGCTACATCGTTATGGGGGGCTGAACCAATAGGCGGAAACAAATTCTTCTCAATATTAATATTAACATATGAATTACAATTATTATTTTATATTAATAATAATTGTATCACTTAACATTAAGCAGTTTGTTGTACTGTCATCTATTACATAGGTACTGTTGTCAGGGATGCCACCAGGAATTAGTGCCGCTCTGCACAGTAACAGGATCCCCATCCTCACTGAAACCAGAATCCTCAAAAATAAAATACATAACAGCAGTAATAATATCCCTTAATTAGCCCCTACAATAATAATGTCCCACATCCTGGCCCCATGTCTCCATCCTGCCCCCATGTCTCCATTTGTCTCCATCCTGCCCCTATTGTCTCCATCCTGCCCCCATTGTCTCCATCTGTCTCCATTCTGCCCCCAATGTCTCCATTCTGCCCCATGTCTCCAACTTGCCTCCAATGTCTTCATCCAGCCCCCATGCCTTTCCATCAAGCCCCCATGTCTCTCCATCCAGACCCCATGTCTCTCCGTTGATCCCTTATGTCTCTCTGTTGTGCCCCCATGCCTCTCTGTTGTGTCCCCATGCCTCTCCATTACAAAAAAAATGTTTTAAAAGAAAAAAGTTTCTCCTTACCTTGCCACGATCCAGCAGCACCTGGCTTACCCATCATCCGAGGCACGGTCGCCGGCATGAAGGGGGGAGGCACAGGGTCGGTAACAACACACTGTAGGCCAGAACTGAGTTCTCTTCTGCCTGTGTCCCCTCTTCTATTAAGGACTGAGAGTGGGGTGTATTGTGTGATTGAGGATTTTCTTTACTTACTGTTACATTGTCCATGGGAGTGGAACCGACTTCAAATAAGATAGGAGATCGTAGATCTGGATTAACAAACTCACTTTTACTGTGCAATTCTTCTACACACGGCTGCAGCATACAGATTAACACATGGTCTTTTGTTAGTGAAGTACTCTTGGTTATATGCCTTTCCAGTGTTCGTCCCCATCCTGTCCTGAGACCCACGATCTTCCACTTCTTCTGCGACCCAGCTGAGATTCTCCCCATGAGGGATACAGAGGCCTGCTTCTCAGTACCTCTTGTAGGCTTTTAGCCCAGGACTGTGCTGTCATCCAGATCAAGCATTAAACGTGTCCTCTGTTCAGAAAACTTGCGCTGATAAAACACTTTCTCCACCGTTGTATCTGCTTGCTGGAACCTGTCTTCCTGTCTGTACAGCCTTCCTTCTGCACTCCGCTCTCTTGTATAGGACCTGCACCGGTCCTGTTCTATAAGGGTTGTGGACCCAAAACTAGGGTGGCCAGCTAACTAACTGCCTGAAAATAACATATAACATAACACATTTAACCCACTTGTTGCCATGGTGTCTTCATCAGCCCGCCACTCTTTTTCACATGAACAATATATTGACCCTAGGGATAAATCACACAACTTATAACTACACAGCACACACATTCAACATATTATTTTAACTCTGTCAACCCACTTTTTGCCATAGTGTCTTCATCAGCCCGCCACCCTCCTTCGGGCGCATGATAGTGACGTCATATGTCAATGACATGCGTGCTGATGTCAGCTGCTGGCCTGTGATTGGCTGGCCGCTGTTAACTATTGTCATGTGGGAAGCTTCGATAGATTTCAAGCAAACTGAAACGGCAGTTACCCTGCTGGTGCCCGGGAAGAAAATGAATGGGGGCCCGACTGGGCCCCTCTGCCTGCCAGGCCCCATACGCCAGTAAGGGCAGTAATGCCCTGTTGGCGGCCCTGGAAATGTTATGATGGTCACACAATGGTTAAGAATAATTTATCATGCTACGTGGTGGGAACCAGGATATATACAGGTGCATCTAACTAAATTAGAATATCATCAAAAAGTTAATTTATTTCAGTTCTTCAATACAAAAAGTGAAACTCATATATTATATAGAGTCATTACAAACAGAGTGATCTATTTCAAGTGTTTATTTCTGTTAATAATTGTGGAGACTACTGAAACAGACTAAGGACCTTTTTAAATGCTTAGGAAGGCTTTGCAGGTGTTTGTTAATTATTTTAAATTACTGAGATAATGACTTTTGTGTTTTCATTGGCTGTAAGCCATAATCATCAACATTAACAGAAATAAACACTTGAAATAGATCACTGTTTGTAATGACTCTATATACCGGTAAGTTTCACTTTTTGTATTGAAGAACTGAAATAAATTAACTTTTTGATGATATTCTAATTTATTGAGAAGCACCTGTATATGTTAATCTTTTCACTTATTCATTTATCAAATTTTTCCTGTTTTTTAACCCTTTCTTTATTTTTTCTGTGTTTTCATTTTTTTCTTTCTCCTCCTTCTTCCCCCCTTTCTTTCTTTGGCTCCATTGTCCTTTTCTTTCCCCATGTCTCTATGTACTCAGCTTTATATTCCATGTGACCATACACCTATCATTTTATTTCTTTGGTCACACCACATCTCTTAATATGTTTGTTTTTTCCTTTGTTTTCTTTTGTCTTCAATTATACTCTTTTTTTTTTTTTCTTTTTCTCGTTTTTTTCTTTTCTCGTTTACTTATGTATGACTCCCCTTTTTATGTCTTGTTTCATCATGGTATTACATTTGATTTGTTTTCATTATTCTCTCCTTTTTTTGTTTTTCTTTATTTTTTTATTTTTCAATAAATCATGTGTGGTACACAGAGATCACTGTGAGTCTGCAGAACGGTGACATTACTAAGAAGAGGGGAAGAACAGCGCTGGACACGGGAGAGAGCAGCGCTAGGTAGGGCCGTATTTGGAGTATCTGCTGCCCTAGGCACTGTCAGTGGTCGTCCCCCCCGTCACGTCCCCCCCACGTCGTGCCCCCCTCGCATCCAATATCTCCCCCCCCCCGTCTCAGCCGTTTCCCCAAGTTTCATGTAGCTTCCCCCCCCCCATTCCATGTAGCACATATAAAAGATTGGGGTGGGGGGGGAGCGGCCCACACAGACCACAGGACTGCAGCATTGCATATGGGGGTGGGGAGGGATGGGAGAGGCCCACACAGACCACAGGGCTGCAGCATTGCATATGGGGGTGGGGGGATGGGAGCGGCCCACACAGACCACAGGGCTGCAGCATTGCATATGGGGGTGGGGGGGGGTGGGAGCGGCCCACACAGACCACAGGGCTGCAGCATTGTATATGGAGGTTGGGGGGAGATGGGAGCGGTCCACACAGACCACAGGGCTGCAACATTGCATATGGGGGTGGGGGCGATGGGAGCGGCCCACAGAGACCACAGGGCTGCAGCATTGTGTATGGAGGTTGGGGGGGGATGGGAGCGGTCCACACAGACCACAGGGCTGCAGCATTATATATGGAGGTGGAGGGGAAGGGAGCGGCCCACACAGACCACAGGGCTGCAGCATTGCATATGGGGGTGGGGGGGATGGGAGCGGCCCACACAGACCACAGGGCTGCAGCATTGTATATGGAGGTTGGGGGGGATGGGAGCGGTCCACACAGACCACAGGGCTGCAGCATTATATATGGAGATGGGGGGGAAGGGAGCGGCCCACACAGACCACAGGGCTGCAGCATTGTATATGGGGGGGTGGGAGCGGCCCACACAGACCACAGGGCTGCAGCACTGTATATGGGGGTGGGGAGGATGGGAGCGGCCCACACAGAACTGCGCTGCAGCAGGCACTGCAGCATTGCATATGGCCCATCAGCAGACAGCTGTAGATGGTGATAGCACTTTGGCAAGACTTTTGGCTAGGTAATGATAAATGGAGATACATTAGCTTAATTTTATTCAACAGTCTGAATATGATGGCAGCGTCTGACTATTAGGTTCGATCCAATGTACCAGTTGAAGTTTTTCATTCATACATGAAATTTGTAGACAAGGACCACATTTTAGTGGAAATTGCAAAGGTTAAACAGTCATATATAAAATTCACTAACTTTGCACAAAAATCAGCTAAATTTGTCTCTATGTTCCAAAAAAGAAAGGTGAGATAAGGAGCATGATCACCCTGCAAATGTACGTTTACTCGAACATATCAAAGGCAAAAGGTTAAAAAAGGCATATATTAGTGACCTAAAGGTAGGCCTGCTCTGTTCTGCTCATAGGTGGCATAAAATTAAAATTCAAACAGACAATTTTAAAGAAGCTCTCCCATATAAAATATATATATATATATATATATATATATATATATATATATATATATATATATAATGTAGTGTGAGTTTATTAATATACTCACCTACTGCAGATCTCTCCTGTGTCCAGCGCTGTTCTCCTTCGTTTCTAAGTGAAGTCACCGTAATTGCAACTAGCCGGTTCTTTCTATGCTCTTTGCGTGAGCTGGAAGTATCTTTTATAACAAAAGCCTATGGAGCCTTGTTCTGACATTCCATGGACTTACATTGTAAAAGCCACTTCCAGGTCACACAGAGCTCAGTAGAAATAATCAGGGCTGTCCAGGAATTTCAGGGCCCCATACTGTCAGAATTTTTGGGCCCCTTAACACTCCGCCCGGGCTCCGCCTCTACCCTTTTAACCTTCCACAGTCCCACCATCCACTCTTGGATAAACTCCACTGCACCACGTCCTCACCAATCACACATTAACAGTTCCCATCGAACACCATATCACATACATAGCCAGCAGCTTTTGTTTTGACCAAAAGATTTTTTAAGCCTGCCAACCACGACAAGGTAGACTCTTTTGGCAGGGCCCTACACTACTCTAACGTATTTAACATATCTCTTTTTAGCTATATTTTAATTTATTTTTCTTTAAGGAAATGTGTCACATACATTTTTTAAACTAATTGAAACCAGATTGTGATCATTTTTTTTTATAATCTGTATTTCTGATTGCAGATTATTGTATTCTGTTTCCTGTACATTTATGGAAGCTGCTCTCTTTCATGTTTTGAGATATGGACATTGAACATATGCATGTATATATATCACAAGACATTAAGTGCCTTTTAATAATCTCACAAACGCATTGGTTAACAATAACCAGAGAGTAGTGAATGCCCTTAACATAAAAGCTTCGTAACACATTCCCACTATATATTTTGGTAACTAAATCTATTTTTCATAAGAGTCATTTAGTTAAATCGTTTGGTCAATTATGTAAACTGCAAAATTATCAGCTAACTACAGTGTTGTTATGCACCTGGTGTGCGGTGGCCCTAATCTGTTGCCCCTGGGGCCCGGTGAGCAGAAGCAAAAAAGGGATGGGCCTGGACTGCCAGCGTATCAGAACTCCCCCGCTTTGCTTGTGCTCACTGGGCCCCATATACTAGTAAGGGCAATAATGCCTTGATGGCGGCCCTGTTCCTGCCTATCGTGAAATGACACTTGTTGACAGCCCATACTACATGAAGTATGCAGCTAGTCTGCATAGATCATGGGATGACAGACATCCATTGCTGGCTACCTTATAGTTGCCATTTCATGTAAGCATTCATTCAATCTTTATGAAAGCATACATACAGATATATTAATTATTGTCTATCTAATAGGATGATGACAGCTGTTCAGATATGCACTAACTAAGTTCCTGCCTATCGTGAAATGACCTCCGTTGACAGCCCATAGTTCATGAAGTATGCAGCTAGTCTGCATAGATCATGGGATGACGACAACTGTCCAGACCTGCATCCCACCACAAGAACCACCCTGGAGAATGAAATAATTTTCAGTTCTCAAACTGTTGGGGTGCAGCTGTGGGACCCTACTTTCAAAGATGATGTCCTCCACCCAAGTCTCAAAAGGCTGAAAGGGTCTTCAGGAGAAGTGGGTAGTCGAGCTAGTCTAGGCTATCAGACGGTCACCTCTGTAGCTGTACTGTCATCCTTCCTTTGGTTCCAATCAGGGGCAGACGTGTTATTGGTGCAACTTGTGTGACTGCACATGGACCAAGAGGTAAGGGGGCCCATTCTACCTCCAAAGCGATGGAATTGTGCATTATGATGATCTATTGGGCTGCAAAGGGCTCATATATTGTACTTGCACAGGGGCACTCTTCTGTCTGTGTCCACCAGTGGCTCCAATGTAAAACTAATTTTCTGCAATGAGAAACACATCACATTAATAATTTCCAGGCAATCAAGATCAATACAATCAATCCTATCACTACCACTATGGGCTTTAGCAAAGTTGAGAGTATATTGTTTAACCAAACTCAGATAGACCCCATCCCTCCTTGGATATATCTCTAGCTTTTTGTTGCAGCTCCTTTATCTTATCCATGTTTCTCTCAATTGAATCATGTGCATCTTCAATCTATGAGCAGCATTCCTCACCCATAACAGCACAAGTTCCACCTTCAATTGCTAACAGGTAGTCAAGAGCCATTCTGTTCTTTAGGGCAACCTTCCACATTCGGTGACATCACAAGCTAATGGGGCCGAAACCAAGAGCCAAAACATTCGGTGACATCACAAGTAGAAGCTAATGGGGGCGAAACCAAGAACCAAAACACTCGGTGACATCACAAGTAGAAGCTAATGGGGGCGAAACCAAGAACCAAAACATTCGGTGACATCACAAGTAGTAGCATATGGGGGCGGAACCAACAACCATAACATTCCGTGACATCACAAGTGGTAGCTTATGGGGCCAGAACCAACAACCATAACATTCCGTGACATCATATGAAGCATGAAAACCAGAGCAAATAGGTATAGGAGGTCCTAAACAAGTAAACAAAAGCAAGAAATAAATCCTAAAAAATATTCTTTATTATAATACTCGTTAAAATTTGGAAAATGTAACAACTAGTATAAACTTACAAAAACCTGAAGATATATCAAGCAGGATGACGGGTATTAAATTCTAAAGTCCCTCATAGAACCATGTGTTCACCCCTACCTATAGCGGAGGTTGGCACCCTAAACTATAAGCGATATGGCGCCCCCGCTCACTGTAGACTAACCCTATTGGTCCCTATATGACCCTATTCTTCAATTGAGCACCAACCAAATATCAAAAGACACCTTCAACACTAAAATATCCCAATAGTGCTACTACACCAGGTATGCCCATATATATGTAGGATAATACAATAAAAGATGCCTAACAAAGATATGAAACAGGGTGAGGGAGTATTAAATATATTTTCTCTCTAAAGTCCCTACTAGGACACCATTTTCACCCCTACTTAACGAGGAGGATGGCGTCCCCCGCTCTCTGTAGACTGACCCTATGACTGACCCTATTAGTCCCTATATAACCCTATTCTAAAATTGAGCACCAACCAAATATCAAAAACATCTTAAACATTGAAATACCCCAGTAATGCAGTAATGCCAAATGTACACATATGTGTATGCAGATTATAAAACCATGAACAACATCTAAATATACTCCAGATACAATAATCCTAATGCATGCCCAATTTTTAAGTAAAAAACCTAGAGAATTAGACTCAATCCCTCTAATAAACAATGGTCATAACAGCTCTTCATAGGATACAATATCCCCAAAATATCACTTGATGTGCAATGACATTCATAGAAAATATCTACTTATCGGAATACTGCATATGAACCAAGTCCCGATACGTTTCCCCCTTCTCTATTTTAGGGGTTCATCAGGGGATAGTGGTAAGATGCAATGGTGCCTGCAGTAGAGGACCAAATAAAACGCTAGGGATATTGTATCCTATGAAGAGCTATTATGACCATTGTTTATTAGAGGGATTGAGTCATTCCATGACCTTACAAGTGTTGGCTGTTACTGTCGGCTTCCATTGAAGTGCATTACCCAATATACTGGAGATCAAACAATATGAATCCAACCAATGTGGGGAATATTTGAATAGTTTCACTCTATATGGAGCTAATATGTACAGTTGTGCTCAAAAGTTTACATACCCCGGCAGAAGTTTCTTGGTCTTGTTTCAGAGAATATGAATGATAACCAAAAAAATTTCTCCACTCATGGTTATTGGTTGGGTGAAGACATTTATTGACAAACTACTGTGTTTTCACTTTTTAAATCTTAATGACAACCAAAAACATCCAAATGACCCTGATCAAAAGTTCAAATACCCCAGTTTTTAATACCGTGCATTGCCCCGTCTAACATCAATGACAGCTTGAATTCTTTTGTGGTAGTTGTGGATGAGGTTCTCTATTTTCTCAGATGGTAAAGCTGCCCCATTCTTCTTGGTAAAAAGCCTCCAGATCCTGTAAATTCCTGGGCTGTCTAGCATGAACTGTGCGCTTGCGATCTCCCCAGAGTGGCTCAATGATGTGAAGTCAGGAGACTGAGATGGCCACTCCTGAACCTTCACTTTGTTCTGCTGTAGCCAATGACAGGTCGACTTGGCCTTGAGTTTTGGATCGTTGTCATATTGGAACGTCCAACTACATCCCATGCGCAGCTTCCTGGCTGATGACTGCAAATTCGCCTCCATTTGCTGAAAATGTGCTGCATTCATATTTCCTTCAGCTTTTACCAAGTTTCCTGTGCCTTTGTAGCTCACACATTCCCAAAACATCTGCTATTCACCTCCGTGTTTTACAGAAGGAATGGTATTCCTTTCATCATAGGCCTTGTTGACCTCTCTCCAAATGTAACGTTTATGGTTGTGTCTCATCACTCCAAATTACCTTGTTCCAGAAGTTTTGAGGCTTGCCTCCGTGCTGTTTGGCGTATTTGTAGGCGAGATAATTTGTGGCATTTGCGCAGTAAATACTTTCGAATTGACCATGCAGCCCATTTTTCTGCATAGAGCCATTGACAATTCTTTTGCTTACCCCATGACTCACAATCCAGAAATGTCAGTGGCTGGATGAAAGATGCAAGAGTCTGTATGGATCCCAGAAACTCACTCAGCTTTTATGCACACACACTGATTACAGGCAAACAGGTCACAGGTGAGAATGTTACATTTAGTAGCCATTTCAACCCATTTGTGTCAAATTCTGTGCATGTTATCAGGCCAAAATCCCAGGGTATGTGAACTTTTGATCAGGGTCATTTGTTTTTGGTTGTCATTAAGATTTAAAAAGAGAAAACACAGTAGTTTGACAATAAATGGCTTCACCCAACCAATAACCATGAGTGGAAAAAAAGTTTTTTGTTATTATTCATATTCTCTGAAACAAGGCCAAGAAAGCGAAAATTCTGCTGGGGTATGTAAACTTTTGAGCACAACTGTATATACATTGGTGTGGTACAAGGATTTCCCAATATTGGTTGGATTTATAATTTTGATCTGGACTATATATTACTATATGGCTCAATAACACCTGACAATTACATAATTATCTCCAGATTACATGTGTTCTCTTTACAGGATATAACTTTAATCTCCCAGATTTGGATGATTCTAAAGCAATACATGGCCCAAAAATCGAGAAGTCGTCATGTTCCAGTTATGGCTGAGGGGATTTTCTCAATTAGAACTATTCTATGGATCTGATGAGCAAGAAAGTCAGAAAATAATAAAATGTGATGGATAATCGGTAAATCATTGTCATTTCTGTACTTGGAGATAAATCCTGTCACAGCCTATATATCCCTTTACTATTGGAAGAAGTGCTGTAAAACATGGGCATCACCTAATCTGAGGAGTTCACTATTTGTTTTGGGCTTGCTTGTATTATATAGAATAAAGACTCCTTAATGAATAAAAAATAAATGAGAAATAGATGATAGAAGAGAATGAAGGACACAACAAGGTGTGACATAGAGCCGACTTACCTCTCTCCACGATCTGCAAGCCTCAAATGGAATGTTGGCTCTGCAGCTCCTACTATAATGTGTGTGATGTCATGATGATGTCATAATGCAAGGGGGTGGAGCCAAAAACCGCAACATTCCGTGACATCATCAGCAGGAGCAGCAGCTGTTATTTAAATGGATCAGACCAGGCCATGAAATCAATTCATTACCATATAGATTAAATAGACTCTAATATACACCTTGGCCTCTGAAACCTTTTACAAAATGCCACAATGTCACTATTGCCATACAATGTAATTCCGGAGTAGTTTCTACTAATTTGAATAGTGATAAATCCACAATAATAACCCATATATCCCAGTAATACAGATTAGATTATATGGATGGTTGGATGGGGAGGTGAATATACTACTGTAGATTAAATGGCCAGTAAATAGGAGAGGACACTATAGACAATGTTACTATATACCAGGGATGGGCAATTAATTTTCCCGAGGGGCTACATCGTTGTGGGGGGCTGAACCAATAGGCGGAAACAAATTCTTCTCAATATTATTATTAACATATGAATTACAATTATTATTTTATATTAATAATAATTGTATCACTTAACATTAAGCAGTTTGTTGTACTGTCATCTTTTACATAGGTACTGTTGTCAGGGATGCCACCAGGATTTAGTGCCGCTCTGCACAGTAACAGGATCCCCATCCTCACTGAAACCAGAATCCTCAAAAATAAAATACATAACAGCAGTAATAATATCCCTTAATTAGCCCCTACAATAATAATGTCCCACATCCTGGCCCCATGTCTCCATCCTGCCCCCATGTCTCCATTTGTCTCCATCCTGCCCCTATTGTCTCCATCCTGCCCCCATTGTCTCCATCTGTCTCCATTCTGCCTCCAATGTCTCCATTCTGCCCCATGTCTCCAACTTGCCTCCAATGTCTTCATCCAGCCCCCATGCCTTTCCATCAAGCCCCCATGTCTCTCCATCCAGACCCCATGTCTCTCCGTTGATCCCTTATGTCTCTCTGTTGTGCCCCCATGCCTCTCTGTTCTGTCCCCATGTCTCTCCATTACAAAAAAAATGTTTTAAAAGAAAAAAGTTTCTCCTTACCTTGCCACGATCCAGCAGCGCCTGGCTTACCCATCATCCGAGGCACGGTCGCTGGCATGAAGGGGGGGAGGCACAGGGTCGGTAACAACACACTGTAGGCCAGAACTGAGTTCTCTTCTGCCTGTGTCCCCTCTTCTATTAAGGACTGAGAGTGGGGTGTATTGTGTGATGGAGGATTTTCTTTACTTACTGTTACATTGTCCATGGGATTGGAACCGACTTCAAATAAGATAGGAGATCGTAGATCTGGATTAACAAACTCACTTTTACTGTGCAATTCTTCTACACACGGCTGCAGAATACAGATTAACACATGGTCTTTTGTTAGTGAAGTACTCTTGGTTATGTGCCTTTCCAGTGTTCGTCCCCATCCTGTCCTGAGACCCACGATCTTCCACTTCTTCTGCGACCCAGCTGAGATTCTCCCCATGAGGGATACAGAGGCCTGCTTCTCAGTACCTCTTGTAGGCTTTTAGCCCAGGACTGTGCTGGCATCCAGATCAAGCATTAAACGTGTCCTCTGTTCAGAAAACTTGCGCTGATAAAACACTTTCTCCACCGCTGTATCTGCTTGCTGGAACCTGTCTTCCTGTCTGTACAGCCTTCCTTCTGCACTCCACTCTCTTGTATAGGACCTGCACCGGTCCTGTTCTATAAGGGTTGTGGACCCAAAACTAGGGTGGCCAGCTAACTAACTGCCTGAAAATAACATATAACATAACACATTTAACCCACTTGTTGCCATGGTGTCTTCATCAGCCCGCCACTCTTTTTCACAAGAACAATATATTGACCCTAGGGATAAATCACACAACTTATAACTACACAGCACACACATTCAACATATTATTTTAACTCTGTCAACCCACTTTTTGCCATGGTGTCTTCATCAGCCCGCCACCCTCCTTCGGGCGCATGATAGTGACGTCATATGCCAATGACATGCGTGCTGATGTCAGCTGCTGGCCTGTGATTGGCTGGCCGCTGTTAACTATTGCCATGCGGGAAGCTTCGATAGATTTCAAGCGAACTGAAACGGCAGTTACCCTGCTGGTGCCCGGGGAGAAAATGAATGGGGGCCCGACTGGGCCCCTCTGCCTGCCAGGCCCCATACGCCAGTAAGGGCAGTAATGCCCTGTTGGCGGCCCTGGAAATGTTATGATGGTCACACAATGGTTAAGAATAATTTATCATGCTACGTGGTGGGAACCAGGATATATACAGGTGCATCTAACTAAATTAGAATATCATCAAAAAGTTAATTTATTTCAGTTCTTCAATACAAAAAGTGAAACTCATATATTATATAGAGTCATTACAAACAGAGTGATCTATTTCAAGTGTTTATTTCTGTTAATAATTGTGGAGACTACTGAAACAGACTAAGGACCTTTTTAAATGCTTAGGAATGCTTTGCAGGTGTTTGTTAATTATTTTAAATTACGGAGATAATGACTTTTGTGTTTTCATTGGCTGTAAGCCATAATCATCAACATTAACAGAAATAAACACTTGAAATAGATCACTGTTTGTAATGACTCTATATAAGTTTCACTTTTTGTATTGAAGAACTGAAATAAATTAACTTTTTGATGATATTCTAATTTATTGAGAAGCACCTGTATATGTTAATCTTTTCACTTATTCATTTATCAAATTTTTCCTGTTTTTTTAACCCTTTCTTTATTTTTTCTGTGTTTTCATTTTTTTCTTTCTCCTCCTTCTTCCCCCCTTTCTTTCTTTGGCTCCATTGTCCTTTTCTTTCCCCATGTCTCTATGTACTCAGCTTTATATTCCATGTGACCATACACCTATCATTTTATTTCTTTTGTCACACCACATCTCTTAATATGTTTGTTTTTTCCTTTGTTTTCTTTTGTCTTCAATTATACTCTTTTTTTTTTTTCTTTTTCTCGTTTTTTTCTTTTCTCTTTTACTTATATATGACTCCCCCTTTTTATGTCTTGTTTCATCATGGTATTACATTTGATTTGTTTTCATTATTCTCTCCTTTTTTTGTTTTTCTTTATTTTTTTATTTTTCAATAAATCATGTGTGGTACACAGAGATCACTGTGAGTCTGCAGAACGGTGACATTACTAAGAAGAGGGGAAGAACAGCGCTGGACACGGGAGAGAGCAGCGCTAGGTAGGGCCGTATTTGGAGTATCTGCTGCCCTAGGCACTGTCAGTGGTCGCCCCCCCCGTCACGTCCCCCCCCACGTCGTGCCCCCCTCGCATCCAATATCCAATATCTCCCCCCCCCCCGTCTCGGCCGTTTCCCCAAGTTTCATGTAGCCTCTCCCTCCCCATTCCATGTAGCACATATAAAAGATTGGGGTGGGGGGGGGAGCGGCCCACACAGACCACAGGACTGCAGCATTGCATATGGGGGTGGGGAGGATGGGAGAGGCCCACACAGACCACAGGGCTGCAGCATTGCATATGGGGGTGGGGGAATGGGAGCCGCCCACACAGACCACAGGGCTGCAGCATTGCATATGGGTGTGGGGGGGATGGGAGCGGCCCACACAGACCACAGGGCTGCAGCATTGTATATGGAGGTTGGCGGGGGATGGGAGCGGCCCACACAGACCACAGGGCTGCAACATTATATATGGAGGTGGGGGGGAAGGGAGCGGCCCACACAGACCACAGGGCTGCAGCATTGTATCTGGGGGTGTGGGGGGGGTGGGAGCGGCCCACACAGACCACAGGGCTGCAGCACTGTATATGGGGGTGGGGGGGATGGGAGCGGCCCACACAGAACTGGGCTGCAGCAGGCACTGCAGCATTGCATATGGCCCATATGCAATGCTGCAGCGCCTGATGCAGCCCATGTCTGGGATTTAGACCCCACTGTGTCCCTCCCTGCTGCAGTCTGCCATCATGTCTGACCAGTGACAACAGTCACAGACTAGTCAGATTCCTCAGAGTCTGAGACTAGTCAGAGACTCAGGCAGTCTGGGCTCTGTCAGGCTGGCACTGCTGCTCGCTGGCTGTACTGTCTGTGCACAGCACAGAACACAGTACCGGCGGCAGCTGCTGACTGCGCCTAAACTATGATCCCATCGCCCTCCTCGCCGCCTGCCATCATCAATTATGCTGCAGAGCAGACTGTCTGCAGAAGCAGCAGCTCCTCAGCCAGCATCATGCACCGGCACCACGGCCCGGGTGGCAGTGCCGGCGCAATGGCTCATCACAACAGGACACAATTACCGGTGCTGCCTGCTGAGATGAGCCGCCGCCAGCGATGTGCTGCCCGGGCCTCCGCGGGAACTTCAAGTGCACGGGCTCCTCCTCTTCTTTCCAGATAGCAGCAGAGCAGACTAGAGAGGTGAGGTGGGTGGGCGTGACCGGAGGGCGAGAGGGCGCGATTTTTTTTAGGCTGTGTGCCCACTATGCATTTTTTAAGCAATTCCACTGCAGAAACGCTTAAACGTTTGGTAGAAGGTCTGCCATGTTCCCCAATGATAATCCGCATGTGCTGTGCACATGCTGCAGAAATCTCCGCTGCGGATTATCATTGTGGAAAAATCCACAGCACTACCAATTATTTTGCGGAAGCTCGGCGTTTTCGCCGTCATTGACTTGCATTGGAACGCATGTGACGCGCCCCTGGGCCTGTGTCGCGCTGCGTTGCGCACGCGGGAGCTTACCCGGAGCCGGATCTCTTTAGGGTTGTAGTCTCGTGGCGGTGATCCGGTCCGTGCCCAGGGAGTCAGACTAAGTGGCGCTGTATTAGCGGTAGATGTTGGACGACTACGCCACCCGTTGAGTACAGCTAAGGAGCTGCTGCTGCAGGGCAGACCGCTGAGGCCGGTGGTAGGATTGTGCAGCGTGATAGTATAACCCCCAACGGGAGGGGTATGGCCTCAGGGCAGCCGACGTGGATGATGGGGGTAGCAGGAACCACTCGGAGACGGTACGGTGTAGTTCAGGGTCTTTACTGGTGACAAAGATAGACCCTCCCGGAGTACTGGCTAGCGATTGGGGCCTGGTCAGTCCTTGAGCAGATGGGATCTCCCCTGGCCAGGCGGAGTTGTAGGCCTCCCAAACTAACGATACTCTTCCGGCTACCTTGCTAGAGGCGGGTATAAGTAGCCCACGTCCCTGAGTGTACCGTGTGGTGCTCACCCGTATGGCCGGTGACTCGGGGCCTTCTAGTAGCTTCCGCTCCACGACGGCGGTGCTGGTCCCACGCGTGTGACCGTGCCTTCGGGTTTCTGGGCCAGAGGACCTGCAATCCCCTGCCGGTCGGTTTCTGCTGCTGGATAGGAGTTAGTCCCCACAGCCTCGGACTCCGGGTCCGGTGATAACTTCTCAGTCAGGGCGAGCTCTGCAGCTGCCAGCCCCTGACTCCTTGTAGCACTGCTCCCACAGAGCTCCTGATGTTCTTTTCCTATATCTGCTTCTCTGTCTCTACTTCTTCTCTACTCACTAATAGTGTTGAGCCACCCCCGTAGTGTTCGGGTTCGGTTCGGTTCGTCGAACACCGGGATGTTCGAGGAACTGTTCGTCGAACTGTTCGTCGAACACCTTAGAACACCGTCGAACACCGTTAAAACCAATGGCAGGCAAACAAAAACACATAGAAACACATAGAAAACACCTGCAAAGGTGTCCAAAAGCTGACAAACTGCTCAGAAGACACTCTCTTTAAAAAAGCCGGCCGGCAAATTCAGCAGCGGCATACACCGGTACCCGACAATTTAGACAAGAAGGAATAGAGCATCACACATAGATTAGATAGATAGAAACATGTCAGTCACACATATAAGAAGCACAGTGACAGTGTTGGTTACTGCACTTGTCATTTAGTGTAAAGGATTTATTAAAAAAAATATTAGTGTTTTCATGCACCGTCTCTTTAAAAAAGCCGGCCGGCAATTCAGCATCTGTACCCGACAATTTAGAACAGAAAGAATAGAGCTTCACACATAGATTAGATAGATAGAAACATGTCAGTCACATATATAATAAGTACAGTGATAGTGTTGCTTACTGTACTTGTCATTTAGTGTAAAGGATTTATTTAAAAAAATAATAGTGTTTTCATGCACTGTCTCTTTAAAAAAGCCGGCCGGCAATTCAGCATCTGTACCCGACAATTTAGAACAGAAAGATAGAGCATCACACATAGATTAGATAGATAGAAACATGTCAGTCACATATATATGAAGTACAGTGATAGTGTTGGTTACTGTACTTGTCATTTAGTATTAAAATAAAGGATTTATTATTAAAAAAATTGGCGTGGGGTTCCCCTTAATTTTAGTCTCTAGCGGAGGTTAAGCAGACGGCTGGGGCAGATGTTTGAAGCCTGGGAAGGGGGTAATACCCACGGAGCTTCCCAGGCTACTAATATCAGCCCCCAGCTGAATACATAGCCTTTACGAGCTATTAAAATGGGGGACCCCCCCAAAAAAATTACGTGGGGTCCCCCCTAATTTAATAGCTAGCAAAGGCTAGGCAGGCAGCTGGGGGCTGATATTAATAGCCCAGGAAGGGAGCCATGAATATTGGCCCCCTCCCAGGCTAGAAACACCAGCCGTCAGCCGCCCCAGAAATGGCGCATTCATAGGATGCGCCAATTCTGGCACTTAGCCTCGCTCTTCCACGCTGCCCTGGTGCGGTGGCAGGGGGTAATAGGGTTGGGGTTGATGTCAGCTTATAATGCCAGCTGACATCAAGCCCAGGTTAGTAATGGAGAGGCGTCTATAAGACACCCCCATTACTAACCCCATAGTCAAAGTAAAAAAAAACCACAAACACCCAGAATAAAGTCCTTTAATTGAAATAAAGACACATTCCTTTATTGTTCTAAATTAAACCATACTTACCATCACGCCCATTCCAGCTGAAGCCAACGATCTCCTGCAATAAAAGAAAAATAATAAAGCAACCTCATCCTTACCTTTCCATGGTTCCCACGACAGCTTCAGCTCTGCTACATCGAGATGACAGGCTGGACCGCAGCAGAACACTGCCATCCAGCCTGTCATCCCGCAGACACTGAGAAGCGCAGGCTTGCTTGCGCTGCTCAGCGTCTCTCTGTGACGACATCCAGATGAGCCGAGTTCATGTCCAATGAACTCGGCTCACCTCATGCACGTCACTGACAGCGTGGGAAAATTCTCACGCTGAAGCGCTGATTGCAGGAGAATTTTCCCACGCTGTCAGTGACGTGCAGGAGGTGAGCTGAGTTCATTGGACATGAGCTCACCTCATGCACATCACTGACAGCGTGGGAGAATTCTCCTGCACTCAGCACTTCAGCGTGAGAATTTTCCCACGCTGTCAGTGACGTGCATGAGGTGAGCCGAGTTCATTGGACATGACCTCGGCTCATCTGGATGCCGTCACAGCGAGACAGTGAGGAGCGCAAGCATGCCTGCGCTTCTCAGTGTCTGCGGGATGACAGACTGGATGGCAGCGTTCTGCTGCGGTCCAGCCAGTCATCTCGATGTAGCAGAGCTGAAGCTGTCGTGGGAACCATGGAAAGGTAAGGATGAGGTTGGTTTATTATTTTTCTTTTATTGCAGGAGATCGTTGGCTTCAGCTGGAATGGGTGTGATGGTAAGTATGGTTTAATTTAGAACAATAAAGAATTGTGTCTTTATTTCAATTAAAGGACTTTATTCTGGGTGTTGTGTTTTTTTTAAATACTTTACTAGAAATTCATGGCGGTCATGTCTAATACTGGCGTGACCCCATGAATTTTGGGCTTGGGGCCAGCTGATAATACCAAGCTGGCCCTAACCCCTTTATTACCCAGTGAGCCACCGCACCAGGGCCCTGGATGAGTTGGGTACAGCGCCAGAAGATGGCGCTTCTATGAACGCGCCATTTTCCGGGGTGGCTGCGGACTGCAATTTGTAGCGGTGGGGGGGGGGCAGAAAGCTTGGGCCTCCCTGCGCTGCAGATTCCAGCCCCCAGCTGCCTTGTTGTACCTGGCTGGACACAAAAATAGGGCGAAGCCCCACGTACTTTTTTTTAAATTATTTCATGAAATTCATGAAATAATTAAGAAAAAAAGGCCTTCCCTATATTGTTGTGTCCGGCCAGGTACAAATAGGCAGCTGGTGGTTGGGGGCAGCCCGTTCCTGCCTGCTGTACCTGGCTGGACACAAATATAGTGCGAAGCCCCACTTCAATTTTTTTTAATTATTTCATGAAATTCATGAAATAATTAAGAAAAAAAGGGCTTCCCTATATTGCTGTGTCCGGCCAGGTACAAATAGGCAGCTGGTGGATGGGGGCAGCCCGTTCCTGCCTGCTGTACCTGGCTGGACACAAATATAGTGCGAAGCCCCACGTCAATTTTCTTTAAATTATTTCATGAAATAATTAAGAAAAAAAGGGCTTCCCTATATTGTTGTGTCCGGCCAGCTACAAATAGGCAGCTGGTGGATGGGGGCAGCCCGTTCCTGCCTGTTGTACCTGGCTGGACACAAATATAGTGCGAAGCCCCACTTCAATTTTTTTAAATTATTTCAGGAAATTCATGAAATAATTTAAAAAAAATTGACGTGGGGCTTCGCACTATATTTGTGTCCAGCCAGGTACAGCAGGCAGGAACGGGCTGCCCCCAACCACCAGCTGCCTATTTGTACCTGGCCGGACACAACAATATAGGGAAGCCCTTTTTTTCTTAATTATTTCATGAAGTAATTTAAAGAAAATTGACGTGGGGCTTCGCCCTGTTTTTGTGTCCAGCCAGGTACAACTAGGCAGCTGGGGGCTGGAATCCGCAGCGCAGGGAGGCCCAAGCTTTCTGGGCCACCCCCGCTGCAAATTGCAGTCCGCAGCCACCCCGGAAAATGGCGCGTTCATAGAAGCGCCATCTTCTGGCGCTGTACCCAACTCATCCAGGGCCCTGATGCGGTGGCTCACTGGGTAATAAAGGGGTTAGGGCCAGCTTGGCATTATCAGATGGCCCTAAGCCCGAAATTCATGGGGTCACGCCAATATTAGACATGACCACCATGAATTTCTAGTAAAGTATTTAAAAAAAACACAACACCCAGAAAAAAGTCCTTTAATTGAAATAAACACACAATTCTTTATTGTTCTAAATTAAACCATACTTACCGTCACGCCCATTCCAGCTGAAGCCAACGATCTCCTGCAATAAAAGAAAAATAATAAAGCAACCTCATCCTTACCTTTCCATGGTTCCCACGACAGCTTCAGCTCTGCTACATCGAGATGACAGGCTGGACCGCAGCAGAACGCTGCCATCCAGTCTGTCATCCCGCAGACACTGAGAAGCGCAGGCTTGCTTGCGCTCCACAGTGTCTCTCTGTGAGGGCATCCAGATGAGCCGAGTTAATGTCCAATGAACTCGGCTCACCTCATGCACGTCACTGACAGCGTGGGAAAATTCTCCTGCACTCAGCGCTTCAGCGTGGGAGAATTCTCACACTGAAGCGCTGAGTGCAGGAGAATTCTCCCACGCTGTCAGTGACGTGCAGGAGGTGAGCTGAGTTCATTGGACATGAGCTCACCTTATGCACGTCACTGACAGCGTGGGAAAATTCTCCTGCACTCAGCGCTTCAGCGTGGGAGAATTCTCACGCTGAAGCGCTGAGTGCAGGAGAATTCTCCCACGCTGTCAGTGACGTGCAGGAGGTGAGCTGAGTTCATTGGACATGAGCTCACCTTATGCACGTCACTGACAGCGTGGGAGAATTCTCCTGCAGTCACCGCTTCAGCGTGAGAATTTTCCCACGCTGTCAGTGACGTGCATGAGGTGAGCCGAGTTCATTGGACATGAACTCGGCTCATCTGGATGTCGTCACAGAGAGACGCTGAGCAGCGCAAGCAAGCCTGCGCTTCTCAGTGTCTGCGGGATGACAGGCTGGATGGCAGCGTTCTGCTGCGGTCCAGCCTGTCATCTCGATGTAGCAGAGCTGAAGCTGTCGTGGGAACCATGGAAAGGTAAGGATGAGGTTGCTTTATTATTTTTCTTTTATTGCAGGAGATCGTTGGCTTCAGCTGGAATGGGCGTGACGGTAAGTATGGTTTAATTTAGAACAATAAAGGATTGTGTCTTTATTTCAATTAAAGGACTTTATTCTGGGTGTTTGTGTTTTTTTTAACTTTGACTATGGGGTTAGTAATGGGGGTGTCTTATAGACGCCTCTCCATTACTAACCTGGGCTTGATGTCAGCTGGCATTATAAGCTGACATCAACCCCAACCCTATTACCCCCTGCCACCGCACCAGGGCAGCGTGGAAGAGCGAGGCTAGGTGCCAGAATTGGCGCATCCTATGAATGCGCCATTTCTGGGGCGGCTGACGGCTGGTGTTTCTAGCCTGGGAGGGGGCCAATATTCATGGCTCCCTTCCTGGGCTATTAATATCAGCCCCCAGCTGTCTGCCTAGCCTTTGCTAGCTATTAAATTAGGGGGGACCCCACGTCATTTTTTTGGGGGGGTCCCCCATTTTAGTAGCTAGTAAAGGCTATGTATTCAGCTGGGGGCTGATATTAGTAGCCTGGGAAGCTCCGTGGGTATTACCCCCTTCCCAGGCTTCAAACATCTGCCCCAGCTGTCTGCTTAACCTCCGCTAGAGCCTAAAATTAAGGGGAACCCCACGCCAATTTTTTTAATAATAAATCCTTTATTTTAATACTAAATGACAAGTACAGTAACCAACACTATCACTGTACTTCATATATATGTGACTGACATGTTTCTATCTATCTAATCTATGTGTGAAGCTCTATTCTGTCTGTTATAAATTGTCGGGTACCGCTGCTGAATTGCCGGCCGGCTTTTTTAAAGAGACAGTGCATGAAAACACTATTATTTTTTTTGATAAATCCTTTACGCTAAATGACAAGTACAGTAAGCAACACTGTCACTGTACTTCATATATATGTGGCTGACATGTTTATATCTATCTAATCTATGTGTGATGCTCTATTCTTTCGGTTCTAAATTGTCGGGTACCGGTGTATGCCGCTGCTGAATTGCCGGCTTTTCATGTTTCACTGTTTGCACTGTTCCCATCGATTTGGGCAATTACTGTAATGTCACAACCACCATGGCTGTGGCATTACAGTGAGTGGCAGACAATCCCTGCATGATTGGTGCTCTAAATAGCGCCAGACATGCAGGACACGCTTTTGGTGCACGAACAGTTATCGAACATAACCTCGAACAGCCGAATTTTTTGCAAATCGTTCGGGTTCGTCGAACAACTCGAACACCGCCCAAAACAGCTCGAATTTGAGATTGGCGAACAGTTCTAGTCGAACACCGCTCATCTCTACTCACTAACCCTGCCTCAGCCCTAGGTTTATATAGGGGAAGTTCTTCCCCTCCCAGGACTGGGCAGGAGGTGTGGCATGCATAGGATCCCTGACCAAGAGACCTCCCACCTGCTCTCAGACATAACATTGCTGTTACTGTGGAAACCAGACCCCTGGGGTGCCACATTCCCCCCTAGTGAAATTTAGTACTCCGGGACTAAACATATTTTTAGAAAAACATAACAAGGTATAAACAATAATAATACAATAAGAAAAACACATAAAGATGGTTACGGCGTGTCCGCAACCGGGTGCAGTTTTGAAGAAAAGCAAGGTGTCCATTTCACCAAAACAGGGAGACGTAACCAGGTAGGGGTCTGTCCTGCCCCGAGTCCTTAACAGTCTTTAGTCCATTCCTAGGTTACGCTCCAACCAATTGTACAAGGATTCCCGGTAAATCCACCAAGGACTCCTAAAAATAACTAGAAACACATAATTATTTACAAGTAACAAGAAAAACAGGTAACCATAAATAAAACAACTTATACACTTCAAATCCTCCAACGTGCGGGTAACTGGCCTCTAGTGGCCCTAGTGGACCTACGGAGCTGACTGTCTAGCCCCGAACTACAGGGTGTAGGAACTGTCAAGGGTAAACTGGGCAGCTGTCCACGGGCCCTTTGGCTCACTAGAGGCATGGCAGGTTCACTATAAGCAGAGGGTTGATCCTCCTGGTCTGCTGGTGTGGGGTCTTCTGCCTCCTGGACCGGCTGTTCTTCCAGCTCTACCTGTTGCTCCGTAGGTGCTTGGGATGCTGGTTGGAGGAAGGTGAGTACGGGTACGACAACTGCGCCATTGACTTGAGTCTCTGAGCACAGTACTAACCATATCTTCCCTTTCCTCTACGGGTCGAGGGTCTTCTTGTTCCTCTTCAGGGTTCCGTAGCTGTTCGGGACACTTCTTCAGGTGATCCCGGGATACAATGGTTGTGGTTTCCCCTCCGTCTTTACTGATGGTACAGACCTTTGGGTTGTCGTGGCTTGAGGGCAGTACGATGTACGGGTCCTTCTCCCACTGGTCGTCCAACTTGTGGAGCCGCCTTTTCCTCTTCAAGACCTGCTCTCCGGGTACCAGGGGAACAGCGGGAGCATACTGGTTGTAAGTTTTCTCTTGTCTTTCCCTAGCTTGACAGAGACTTCGCTCCACGCTCTCCTGTACTTTCCGGTACTGCTGCTGCCTCTCTGTGTCCCAGTCTGCTTCTGGTGAAGTGTCCTCGGGTGTCAGGACTCCCATCTCCAGGTCAACAGGTAGCTTACCAGGTCTTGCCCTCATCAGGTAAGCCGGGGTACAGTTGGTGGAACCTACCGGGATGTGGTTGTATAGGTCCACTAGGTTGGGCAGCCTCTCAGGCCACAGACTGCGTTCTTCCAGGGGCAATGTTTTCAGAAGATCTATCACCACCTGGTTCATTTTCTCACAAAGTCCATTAGTTTGCGGATGATAGGGTGTCGTCCTTATCTTCCGGCAGCCATACAGAGTGCAGAATTCTTGGAAGACCTCCGCTTCAAAGGCAGGTCCCTGGTCTGTCAACACTTGGTCCGGGTACCCGTGTGGACGGCAGAAATGCTGCTGGAAGGCTCTAGCTGCTGTTCGAGCGGTTAAGTCCTTGACGGGGACGACAACCAAGAACCGGGAGTAGTGATCCACGATGGTTAGTGCGTAGACGTAGCCACTTCTGCTTGGGGTCAGTTTTACATGATCCAAGGCTACCAGTTCCAACGGCTGCCGGGTGACGATGGACTGCAGGGGAGTCTTCTGGCTGGCACGGTCCTTCCTTCTTAGGTTGCACGGGCCACAGTCTCTGCACCACCTCTCGATGGTTCCCCTCATGCCTACCCAGTGGAACCGCCCGCGCAGCAGGAACTCCAGCTTCTTCCATCCGAAGTGTCCAGCCCCGTCGTGGTATGCCTCCATCACCACGGCTGCGTCTCTTCGTGGCACCACTACTTGCCAGATTAGTTCATGCGTCCGGGAGTTAACCATTCGGCGGCACAACTTCCCCTTATAAAGGAACAGTCGACTCTTCTCAGCCCACAGTTGCTTGGCTTCCTCCGGAGCGTCTGGGTCAAGGCGAGCCTCTGGCCGAGTCAGCATCTCCTTCACCAGTCGGACGGCAGGGTCACTGTCTTGCGTTTCCTCCCAGTTGTAGTGAGGCAAGGGGTTAAACGTAGCGGCTTGCTTACTCCTTACCCGATGGGAATACTGGATAGTCCCATCACGGTGGAACGCGGGGAGTTCGACTTCTTCCAGTCCCTCTGGATCTTCTCCTACGTCCGGTAGGTTTGGCATCCTGGACAGGGCATCCGCGTTGGTATTGGAGCGTCCTGCCCGGTATTTGATTGTGAACTCGTAGTTGGACAGACGGGCCATCCATCTCTGCTCTAGGGCACCGAGTCTTGCCGTGTCCAGGTGTGTCAACGGGTTGTTATCCGTGTACACGGTGAACCGGGAAGAAGCGAGGTAGTGCTTAAAGCGTTCGGTGACTGCCCACACCACTGCCAGGAACTCTAGCTTAAATGAGCTGTAATTCTCAGGGTTTCTCTCGGTGGGTCGCAGTTTTCGGCTGGCGTAAGCGATTACTCGTTCTTTCCCCTGCTGGATCTGGGACAGCACGGCTCCTAGCCCGATGTTACTTGCGTCGGTGTAGAGGATAAAGGGCTGGCTGTAATCAGGGTACGCCAGGATTTCATCCCCCGTGAGGGCCATCTTCAGCTGGCGGAAGGACTCTTCTTCTAACTTCTCCCATCTGAAGGGTGGCTTCTGGTTCTTGGCCTTCCGGGACTGGCCTATCAGGAGGTCCTGCATAGGAGCTGCCTTTTTGGTGAAATCGGGGATGAATCTGCGGTAATAGCCTACCAACCCGAGGAACTGCCGCACTTCCTTTACACTGGAGGGACTTGGCCATTCCTTAATTGCGGTGATCTTATCAGGGTCGGGAGCCACTCCATCAGCGCTCACCACGTGTCCCAGGTACTGCACCTTTGGTTTCAGGAGGTGACACTTGGAGGGTTTCACCTTTAGGCCGTAGCTTGCCAGAGCTTCGAACACTTCCGCCAAGTGTTTCAGGTGGTCCTCATACATCTTGGAATATACGATGACATCGTCCAGGTACAGCAGGACCGTCTCGAAGTTTCTGTGGCCCAGACAGCACTCCATTAATCGTTGGAAGGTTCCTGGTGCGTTGCAGAGTCCGAACGGCATGCAGGTAAACTCGCTAAGTCCCATCGGGGTGGTGAATGCGGTCTTCTCCCGGTCCGCCTCTGCTACAGGAACCTGCCAGTACCCACTAGTGAGATCCAAGGTAGAGAAGAAGTTAGCAGATCTTAAAGCAGCCAAAGACTCCTCTATCTTTGGTAAGGGGTACGCATCCTTGTGTGTGATACGGTTGATTTTCCGGTAATCTACACACATCCTCATGGTGTTGTCTTTCTTTTTGACTAAGACTAGTGGAGCTGCCCAGGGGCTACAGCTATCCCTGATCACCCCAGCCTCCTTCATGTCTCTAAGCATCCCCTTGGCATGTTGGTAGTGTGCAGGGGGTACGGGTCGATACCTCTCTTTTATGGGAGGATGGTCTCCCGTGGGGATGTGGTGTTCTACCCCCTTGACTCGCCCGAAGTCTAACGGGTGTTTACTAAACACTCTCTCGTACTCTTGAACCACCCGATAGACTCCCTGTTTCTGGTGTGAGGGAGTGGAGTCAGTACCCAAATGTAGTTGCTGACACCAGTCCTCCATTGTTTTCTGAGAGCCGTTACCTTCCTCCGGGGAAGATGGAGGCAAGGGTTCTACGGACTGTATGGAATCTTGATTGATGGTATACAATTTGGCTAGCGTGGCATACCGGGGCAGGTACACTTCCCTCTTCCCGATATTTATTATGCGAACGGGCACCCTTCCATGGCGTACATTGACCACCCCCCGTGCTGTCAAAATGGTGGGCCTACTGTCTGAGTAAACTGGTTCTACCATTGCCTGGTAATCTCTACCTCTCAGACCAATAGCTGCCCGGCACCAAATCATCATTTCACTTTTCGGGGGCATGGCAATAGGGAAAGGGTCATACATTCGCACGCTACCAATCTCACCACCGGAGAGTTCTAGCTGTTGCCGTCGCATCAGTGCCCGGATCTCTTTCTGGAGCACTCGCTGTTGGCCGGAGCTGGCGTTCTTGGCAACCTGCTGTAAAAGGAAAATCACCTCTGCAAGACAATTTTCAATTACATTAGTTCCTAGAGTTATCTTTGGGTGACTCTCGTGTTTGTCAATGTCTACAATGATCAGTCCCTGTGCTGCCAGTTCGACTCTACCGATTTTAATGGTCATCTCTTTAAATCCAATCTGTGGCACGGGCTGACCATTGCTGGCGATGGTACTCAAGTCGTCGTCAGGGTAGCGGGTGATATCCGAGTCATTCCAGTACTGCTTGAAGAGCACGTACGGGATGGTGGTGACCTGTGACCCGGTGTCCAGTAGGGCACTCATAGGAATGCCATCCAGTACCACGGGTAAGACTGGACGTCCTCCCACATATTTGTCGCGCCAGTTCGATGGGCCTGGTGATCTTTTTCCTGGGGGTTGGCCCTCTACCCCAGGTTGTGCCAGTTTAAAGGACAGTACCTTGCCATATGTCCGGGTTGATTGCAGCGGCGGCAGATGGGTCGTCCGTCCTCGTTGTATCGGTCGCTGGGTCTTCCTCTGGCCGGTGGGGTCCTCCTTGGTCGACGCCACGGGATGTCCTCCGGTCCGGATGCCAGCTGGATCTTCCCTGGAGTGGAAACCTGTAAAGACTGCACAGTTTGGGTTAGCGCAGCAACGCTTTTAGCTAGCTCTTGGACCTGATGGTGCAGGTCTGGAGCCGGGTCATTGTTCAAAGCCTGCGCACCAGCTCCCACAGGCCCTGCCGACAAGGGCGCCGCCTCCTGGTGGTAAGTGGTAGTGGGGCGTCTGGGGGTCACAACGCCACCTGGTGCCGGTTCTCGAAGCACCCGGATGGCTCTGTCCTTGAACTGTGCAAATCCCAGATGAGGGTCCTGTAAGGCCATTGCCCGCAACTGGGTTCGGTGGGCATTGCAATATAAACCCTCTATAAATTGTTCAGTCAACAGCCTGTCCTCGTCTCCCACGCCGTCAGGGTCGGTCTGCTTAATGGCTCTCAGGGCCTCTTGTAGGTTCAGGGCATAGTCCCTTATACTCTCATGTGCCCGCTGTTTGCACCCGTAGAATCTAAGCTTGATCTCGGCTGAGGTGCGGGTATCAAAGGTGTCCCTCAGCCGGGTTAGTATCCCTGCGACAGTCCTCCCCCCAGGTGGCCAGGACTTTACCTCCCTTTGGGCTGCCCCGGTTAATTGGGCCACCAGGATGCTCACTTTTTGCTCCTCTGTGAGGGGGTACACCTGGAAGAGGCTATCCAGCTTTTCTCTAAAGTCATGCAGGGTATGTGACTCCCCTGAGTACTGGGGTAGCCAGGCTGCCCCCGGGATATAGGGCATGGTGAAAGGCATGACCGCAACAGCGGTGGCGCTGGCGGGGGTTGAAACGGTGAAGCTCTCCTCCGTATCCGACATCCTTCTCCCCCCTAGTGGACCGTGGCCTACCTTGCGATGATCCTCTTCCGTAGGCCGCGGCTCCGCAGTGGATCGTCAGGGTTGAGGACATTCCGTCGCGCTCCTGTGACGTCGGCGTCTGCTGGGCTCCTTCCAGGACCTTACGCAACGTCCGGACGTGAGGCGGGGCTTCAGTTCTCGCGCGCTTTCGGAGTCCACGCCCCTCTTCTTCCCGCGCGGCGTCCTCAAGATGGCGTCCAATGGCGGGAAAACTCCACGTATGGCGGGAAGAAGGCCGAAGATGGCGCCGGATGGCGGGAAAACTCCACCGATGGCGGGAAGGAAGCGGAAGATGGCGCCGGATGGCGGGAATCTTCACCACAGGTAAGTTTGAACAGTCTTTTTTCAGGCACGCAGTACCCGGTGGTTGCGGGCACGAAATCCTGCCGACTACGCCAAAAGTTGACGCGCCCCTGGGCCTGTGTCGCGCTGCGTTGCGCACGCGGGAGCTTACCCGGAGCCGGATCTCTTTAGGGTTGTAGTCTCATGGCGGTGATCCGGTCCGTGCCCAGGGAGTCAGCTGTATTAGCGGTAGATGTTGGACGACTACACCACCCGTTGAGTACAGCTAAGGAGCTGCTGCTGCAGGGCAGACCGCTGAGGCCGGTGGTAGGATTGTGCAGCGTGATAGTATAACCCCCAACGGGAGGGGTATGGCCTCAGGGCAGCCGACGTGGATGATGGGGGTAGCAGGAACCACTCGGAGACGGTACGGTGTAGTTCAGGGTCTTTACTGGTGACAAAGATAGACCCTCCCGGAGTACTGGCTAGCGATTGGGGCCTGGTCAGTCCTTGAGCAGATGGGATCTCCCCTGGCCAGGCGGAGTTGTAGGCCTCCCAAACTAACGATACTCTTCCGGCTACCTTGCTAGAGGCGGGTATAAGTAGCCCACGTCCCTGAGTGTACCGTGTGGTGCTCACCCGTATGGCCGGTGACTCGGGGCCTTCTAGTAGCTTCCGCTCCACGACGGCGGTGCTGGTCCCACGCGTGTGACCGTGCCTTCGGGTTTCTGGGCCAGAGGACCTGCAATCCCCTGCCGGTCGGTTTCTGCTGCTGGATAGGAGTTAGTCCCCACAGCCTCGGACTCCGGGTCCGGTGATAACTTCTCAGTCAGGGCGAGCTCTGCAGCTGCCAGCCCCTGACTCCTTGTAGCACTGCTCCCACAGAGCTCCTGATGTTCTTTTCCTATATCTGCTTCTCTGTCTCTACTTCTTCTCTACTCACTAACCCTGCCTCAGCCCTAGGTTTATATAGGGGAAGTTCTTCCCCTCCCAGGACTGGGCAGGAGGTGTGGCATGCATAGGATCCCTGACCAAGAGACCTCCCACCTGCTCTCAGACATAACATTGCTGTTACTGTGGAAACCAGACCCCTGGGGTGCCACACATGTAATCCGTATCACTGCCTCTGTACATGCAGAATCCATGCGTTTCAATGTGCGGATGGTACCCAGGTTTGGAGAAGAGGAGACTCTCCTCCAGACCCGGGTACCATAGTACCTGTAAGAAAAAAGAATAAAATAAAAAATAAATATCATAATTACCTTCTGATGGCCCCCGGTGTCTTTTTCCGATGCGTCCTGGCTTGCTGGCAGCTCACGAAGGTCTGAAAAGGATCTGCAGCGACGTCATTTAGTCATGTGACGGGTCACGTGACCACTGACGTTGGCAGGCCATCAGAAGGTAATTATATATTTATTTTTTATTTTTTACCATTCTTTTACGGTCACACTATATAAATCCATGCCGGTTGCATAGATTTATATAGTGTGACCAGGTTGTCAAGCACTTTCCAAGTGATGCTAAAATCGCTTGTCAACCCACATGCGGAATTGCAAGTGAAGAACGCTTCACATCTGCATTTCCATGGCATGAAAAAAGCATTTAAAATCCGCATGCGTTTTGTTCTGCCAGGGAGATGCAGAAACGCTCAAAAAAATTCCGAAGCATTTCTGCATCGTGGGCACATAGACTTACATTAATTGTATGACTCAATATTGAGCACACGTAGCCATCTATACACGGCGAGAGGCCACACGGCGGCATCTATACACAGCGGGAGGCCACACGGCGCCATCTACACACAGCAGGAGGCCACATGTAGCCATTTATACACAGCAGGAAGCCGCACGGCGCCATCTACACACAGCAGGGGGCCACATGTAGCCATCTATACACAGCAGGAGGCCGCACAGCGCCATCTATACACAGCAGGAGGCCGCACAGCGCCATCTATACACAGCAGGAGGCCGCATGGCGCCCCCTCAGAGACAGCGGGAGGTTGCACGCAGTCACGTACACACAAACATATACAGACATATACATACACGCATACACACATTTGAAACACAAAAATACATAAAACAGACATCACACAATGATATCTGCCTGCACACACACACACACACTCAATCACACATACACACACACTCAATCACACATACACACACTCACTCTCACACATACACACTCTCTCATACACTCACTCTCTCATACACACACACACTCTCACACACACAGACTCACCATCCCCCGGCTCGGCTCCAGTCCTCTCCGGAGCAGCACGGCAGGCAGGGCACGCACTGCGTGACGTCACAGCTAGGAGACACGGCCGCGCACAGGGCCGTGTCTCCTAGCAGTGACGCAGCCGGGCCAGCACACAGGGAAGTTAACTGCTGCAGTGCTGGCCTGGCCTGAGAAGAAGCAGCGGCCGTGCGCCGCTGCTGGGGGAGCGGTCCGGGGGCCCCCCTCCACTGTCTGCCAGTATGTGCCGCAGCGCCGCACATATAATGAGGGCAATCCGGCCATAGACACCTCGGATTGCCCTCATTACAATCCGCCTATGGGCGCAATGACCGGGGGGGGCGGAGCCACCCGGCCGGCTCGGGGCACGAACCAAAAAAAAAAAACTACAAGAAAAAAAACACACGCTCAGGCGCCTCCCTCCCCGAATTCCGGCACCCTAGGCACGTGGATACAAGTGCCTAAGGGCAAATACGGCCCTGTCTGTAGATAGTAATCAAGACCTTAATCTTTGGAAGGGGATGGCCCAACATATTTCTGAAGGTGCCCTAATGGTTATTGGGCAACAATTTACCAGTGATGTTCCTCAAAATGCAAGGAGAGGAAGGTTGCAAAAAAGTGCAGCGTGTATTACAAAAGAGGAATACGAAGGGACATCAATTGGCAGTCCCACACATGCGCCTAAAAAACTAGCCTGTGCATAAGAGACTGTTTCAAAATGCACTCAGCCATGGATTGCTAAATGTATTTCTGATTTACTTAATTTAATGGGCCACTTTATTATACCCTGATGTAGCCTTAACAACTTACATAAGCCACAACATTATAAATTCAAATATCTGTAAAACCCTTTAAAAATATTTCTCAATACAACCCTAGATCAATTCTAAAGTGGGGTCACTTTTGGAGGATTTTTCCTGTTTTGGCATGTCAGGGGCTCTACATATGTGACATGATGTTTGCTATTTTTTCCAGCCAAATTTGTGCTCCAATTTTCATTTCCTTCTCAGCCCACTCCCCACGACATAAGGTGTATCAGCATACTTGGGAGATTTTAGAGAAACAAATTATGCAGTCTTCTTTCTCATGTTATCCTTGTAAAATAGGAAAATTTGGGACTAAGCCAACATTTTTGGGAAGTAAGCATAATTTTTCATTTTCACGGTCCACTGTTATAAAATTTTATGAGGCACATGTGAATTCAAGATGCTCACTACACCTCTAGATGCATTCTTTGAGTGGTGTAATTTCCAAAATAGTGGAAATTGAGGGGGGATTCTGCTGTTTTGGCACCCTGGGGGCTCTGTAGATGTGACATGACATCCACAATCTATTCTAACCAAATTTGTGATCCAAAATTAAAATAGTACTCCTTCCCTGCTGTGGGCCAAAACCGTAGTTTCCCATCACATATGGGGTATCGGCATACTCAGGAGAAATTTTACAACAAATTGTGGGGTCCATTTTTTCCTGCTACCCTTGTAAAAATGAAAAAATTGGGATAAAAGCAACATTTTTGTTGGAAAAATGAAAATTTTCATTTTCACTGTCTGTTATAAAATTCCATGAAATACCAATAAGTTTAAGATACTTTCCACACATCTAAATAAATTCCTTGACTTTGGGTTTAGTTTCCAAATGGTGTGACTTGTGGGAGATTTCTGCTGTTTTGGTATAACAGGGGCTCTGCAAATGCAACATGGAGTCTCTTCCAGTCAAATTTGCACTCTAAATATCATAAAGCACTCCTTCCCTTCAGAGCCCTGCCGTGTGCCTAAACAGTAATTTCACAGTGGTTAGTGAGTATCATGTATGGTGGAACTGAAAACCTGTCATTGGAGATTTGGTCTGAATCAGGGGTGAACATATAATTGGTGTAACCCATGCAACCACACAGGAACCCAAAAGGTAAAAAAGGTAAGCGGGCCCACTTCTACCTCCAAAAAAGGTTAAATTGTGCCTTATGATGAACTATTGGGCTTGAAAGGGCCCATATATTGTTCTTGCACACGGGTCCTCTCCTGTCTCTGTCCACCAATGGTCTGATTAAGAGCATAGTATTCTCAAAGAGATGATCTTTTGAAGAGGTTTTTTGTATCTTTTCTGTGAAACTGTTACATTGTCTCAAATCTCCATTAGTGGAGATAGAAACCATATTCCAATTCCATATTGAGTGACTGTGCAATTTAGAGGGGTCTTTTCTGAAAGGTAATAAACAGATACTGCAAAGTAAAGAATATGTCAGCTGGATATAAGATCTGTATTTGCTTTGAGGCAGCATGGCTGGTGCTGAGATCTGTGGAAAGGGTGAAGAAAATCTTGATGAAGCAAAAGTAACACTACGACAGTTGTAGCAGTAGGGTGGGAAATATTGGGTTGCATAATATTGCAGGTAGTACGTGACTTAAGATCTGACATAGTATAGTCAAGACTGACGGTTCAGCAGACAGCTGTAGATGGTGATAGCACTTTGGCAAGACTTTGGGCTAGGTAATGATAAATGGAGATACATTAGCTTAATTTTATTCAGCAGTCTGAATATGATGGCAGCGTCTGACTATTAGGTTCGATCCAATGTACCAGTTGAAGTTTTTCATTCATACATGAAATTTGTAGACAAGGACCACATTTTAGTGGAAATTGCAAAGGTTAAATAGTCATATATAAAATTCACTAACTTTGCACAAAAATCAGCTAAATTTGTCTCTATGTCCCAAAAAAGAAAGGTGAGATAAGGAGCATGATCACCCTGCAAATGTACGTTTACTCGAACATATCAAAGGCAAAAGGTTAAAAAAGGCATATATTAGTGACATAAAGGTAGGCCTGCTCTGTTCTGCTCATAGGTGGCATAAAATTAAAATTCAAACAGACAATTTTAAAGAAGCTCTCCCATATACAAAAAAAAAAATATATATATATATATATATATATATATATATATATATATATAATATAGTGTGAGTTTATTAATATACTCACCTACTGCAGATGTCTCCTGTGTCCAGCGCTGTTCTCCTTCGTTTCTAAGTGAAGTCACCGTAATTGCAACTAGCCGGTTCTTTCTATGCTCTTTGCGTGAGCTGGAAGTATCTTTTATAACAAAAGCCTATGGAGCCTTGTTCTGACATTCCATGGACTTACATTGTAAAAGCCACTTCCAGGTCACACAGAGCTCAGTAGAAATAATCAGGGCTGTCCAGGAATTTCAGGGCCCCATACTGTCAGAATTTTTGGGCCCCTTAACACTCCGCCCGGGCTCCGCCTCTACCCTTTTAACCTTCCACAGTCCCACCATCCACTCTTGGATAAACTCCACTGCACCACGTCCTCACCAATCACACATTAACAGTTCCCATCGAACACCATATCACATACATAGCCAGCAGCTTTTGTTTTGACCAAAAGATTTTTTAAGCCTGCCAACCACGACAAGGTAGACTCTTTTGGCAGGGCCCTACACTACTCTAACCTATTTAACATATCTCTTTTTAGCTATATTTTAATTTATTTTTCTTTAAGGAAATGTGTCACATACATTTTTTAAACTAATTGAAACCAGATTGTGATCATTTTTTTTTATAATCTGTATTTCTGATTGCAGATTATTGTATTCTGTTTCCTGTACATTTATGGAAGCTGCTCTCTTTCATGTTTTGAGATATGGACATTGAACATATGCATGTATATATATCACAAGACATTAAGTGCCTTTTAATAATCTCACAAACGCATTGTTTAACAATAACCAGAGAGTAGTGAATGCCCTTAACATAAAAGCTTCGTAACACATTCCCACTATATATTTTGGTAACTAAATCTATTTTTCATAAGAGTCATTTAGTTAAATCCTTTGGTCAATTATGTAAACTGCAAAATTATCAGCTAACTACAGTGTTGTTATGCACCTGGTGTGCGGTGGCCCTAATCTGTTGCCCCTGGGGCCCGGTGAGCAGAAGCAAAAAGGGAATGGGCCTGGACTGCCAGCGTATCAGAACTCCCCCGCTTTGCTTGTGCTCACTGGGCCCCATATACTAGTAAGGGCAATAATGCCTTGATGGCGGCCCTGTTCCTGCCTATCGTGAAATGACACTTGTTGACAGCCCATACTACATGAAGTATGCAGCTAGTCTGCATAGATCATGGGATGACAGACATCCATTGCTGGCTACCTTATAGTTGCCATTTCATGTAAGCATTCATTCAATCTTTATGAAAGCATATATACAGATATATTAATTATTGTCTATCTAATAGGATGATGACAGCTGTCCAGATATGCACTAACTAAGTTCCTGCCTATCGTGAAATGACCTCCGTTGACAGCCCATAGTTCATGAAGTATGCAGCTAGTCTGCATAGATCATGGGATGACGACAACTGTCCAGACCTGCATCCCATCACAAGAACCACCCTGGAGAATGAAATAATTTTCAGTTCTCAAACTGTTGGGGTGCAGCTGTGGGACCCTACTTTCAAAGATGATGTCCTCCACCCAAGTCTCAAAAGGCTGAAAGGGTCTTCAGGAGAAGTGGGTAGTCGAGCTAGTCTAGGCTATCAGACGGTCACCTCTGTAGCTGTACTGTCATCCTTCCTATGGTTCCAATCAGGGGCAGACGTGTTATTGGTGCAACTTGTGTGACTGCACACGGACCAAGAGGTAAGGGGGCCCATTCTTCCTCCAAAGCGATGGAATTGTGCATTATGATGATCTATTGGGCTGCAAAGGGCTCATATATTGTACTTGCACAGGGGCACTCTTCTGTCTGTGTCCACCAGTGGCTCCAATGTAAAACTAATTTTCTGCAATGAGAAACACATCACATTAATAATTTCCAGGCAATCAAGATCAATACAATCAATCCTATCACTACCACTATGGGCTTTAGCAAAGTTGAGAGTATATTGTTTAACCAAACTCAGATAGACCCCATCCCTCCTTGGATATATCTCTAGCTTTTTGTTGCAGCTCCTTTATCTTATCCATGTTTCTCTCAATTGAATCATGTGCATCTTCAATCTATGAGCAGCATTCCTCACCCATAACAGCACAAGTTCCACCTTCAATTGCTAACAGGTAGTCAAGAGCCATTCTGTTCTTTAGGGCAACCTTCCACATTCGGTGACATCACAAGCTAATGGGGCCGAAACCAAGAGCCAAAACATTCGGTGACATCACAAGTAGAAGCTAATGGGGGCGAAACCAAGAACCAAAACACTCGGTGACATCACAAGTAGAAGCTAATGGGGGCGAAACCAAGAACCAAAACATTCGGTGACATCACAAGTAGTAGCATATGGGGGCGGAACCAACAGCCATAACATTCCGTGACATCACAAGTGGTAGCTTATGGGGCCAGAACCAACAACCATAACATTCCGTGACATCATATGAAGCATGAAAACCAGAGCAAATAGGTATAGGAGGTCCTAAACAAGTAAACAAAAGCAAGAAATAAATCCTAAAAAATATTCTTTATTATAATACTCGTTAAAATTTGGAAAATTTAACAACTAGTATAAACTTACAAAAACCTGAAGATATATCAAGCAGGATGACGGGTATTAAATTCTAAAGTCCCTCATAGAACCATGTGTTCACCCCTACCTATAGCGGAGGTTGGCACCCTAAACTATAAGCGATATGGCGCCCCCGTTCACTGTAGACTAACCCTATTGGTCCCTATATGACCCTATTCTTCAATTGAGCACCAACCAAATATCAAAAGACACCTTAAACACTAAAATATCCCAATAGTGCTACTACACCAGGTATGCCCATATATATGTAGGATAATACAATAAAAGATGCCTAACAAAGATATCAAACAGGGTGAGGGAGTATTAAATATATTTTCTCTCTAAAGTCCCTACTAGGACACCATTTTCACCCCTACTTAACGAGGAGGATGGCGTCCCCCGCTCTCTGTAGACTGACCCTATGACTGACCCTATTAGTCCCTATATAACCCTATTCTAAAATTGAGCACCAACCAAATATCAAAAACATCTTAAACATTGAAATACCCCAGTAATGCAGTAATGCCAAATATACACATATGTGTATGCAGATTATAAAACCATGAACAACATCTAAATATACTCCAGATACAATAATCCTAATGCATGCCCAATTTTTAAGTAAAAAACCTAGAGAATTAGACTCAATCCCTCTAATAAACAATGGTCATAACAGCTCTTCATAGGATACAATATCCCCAAGATATCACTTGATGTGCAATGACATTCATAGAAAATATCTACTTATCGGAATACTGCATATGAACCAAGTCCCGATACGTTTCCCCCTTCTCTATTTTAGGGGTTCATCAGGGGATAGTGGTAAGATGCAATGGTGCCTGCAGTAGAGGACCAAATAAAACGCTAGGGATATTGTATCCTATGAAGAGCTATTATGACCATTGTTTATTAGAGGGATTGAGTCATTCCATGACCTTACAAGTGTTGGCTGTTACTGTCGGCTTCCATTGAAGTGCATTGCCCAATATACTGGAGATCAAACAATATGAATCCAACCAATGTGGGGAATATTTGAATAGTTTCACTCTATATGGAGCTAATATGTACAGTTGTGCTCAAAAGTTTACATACCCCGGCAGAAGTTTCTTGGTCTTGTTTCAGAGAATATGAATGATAACCAAAAGAATTTCTCCACTCATGGTTATTGGTTGGGTGAAGACATTTAATGTCAAATGACTGTGTTTTCACTTTTTAAATCTTAATGACAACCAAAAACATCCAAATGACCCTGATCAAAAGTTCAAATACCCCAGTTCTTAATACCGTGCATTGCCCCGTCTAACATCAATGACAGCTTGAATTCTTTTGTGGTAGTTGTGGATGAGGTTCTCTATTTTCTCAGATGGTAAAGCTGCCCCATTCTTCTTGGTAAAAAGCCTCCAGATCCTGTAAATTCCTGGGCTGTCTAGCATGAACTGTGCGCTTGAGATCTCCCCAGAGTGGCTCAATGATGTGAGGTCAGGAGACTGAGATGGCCACTCCAGAACCTTCACTTTGTTCTGCTGTAGCCAATGACAGGTCGACTTGGCCTTGAGTTTTGGATCGTTGTCATATTGGAACGTCCAACTACATCCCATGCGCAGCTTCCGGGCTGATGACTGCAAATTCGCCTCCATTTGCTGAAAATGTGCTGCATTCATATTTCCTTCAGCTTTTACCAAGTTTCCTGTGCCTTTGTAGCTCACACATTCCCAAAACATCTGCGATTCACCTCCGTGTTTTACAGAAGGAATGGTATTCCTTTCATCATAGGCCTTGTTGACCTCTCTCCAAATGTAACGTTTATGGTTGTGTCTCATCACTCCAAATTACCTTGTTCCAGAAGTTTTGAGGCTTGTCTCCGTGCTGTTTGGCGTATTTGTAGGCGAGATAATTTGTGGCATTTGCGCAGTAAATACTGGCGACTTGACCATACAGCCCATTTTTCTGCATAGAGCCATTGACAATTCTTTTGCTTACCCCATGACTCACAATCCAGAAATGTCAGTGGCTGGATGAAAGATGCAAGAGTCTGTATGGATCCCAGAAACTCACTCAGCTTTTATGCACACACACTGATTACAGGCAAACAGGTCACAGGTGAGAATGTTACATTTAGTAGCCATTTCAACCCATTTGTGTCAAATTCTGTGCATGTTATCAGGCCAAAATCTCAGGGTATGTGAACTTTTGATCAGGGTCATTTGTTTTTGGTAGTCATTAAGATTTAAAAAGAGAAAACACAGTAGTTTGACAATAAATGGCTTCACCCAACCAATAACCATGAGTGGAAAAAAAGTTTTTTGTTATTATTCATATTCTCTGAAACAAGGCCAAGAAAGCGAAAATTCTGATGGGGTATGTAAACTTTTGAGCACAACTGTATATACATTGGTGTGGTACAAGGATTTCCCAATATTGGTTGGATTTATAATTTTGATCTGGACTATATATTACTATATGGCTCAATAACGCCTGACAATTACATAATTATCTCCAGATTACATGTGTTCTCTTTACAGGATATAACTTTAATCTCCCAGATTTGGATGATTCTAAAGCAATACATGGCCCAAAAATCGAGAAGTCGTCATGTTCCAGTTATGGCTGAGGGGATTTTCTCAATTAGAACTATTCTATGGATCTGATGAGCAAGAAAGTCAGAAAATAATAAAATGTGATGGATAATCGGTAAATCATTGTCATTTCTGTACTTGGAGATAAATCCTGTCACAGCCTATATATCCCTTTACTATTGGAAGAAGTGCTGTAAAACATGGGCATCACCTAATCTGAGGAGTTCACTATTTGTTTTGGGCTTGCTTGTATTATATAGAATAAAGACTCCTTAATGAATAAAAAATAAATGAGAAATAGATGATAGAAGAGAATGAAGGACACAACAAGGTGTGACATAGAGCCGACTTACCTCTCTCCACGATCTGGAAGCCTCAAATGGAATGTTGGCTCTGCAGCTCCTACTATAATGTGTGTGATGTCATAATGATGTCATAATGCAAGGGGGTGGAGCCAGAAACCGCAACATTCCGTGACATCATCAGCAGGAGCAGCAGCTGTTATTTAAATGGATCAGACCAGGCCATGAAATCAATTCATTACCATATAGATTAAATAGACTCTAATATACACCTTGGCCTCTGAAACCTTTTACAAAATGCCACAATGTCACAATTGCCATACAATGTAATTCTGGAGTAGTTTCTACTAATTTGAATAGTGATAAATCCACAATAATAACCCATATATCCCAGTAATACAGCAGATTAGATTACATGGATGGTTGGATGGGGAGGTGGATATACTACTGTAGATTAAATGGCCAGTAAATAGGAGAGGACACTATAGACAATGTTACTATATACCAGGGATGGGCAATTAATTTTCCCGAGGGGCTACATCGTTGTGGGGGGCTGAACCAATAGGCGGAAACAAATTCTTCTCAATATTAATATTAACATATGAATTACAATTATTATTTTATATTAATAATAATTGCATCACTTAACATTAAGCAGTTTGTTGTACTGTCATCTATTACATAGGTACTGTTGTCAGGGATGCCACCAGGAATTAGTGCCGCTCTGCACAGTAACAGGATCCCCATCCTCACTGAAACCAGAATCCTCAAAAATAAAATACATAACAGCAGTAATAATATCCCTTAATTAGCCCCTACAATAATAATGTCCCACATCCTGGCCCCATGTCTCCATCCTGCCCCCATGTCTCCATTTGTCTCCATCCTGCCCCTATTGTCTCCATCCTGCCCCCATTGTCTCCATCTGTCTCCATTCTGCCCCCAATGTCTCCATTCTGCCCCATGTCTCCAACTTGCCTCCAATGTCTTCATCCAGCCCCCATGCCTTTCCATCAAGCCCCCATGTCTCTCCATCCAGACCCCATGTCTCTCCGTTGATCCCTTATGTCTCTCTGTTGTGCCCCCATGCCTCTCTGTTGTGTCCCAATGTCTCTCCATTACAAAAAAAATGTTTTAAAAGATAAAAGTTTCTCCTTACCTTGCCACGATCCAGCAGCGCCTGGCTTACCCATCATCCGAGGCACGGTCGCCGGCATGAAGGGGGGAGGCACAGGGTCGGTAACAACACACTGTAGGCCAGTACTGAGTTCTCTTCTGCCTGTGTCCCCTCTTCTATTAAGGACTGAGAGTGGGGTGTATTGTGTGATGGAGGATTTTCTTTACTTACTGTTACATTGTCCATATGATTGGAACCGACTTCAAATAAGATAGGAGATCGTAGATCTGGATTAACAAACTCACTTTTACTGTGCAATTCTTCTACACACGGCTGCAGCATACAGATTAACACATGGTCTTTTGTTAGTGAAGTACTCTTGGTTATGTGCCTTTCCAGTGTTCGTCCCCATCCTGTCCTGAGACCCACGATCTTCCACTTCTTCTGCGACCCAGCTGAGATTCTCCCCATGAGGGATACAGAGGCCTGCTTCTCAGTACTTCTTGTAGGCTTTTAGCCCAGGACTGTGCTGGCATCCAGATTAAGCATTAAACGTGTCCTCTGTTCAGAAAACTTGCGCTGATAAAACACTTTCTCCACCGCTGTATCTGCTTGCTGGAACCTGTCTTCCTGTCTGTACAGCCTTCCTTCTGCACTCCACTCTCTTGTATAGGACCTGCACCGGTCCTGTTCTATAAGGGTTGTGGACCCAAAACTAGGGTGGCCAGCTAACTAACTGCCTGAAAGTAACATATAACATAACACATTTAACCCACTTGTTGCCATGGTGTCTTCATCAGCCCGCCACTCTTTTTCACAAGAACAATATATTGACCCTAGGGATAAATCACACAACTTATAACTACACAGCACACACATTCAACATATTATTTTAACTCTGTCAACCCACTTTTTGCCATGGTGTCTTCATCAGCCCGCCACCCTCCTTCGGGCGCATTATAGTGACGTCATATGCCAATGACATGCGTGCTGATGTCAGCTGCTGGCCTGTGATTGGCTGGCCGCTGTTAACTATTGCCATGCGGGAAGCTTCGATAGATTTCAAGCGAACTGAAACGGCAGTTACCCTGCTGGTGCCCGGGGAGAAAATGAATGGGGGCCCGACTGGGCCCCTCTGCCTGCCAGGCCCCATACGCCAGTAAGGGCAGTAATGCCCTGTTGGCGGCCCTGGAAATGTTATGATGGTCACACAATGGTTAAGAATAATTTATCATGCTACGTGGTGGGAACCAGGATATATACAGGTGCATCTAACTAAATTAGAATATCATCAAAAAGTTAATTTATTTCAGTTCTTCAATACAAAAAGTGAAACTCATATATTATATAGAGTCATTACAAACAGAGTGATCTATTTCAAGTGTTTATTTCTGTTAATAATTGTGGAGACTACTGAAACAGACTAAGGACCTTTTTAAATGCTTAGGAAGGCTTTGCAGGTGTTTGTTAATTATTTTAAATTACTGAGATAATGACTTTTGTATTTTCATTGGCTGTAAGCCATAATCATCAACATTAACAGAAATAAACACTTGAAATAGATCACTGTTTGTAATGACTCTATATAAGTTTCACTTTTTGTATTGAAGAACTGAAATAAATTAACTTTTTGATGATATTCTAATTTATTGAGAAGCACCTGTATATGTTAATCTTTTCACTTATTCATTTATCAAATTTTTCCTGTTTTTTTAACCCTTTCTTTATTTTTTCTGTGTTTTCATTTTTTTCTTTCTCCTCCTTCTTCCCCCCTTTCTTTCTTTGGCTCCATTGTCCTTTTCTTTCCCCATGTCTCTATGTACTCCGCTTTATATTCCATGTGACCATACACCTATCATTTTATTTCTTTTGTCACACCACATCTCTTAATATATTTGTTTCTTCCTTTGTTTTCTTTTGTCTTCAATTATACTCTTTTTTTTTTTTCTTTTTCTCGTTTTTTTCTTTTCTCTTTTACTTATATATGACTCCCCCTTTTTATGTCTTGTTTCATCATGGTATTACATTTGATTTGTTTTCATTATTCTCTCCATTTTTTGTTTTCTTTATTTTTTTATTTTTCAATAAATCATGTGTGGTACACAGAGATCACTGTGAGTCTGCAGAACGGTGACATTACTAAGAAGAGGGGAAGAACAGCGCTGGACACGGGAGAGAGCAGCGCTAGGTAGGGCCGTATTTGGAGTATCTGCTGCCCTAGGCACTGTCAGTGGTCGCTCCCCCCGTCACGTCCCCCCCCACGTGGTGCACCCCTCGCATCCAATATCTACCCCCCCGTCTCGGCCGTTTCCCCAAGTTTCATGTAGCTCCCCCCACCCATTCCATGGAGCACATATAAAAGATTGGGGGGGGGGGAGCAGCCCACACAGACCACAGGACTGCAGCATTGCATATGGGGGTGGGGAGCGATGGGAGAGGCCCACACAGACCACAGGACTGCAGCATTGCATATGGGGGTGGGGGGATGGGAGCGGCCCACACAGACCACAGGGCTGCAGCATTGCATATGGGGGTGGGGGGGATGGGAGCGGCCCACACAGACCACAGGGTTGCAGCATTGTATATAGAGGTTGGGGGGGGATGGGAGCGGTCCACACAGACCACAGGGCTGCAGCATTATACATGGAGGTGGGGTGGAAGGGAGCGACCCACACAGACCACAGGGCTGCAGCATTGTATATGGGGGGGGGTGGGAGCGGCCCACACAGACCACAGGGCTGCAGCACTGTATATGGGGGTGGGGGGGATGGGAGCGGCCCACACAGAACTGGGCTGCAGCAGGCACTGCAGCATTGCATATGGCCCATCAGCAGACAGCTGTAGATGGTGATAGCACTTTGGCAAGACTTTTGGCTAGGTAATGATAAATGGAGATACATTAGCTTAATTTTATTCAGCAGTTTGAATATGATGGCAGAGTCTGACTATTAGGTTCGATCCAATGTACCAGTTGAAGTTTTTCATTCATACATGAAATTTGTAGACAAGGACCACATTTTAGTGGAAATTGCAAAGGTTAAACAGTCATATATAAAATTCACTAACTTTGCACAAAAATCAGCTAAATTTGTCTCTATGTTCCAAAAAAGAAAGGTGAGATAAGGAGCATGATCACCCTGCAAATGTACGTTTACTCGAACATATCAAAGGCAAAAGGTTAAAAAAGGCATATATTAGTGACATAAAGGTAGGCCTGCTCTGTTCTGCTCATAGGTGGCATAAAATTAAAATTCAAACAGACAATTTTAAAGAAGCTCTCCCATAAAAAAAAAAAAAAAAATATATATATATATATATTATTAAATGTGTGTATATATTCATGTAATGTAGTGTGAGTTTATTAATATACTCACCTACTGCAGATCTCTCCTGTGTCCAGCGCTCTTCTCCTTCGTTTCTAAGTGAAGTCACCGTAATTGCAACTAGCCGGTTCTTTCTATGCTCTTTGCGTGAGCTGGAAGTATATTTTATAACAAAAGCCTATGGAGCCTTGTTCTGACATTCCATGGACTTACATTGTAAAAGCCACTTCCAGGTCACACAGAGCTCAGTAGAAATAATCAGGGCTGTCCAGGAATTTCAGGGCCCCATACTGTCAGAATTTTTGGGCCCCTTAACACTCCGCCCGGGCTCCGCCTCTACCCTTTTAACCTTCCACAGTCCCACCATCCACTCTTGGATAAACTCCACTGCACCACGTCCTCACCAATCACACATTAACAGTTCGCATCGAACACCATATCACATACATAGCCAGCAGCTTTTGTTTTGACCAAAAGATTTTTTAAGCCTGCCAACCACGACAAGGTAGACTCTTTTGGCAGGGCCCTACACTACTCTAACCTATTTAACATATCTCTTTTTAGCTATATTTTAATTTATTTTTCTTTAAGGAAATGTGTCACATACATTTTTTAAACTAATTGAAACCAGATTGTGATCATTTTTTTTTATAATCTGTATTTCTGATTGCAGATTATTGTATTCTGTTTCCTGTATATTTATGGAAGCTGCTCTCTTTCATGTTTTGAGATATGGACATTGAACATATGCATGTATATATATCACAAGACATTAAGTGCCTTTTAATAATCTCACAAACGCATTGTTTAACAATAACCAGAGAGTAGTGAATGCCCTTAACATAAAAGCTTCGTAACACATTCCCACTATATATTTTGGTAACTAAATCTATTTTTCATAAGAGTCATTTAGTTAAATCCTTTGGTCAATTATGTAAACTGCAAAATTATCAGCTAACTACAGTGTTGTTATGCACCTGGTGTGCGGTGGCCCTAATCTGTTGCCCCTGGGGCCCGGTGAGCAGAAGCAAAAAGGGGATGGGCCTGGACTGCCAGCGTATCAGAACTCCCCCGCTTTGCTTGTGCTCACTGGGCCCCATATACTAGTAAGGGCAATAATGCCTTGATGGCGGCCCTGTTCCTGCCTATCGTGAAATGACACGTGTTGACAGCCCATACTACATTAAGTATGCAGCTAGTCTGCATAGATCATGGGATGACAGACATCCATTGCTGGCTACCTTATAGTTGCCATTTCATGTAAGCATTCATTCAATCTTTATGAAAGCATACATACAGATATATAAATAATTGTCTATCTAATAGGATGATGACAGCTGTCCAGATATGCACTAACTAAGTTCCTGCCTATCGTGAAATGACCTCCGTTGACAGCCCATAGTTCATGAAGTATGCAGCTAGTCTGCATAGATCATGGGATGACGACAACTGTCCAGACCTGCATCCCACCACAAGAACCACCCTGGAGAATGAAATAATTTTCAGTTCTCAAACTGTTGGGGTGCAGCTGTGGGACCCTACTTTCAAAGATGATGTCCTCCACCCAAGTCTCAAAAGGCTGAAAGGGTCTTCAGGAGAAGTGGGTAGTCGAGCTAGTCTAGGCTATCAGACGGTCACCTCTGTAGCTGTACTGTCATCCTTCCTATGGTTCCAATCAGGGGCAGACGTGTTATTGGTGCAACTTGTGTGACTGCACACGGACCAAGAGGTAAGGGGGCCCATTCTACCTCCAAAGCGATGGAATTGTGCATTATGATGATCTATTGGGCTGCAAAGGGCTCATATATTGTACTTGCACAGGGGCACTCTTCTGTCTGTGTCCACCAGTGGCTCCAATGTAAAACTAATTTTCTGCAATGAGAAACACATCACATTAATAATTTCCAGGCAATCAAGATCAATACAATCAATCCTATCACTACCACTATGGGCTTTAGCAAAGTTGAGAGTATATTGTTTAACCAAACTCAGATAGACCCCATCCCTCCTTGGATATATCTCTAGCTTTTTGTTGCAGCTCCTTTATCTTATCCATGTTTCTCTCAATTGAATCATGTGCATCTTCAATCTATGAGCAGCATTCCTCACGCATAACAGCACAAGTTCCACCTTCAATTGCTAACAGGTAGTCAAGAGCCATTCTGTTCTTTAGGGCAACCTTCCACATTCGGTGACATCACAAGCTAATGGGGCCGAAACCAAGAGCCAAAACATTCGGTGACATCACAAGTAGAAGCTAATGGGGGCGAAACCAAGAACCAAAACACTCGGTGACATCACAAGTAGAAGCTAATGGGGGCGAAACCAAGAACCAAAACATTCGGTGACATCACAAGTAGTAGCATATGGGGGCGGAACCAACAACCATAACATTCCGTGACATCACAAGTGGTAGCTTATGGGGCCAGAACCAACAAACATAACATTCCGTGACATCATATGAAGCATGAAAACCAGAGCAAATAGGTATAGGAGGTCCTAAACAAGTAAACAAAAGCAAGAAATAAATCCTAAAAAATATTCTTTATTACAATACTCGTTAAAATTTGGAAAATTTAACAACTAGTATAAACTTACAAAAACCTGAAGATATATCAAGCAGGATGACGGGTATTAAATTCTAAAGTCCCTCATAGAACCATGTGTTCACCCCTACCTATAGCGGAGGTTGGCACCCTAAACTATAAGCGATATGGCGCCCCCGCTCACTGTAGACTAACCCTATTGGTCCCTATATGACCCTATTCTTCAATTGAGCACCAACCAAATATCAAAAGACACCTTAAACAATAAAATATCCCAATAGTGCTACTACAACAGGTATGCCCATATATATGTAGGATAATACAATAAAAGATGCCTAACAAAGATATCAAACAGGGTGAGGGAGTATTAAATATATTTTCTCTCTAAAGTCCCTACTAGGACACCATTTTCACCCCTACTTAACGAGGAGGATGGCGTCCCCCGCTCTCTGTAGACTGACCCTATGACTGACCCTATTAGTCCCTATATAACCCTGTTCTAAAATTGAGCACCAACCAAATATCAAAAACATCTTAAACATTGAAATACCCCAGTAATGCAGTAATGCCAAATATACACATATGTGTATGCAGATTATAAAACCATGAACAACATCTAAATATACTCCAGATACAATAATCCTAATGCATGCCCAATTTTTAAGTAAAAAACCTAGAGAATTAGATTCAATCCCTCTAATAAACAATGGTCATAACAGCTCTTCATAGGATACAATATCCCCAAAATATCACTTGATGTGCAATGACATTCATAGAAAATATCTACTTATCGGAATACTGCATATGAACCAAGTCCCGATACGTTTCCCCCTTCTCTATTTTAGGGTTCATCAGGGGATAGTGGTAAGATGCAATGGTGCCTGCAGTAGAGGACCAAATAAAACGCTAGGGATATTGTATCCTATGAAGAGCTATTATGACCATTGTTTATTAGAGGGATTGAGTCATTCCATGACCTTTCAAGTGTTGGCTGTTACTGTCGGCTTCCATTGAAGTGCATTGCCCAATATACTGGAGATCAAACAATATGAATCCAACCAATGTGGGGAATATTTGAATAGTTTCACTCTATATGGAGCTAATATGTACAGTTGTGCTCAAAAGTTTACATACCCCGGCAGAAGTTTCTTGGTCTTGTTTCAGAGAATATGAATGATAACTAAAAAAATTTCTCCACTCATGGTTATTGGTTGGGTGAAGACATTTATTGTCAAACTACTGTGTTTTCACTTTTTAAATCTTAATGACAACCAAAAACATCCAAATGACCCTGATCAAAAGTTCAAATACCCCAGTTCTTAATACCGTGCATTGCCCCGTATAACATCAATGACAGCTTGAATTCTTTTGTGGTAGTTGTGGATGAGGTTCTCTATTTTCTCAGATGGTAAAGCTGCCCCATTCTTCTTGGTAAAAAGCCTCCAGATCCTGTAAATTCCTGGGCTGTCTAGCATGAACTGCGCGCTTGAGATCTCCCCAGAGTGGCTCAATGATGTGAGGTCAGGAGACGGAGATGGCCACTCCAGAACCTTCACTTTGTTCTGCTGTAGCCAATGACAGGTCGACTTGGCCTTGAGTTTTGGATCGTTGTCATATTGGAACGTCCAACTACATCCCATGCGCAGCTTCTGGGCAGATGACTGCAAATTCGCCTCCATTTGCTGAAAATGTGCTGCATTCATATTTCCTTCAGCTTTTACCAAGTTTCCTGTGCCTTTGTAGCTCACACATTCCCAAAACATCTGCGATTCACCTCCGTGTTTTACAGAAGGAATAGTATTCCTTTCATCATAGGCCTTGTTGACCTCTCTCCAAATGTACCGTTTATGGTTGTGTCTCATCACTCCAAATTACCTTGTTCCAGAAGTTTTGAGGCTTGTCTCCGTGCTGTTTGGCGTATTTGTAGGCGAGATAATTTGTGGCATTTGCACAGTAAATACTGGCGACTTGACCATACAGCCCATTTTTCTGCATAGAGCCATTGACAATTCTTTTGCTTACCCCATGACTCACAATCCAGAAATGTCAGTGGCTGGATGAAAGATGCAAGAGTCTGTATGGATCCCAGAAACTCACTCAGCTTTTATGCACACACACTGATTACAGGCAAACAGGTCACAGGTGAGAATGTTACATTTAGTAGCCATTTCAACCCATTTGTGTCAAATTCTGTGCATGTTATCAGGCCAAAATCCCAGGGTATGTGAACTTTTGATCAGGGTCATTTGTTTTTGGTTGTCATTAAGATTTAAAAAGAGAAAACACAGTAGTTTGACAATAAATGGCTTCACCCAACCAATAACCATGAGTGGAAAAAAAGTTTTTTGTTATTATTCATATTCTCTGAAACAAGGCCAAGAAAGCGAAAATTCTGCTGGGGTATGTAAACTTTTGAGCACAACTGTATATACATTGGTGTGGTACAAGGATTTCCCAATATTGGTTGGATTTATAATTTTGATCTGGACTATATATTACTATATGGCTCAATAACACCTGACAATTACATAATTATCTCCAGATTACATGTGTTCTCTTTACAGGATATAACTTTAATCTCCCAGATTTGGATGATTCTAAAGCAATACATGGCCCAAAAATCGAGAAGTCGTCATGTTCCAGTTATGGCTGAGGGGATTTTCTCAATTAGAACTATTCTATGTATCTGATGAGCAAGAAAGTCAGAAAATAATAAAATGTGATGGATAATCGGTAAATCATTGTCATTTCTGTACTTGGAGATAAATCCTGTTACAGCCTATATATCCCTTTACTATTGGAAGAAGTGCTGTAAAACATGGGCATCACCTAATCTGAGGAGTTCACTATTTGTTTTGGGCTTGCTTGTATTATATAGAATAAAGACTCCTTAATGAATAAAAAATAAATGAGAAATAGATGATAGAAGAGAATGAAGGACACAACAAGGTGTGACATAGAGCCGACTTACCTCTCTCCACGATCTGCAAGCCTCAAATGGAATGTTGGCTCTGCAGCTCCTACTATAATGTGTGTGATGTCATAATGATGTCATAATGCAAGGGGGTGGAGCCAGAAACCGCAACATTCCGTGACATCATCAGCAGGAGCAGCAGCTGTTATTTAAATGGATCAAACCAGGCCATGAAATCAATTCATTACCATATAGATTAAATAGACTCTAATATACACCTTGGCCTCTGAAACCTTTTACAAAATGCCACAATGTCACTATTGCCATACAATGTAATTCCGGAGTAGTTTCTACTAATTTGAATAGTGATAAAACCACAATAATAACCCATATATCCCAGTAATACAGCAGATTAGATTATATGGATGGTTGGATGGGGAGGTGGATATACTACTGTAGATTAAATGGCCAGTAAATAGGAGAGGACACTATAGACAATGTTACTATATACCAGGGATGGGCAATTAATTTTCCCGAGGGGCTACATCGTTGTGGGGGGCTGAACCAATAGGCGGAAACAAATTCTTCTCAATATTAATATTAACATATGAATTACAATTATTATTTTATATTAATAATAATTGTATCACTTAACATTAAGCAGTTTGTTGTACTGTCATCTATTACATAGGTACTGTTGTCAGGGATGCCACCAGGAATTAGTGCCGCTCTGCACAGTAACAGGATCCCCATCCTCACTGAAACCAGAATCCTCAAAAATAAAATACATAACAGCAGTAATAATATCCCTTAATTAGCCCCTACAATAATAATGTCCCACATCCTGGCCCCATGTCTCCATCCTGCCCCCATGTCTCCATTTGTCTCCATCCTGCCCCTATTGTCTCCATCCTGCCCCCATTGTCTCCATCTGTCTCCATTCTGCCCCCAATGTCTCCATTCTGCCCCATGTCTCCAACTTGCCTCCAATGTCTTCATCCAGCCCCCATGCCTTTCCATCAAGCCCCCATGTCTCTCCATCCAGACCCCATGTCTCTCCTTTGATCCCTTATGTCTCTCTGTTGTGCCCCCATGCCTCTCTGTTGTGTCCCCATGTCTCTCCATTACAAAAAAAATGTTTTAAAAGAAAAAAGTTTCTCCTTACCTTGCCACGATCCAGCAGCGCCTGGCTTACCCATCATCCGAGGCACGGTCGCCGGCATGAAGGGGGGAGGCACAGGGTCGGTAACAACACACTGCAGGCCAGAACTGAGTTCTCTTCTGCCTGTGTCCCCTCTTCTATTAAGGACTGAGAGTGGGGTGTATTGTGTGATGGAGGATTTTCTTTACTTACTGTTACATTGTCCATGGGATTGGAACCGACTTCAAATAAGATAGGAGATCGTAGATCTGGATTAACAAACTCACTTTTACTGTGCAATTCTTCTACACACGGCTGCAGCATACAGATTATCACATGGTCTTTTGTTAGTGAAATACTCTTGGTTATGTGCCTTTCCAGTGTTCGTCCCCATCCTGTCCTGAGAACCACGATCTTCCACTTCTTCTGCGACCCAGCTGAGATTCTCCCCATGAGGGATACAGAGGCCTGCTTCTCAGTACCTCTTGTAGGCTTTTAAGCCCAGGACTGTGCTGGCATCCAGATCAAGCATTAAATGTGTCCTCTGTTCAGAAAACTTGTGCTGATAAAACACTTTCTCCACCGCTGTATCTGCTTGCTGGAACCTGTCTTCCTGTCTGTACAGCCTTCCTTCTGCACTCCACTCTCTTGTATAGGACCTGCACCGGTCCTGTTCTATAAGGGTTGTGGACCCAAAACTAGGGTGGCCAGCTAACTAACTGCCTGAAAATAACATATAACATAACACATTTAACCCACTTGTTGCCATGGTGTCTTCATCAGCCCGCCACTCTTTTTCACAAGAACAATATATTGACCCTAGGGATAAATCACACAACTTATAACTACACAGCACACACATTCAACATATTATTTTAACTCTGTCAACCCACTTTTTGCCATGGTGTCTTCATCAGCCCGCCACCCTCCTTCAGGCGCATGATAGTGACGTCATATGCCAATGACATGCGTGCTGATGTCAGCTGCTGGCCTGTGATTGGCTGGCCGCTGTTAACTATTGCCATGCGGGAAGCTTCGATAGATTTCAAGCGAACTGAAACGGCAGTTACCCTGCTGGTGCCCGGGGAGAAAATGAATGGGGGCCCGACTGGGTCCCTCTGCCTGCCAGGCCCCATACGTCAGTAAGCGCAGTAATGCCCTGTTGGCGGCCCTGGAAATGTTATGATGGTCACACAATGGTTAAGAATAATTTATCATGCTACGTGTTTGGAACCAGGATATATACAGGTGCATCTAACTAAATTAGAATATCATCAAAAAGTTAATTTATTTCAGTTCTTCAATACAAAAAGTGAAACTCATATATTATATAGAGTCATTACAAACAGAGTGATCTATTTCAAGTGTTTATTTCTGTTAATAATTGTGGAGACTACTGAAACAGACTAAGGACCTTTTTAAATGCTTAGGAAGGCTTTGCAGGTGTTTGTTAATTATTTTAAATTACTGAGATAATGACTTTTGTGTTTCCATTGGCTGTAAGCGATAATCATCAACATTAACAGAAATAAACACTTGAAATAGATCACTGCTTGTAATGACTCTATATAAGTTTCACTTTTTGTATTGAAGAACTGAAATAAATTAACTTTTTGATGATATTCTAATTTATTGAGAAGCACCTGTATATGTTAATCTTTTCACTTATTCATTTATCAAATTTTTCCTGTTTTTTTTTAACCCTTTCTTTATTTTTTCTGTGTTTTCATTTTTTTCTTTCTCCTCCTTCTTCCCCCCTTTCTTTCTTTGGCTCCATTGTCCTTTTCTTTCCCCATGTCTCTATGTACTCCGCTTTATATTCCATGTGACCATACACCTATCATTTTATTTCTTTGGTCACACCACATCTCTTAATATGTTTGTTTTTTCCTTTGTTTTCTTTTGTCTTCAATTATACTCTTTTTTTTTTTTCTTTTTCTCGTTTTTTTCTTTTCTCTTTTACTTATATATGACTCCCCCTTTTTATGTCTTGTTTCATCATGGTATTACATTTGATTTGTTTTCATTATTCTCTCCTTTTTTTGTTTTCTTTATTTTTTTATTTTTCAATAAATCATGTGTGGTACACAGAGATCACTGTGAGTCTGCAGAACGGTGACATTACTAAGAAGAGGGGAAGAACAGCGCTGGACACGGGAGAGAGCAGCGCTAGGTAGGGCCGTATTTGGAGTATCTGCTGCCCTAGGCACTGTCAGTGGTCGCCCCCCCGTCACGTCCACCCCCACGTCGTGCCCCCCTCGCATCCAATATCTCCCCCCCCCGTCTCGGCCGTTTCCCCAAGTTTCATGTAGCTCCCCCCCCCCCCCCATTCCATGTAGCACATATAAAAGATTGGGGTGGTGGGGGAGCGGCCCACACAGACCACAGGACTGCAGCATTGCATATGGGGGTGGGAAGGAATGGGAGAGGCCCACACAGACCACAGGGCTGCAGCATTGCATATGGGGGTGGGGGGATGGGAGCAGCCCACACAGACCACAGGGCTGCAGCATTGCATATGGGGGTGGGGGGGATGGGAGCGGCCCACACAGACCACAGGGCTGCAGCATTGTATATGGAGGTTGGGGGGGATGGGAGCGGTCCACACAGACCACAGGGCTGCAGCATTATATATGGAGGTGGGGGGGAAGGGAGAGGCCCACACAGACCACAGGGCTGCAGCATTGTATATGGGGGGAGGGGTGGGAGCGGCCCACACAGACCACAGGGCTGCAGCACTGTATATGGGGGTGGGTGGGATGGGAGCGGCCCACACAGAACTGGGCTGCAGCAGGCACTGCAGCATTGCATATGGCCCATCAGCAGACAGCTGTAGATGGTGATAGCACTTTGGCAAGACTTTTGGCTAGGTAATGATAAATGGAGATACATTAGCTTAATTTTATTCAGCAGTCTGAATATGATGGCAGCGTCTGACTATTAGGTTCGATCCAATGTACCAGTTGAAGTTTTTCATTCATACATGAAATTTGTAGACAAGGACCACATTTTAGTGGAAATTGCAAAGGTTAAACAGTCATATATAAAATTCACTAACTTTGCACAAAAATCAGCTAAATTTGTCTATATGTTCCTGACGCACCCCCTGGGCCATGTTCAGGGGATACCCGGAGCCGGATCTGGATAGGGGTAGTAGTCCTTGTGGCGGTGACCCGGTCCGTGCCCAGGGTGTCAAACTAAGTGGCAGTCTATGGCAGTAGATGTTAACTTGGATGTCGACTACGCCACCCGTTGAGTGCGGCTTTGCAGCCGCCGCTGCAGAACAGTCCGCTGAGGCCGGTGGTATGGGTGCAGCGATGATGGTATAACCCCCAACGGGAGGGGTATGGCCTCAGGGCAGCAGGTGAAGATGATGGGGGTTGTGACGGTCAGTAAGAAGAGTCAGAGTCAGGAGATGCAGTTTCAGGGGTTTTACTCACAAGTGTTCTCTCAGTCACTCTGGCCTTGAGTGACCACCCGAGCCGTGCTGCGTCCACCAGGTCCTGGACTCGGCTAACCCCCAGGCAGTTCTAAAGCGTGGTCCTGAGCTCCCTTCTCTCTCTCTGTCTCTGGCCGTTCCCACCAGGGATCCACCTTTGGCCGGCTCCCTCGGGTCTCTTAGTGGTCAAACCTCCTCTGGGCTCCCTGACCCTATACTTGGTGTGCCTTTCTGGTGGATTTGGTGAGGGTCGTGGCAAATCTTGACCACGACCTCCGGTTCCTGGCTGAGGATAAGTGGCCTCCACCAGTTCGGGTTCCGGTACCCGTGTCCGCCAACCCTTCACCCTTTCTGGTCTGTTTCTGGGTTCTTGGGGTTCCCTCTGTCTTTCTCTCTGGGTCCTTCTTTCTCCTCTCTCCTCTGCAGGCTTGGCTCTGGAGCTGGGCCCAGCCAGAGCCACAGCTCCCTGTCAGCCCTCCTGGCTGAGCTCTTCTGCTCTGCTCCTCAGGCTAAAAAGACCCTGTCCTAAGATGGTGCCCACCATATATACTCCCTCTATGTGTGAGCCCAGGTGACTAGCACCCAATGAGCTCCTAGCTTTACCCAGACTACTCCCCCTATCTGCCCCTACACTACTGGGATGTTCCACCCCCCTCCCACTCCAGCCAGGGACAGACGCTGTCGTACCTGCACATATACTTGGTGGGAGTACCGTAGTTCTGTCCCCCGGAAATGGGATGTATGTAGTGCATGCAGCCTACTGAGCTCAGTCCCACACTCCATCCTTACCCGGGAGTGGAATACCACACCTCTGGAGTGAGGTGCAATACCCCTGTAGCAGCCGAATCCTCAGGGTGCTACATTCCCCCCTGGTAAATCACAGCACGTCCTCGGGCTGTAAAAGAGCAAAAACATAAAACATACAAGCTTTTTAAAGTGCACTACATATAAAATATATAAACAGTAACCTTCAATCATCCCTTTATGGGAGGTACTTCTCTTTTAAAATGTTACGGACACATCATAAAATAATATTAACTCTTTCATCATAATAAAACTTTTCATATAAAACATTTTTGACCTCTGTCTACTTGTGCAAATTGTGACCAGGTAAGTGCCACAGTCTCTGGTAGAAAAAACAGTTTCCTATAAAACCGGTAGGGGGCACTTTAGGAAGCGCAACTATTTACAAGGGATATGGCAGCTCTCAGTCCTCGGCCAGTGGGGAAAGGGGATGGCTGCTCACAGTCTTCAGCCTGTGGGGAGATGGGACACACTGGAACAGTTCACTGGTCCCAACGGGGACTATAATGGTAGCAGTTCCTGTACCCTAACGGGTAACTATTTTACAGTTCCATTTACCGTACTTTAGTAGCGGCGTCCTCCTGATGCTTCCTCCCCGTATTCTTCAGACCCGTCCGGGTCCTCTTGCTCCTCCTGACACCTCAGCTCTTTCTCTGTCAGTCGGTGTACATGAAGGGCATAGGGTCCTTTGGCACATTGGTGCCGGGTGAAGGTGACCTCATCACCCAGGTAAAGGTCACGACCTCTGTGTCCCTCCGGTAGGTGGGACTCGACATCTCTTCTGGTCACGAAGACGTCGCCGGGGGTGTGATGATCTCTGATGAAGCCCCAACCGTGCTGCAGTTGGAATTTGATTACAGTCCCGGTGGCACGGGGACCGTGGGCTGCACGGGGGTTCCTTCGGGTCCGGCTCTTTTGTTCTGCACTCTTTACTTGCAGCCGCTCCTCGCGGACCCGTCTCTCTCTCCGTTCTCGCTCAAAGACTTCCAACTGCTGGCGGCAGCACTCCGCACGCTCAGTTGCAGCCGCCCGGGTCTCTTGAGTGAACCCGATGAGGTCTCCTCCTGCGGGGACCCACTCAAACTGCGCCTCCTCTAACGAGAGCGGGGTCATCTTGACGGGCGCCGGAACCGGGATTAGGGGCTCATCCAGGGGTCTTTCTTTCCGGAGTCGGGGATGGTGGTTCTCCGGTGGCCACGCAAAGGGCTGCCCATCCGGGCAAGTGTGCTGGGCAAACAAGTCTTCACCCAGGTGCGGCACAGTGGAATTTGAGGGCGCGGTGGTGGCAGCGGCGCCCGGAATCACTAGGCCTTGCGACCAGGCTTGGGGTACCCTGTGGTAAAGGGCACCGTGAAGACGGTGGCGCCCGGGGGCACTCGGCCTTGCGACCAGGCCGGTGGCGTCTCCTGCTTGGCCGCGCTCAGGGTTGAGGCGCGTGACGTCACAGGGGGCGTGGTCGCGGCTCCTGCTTGGGGCCTAGTCTGGAGCGGTAGCGGTGCGGCAACGGGCACGATCAGTGGGACTTCGGGCTCTGCGACGGGGAGCGGGGGTAGACTTACGGCGGATGGGCTTGGGGTAGTGACGTCCCCTTTACTTGCCTCCGTCTCTTCAGCTCCCTCTGTGGCGTCGTCTCCGGCCTCCGTCCCTTCTGCATCCTCTTCAGGGGCAGGCGTGCTCCTCGTTGCGGGTGGTGTGCTCCGCTGGCGGGTTCCAGCCTGCTGGGCCATCTCCCTGCTCCACTCCATCAGCGTTTCTCGCTACACCTGGGCCATCCTCCGTGCGAGGCCCTCCAGCGCGGTCTGTGAACGCTCCCGGTCTCGGGGAAGCTGTGCCAGGATCTCCACCAGGTCTTGTGGAGTGGTAGCTTGCATCAGGCTCCTGACCACAGGGTCGGTGCTGCCTGCCTCTCCCTCCATCTCCGGGTACGGCTCCTCTAGACTTCTCCAAGCTGCTCCCATCTTCTCTCTTTTGTTCTGTCTCCGCCCCCATTGAGGGCGGTCCTCGGGCAACTTGGTGATTGTCAGTTCCAGGGGCAGACCCCCCACGCTGATGGACATCTCAATCATTTCAGTCTCTGCTGGTGGGGGCGGTCTTCGTTTTTGGCGCCATTCTTGGTCCTGGCCCACGATGGGAGGTCGTCTCTTACCACCCTCTGGCACGCCCATAATGGCGTCCGCTCTGCCAGGGCGGGAAATCTTCTCAGATGGCGGGAACCGCTTCCCAGTGGCGGGAAACACTGCAGATGGCGGGAAAAGACTGCAGATGACGGGCAAATGGCGGGAACCGATCCGAGATGGCGTCCGATGACGGGGACCCTCCGGAACCGGCGGGAGACTTCTTTTTGAGGTAAATGCAAACTTTTCTTCAGGCACGCAGTACCCGATGGTTGCGGGCACGTGATCCTGCCGACTACGCCAAAAGTTGACGCACCCCCTGGGCCATGTTCAGGGGATACCCGGAGCCGGATCTGGATAGGGGTAGTAGTCCTTGTGGCGGTGACCCGGTCCGTGCCCAGGGTGTCAAACTAAGTGGCAGTCTATGGCAGTAGATGTTAACTTGGATGTCGACTACGCCACCCGTTGAGTGCGGCTTTGCAGCCGCTGCTGCAGAACAGTCCGCTGAGGCCGGTGGTATGGGTGCAGCGATGATGGTATAACCCCCAACGGGAGGGGTATGGCCTCAGGGCAGCAGGTGAAGATGATGGGGGTTGTGACGGTCAGTAAGAAGAGTCAGAGTCAGGAGATGCAGTTTCAGGGGTTTTACTCACAAGTGTTCTCTCAGTCACTCTGGCCTTGAGTGACCACCCGAGCCGTGCTGCGTCCACCAGGTCCTGGACTCGGCTAACCCCCAGGCAGTTCTGAAGCGTGGTCCTGAGCTCCCTTCTCTCTCTCTGTCTCTGGCCGTTCCCACCAGGGATCCACCTTTGGCCGGCTCCCTCGGGTCTCTTAGTGGTCAAACCTCCTCTGGGCTCCCTGACCCTATACTTGGTGTGCCTTTCTGGTGGATTTGGTGAGGGTCGTGGCAAATCTTGACCACGACCTCCGGTTCCTGGCTGAGGATAAGTGGCCTCCACCAGTTTGGGTTCCGGTACCCGTGTCCGCCAACCCTTCACCCTTTCTGGTCTGTTTCTGGGTTATTGGGGTTCCCTCTGTCTTTCTCTCTGGGTCCTTCTTTCTCCTCTCTCCTCTGCAGGCTTGGCTCTGGAGCTGGGCCCAGCCGGAGCCACAGCTCCCTGTCAGCCCTCCTGGCTGAGCTCTTCTGCTCTGCTCCTCAGGCTAAAAAGACCCTGTCCTAAGATGGTGCCCACCATATATACTCCCTCTATGTGTGAGCCCAGGTGACTAGCACCCAATGAGCTCCTAGCTTTACCCAGACTACTCCCCCTATCTGCCCCTACACTACTGGGATGTTCCACCCCCCTCCCACTCCAGCCAGGGACAGACGCTGTCGTACCTGCACATATACTTGGTGGGAGTACCGTAGTTCTGTCCCCCGGAAATGGGATGTATGTAGTGCATGCAGCCTACTGAGCTCAGTCCCACACTCCATCCTTACCCGGGAGTGGAATACCACACCTCTGGAGCGAGGTGCAATACCCCTGAAGCAGCCGAATCCTCAGGGTGCTACATTCCAAAAAAGAAAGGTGAGATAAGGAGCATGATCACCCTGCAAATGTACGTTTACTCGAACATATCAAAGGCAAAAGGTTAAAAAAGGCATATATTAGTGACATAAAGGTAGGCCTGCTCTGTTCTGCTCATAGGTGGCATAAAATTAAAATTCAAACAGACAATTTTAAAGAAGCTCTCCCATATAAAAAAAAAAAAAAATATATATATATATATATATAATGTAGTGTGAGTTTATTAATATACTCACCTACTGCAGATCTCTCCTGTGTCCAGCGCTGTTCTCCTTCGTTTCTAAGTGAAGTCACCGTAATTGCAACTAGCCGGTTCTTTCTATGCTCTTTTCGTGAGCTGGAAGTATCTTTTATAACAAAAGCCTATGGAGCCTTGTTCTGAAATTCCATGGACTTACATTGTAAAAGCCACTTCCAGGTCACACAGAGCTCAGTAGAAATAATCAGGGCTGTCCAGGAATTTCAGGGCCCCATACTGTCAGAATTTTTGGGCCCCTTAACACTCCGCCCGGGCTCCGCCTCTACCCTTTTAACCTTCCACAGTCCCACCATCCACTCTTGGATAAACTCCACTGCACCACGTCCTCACCAATCACACATTAACAGTTCCCATCGAACACCATATCACATACATAGCCAGCAGCTTTTGTTTTGACCAAAAGATTTTTTAAGCCTGCCAACAACGACAAGGTAGACTCTTTTGGCAGGGCCCTACACTACTCTAACCTATTTAACATATCTCTTTTTAGCTATATTTTAATTTATTTTTCTTTAAGGAAATGTGTCACATACATTTTTTAAACTAATTGAAACCAGATTGTGATCATTTTTTGTTATAATCTGTATTTCTGATTGCAGATTATTGTATTCTGTTTCCTGTACATTTATGGAAGCTGCTCTCTTTCATGTTTTGAGATATGGACATTGAACATATGCATGTATATATATCACAAGACATTAAGTGCCTTTTAATAATCTCACAAACGCATTGTTTAACAATAACCAGAGAGTAGTGAATGCCCTTAACATAAAAGCTTCGTAACACATTCCCACTATATATTTTGGTAACTAAATCTATTTTTCATAAGAGTCATTTAGTTAAATCCTTTGGTCAATTATGTAAACTGCAAAATTATCAGCTAACTACAGTGTTGTTATGCACCTGGTGTGCGGTGGCCCTAATCTGTTGCCCCTGGGGCCCGGTGAGCAGAAGCAAAAAGGGGATGGGCCTGGACTGCCAGCGTATCAGAACTCCCCCGCTTTGCTTGTGCTCACTGGGCCCCATATACTAGTAAGGGCAATAATGCCTTGATGGCGGCCCTGTTCCTGCCTATCGTGAAATGACACTTGTTGACAGCCCATACTACATGAAGTATGCAGCTAGTCTGCATAGATCATGGGATGACAGACATCCATTGCTGGCTACCTTATAGTTGCCATTTCATGTAAGCATTCATTCAATCTTTATGAAAGCATACATACAGATATATTAATTATTGTCTATCTAATAGGATGATGACAGCTGTCCAGATATGCACTAAGTTCCTGCCTATCGTGAAATGACCTCCGTTGACAGCCCATAGTTCATGAAGTATGCAGCTAGTCTGCATAGATCATGGGATGACGACAACTGTCCAGACCTGCATCCCACCACAAGAACCACCCTGGAGAATGAAATAATTTTCAGTTCTCAAACTGTTGGGGTGCAGCTGTGGGACCCTACTTTCAAAGATGATGTCCTCCACCCAAGTCTCAAAAGGCTGAAAGGGTCTTCAGGAGAAGTGGGTAGTCGAGCTAGTCTAGGCTATCAGACGGTCACCTCTGTAGCTGTACTGTCATCCTTCCTATGGTTCCAATCAGGGGCAGACGTGTTATTGGTGCAACTTGTGTGACTGCACACGGACCAAGAGGTAAGGGGGCCCATTCTACCTCCAAAGCGATGGAATTTTTCATTATGATGATATATTGGGCTGCAAAGGGCTCATATATTGTACTTGCACAGGGGCACTCTTCTGTCTGTGTCCACCAGTGGCTCCAATGTAAAACTAATTTTCTGCAATGAGAAACACATCACATTAATAATTTCCAGGCAATCAAGATCAATACAATCAATCCTATCACTACCACTATGGGCTTTAGCAAAGTTGAGAGTATATTGTTTAACCAAACTCAGATAGACCCCATCCCTCCTTGGATATATCTCTAGCTTTTTGTTGCAGCTCCTTTATCTTATCCATGTTTCTCTCAATTGAATCATGTGCATCTTCAATCTATGAGCAGCATTCCTCACCCATAACAGCACAAGTTCCACCTTCAATTGCTAACAGGTAGTCAAGAGCCATTCTGTTCTTTAGGGCAACCTTCCACATTCGGTGACATCACAAGCTAATGGGGCCGAAACCAAGAGCCAAAACATTCGGTGACATCACAAGTAGAAGCTAATGGGGGCGAAACCAAGAACCAAAACACTCGGTGACATCACAAGTAGAAGCTAATGGGGGCGAAACCAAGAACCAAAACATTCGGTGACATCACAAGTAGTAGCATATGGGGGCGGAACCAACAACCATAACATTCCGTGACATCACAAGTGGTAGCTTATGGGGCCAGAACCAACAACCATAACATTCCGTGACATCATATGAAGCATGAAAACCAGAGCAAATAGGTATAGGAGGTCCTAAACAAGTAAACAAAAGCAAGAAATAAATCCTAAAAAATATTCTTTATTATAATACTCGTTAAAATTTGGAAAATTTAACAACTAGTATAAACTTACAAAAACCTGAAGATATATCAAGCAGGATGACGGGTATTAAATTCTAAAGTCCTTCATAGAACCATGTGTTCACCCCTACCTATAGCGGAGGTTTTCACCCTAAACTATAAGCGATATGGCGCCCCCGCTCACTGTAGACTAACCCTATTGGTCCCTATATGACCCTATTCTTCAATTGAGCACCAACCAAATATCAAAAGACACCTTAAACACTAAAATATCCCAATAGTGCTACTACACCAGGTATGCCCATATATATGTAGGATAATACAATAAAAGATGCCTAACAAAGATATCAAACAGGGTGAGGGAGTATTAAATATATTTTCTCTCTAAAGTCCCTACTAGGACACCATTTTCACCCCTACTTAACGAGGAGGATGGCGTCCCCCGCTCTCTGTAGACTGACCCTATGACTGACCCTATTAGTCCCTATATAACCCTATTCTAAAATTGAGCACCAACCAAATATCAAAAACATCTTAAACATTGAAATACCCCAGTAATGCAGTAATGCCAAATATACACATATGTGTATGCAGATTATAAAACCATGAACAACATCTAAATATACTCCAGATACAATAATCCTAATGCATGCCCAATTTTTAAGTAAAAAACCTAGAGAATTAGACTCAATCCCTCTAATAAACAACGGTCATAACAGCTCTTCATAGGATACAATATCCCCAAAATATCACTTGATGTGCAATGACATTCATAGAAAATATCTACTTATCGGAATACTGCATATGAACCAAGTCCCGATACGTTTCCCCCTTCTCTATTTTAGGGGTTCATCAGGGGATAGTGGTAAGATGCAATGGTGCCTGCAGTAGAGGACCAAATAAAACGCTAGGGATATTGTATCCTATGAAGAGCTATTATGACCATTGTTTATTAGAGGGATTGAGTCATTCCATGACCTTACAAGTGTTGGCTGTTACTGTCGGCTTCCATTGAAGTGCATTGCCCAATATACTGGAGATCAAACAATATGAATCCAACCAATGTGGGGAATATTTGAATAGTTTCACTCTATATGGAGCTAATATGTACAGTTGTGCTCAAAAGTTTACATACCCCGGCAGAAGTTTCTTGGTCTTGTTTCAGAGAATATGAATGATAACCAAAAAAATTTCTCCACTCATGGTTATTGGTTGGGTGAAGACATTTATTGTCAAACTACTGTGTTTTCACTTTTTAAATCTTAATGACAGCCAAAAACATCCAAATGACCCTGATCAAAAGTTCAAATACCCCAGTTCTTAATACCGTGCATTGCCCCGTCTAACATCAATGACAGCTTGAATTCTTTTGTGGTAGTTGTGGATGAGGTTCTCTATTTTCTCAGATGGTAAAGCTGCCCCATTCTTCTTGGTAAAAAGCCTCCAGATCCTGTAAATTCCTGGGCTGTCTAGCATGAACTGCGCGCTTGCGATCTCCCCAGAGTGGCTCAATGATGTGAGGTCAGGAGACTGAGATGGCCACTCCAGAACCTTCACTTTGTTCTGCTGTAGCCAATGACAGGTCGACTTGGCCTTGAGTTTTGGATCGTTGTCATATTGGAACGTCCAACTACATCCCATGAGCAGCTTCCGGGCTGATGACTGCAAATTCGCCTCCATTTGCTGAAAATGTGCTGCATTCATATTTCCTTCAGCTTTTACCAAGTTTCCTGTGCCTTTGTAGCTCACACATTCCCAAAACATCTGCGATTCACCTCCGTGTTTTACAGAAGGAATGGTATTCCTTTCATCATAGGCCTTGTTGACCTCTCTCCAAATGTAACGTTTATGGTTGTGTCTCATCACTCCAAATTACCTTGTTCCAGAAGTTTTGAGGCTTGTCTCCGTGCTGTTTGGCGTATTTGTAGGCGAGATAATTTGTGGCATTTGCGCAGTAAATACTGGCGACTTGACCATGCAGCCCATTTTTCTGCATAGAGCCATTGACAATTCTTTTGCTTACCCCATGACTCACAATCCAGAAATGTCAGTGGCTGGATGAAAGATGCAAGAGTCTGTATGGATCCCAGAAACTCACTCAGCTTTTATGCACACACACTGATTACAGGCAAACAGGTCACAGGTGAGAATGTTACATTTAGTAGCCATTTCAACCCATTTGTGTCAAATTCTGTGCATGTTATCAGGCCAAAATCCCAGGGTATGTGAACTTTTGATCAGGGTCATTTGTTTTTGGTTGTCATTAAGATTTAAAAAGAGAAAACACAGTAGTTTGACAATAAATGGCTTCACCCAACCAATAACCATGAGTGGAAAAAAAGTTTTTTGTTATTATTCATATTCTCTGAAACAAGGCCAAGAAAGCGAAAATTCTGCTGGGGTATGTAAACTTTTGAGCACAACTGTATATACATTGGTGTGGTACAAGGATTTCCCAATATTGGTTGGATTTATAATTTTGCTCTGGACTATATATTACTATATGGCTCAATAACACCTGACAATTACATAATTATCTCCAGATTACATGTGTTCTCTTTACAGGATATAACTTTAATCTCCCAGATTTGGATGATTCTAAAGCAATACATGGCCCAAAAATCGAGAAGTCGTCATGTTCCAGTTATGGCTGAGGGGATTTTCTCAATTAGAACTATTCTATGGATCTGATGAGCAAGAAAGTCAGAAAATAATAAAATGTGATGGATAATCGGTAAATCATTGTCATTTCTGTACTTGGAGATAAATCCTGTCACAGCCTATATATCCCTTTACTATTGGAAGAAGTGCTGTAAAACATGGGCATCACCTAATCTGAGGAGTTCACTATTTGTTTTGGGCTTGCTTGTATTATATAGAATAAAGACTCCTTAATGAATAAAAAATAAATGAGAAATAGATGATAGAAGAGAATGAAGAACACAACAAGGTGTGACATAGAGCCGACTTACCTCTCACCACGATCTGCAAGCCTCAAATAGAATGTTGGCTCTGCAGCTCCTACTATAATGTGTGTGATGTCATAATGATGTCATAATGCAAGGGGGTGGAGCCAGAAACCGCAACATTCCGTGACATCATCAGCAGGAACAGCAGCTGTTATTTAAATGGATCAGACCAGGCCATGAAATCAATTCATTACCATATAGATTAAATAGACTCTAATATACACCTTGGCCTCTGAAACCTTTTACAAAATGCCACAATGTCACTATTGCCATACAATGTAATTCCGGAGTAGTTTCTACTAATTTGAATAGTGATAAAACCACAATAATAACCCATATATCCCAGTAATACAGCAGATTAGATTATATGGATGGTTGGATGGGGAGGTGGATATACTACTGTAGATTAAATGGCCAGTAAATAGGAGAGGACACTATAGACAATGTTACTATATACCAGGGATGGGCAATTAATTTTCCCTAGGGGCTACATCGTTGTGGGGGGCTGAACCAATAGGCGGAAACAAATTCTTCTCAATATTAATATTAACATATGAATTACAATTATTATTTTATATTAATAATAATTGTATCACTTAACATTAAGCAGTTTGTTGTACTGTCATCTATTACATAGGTACTGTTGTCAGGGATGCCACCAGGAATTAGTGCCGCTCTGCACAGTAACAGGATCCCCATCCTCACTGAAACCAGAATCCTCAAAAATAAAATACATAACAGCAGTAATAATATCCCTTAATTAGCCCCTACAATAATAATGTCCCACATCCTGGCCCCATGTCTCCATCCTGCCCCCATGTCTCCATTTGTCTCCATCCTGCCCCTATTGTCTCCATCCTGCCCCCATTGTCTCCATCTGTCTCCATTCTGCCCCCAATGTCTCCATTCTGCCCCATGTCTCCAACTTGCCTCCAATGTCTTCATCCAGCCCCCATGCCTTTCCATCAAGCCCCCATGTCTCTCCATCCAGATCCCATGTCTCTCCGTTGATCCCTTATGTCTCTCTGTTGTGCCCCCATGCCTCTCTGTTGTGTCCCCATGTCTCTCCATTACAAAAAAAATGTTTTAAAAGAAAAAAGTTTCTCCTTACCTTGCCACAATCCAGCAGCGCCTGGCTTACCCATCATCCGAGGCACGGTCGCCTGTATGAAGGGGGGAGGCACAGGGTCGGTAACAACACACTGTAGGCCAGAACTGAGTTCTCTTCTGCCTGTGTCCCCTCTTCTATTAAGGACTGAGAGTGGGGTGTATTGTGTGATGGAGGATTTTCTTTACTTACTGTTACATTGTCCATGAGATTGGAACCGACTTCAAATAAGATAGGAGATCGTAGATCTGGATTAAGAAACTCACTTTTACTGTGCACTTCTTCTACACACGGCTGCAGCATACAGATTAACACATGGTCTTTTGTTAGTGAAGTACTCTTGGTTATGTGCCTTTCCAGTGTTCGTCCCCATCCTGTCCTGAGACCCACGATCTTCCACTTCTTCTGCGACCCAGCTGAGATTCTCCCCATGAGGGATACAGAGGCCTGCTTCTCAGTACCTCTTGTAGGCTTTTAGCCCAGGACTGTGCTGGCATCCAGATCAAGCATTAAACGTGTCCTCTGTTCAGAAAACTTGCGCTGATAAAACACTTTCTCCACCGCTGTATCTGCTTGCTGGAACCTGTCTTCCTGTCTGTACAGCCTTCCTTCTGCACTCCACTCTCTTGTATAGGACCTGCACCGGTCCTGTTCTATAAGGGTTGTGGACCCAAAACTAGGGTGGCCAGCTAACTAACTGCCTGAAAATAACATATAACATAACACATTTAACCCACTTGTTGCCATGGTGTCTTCATCAGCCCGCCACTCTTTTTCACAAGAACAATATATTGACCCTAGGGATAAATCACACAACTTATAACTACACAGCACACACATTCAACATATTATTTTAACTCTGTCAACCCACTTTTTGCCCTGGTGTCTTCATCAGCCCGCCAGCCTCCTTCGGGCGCATGATAGTGACGTCATATGCCAATGACATGCGTGCTGATGTCAGCTGCTGGCCTGTGATTGGCTGGCCGCTGTTAACTATTGCCATGCGGGAAGCTTCGATAGATTTCAAGCGAACTGAAACGGCAGTTACCCTGCTGGTGCCCGGGGAGAAAATGAATGGGGGCCCGACTGGGCCCCCCTGCCTGCCAGGCCCCATACGCCAGTAAGGGCAGTAATGCCCTGTTGGCGGCCCTGGAAATGTTATGATGGTCACACAATGGTTAAGAATAATTTATCATGCTACGTGGTGGGAACCAGGATATATACAGGTGCATTTAACTAAATTAGAATATCATCAAAAAGTTAATTTATTTCAGTTCTTCAATACAAAAAGTGAAACTCATATATTATATAGAGTCATTACAAACAGAGTGACCTATTTCAAGTGTTTATTTCTGTTAATAATTGTGGAGACTACTGAAACAGACTAAGGACCTTTTTAAATGCTTAGGAAGGCTTTGCAGGTGTTTGTTAATTATTTTAAATTACTGAGATAATGACTTTTGTGTTTTCATTGGCTGTAAGCCATAATCATCAACATTAACAGAAATAAACACTTGAAATAGATCACTGTTTGTAATGACTCTATATAAGTTTCACTTTTTGTATTGAAGAACTGAAATAAATTAACTTTTTGATGATATTCTAATTTATTGAGAAGCACCTGTATATGTTAATCTTTTCACTTATTCATTTATCAAATTTTTCCTGTTTTTTTAACCCTTTCTTTATTTTTTCTGTGTTTTCATTTTTTTCTTTCTCCTCCTTCTTCCCCCCTTTCTTTCTTTGGCTCCATTGTCCTTTTCTTTCCCCATGTCTCTATGTACTCCGCTTTATATTCCATGTGACCATACACCTATCATTTTATTTCTTTTGTCACACCACATCTCTTAATATGTTTGTTTTTTCCTTTGTTTTCTTTTGTCTTCAATTATACTCTTTTTTTTTTTTTCTTTTTCTCGTTTTTTCTTTTCTCTTTTACTTATATATGACTCCCCCTTTTTATGTCTTGTTTCATCATGGTATTACATTTGATTTGTTTTCATTATTCTCTCCTTTTTTTGTTTTTCTTTATTTTTTTATTTTTCAATAAATCATGTGTGGTACACAGAGATCACTGTGAGTCTGCAGAACGGTGACATTACTAAGAAGAGGGGAAGAACAGCGCTGGACACGGGAGAGAGCAGCGCTAGGTAGGGCCGTATTTGGAGTATCTGCTGCCCTAGGCACTGTCAGTGGTCGCCCCCCCGTCACGTCCCCCCCCACGTGGTGCACCCCTCGCATCCAATATCTTCCCCCCCCGTCTCGGCCGTTTCCCCAAGTTTCATGTAGCTCCCCCCCCCCCCATTCCATGTAGCACATATAAAAGATTGGGGTGGGGGGGGAGCAGCCCACACAGACCACAGGGCTGCAGCATTGCATATGGGGGTGGGGAGGGATGGGAGAGGCCCACACAGACCACAGGGCTGCAGCATTGCATATGGGGGTGTAGGGGGTGGGAGCGGCCCACACAGACCACAGGGCTGCAGCATTGTATATGGAGGTTGGGGGGGATGGGAGCGGTCCACACAGACCACAGGGCTGCAGCATTATACATGGAGGTGGGGGGGAAGGGAGCGGCCCACACAGACCACAGGGCTGCAGCATTGTATATGGGGGGGGGGTGGAAGCGGCCCACACAGACCACAGGGCTGCAGCACTGTATATGGGGGTGGGGGGGATGGGAGCGCCCCACACAGAACTGGGCTGCAGCAGGCACTGCAGCATTGCATATGGCCCATCAGCAGACAGCTGTAGATGGTGTTAGCACTTTGGCAAGACTTTTGGCTAGGTAATGATAAATGGAGATACATTAGCTTAATTTTATTCAGCAGTCTGAATATGATGGCAGCGTCTGACTATTAGGTTCGATCCAATGTACCAGTTGAAGTTTTTCATTCATACATGAAATTTGTAGACAAGGACCACATTTTAGTGGAAATTGCAAAGGTTAAACAGTCATATATAAAATTCACTAACTTTGCACAAAAATCAGCTAAATTTGTCTCTATGCTCCAAAAAAGAAAGGTGAGATAAGGAGAATGATCACGCTGCAAATGTACGTTTACTCGAACATATCAAAGACAAAAGGTTAAAAAAGGCATATATTAGTGACATAAAGGTAGGCCTGCTCTGTTCTGCTCATAGGTGGCATAAAATTAAAATTCAAACAGACAATTTTAAAGAAGCTCTCCCATATAAAAATATATATATATATATATATATATATATATATATTAAATGTGTGTATATATTCATGTAATGTAGTGTGAGTTTATTAATATACTCACCTACTGCAGATCTCTCCTGTGTCCAGCGCTGTTCTCCTTCGTTTCTAAGTGAAGTCACCGTAATTGCAACTAGCCGGTTCTTTCTATGCTCTTTGCGTGAGCTGGAAGTATCTTTTATAACAAAAGCCTATGGAGCCTTGTTCTGACATTCCATGGACTTACATTGTAAAAGCCACTTCCAGGTCACACAGAGCTCAGTAGAAATAATCAGGGCTGTCCAGGAATTTCAGGGCCCCATACTGTCAGAATTTTTGGGCCCCTTAACACTCCGCCCGGGCTCCGCCTCTACCCTTTTAACCTTCCACAGTCCCACCATCCACTCTTGGATAAACTCCACTGCACCACGTCCTCACCAATCACACATTAACAGTTCCCATCGAACACCATATCACATACATAGCCAGCAGCTTTTGTTTTGACCAAAAGATTTTTTAAGCCTGCCAACCACGACAAGGTAGACTCTTTTGGCAGGGCCCTACACTACTCTAACCTATTTAACATATCTCTTTTTAGCTATATTTTAATTTATTTTTCTTTAAGGAAATGTGTCACATACATTTTTTAAACTAATTGAAACCAGATTGTGATCATTTTTTTTTATAATCTGTATTTCTGATTGCAGATTATTGTATTCTGTTTCCTGTACATTTATGGAAGCTGCTCTCTTTCATGTTTTGAGATATTGACATTGGGCATATGCATGTATATATATCACAAGACATTAAGTGCCTTTTAATAATCTCACAAACGCATTGTTTAACAATAACCAGAGAGTAGTGAATGCCCTTAACATAAAAGCTTCGTAACACATTCCCACTATATATTTTGGTAACTAAATCTATTTTTCATAAGAGTCATTTAGTTAAATCCTTTGGTCAATTATGTAAACTGCAAAATTATCAGCTAACTAAAGTGTAGTTATGCACCTGGTGTGCGGTGGCCCTAATCTGTTGCCCCTGGGGCCCGGTGAGCAGAAGCAAAAAGGGGATGGGCCTGGACTGCCAGCGTATCAGAACTCCCCCGCTTTGCTTGTGCTCACTGGGCCCCATATAGTAGTAAGGGCAATAATGCCTTGATGGCGGCCCTGTTCCTGCCTATCGTGAAATGACACTTGTTGACAGCCCAAACTACATGAAGTATGCAGCTAGTCTGCATAGATCATGGGATGACAGACATCCATTGCTGGCTACCTTATAGTTGCCATTTCCTGTAAGCATTCATTCAATCTTTATGAAAGCATACATACAGATATATTAATTATTGTCTATCTAATAGGATGATGACAGCTGTCCAGATATGCACTAACTAAGTTCCTGCCTATCGTGAAATGACCTCCGTTGACAGCCCATAGTTCATGAAGTATTCAGCTAGTCTGCATAGATCATGGGATGACGACAACTGTCCAGACCTGCATCCCACCACAAGAACCACCCTGGAGAATGAAATAATTTTCAGTTCTCAAACTGTTGGGGTGCAGCTGTGGGACCCTACTTTCAAAGATGATGTCCTCCACCCAAGTCTCAAAAGGCTGAAAGGGTCTTCAGGAGAAGTGGGTAGTCGAGCTAGTCTAGGCTATCAGACGGTCACCTCTGTAGCTGTACTGTCATCCTTCCTATGGTTCCAATCAGGGGCAGACGTGTTATTGGTGCAACTTGTGTGACTGCACACGGACCAAGAGGTAAGGGGGCCCATTCTACCTCCAAAGCGATGGAATTGTGCATTATGATGATCTATTGGGCTGCAAAGGGCTCATATATTGTACTTGCACAGGGGCACTCTTCTGTCTGTGTCCACCAGTGGCTCCAATGTAAAACTAATTTTCTGCAATGAGAAACACATCACATTAATAATTTCCAGGCAATCAAGATCAATACAATCAATCCTATCACTACCACTATGGGCTTTAGCAAAGTTGAGAGTATATTGTTTAACCAAACTCAGATAGACCCCATCCCTCCTTGGATATATCTCTAGCTTTTTGTTGCAGCTCCTTTATCTTATCCATGTTTCTCTCAATTGAATCATGTGCATCTTCAATCTATGAGCAGCATTCCTCACCCATAACAGCACAAGTTCCACCTTCAATTGCTAACAGGTAGTCAAGAGCCATTCTGTTCTTTAGGGCAACCTTCCACATTCGGTGACATCACAAGCTAATGGGGCCGAAACCAAGAGCCAAAACATTCGGTGACATCACAAGTAGAAGCTAATGGGGGCTAAACCAAGAACCAAAACACTCGGTGACATCACAAGTAGAAGCTAATGGGGGCGAAACCAAGAACCAAAACATTCGGTGACATCACAAGTAGTAGCATATAGGGGCGGAACCAACAACCATAACATTCCGTGACATCACAAGTGGTAGCTTATGGGGCCAGAACCAACAACCATAACATTCCATGACATCATATGAAGCATGAAAACCAGAGCAAATAGGTATAGGAGGTCCTAAACAAGTAAACAAAAGCAAGAAATAAATCCTAAAAAATATTCTTTATTATAATACTCGTTAAAATTTGGAAAATTTAACAACTAGTATAAACTTACAAAAACCTGAAGATATATCAAGCAGGATGACGGGTATTAAATTCTAAAGTCCCTCATAGAACCATGTGTTCACCCCTACCTATAGCGGAGGTTGGCACCCTAAACTATAAGCGATATGGCGCCCCCGCTCACTGTAGACTAACCCTATTGGTCCCTATATGACCCTATTCTTCAATTGAGCACCAACCAAATATCAAAAGACACCTTAAACACTAAAATATCCCAATAGTGCTACTACACCAGGTATGCCCATATATATGTAGGATAATACAATAAAAGATGCATAACAAAGATATCAAACAGGGTGAGGGAGTATTAAATATATTTTCTCTCTAAAGTCCCTACTAGGACACCATTTTCACCCCTACTTAACGAGGAGGATGGCGTCCCCCGCTCTCTGTAGACTGACCTTATGACTGACCCTATTAGTCCCTATATAACCCTATTCTAAAATTGAGCACCAACCAAATATCAAAAACATCTTAAACATTGAAATACCCCAGTAATGCAGTAATGCCAAATATACACATATGTGTATGCAGATTATAAAACCATGAACAACATCTAAATATACTCCAGATACAATAATCCTAATGCATGCCCAATTTTTAAGTAAAAAACCTAGAGAATTAGACTCAATCCCTCTAATAAACAATGGTCATAACAGCTCTTCATAGGATACAATATCCCCAAAATATCACTTGATGTGCAATGACATTCATAGAAAATATCTACTTATCAGAATACTGCATATGAACCAAGTCCCGATACGTTTCCCCCTTCTCTATTTTAGGGGTTCATCAGGGGATAGTGGTAAGATGCAATGGTGCCTGCAGTAGAGGACCAAATAAAACGCTAGGGATATTGTATCCTATGAAGAGCTATTATGACCATTGTTTATTAGAGGGATTGAGTCATTCCATGACCTTACAAGTGTTGGCTGTTACTGTCGGCTTCCATTGAAGTGCATTGCCCAATATACTGGAGATCAAACAATATGAATCCAACCAATGTGGGGAATATTTGAATAGTTTCACTCTATATGGAGCTAATATGTACAGTTGTGCTCAAAAGTTTACATACCCCGGCAGAAGTTTCTTGGTCTTGTTTCAGAGAATATGAATGATAACCAAAAAAATTTCTCCACTCATGGTTATTGGTTGGGTGAAGACATTTATTGTCAAACTACTGTGTTTTCACTTTTTAAATCTTAATGACAACCAAAAACATCCAAATGACCCTGATCAAAAGTTCAAATACCCCAGTTCTTAATACCGTGCATTGCCCTGTCTAACATCAATGACAGCTTGAATTCTTTTGTGGTAGTTGTGGATGAGGTTCTCTATTTTCTCAGATGGTAAAGCTGCCCCATTCTTCTTGGTAAAACGCCTCCAGATCCTGTAAATTCCTGGGCTGTCTAGCATGAACTGCGCGCTTGAGATCTCCCCAGAGTGGCTCAATGATGTGAGGTCAGGAGACTGAGATGGCCATCCAGAACCTTCACTTTGTTCTGCTGTAGCCAATGACAGGTCGACTTGGCCTTGAGTTTTGGATCGTTGTCATATTGGAACATCCAACTACATCCCATGCGCAGCTTCCGGGCTGATAACTGCAAATTCGCCTCCATTTGCTGAAAATGTGCTGCATTCATATTTCCTTCAGCTTTTACCAAGTTTCCTGTGCCTTTGTAGCTCACACATTCCCAAAACATCTGCGATTCACCTCCGTGTTTTACAGAAGGAATGGTATTCCTTTCATCATAGGCCTTGTTTACCTCTCTCCAAATGTAACGTTTATGGTTGTGTCTCATCATTCCAAATTACCTTGTTCCAGAAGTTTTGAGGCTTGTCTACGTGCTGTTTGGCATATTTGTAAATACTGGCGACTTGACCATGCAGCCCATTTTTCTGCATAGAGCCATTGACAATTCTTTTGCTTACCCCATGACTCACAATCCAGAAATGTCAGTGGCTGGATGAAAGATGCAAGAGTCTGTATGGATCCCAGAAACTCACTCAGCTTTTATGCACACACACTGATTACAGGCAAACAGGTCACAGGTGAGAATGTTACATTTAGTAGCCATTTCAACCCATTTGTGTCAAATTCTGTGCATGTTATCAGGCCAAAATCCCAGGGTATGTGAACTTTTGATCAGGGTCATTTGTTTTTGGTTGTCATTAAGATTTAAAAAGAGAAAACACAGTAGTTTGACAATAAATGGCTTCACCCAACCAATAACCATGAGTGGAAAAAAAGTTTTTTGTTATTATTCATATTCTCTGAAACAAGGCCAAGAAAGCAAAAATTCTGCTGGGGTATGTAAACTTTTGAGCAGAACTGTATATACATTGGTGTGGTACAAGGATTTCCCAATATTGGTTGGATTTATAATTTTGATCTGGACTATATATTACTATATGGCTCAATAACACCTGACAATTACATAATTATCTCCAGATTACATGTGTTCTCTTTACAGGATATAACTTTAATCTCCCAGATTTGGATGATTCTAAAGCAATACATGGCCCAAAAATCGAGAAGTCGTCATGTTCCAGTTATGGCTGAGGGGATTTTCTCAATTAGAACTATTCTATGGATCTGATGAGCAAGAAAGTCAGAAAATAATAAAATGTGATGGATAATCGGTAAATCATTGTCATTTCTGTACTTGGAGATAAATCCTGTCACAGCCTATATATCCCTTTACTATTGGAAGAAGTGCTGTAAAACATGGGCATCACCTAATCTGAGGAGTTCACTATTTGTTTTGGGCTTGCTTGTATTATATAGAATAAAGACTCCTTAATGAATAAAAAATAAATGAGAAATAGATGATAGAAGAGAATGAAGAACACAACAAGGTGTGACATAGAGCCGACTTACCTCTCTCCACGATCTGCAAGCCTCAAATGGAATGTTGGCTCTGCAGCTCCTACTATAATGTGTGTGATGTCATAATGATGTCATAATGCAAGGGGGTGGAGCCAGAAACCGCAACATTCCGTGACATCATCAGCAGGAGCAGCAGCTGTTATTTAAATGGATCAGACCAGGCCATGAAATCAATTCATTACCATATAGATTAAATAGACTCTAATATACACCTTGGCCTCTGAAACCTTTTACAAAATGCCACAATGTCACTATTGCCATACAATGTAATTCCGGAGTAGTTTCTACTAATTTGAATAGTGATAAATTCACAATAATAACCCATATATCCCATTAATACAGCAGATTAGATTATATGGATGGTTGGATGGGGAGGTGGATATACTACTGTAGATTAAATGGCCAGTAAGTAGGAGAGGACACTATAGACAATGTTACTATATACCAGGGATGGGCAATTAATTTTCCCGAGGGGCTACATCGTTGTGGGGGGCTGAACCAATAGGCGGAAACAAATTCTTCTCAATATTAATATTAACATATGAATTACAATTATTATTTTATATTAATAATAATTGTATCACTTAACATTAAGCAGTTTGTTGTACTGTCATCTATTACATAGGTACTGTTGTCAGGGATGCCACCAGGAATTAGTGCCGCTCTGCACAGTAACAGGATCCCCATCCTCACTGAAACCAGAATCCTCAAAAATAAAATACATAACAGCAGTAATAATATCCCTTAATTAGCCCCTACAATAATAATGTCCCACATCCTGGCCCCATGTCTCCATCCTGCCCCCATGTCTCCATTTGTCTCCATCCTGCCCCTATTGTCTCCATCCTGCCCCCATTGTCTCCATCTGTCTCCATTCTGCCCCCAATGTCTCCATTCTGCCCCATGTCTCCAACTTGCCTCCAATGTCTTCATCCAGCCCCCATGCCTTTCCATCAAGCCCCCATGTCTCTCCATCCAGACCCCATGTCTCTCTGTTGATCCCTTATGTCTCTCTGTTGTGCCCCCATGCCTCCCTGTTGTGTCCCCATGTCTCTCCATTACAAAAAAAATGTTTTAAAAGAAAAAAGTTTCTCCTTACCTTGCCACGATCCAGCAGCGCCTGGCTTACCCATCATCCGAGGCACGGTCGCCGGCATGAAGGGGGGAGGCACAGGGTCGGTAACAACACACTGTAGGCCAGAACTGAGTTCTCTTCTGCCTGTGTCCCCTCTTCTATTAAGGACTGAGAGTGGGGTGTATTGTGTGATGGAGGATTTTCTTTACTTACTGTTACATTGTCCATGGGATTGGAACCGACTTCAAATAAGATAGGAGATCGTAGATCTGGATTAACAAACTCACTTTTACTGTGCAATTCTTCTACACACGGCTGCAGCATACAGATTAACACATGGTCTTTTGTTAGTGAAATACTCTTGGTCATGTGCCTTTCCAGTGTTCGTCCCCATCCTGTCCTGAGACCCACGATCTTCCACTTCTTCTGCGACCCAGCTGAGATTCTCCCCATGGGGGATACAGAGGCCTGCTTCTCAGTACCTCTTGTAGGCTTTTAGCCCAGGACTGTGCTGGCATCCAGATCAAGCATTAAACGTGTCCTCTGTTCAGAAAACTTGCGCTGATAAAACACTTTCTCCACAGCTGTATCTGCTTGCTGGAACCTGTCTTCCTGTCTGTACAACCTTCCTTCTGCACTCCACTCTCTTGTATAGGACCTGCACCGGTCCTGTTCTATAAGGGTTGTGGACCCAAAACTAGGGTGGCCAGCTAACTAACTGCCTGAAAATAACATATAACATAACACATTTAACCCACTTGTTGCCATGGTGTCTTCATCAGCCCGCCACTCTTTTTCACAAGAACCCTAGGGATAAATCACACAACTTATAACTACACAGCACACACATTCAACATATTATTTTAACTCTGTCAACCCACTTTTTGCCATGGTGTCTTCATCAGCCCGCCACCCTCCTTCGGGCGCATGATAGTCACGTCATATGCCAATGACATGCGTGCTGATGTCAGCTGCTGGCCTGTGATTGGCTGGCCGCTGTTAACTATTGCCATGCGGGAAGCTTCGATAGATTTCAAGCGAACTGAAACGGCAGTTACCCTGCTGGTGCCCGGGGAGAAAATGAATGGGGGCCCGACTGGGCCCCTCTGCCTGCCAGGCCCCATACGCCAGTAAGGGCAGTAATGCCCTGTTGGCGGCCCTGGAAATGTTATGATGGTCACACAATGGTTAAGAATAATTTATCATGCTACGTGGTGGGAACCAGGATATATACAGGTGCATCTAACTAAATTAGAATATCATCAAAAAGTTAATTTATTTCAGTTCTTCAATACAAAAAGTGAAACTCATATATTATATAGAGTCATTACAAACAGAGTGATCTATTTCAAGTGTTTATTTCTGTTAATAATTGTGGAGACTACTGAAACAGACTAAGGACCTTTTTAAATGCTTAGGAAGGCTTTGCGGGTGTTTGTTAATTATTTTAAATTACTGAGATAATGACTTTTGTGTTTTCATTGGCTGTAAGCCATAATCATCAACATTAACAGAAATAAACACTTGAAATAGATCACTGTTTGTAATGACTCTATATAAGTTTCACTTTTTGTATTGAAGAACTGAAATAAATTAACTTTTTGATGATATTCTAATTTATTGAGAAGCACCTGTATATGTTAATCTTTTCACTTATTCATTTATCAAATTTTTCCTGTTTTTTTAACCCTTTCTTTATTTTTTCTGTGTTTTTATTTTTTTTCTTTCTCCTCCTTCTTCCCCCCTTTCTTTCTTTGGCTCCATTGTCCTTTTCTTTCCCCATGTCTCTATGTACTCCGCTTTATATTCCATGTGACCATACACCTATCATTTTATTTCTTTTGTCACACCACATCTCTTAATATGTTTGTTTTTTCCTTTGTTTTCTTTTGTCTTCAATTATACTCTTTTTTTTTTTTCTTTTTCTCGTTTTTTTCTTTTCTCTTTTACTTATACATGACTCCCCCTTTTTATGTCTTGTTTCATCATGGTATTACATTTGATTTGTTTTCATTATTCTCTCCTTTTTTTGTTTTTCTTTATTTTTTTATTTTTCAATAAATCATGTGTGGTACACAGAGATCACTGTGAGTCGGCAGAACGGTGACATTACTAAGAAGAGGGGAAGAACAGCGCTGGACACGGGAGAGAGCAGCGCTAGGTAGGGCCGTATTTGGAGTATCTGCTGCCCTAGGCACTGTAAGTGGTCGCCCCCCCCCGTCACATCCCCCCCCACGTCGTGCCCCCCTCGCATCCAATATCTCCCCCCCCCGTCTCGGTCGTTTCCCCAAGTTTCATGTAGCTCCCCCCCCCCCATTCCATGTAGCACATATAAAAGATTGGGGTGGGGGGGGAGCGGCCCACACAGACCACAGGACTGCAGCATTGCATATGGGGGTGGGGAGGGATGGGAGAGGCCCACACAGACCACAGGGCTGCAGCATTGCATATGGGGGTGGGGGGATGGGAGCGGCCCACACAGACCACAGGGCTGCAGCATTGCATATGGGTAGTGGGGGGGATGGGAGCGGCCCACACAGACCACATGGCTGCAGCATTGTATATGGAGTTTGGGGGGGGATGGGAGCGGTCCACACAGACCACAGGGCTGCAGCATTATATATGGAGGTGGGGGGGGAAGGGAGCGGCCCACACAGACCACAGGGCTGCAGCATTGTATATGGGGGGGGGGGTGGGAGCGGCCCACACAGACCACAGGGCTGCAGCACTGTATATGGGGGTGGGGGGGATGGGAGCGGCCCACACAGAACTGGGCTGCAGCATGCACTGCAGCATTGCATATGGCCCATCAGCAGACAGCTGTAGATGGTGATAGCACTTTGGCAAGACTTTTGGCTAGGTAATGATAAATGGAGATACATTAGCTTAATTTTATTCAGCAGTCTGAATATGATGGCAGCGTCTGACTATTAGGTTCGATCCAATGTACCAGTTGAAGTTTTTCATTCATACATGAAATTTGTAGACAAGGACCACATTTTAGTGGAAATTGCAAAGGTTAAACAGTCATATATAAAATTCACTAACTTTGCACAAAAATCAGCTAAATTTGTCTCTATGTTCCAAAAAAGAAAGGTGAGATAAGGAGCATGATCACCCTGCAAATGTACGTTTACTCGAACATATCAAAGGCAAAAGGTTAAAAAAGGCATATATTAGTGACATAAAGGTAGGCCTGCTCTGTTCTGCTCATAGGTGGCATAAAATTAAAATTCAAACAGACAATTTTAAAGAAGCTCTCCCATATAAAAAAAAAAATATATATATATATATATATATATATATATATATATATATATATATTATTAAATGTGTGTATATATTCATGTAATGTAGTGTGAGTTTATTAATATACTCACCTACTGCAGATCTCTCCTGTGTCCAGCGCTGTTCTCCTTCGTTTCTAAGTGAAGTCACCGTAATTGCAACTAGCCGGTTCTTTCTATGCTCTTTGCGTGAGCTGGAAGTATCTTTTATAACAAAAGCCTATGGAGCCTTGTTCTGACATTCCATGGACTTACATTGTAAAAGCCACTTCCAGGTCACACAGAGCTCAGTAGAAATAATCAGGGCTGTCCAGGAATTTCAGGGCCCCATACTGTCAGAATCTTTGGGCCCCTTAACACTCCGCCCGGGCTCCGCCTCTACCCTATTAACCTTCCACAGTCCCACCATCCACTCTTGGATAAACTCCACTGCACCACGTCCTCACCAATCACACATTAACAGTTCCCATCGAACACCATTTCACATACATAGCCAGCAGCTTTTGTTTTGACCAAACGATTTTTTAAGCCTGCCAACCACGACAAGGTAGACTCTTTTGGCAGGGCCCTACACTACTCTAACCTATTTAACATATCTCTTTTTAGCTATATTTTAATTTATTTTTCTTTAAGGAAATGTGTCACATACATTTTTTAAACTAATTGAAACCAGATTGTGATCATTTTTTTTTATAATCTGTATTTCTGATTGCAGATTATTGTATTCTGTTTCCTGTACATTTATGGAAGCTGCTCTCTTTCATGTTTTGAGATATGGACATTGAACATATGCATGTATATATATCACAAGACATTAAGTGCCTTTTAATAATCTCACAAACGCATTGGTTAACAATAACCAGAGAGTAGTGAATGCCCTTAACATAAAAGCTTCGTAACACATTCCCACTATATATTTTGGTAACTAAATCTATTTTTCATAAGAGTCATTTAGTTAAATCCTTTGGTCAATTATGTAAACTGCAAAATTATCAGTTAACTACAGTGTTGTTATGCACCTGGTGTGCGGTGGCCCTAATCTGTTGCCCCTGGGGCCCGGTGAGCAGAAGCAAAAAGGGGATGGGCCTGGACTGCCAGCGTATCAGAACTCCCCCGCTTTGCTTGTGCTCACTGGGCCCCATATACTAGTAAGGGCAATAATGCCTTGATGGCGGCCCTGTTCCTGCCTATCGTGAAATGACACTTGTTGACAGCCCATACTACATGAAGTATGCAGCTAGTCTGCATAGATCATGGGATGACAGACATCCATTGCTGGCTACCTTATAGTTGCCATTTCATGTAAGCATTCATTCAATCTTTATGAAAGCATACATACAGATATATTAATTATTGTCTATCTAATAGGATGATGACAGCTGTCCAGATATGCACTAACTAAGTTCCTGCCTATCATGAAATGACCTCCGTTGACAGCCCATAGTTCATGAAGTATGCAGCTAGTCTGCATAGATCATGGGATGACGACAACTGTCCAGACCTGCATCCCACCACAAGAACCACCCTGGAGAATGAAATAATTTTAAGTTCTCAAACTGTTGGGGTGCAGCTGTGGGACCCTACTTTCAAAGATGATGTCCTCCACCCAAGTCTCAAAAGGCTGAAAGGTCTTCAGGAGAACTGGGTAGTCGAGCTAGTCTAGGCTATTAGACGGTCACCTCTGTAGCTGTACTGTCATCCTTCCTATGGTTCCAATCAGGGGCAGACGTGTTATTGGTGCAACTTGTGTGACTGCACACGGACCAAGAGGTAAGGGGGCCCATTCTACCTCCAAAGCGATGGAATTGTGCATTATGATGATCTATTGGGCTGCAAAGGGCTCATATATTGTACTTGCACAGGGGCACTCTTCTGTCTGTGTCCACCAGTGGCTCCAATGTAAAACTAATTTTCTGCAATGAGAAACACATCACATTAATAATTTCCAGGCAATCAAGATCAATACAATCAATCCTATCACTACCACTATGGGCTTTAGCAAAGTTGAGAGTATATTGTTTAACCAAACTCAGATAGACCCCATCCCTCCTTAGATATATCTCTAGCTTTTTGTTGCAGCTCCTTTATCTTATCCATGTTTCTCTCAATTGAATCATGTGCATCTTCAATCTATGAGCAGCATTCCTCACCCATAACAGCACAAGTTCCACCTTCAATTGCTAACAGGTAGTCAAGAGCCATTCTGTTCTTTTGGGCAACCTTCCACATTCGGTGACATCACAAGTAGTGTTGAGCCACCCCCGTAGTGTTCGAGTTCGGTTCGGTTCGTCGAACACCCATGTGTTCGCCGAACTGTTCGTCGAACTGTTCGTCGAACACCTTCGAACACCGTTAAAACCAATGGCAGGCAAACAAAAACACATAGAAACACATAGAAAACACCTTCAAAGGTGTCCAAAAGCTGACAAACTGCTCAGAAGACACAACTAACACATGGAAAAGTGACAAGTACATATAGTCATGCGAAAAGAAAAGAGGTGAAGGAGTAAAAGGAGGGGGAGACACAGATATAGGCATGTCATGCCCTTCTAAAATCCAAAAAGTGAGAAGCCGAGACGGCCAGTCCGCTCCTGCCCGTGCCACCTCCGTGTCGCCGGGTTTGTGCCAGAGCCGCGGTGAACCCTGACGGCCAGCCCCCCTCTCCCAATACTGGTGCATGTCCGCTGGTGGGTCGAGAGAGCCCCCCTGTGGTGGAGGCAGCTCTAAGCTTTTTAATTTAAATTGTCCCTCTAATTTGAATGAATACACTTTAAATCCATTTACAAGGATCTATTGGAGGGCAAGTCTCATGCCAGCAGCCGCGTAATTCCAGCTCCAGTAGCGTCCACTAAAGCTGCTGCAGTTAAAAAGCTTTTATAAGGATCGAGCTCGGCTGTCCACCGCAAGGCATCCTAGTGCCAGTCCCAGCCCCTATGCCTTGGGGTGCCTCCTGATGCTCTTCACTAAGTATCCCGTGGTCCCGAAGCATTTCCTTTGAAAAAATTAAGTGTCCAAACTACAGGTGGTGTAGCTTGCTTAACAGCCGGGATAATCCGCTGACTAGCAGACACTGCTACTAGGCACAAAGTATTTCCTGGGCTAGATGCAGTTAAAAATTTGTAAGTAGATACTCTCGTTGGATGCTGAGAAAGCATTCCATAGAGTCTCCTGGCACGCCATATATGATTCTCTTAAAAAGCTTGGGGTAGGGGTCTAGGGGACCCTTTTATAGCCAAAATCACGGCCCTGTATCACAATACGTCACCTAGGCTGAAGATAAATGGAACTGTAGCACCGAGGGCTCGGTTGCTACAGACGTATTGCACCTCACCCAGAGGTGTGATATCTCACTCTCAGATAAGGATGGAGTGTGGATCAGGACCCGACACCTGCATGCATTACACCACATTGCCGTGGGGCAGGGCGACCAATATGCCCCTGAGATGGGCACGACAGTCCCTGTCCCTGGCTGGAGTGGGGGGAGGGAACACTGAGGAAGGGGAACCCTGCAGTGCAGGAGCAGGGAGGAAGCAGTTCCTGGGTGCATTGAGAAGGGAGTATAAAAGGTGGGCACCATCTTAGTTCAGTGCAGAGAAGTCTGAGCAGAAGTGGCAGGGAGCAGGGGCTCTGCATGAGCTCTGCTCCGGAGGCGGGCCTAGTAACAGAGGCCCAGGCCTGCAAGAGGGAGAAGGAAGGAAGAGGAGCGGAGAAGGCTCCAGGAACGAGGAATGAAGGGATCCCAGGGGTGCGGACGGGCGAGTCGCCACCGCACGCCCGAATCCACCTGCGTGGAGGGGTCAGGCCAAAGGGGGAGACCGGTCCCCGAACTAGTGGAGGCAGGAAACGACCCTCAGCTAGAAACCGGAGGCTCTGACATTTTATGTGGCGCAGCCCCTTGCTCCACCCGCTAGGAAGGCACCACATAGGGTCAGGGAAACTGGCGCCAAGTTTACCAAGAGGAGGCCCGAGGCAGCCGGACAGAAGTGTTGGTAAGAAAGGCCAGACAAAGGACACACAAAGGGGGTCCTGTGAAGCGCTCCAAAGTTATCTGGGAAATGTCTGAGCCCCTCACCTGGTGAGCACAGTACAACGTGGGCAGCCATTACCTGCAGACGTGGTCTGGATAATAAGAACTGTGAGTAAAGGCCCTGAACTGCATCACTGACTCCGTGTCGTTACTGCTGCTGCCCTGCACCATCACCCCCATCCTCCGCATACACTGCCCTGAGGCTATACTCCTCCCGTGGGGAGTTATGCTACGCTCTGCTGCACCCACAACACCAGCCTTAGCGGTCTGCCCTGTAGCGGCGGTTCACTCTGACCGCAATCCACGGGTGGCGTAGTCGGACATTTAAACATCAAAACCACATAAATAGTTCCGCCACTGGTTTGACCGCCCTGAGCCACGGAACCGGATCGCCGCCACGAAGACTACAACCACCAGCATCCACCAAAAAGGGTCCGGCTCCGGGTGTCCCAAGGCCCAGGGGGTGCGTCAGAACATTTTCATCACCTTTCACAATCACCAATGGGACAAGGCAGGGATGTCCTCTGTCCCCTCTCTTATACATCCTAGTGACGGAGCACCTGCTCTCATCAATTCGCCATAACCCCAATATTAGGTGGATTGAGGTGGGAGGCACCGAGTACAAGTGCTCTCTATTTGCTGATGATGTCCTAGTATATATCACTCAATCACATATATCCATCCCTGCTGTTATGACTGAAATAGATCACTTTGTTACATGGTAAAATTTTAAAATCAATGCAGCGAAGTCTGAGGCCCTCGATGTCTCCCTCCCTAAATCCATATAGGATTCCATCCAGTCCAACTTTCCCTTTGCCTGGCCCTCACAGGGTATCAAATACTTAGGAATTCCTATTCATAGAGACCTCTCCCATCTATGTTATCTTAATTTTGGGCCCTTTATTGAACAATTCCATACAGACCACGGTTGGCAAGTTAGAACTGTAAGATTCACTACGTGAACCACTGGTGTTTTTTGGAAAAGCACATGTACACCGCGTTCCAAATTATTATGCAAAAAGTGTTTAGGAGTGATAAGGGAAGAATTTGTTTGTTTGTCAGTTAAACTCATTGATGGTGATGTGTGTCAGGGCTCTTTATATCACTGTAAGCAATTGCAGACACCTGTGCTAATTAGTTTGGCAGGTGTGTCCAATGAAAGGCAAGACTACTTAAGAAGGCTCTCTCACATTATTAAGCAGCCTACATTTTCTGCCAAAATGGGAAAGAAAAAGGATGTGTCGGCTGCTGAGAAGCAACAAATTGTGGAGTGTTTAGGTCAAGGCATGACTACAATCAACATTGTGCGATGATCAGGATGAAGTGTCTTGGCAATGAAGAAGTATGTAGCTGATTCACAGTACACACGTGTGCGTGCTGATAAGGGCAAATTGAGGACTCTTTCCTACAGGCAATTACGTCAGGTTGAAAGAGCAGCGGCAAAAAAGCCTTGTCATAGCAGCAGACAAGTTTTTGAAGCTGCTTGTGCCTCCAACGTCCCCCGAACAACAAGATGCAGGGTCCTTCAGAGGTTTGCAGCTGTGCATACGCCATCCTGTCGACCTCCTCTATCCACTTCACACAAGCAGAAACGGCTCCAGTGGGCCAAACATTACATGAAGACTGATTTCAAAACTGTTTTGTTCACGGATGAGTGCCGTGCAGCGCTCGATGGTCCAGATGAATGGAGTGGAGGATGGCTGGTTGATGGACACCCCACGCAAACACGGCTACAGCGCCAACAAGGAGGAGGTGGAGTAATGTTTTGGGCTGGAATCATGGGGAGAGAGATTGTCGGCCCCTTTAGGATCCCTGAAGGCGCTAAAGATGAACTCCATAATGTATGTGGATTTTCTCAAACAGCACTTCCTGCCATGGTTCAAGAAGAAGAACCGTGTATTTCACAGCAAGATCATTTTTCTGCATGATAATGCACCATCTCATGCTGCACATAAAACATCTGCATCTCTGGCTGATATGGGCATAAAAGGGGACAAACTTATGGTGTGACCCCCATGCTCCCCTGACCTCTACCCCATTCAGAACCTTTGGAGCATCATTAAAAGGAGTGTCTATGATGGCGGGAGGCAGTTCACATCTAAGCAACAGCTCTGGGAGGGTATTCTGTCCTCATGCAAAACAATTGAAGCAGAAACCATCCAAAACCTGACAAATTCAATGGACGAGAGAGTTCAGAAGCTCCTTTCGAACAAGGGGTCCTATGTGAAAATGTAACATCACCTAGAATAAAGTTTTGAGTTGAAAACTGTTTGATTTCAGTTTCTAACAACCTGCTAATGCTTATAATTTCAAAAATGACCATTTTTTTGGTCTTTATTAAAATGAAAAGGTTGATCGAAAAGTTTGGGGGATCTAAGAGTGTGGCAACATGATTACTTCGAATTCTGACAATATGAGGGTCATGCTGCAGGTAGTGCAGCAAGAAGGCACTTATGTGTCTTGCGCATCTCGGAGCCCCAAAATTATTTTCCGGGCTAGATGCAGCTAAAAATTATTTTTAATTTTAAATCTGGTGAAGCTTATTATAGATGGCCTAATAGGATCAGTGCTGCACACTGCTACAAAGCCCAAATTATTTTCCAGTCAAGATACAGATAAACATGATTAGTAATTTGAAAGCTTAAAACGGTTGGTAGGGTGATTTTAACCAATCATCAAGCTTTTACTCTCCCCAGGATGACACAGGGGTAGAAAAGTCGTTTCGGATCCATGATTTGTTCATCTTTATGAACGTGAGTCTGTCTACATTATCAGTGGAGAGCCGCGTGCTCTTATCTGTCAGCACACCACCAGCAGCGCTGAACACACGTTCAGACAGAACGCTGGCTGCGGGGCATGACAAGATCTCCAAGGCGTAAGTGGCTAGCTCCGGCCATTTATCCAGATTGGAAGCCCAAAAAGAGCAAGGGTCCAGTGACACAGTCGTGGCTTCAATGTTTACTTGGAGATACTCCTGTACCATCGTCTCTAGGCGTTGACTATGTGTCAGACTTCTTGTCTCCTGTGGCCTTGCAAAGGATGGGCTAAAAAAGTGGTGAAATGATTCCGCAAAATTGATGTTACCAGCAGATACTGTGGTTCTGTTACGGTTTGAGTGCTGAACACTTGACGGTCCCACGGTTGGCAAGTTGGAACTGTGAGATTCACTACGTGCACCACTGGTATTTTGTGGAAAAGCACATGTAAGATTCTGCAACAGTCTCTGCTGATACTCCTGCATGCGTGCATCCCTTTCTATGGCAGGAATAATTTCTGCAAATTTACTTTTGTACCGGGGATCTAACAGTGTGGCAACCCAGTAGTCAGGATTATTTCTAATTCTCACAATTCGAGGGTCATGTTGCAGGTAGTGCAGCAAGAAGGCACTCATGTGTGTTGCGCATCCAGGAGCACCAAGTCCCTGTTGTGTTGGTGGCGAGGTAACAATCATGCTTCCTTCCTCTGTCCTCTCCCCCCAACCTCGCACAACAGAAATGTGATCAAGGTCTCCCTCATCTGATGAGTCTTCCATCAGTTCGTCCTCCACTTCTTCCTGGGCTCCTGCACCTTCCTCACTAGTTTGGCTGCTACCATGCGCCCTGGTAAAATCATCTCCCCCACCCTCACATGCCTGCCGCCCTGGTGCTGCCGACCGTCTGGACCTTGCAGATGTTAGCCCTTCCGCATACAACTCCTCCTCCTCTACTTCCTCCACCTCCTCTTGTGCCACCACCTGACTCCGAATTCTGTTTAACATGTGCTCCAGCATGTAAATCACCGGAATAGTCATGCTGATAATGGCATCGTCAGCACTAAACATCTTCGTCGCCATTTCAAAACTGTGCAGAAGGGTGCATAGGTCCCTGATCTGAGACCACTCCTCCAGCGTGATTTGCCCCACCTCTGAATCTCGTTGGCCCAGGCTATACGTCAGAACGTATTGCACCAGGGCTTGTCGGTGCTGCCACAGTCGCTGCAACATGTGCAGAGTTGAATTCCACCGGGTAGGCACATCGCATTTTAGCCGGTGAAGTGGCAGGCCCAACGACTTCTGTAGAGATGTAAGTCGCTGAGCTGCGGGATGCGAACGGCGGAAGTGAGCACACAGCGACCGTGCCCTCTGCAGAAGGCCATCTAGTCTGGGATAGTGGGCTAAAAATTGCTGGACAACCAGGTTCAACACGTGAGCCATACAAGGCACGTGTGTGACATTGCCCCGGCGAAGGGCCGCACCCAGGTTTGCAGCATTGTCGCACACGGCCTTCCCTGGTTTCAGGTCCAGTGGAGACAACCATTCATGAAATTGGTTCTCCAGAGCTGACCACAACTCCTCAGCTGTGTGACTCACATTTCCCAGACATTTCAATGTAAAAACCGCCTGATGACGTTGAGCCCTACTGCCAGCATAGTAAGGAGGTGTGCAAGATCCCTTCTGCGCAGTTAGAAAGCTTGTGGCATGACCAGACAGGCTTTGGGTGCAGGTGGAAGACCGAGAGGAGGTTGAGGAGGCAGAAGCAGTGGAGGAAAAATGACATAAAGAGGATTGACGCACAACTCGTGGGGACGGCAAGACTTGGACAGCAGCCCCTTGTCCTGCTGTCACCATAGTTACCCAGTGCCCAGTCAGCGACATGTAACGCCCCTGTCCATGCCTACTCGTCCAAGTGTCTGTGGTGAAATGCACCCTGTCACACACAGAGTTTCTCAAAGAAGCGGTGATGTTGTGTGCGACATGCTGGTGGAGCGCAGGCACACCTTTCTTTGAGAAGTAGTGCCGACTGGGCATCTGGTACTGGGGCACTGCGACGGACATAAGGTCTCGAAAATCCTCTGTGTCCACCAGGCGGAAAGGCAGCATTTCTGTAGCCAAGAGCTTGCAGATGGTGAAATTCAACCTCTTAGCTTTCTCATGGCTAGGAGGAAATGGTCTTTTACTTGTCCACATCTGAGGGACCGAGGGCTGGCTATTGTGCTTAGACGGGGTTGATAAGGGTGTCCCCGGCAAACTGCCGGTCTGTGAGGAAGATGCCGGCGGACATGTTAGGTTGCCTTGATCCAAAGGTGGTGCTATCGATGTCGGACAGCGCTCAAGACCAGCTGGTGTTACCACCTCCAAAGAAAATGATGACCTGCCAATCACGCTGGCTGTTGCGGGTAAAGAGGTGGCAGGTCTTTGCCCCAAAACAGGTGTGACTGCTGTCCCCCCAGTCACAGAGGATGAAGAGGCCGCGGATGCACAAGATATGGCAGACGGTGGTTGGCCCGGCCGGCTAGACCGCATTTTAGCACACTGAGCTTCCCACTGCAACTTATGCTTCATGTCCATGTGCCGGTTCATGCATGAAGTACTCAAACTATGTATTTTTTGGCCTCTACTTAGCTTTTGCTGACAAATGTTACAGATAACACGAGTTGGGTCATCTTTATCGATCTGAAAAAATGCCCAGGCTATGCAAGGCTTAGCACCCATGCGACCTGAAGAGCCACCACGACTTCTGGTGAGAGGCAGAGTTGTGTTTGAGGATGCAGTTGTTGACGTGCTTCCAGTACTACGTCTCTGTCCAGGAAGGCGCAACCTGACCTCGTCGTCACTAGCATCTTCCTCCACCTCCTCTGCTGACCTCATCTCTTGGCTGACTGTGGGTTGACAGTAAGTGGGATCGCCGACCTCATCATCATCACCCTGTGCGTTATCACACCCGTCGTCCTCAGAGCCAACCTGTTCCTGCCCTGACAAAAAACTAAAGTTGTCGCTCCAATCAGGTATTTGAGTCTTATCATCGTCTTCCTCATTGTCTCCACCAACAGGAGTTACAGTTTGGGAATGAGGGTCTACATTATGGTCAGAACCTTCTGCGTCTGGTCCTGGATCCGACTCATAAAGATTCTGGGCATCAGTGCAGATCATTTCCTCGTCTGGATTCACAGAAGCGCTGGAGTCGACCTCTGATTCCCAGGCTATAGTATGAGTAAACAGCTCTGCAGACTCAACCATCTGTTCTACCTCATACTCAGACGGGCAGCTGGAGATTTGGGAGCTGTGAGGAAGCAAGTGCGATTTGGGTGACACCTTTGAGGACTGGAGTATTTGTGATGTTGAAGTTGATGTGTAGGAGAGCCCACTTAAAGGAGCACTTGATATCCGTTGAAGCACCTGCTGTTTTTGTGCCTCATCTGGAATTTGTAGCGATTGGCGTGGCCGTAAGAAAGGGATCTTATCACATTGTCCGCTAAAAGAAGTAGACATTTTAGTTTGGCTGGAAGATGGTCTTTCTTCTGCACCTACCCCACGGACACAACCTTTTTTCCCCTTCCCAACACGCCTATTCCCCTTTCCACCAGCAGCAGGCCTTTTTCCACTCATTTTGGTGGTTAACTAATTCACAACTCTGGAGTTGTTTGCACAAAAAACAATGGATGGTAACCGAGCAGAGCTGAGTGGCCAAACTGTGGTATTAGGCCAAAACTATTGGCTGGGTTAGATGCAGAAAAAAATTATTTTTAATTTGCAACCTGATGGAGGTCAGTATAGATCGACTAATAGACCAAGTCCCACACACCGCTAGAAGCCCAAATATTTTTTCAGAGCTAGATGCAGAAAAAAATTATTTTTAATTTGCAACCTGATGGAGGTCAGTATAGATGGACTAATAGACCAAGTCCCACACACCGCTAGAAGCCCAAATATTTTTTCAGAGCTAGATGCAGAAAAAAATTATATTCAATTTGCAACCTGCTGGACGTCAGTATAGAAGGACTAATAGAACAAGTCCCACACACTGCTGGAAGCCCAAATATTTTTTCAGAGCTAAATGAAGAAAAAAATTATTTTTAATTTGCAACCTGATGGAGGTCAGTATAGATGGACTAATAGACCAAGTCCCACACACTGCTAGAAGCCCAAATATTTTTTCAGAGCTAGATGCAGAAAAAAATTATTTTTAATTTGCAACCTGATGGAGGTCAGGATAGATGGACTAATAGAACAAGTCCCACACACTGCTAGAAGCCCAAATATTTTTTCAGAGATAAATGAAGAAAAAAATTATTTTTAATTTGCAACCTGATGGAGGTCAGTATAGATGGACTAATAGACCAAGTCCCACACACTGCTAGAAGCCCAAATATTTTTTCAGAGCTAGATGCAGAAAAAAATTATTTTTAATTTGCAACCTGATGGAGGTCAGGATAGATGGACTAATAGACCAAGTCCCACACACCGCTAGAAGCCCAGATATTTTTTCAGAGCTAGATGCAGAAATTTTTTTTATTCAATTTGCAACCTGATGGAGGTCAGTATAGAAGGACTAATAGACCAAGTCCCACAAACTGCTAGAAGCCCAAATATTTTTTCAGAGCTAGATGCAGAAAAAAATTATTTTTAATTTGCAACCTGATGGAGGTCAGTATAGATGGACTAATAGACCAAGTCCCACACACTGCTAGAAGCCCAAATATTTTTTCAGAGCTAGATGCAGAAAAAAATTATTTTTAATTTGCAACCTGATGGAGGTCAGTATAGATGGACTAATAGAACAAGTCCCACACGCTGCTAGAAGCCCAAATATTTTTTCAGAGATAAATGAAGAAAAAAATTATTTTTAATTTGCAACCTGATGGAGGTCAGTATAGATGGACTAATAGACCAAGTCCCACACACTGCTAGAAGCCCAAATATTTTTTCAGAGCTAGATGCAGAAAAAAATTATTTTTAATTTGCAACCTGATGGAGGTCAGGATAGATGGACTAATAGACCAAGTCCCACACACCGCTAGAAGCCCAAATATTTTTTCAGAGCTAGATGCAGAAATTTTTTTTATTCAATTTGCAACCTGATGGAGGTCAGTATAGATGGACTAATAGACCAAGTCCCACACACTGCTAGAAGCCCAAATATTTTTTCAGAGCTAGATGCAGAAAAAAATTATTTTTAATTTGCAACCTGATGGAGGTCAGTATAGATGGACTAATAGACCAAGTCCCACACACTGCTAGAAGCCCAAATATTTTTTCAGAGCTAGATGCAGAAAAAAAATATTTTTAATTTGCAACCTGATGGAGGTCAGTATAGATGGACTAATAGACCAAGTCCCACACACCGCTAGAAGCCCAAATATTTTTTCAGAGCTAGATGCAGAAAAAAATTATATTCAATTTGCAACCTGCTGGAGGTCAGTATAGAAGGACTAATAGAACAAGTCCCACACACTGCTAGAAGCCCAAATATTTTTTCAGAGCTAAATGAAGAAAAAAATTATTTTTAATTTGCAACCTGATGGAGGTCAGTATAGATGGACTAATAGACCAAGTCCCACACACTGCTAGAAGCCCAAATATTTTTTCAGAGCTAGATGCAGAAAAAAATTATATTCAGTTTGCAACCTGATGGAGGTCAGTATAGATGGACTAATAGAATGATGCTATGCCCAAAAGATTTTACTTCACTAGGTGCAGTAAAAAAATTGGTATTCTATACACAGGTGGTATATCTTGCAACACAGATAGGCTACTCCACTGACTAACACACTCTGCAATAGGCCAAAAAGGATTAGCTTTGCTAGATTCAGCCAAATGCTGTGAAAAAAACTTGCACAGCACTGGCACAGACCTGCCTGGCAAACACTGATAGGAACTGATGTAACCTAGTCCTGAAAAGGACTCCAATTACAATTAGTCTTTACTCCCACAATCTATCTATTTAAGAGCACAGACCTGCCTGATAAAAGTCGTAGGAAATGCTGTAAACTAGTCCTTAAAAGGACTGCAATCACAACTATTCCCTACTCCCAAGCTATCTGTATATTTGTGCGAAAATTGGCTTGAAATTAACAAGGTATAGCGCACACAGCAACAGCGGTGCCGTCTAACACGCAGCTGCAGCAGTGAGAAAATGGTGGCGACGGGGAAAATGGCTTGGTCTTATAGGGCAAGGACATGTGACATACACTGCCAATCACACATGCCCTTGCTTGTGTGAAAAAAAGCACTTCGCTCCGTGTGTGCGCTGCTGATAGGCTGACAGATTGCACCTCCCCACTGCAAATGCGGGAAAGAGAAAAAAAAATGGAGATCTTCATTGTTCCTGCAGAGATCCATCCCCTGCCCCTCCCCCCGCCCCGCTGTACACTCAAACTGCGTATTAACATTAATTTTCATCATTACTGAGAAAAAATCCAGTTATGATTTTGGTGCACGAACAGTTATCGAACATAACCTCGAACAGCCGAATTTTTCTCAAATTGTTCGTGTTCGCCGACCGGCTCGAACACCGCCCAAAACAGCTCGAATTTGAGATTGGCGAACAGTTCGAGTAGAACAACGCTCATCTCTAATCACAAGCTAATGGGGCCGAAACCAAGAGCCAAAACATTCGGTGACATCACAAGTAGAAGCTAATGGGGGCGAAACCAAGAACTAAAACACTCGGTGACATCACAAGTAGAAGCTAATGGGGGCGAAACCAAGAACCAAAACATTCGGTGACATCACAAGTAGTAGCATATGGGGGCGGAACCAACAACCATAACATTCCGTGACATCACAAGTGGTAGCTTATGGGGCCAGAACCAACAACCATAACATTCCGTGACATCACATGAAGCATGAAAACCAGAGCAAATAGGTATAGGAGGTCCTAAACAAGTAAACAAAAGCAAGAAATAAATCCTAAAAAATATTCTTTATTATAATACTCGTTAAAATTTGGAAAATTTAACAACTAGTATAAACTTACAAAAACCTGAAGATATATCAAGCAGGATGACTGGTATTAAATTCTAAAGTCCCTCATAGAACCATGTGTTCACCCCTACCTATAGCGGAGGTTGGCACCCTAAACTATAAGCGATATGGCGCCCCCGCTCACTGTAGACTAACCCTATTGGTCCCTATATGACCCTATTCTTCAATTGAGCACCAACCAAATATCAAAAGACACCTTAAACACTAAAATATCCCAATAGTGCTACTACACCAGGTATACCCATATATATGTAGGATAATACAATAAAAGATGCCTAACAAAGATATCAAACAGGGTGAGGGAGTATTAAATATATTTTCTCTCTAAAGTCCCTACTAGGACACCATTTTCACCCCTACTTAACGAGGAGGATGGCGTCCCCCGCTCTCTGTAGACTGACCCTATGACTGACCCTATTAGTCCCTATATAACCCTATTCTAAAATTGAGCACCAACCAAATATCAAAAACATCTTAAACATTGAAATACCCCAGTAATGCAGTAATGCCAAATATACACATATGTGTATGCAGATTATAAAACCATGAACAACATCTAAATATACTCCAGATACAATAATCCTAATGCATGCCCAATTTTTAAGTAAAAAACCTAGAGAATTAGACTCAATCCCTCTAATAAACAATGGTCATAACAGCTCTTCATAGGATACAATATCCCCAAAATATCACTTGATGTGCAATGACATTCATAGAAAATATCTACTTATCGGAATACTGCATATGAACCAAGTCCCGATACGTTTCCCCCTTCTCTATTTTAGGGGTTCATCAGGGGATAGTGGTAAGATGCAATGGTGCCTGCAGTAGAGGACCAAATAAAACGCTAGGGATATTGTATCCTATGAAGAGCTATTATGACCATTGTTTATTAGAGGGATTGAGTCATTCCATGACCTTACAAGTGTTGGCTGTTACTGTCGGCTTCCATTGAAGTACATTGCCCAATATACTGGAGATCAACCAATATGAATCCAACCAATGTGGGGAATATTTGAATAGTTTCACTCTATATGGAGCTAATATGTACAGTTGTGCTCAAAAGTTTACATTGTTATGTTCTGCTACCAGAGCTAAGGAAAGAGAGGAGATCTGTCCCTACGATAGAACTCAGCTTGATCCCTACGATGTAACAGGGAACCTGATCCTGCAATCAGACCTGCTATAGTCCTCAGCTAGTCTGTACGGAGACCTATAGATGTGGGGAAGGAATCCCTACAAGTACTAGGGACTGGGAGCAAAATGGACACCTCCTAACAGAAATAGTAGCAGACAGACGAACAAACAATATATATAGAACACAGAGATCCGGAGACCAAGCAAACTAACAGAGTTAGATACTGAGCACAGGCTAGCTAAAGTGTAGTAATACAATGAAGTCCAGCAAAGCCAGAAGGGCGGAGCAGGACTAAATAGGCCAAACAAGGTCATGTGACCAGCAATAGAAAAAACCTAAGAGCAAGGTTCTAACTGTACCCCCTCTTCTAAGAGGATCCTCCGGATCCCCTAGGACCAGGCTTATCAGGAAATCTCCTGTGAAACGCTCTGATAAGTCTGGACGCGGAAACATCATCCGACCTCACCCATGGGTTATCCTCGGGTCCGAAACCTTTCCAGGCCACGAGATACTGCAAACTACCTCTATACCGTCTAGAATTAAGGATGCGAGAAATTTCATATTCCCCGTCCTCCACCACTGGAGGAACAGAGGCAGAGGCGTCACCATCCGACACAACAGCTTTTTTTAACAGAGAGACATGAAACACCGGATTAATTCTCCAGGAGGTAGGAACCTCCAACCTAACAGCAGATTGATTGACAACCTGAAGCACCTTAAAGGGCCCTACAAACTTGGGACCCAATTTCTTAGAAGGAATCCTCAACCGCAGATTCCTAGAGGACAACCAAACCATGTCACCAACAGCGAACAAAACCTCCTGTCGTTTCCTATCAAAGTAATCTTTAGATTTTCTGTTAGCCTGCTGAAGATTACTACGCACATCCGTCCAAACTCTCTCCAAATTGCCGGAAAAATTCTCCTCCTCAGGCACGGCAGATACCAACTTGGAGAACGACCCAAACGACGGATGTCTCCCAGAACAACAAAAAAAAGGCGAACAACCAGCAGAAGAAGATGTATGATTGTTCAGAGCAAATTCAGCAAGTGGCAGAAACTCAGACCACCCCTCTTGATTGTCTGTCACAAAACAACGCAAGAACTGCTCAACATCCTGGTTTTTCCTTTCTGTCTGGCCATTAGATTCAGGATGATATCCGGATGAGAACGACAAATGGACTCCTAACCTGTCACAAAAGGCGCGCCAAAAACAAGCCACGAACTGAGGTCCCCTATCAGAAACAATGTCAGTAGGAACGCCATGTAGTCTGACTATTTCTTTGACAAAGGCCTTAGCAAGAGTCTTAGCGCAGGGCAGTTTGACGAAGGGAACCAAGTGACACATCTTGCTAAAACGGTCCACGACCACCCAGATGACAGTGAAACCCTCAGAGGGGGGAAGGTCAGTTATAAAGTCCATAGCCAAATGTGTCCAAGGAGCACTGGGAACCTCCAGAGGGCAAAGCAACCCCGCAGCAGGAGTATGTGAGGACTTAGATCTAGCACATATAGTACATTGACGCACCCACTTAATGACTTCCTTCTGCCATCCAGGCCACCAAAAACTGCGACCCACCAGTCTCTTGGTCTCAGAGATTCCAGGATGACCTGCCAACCGAGATTCGTGACACTCAACAAACAAATCTCTCCTAAAGGTCCCAGGCACAAACAACCTCCCATGGGGAGTGTTAGATGGGGCATTCTCCTGTGCTTTAAGAATCTCATCTTCCAAAACGGAGTCCAAAGCAGCTATCACAACACCTTCTTGTAAAATGTTCTCCTCTTTCTCAGCACAGACTATGGGAGAAAAGCTGCGAGACAAGGCATCCGCCTTAACATTCTTAGTACCTGTGATGTAAGTAACGGAAAAATTAAACCGCGAGAAAAACAGTGCCCACCTAGCCTGACGGGCATTCAGGCGCTTGGCAGCATCAAGATATATCAGATTTTTATGATCCGTAAAAACCTGAACGGGAAATTCAGCACCTTCCAAGAGGTGGCGCCAGTGTTCAAATGCGAGTTTAATAGCCAATAATTCCCGATTACCAATATCGTAATTCAGTTCAGTCTCTGAAAATTTTTTTGAAAAAAAGGCACAGGGATGTACTCCATCCCCGTTATCCTGAGATAATACTGCGCCAACCCCCACAGAGGAAGCATCAACCTCAACCAAAAACGGCTTAGTCACATCAGGCTGCATAAGAATGGGAGCAGAGGTGAACCTCTCCTTGAGATACACAAAAGCTTCAATGGCCTCAGCCGTCCACTGAACCGCATCAGCACCCTTCCTGGTGAGATCGGTCAGAGGTTTGACAATAATAGAAAAAATTTTAATGAATTTTCTATAATAATTGGCGAAACCCAAAAACCTCTGTATCGATTTCAAACCAATAGGCCTAGGCCATTCCTGCACAGCTTGAACTTTCACCGGGTCCATCTCAAAACCTTCGCTGGAGATAATGTAGCCCAAAAAACTAATTCTCTGTACAGCGAACTCACATTTCTCCAGCTTAGCAAAAAGCGAATTGTCAACCAATAACTGCAATACCTCACGTACGCTCCGCCAATGAGACTCCAGATCCGGCGAATAAATCAAAATGTCATCCAAATACACAACCACATTTTTGCCGATCAAAGGTCTAAGGATGTCATTAATAAGATTCTGAAAAAATGCAGGAGCATTAGTAAGACCAAAAGGCATAACCAAATTCTCAAAATGACCCACAGGAGCGTTAAAAGCAGTCTTCCATTCGTCACCCTCCTTCATGCGCAACAGATTGTATGCCCCCCGAAGGTCAATTTTAGAGAACCACTTGGCCCCCACTAACTGGTTAAACAGATCAGGAATCAATGGCAGTGGGTAAGGATTGCGTACAGTAATTTTGTTAATCTCATGAAAATCCAGACAAGGACGTAAACCGCCGTCCTTATTTTTTACAAAAAAAAATCCTACCGCCACAGGAGACTTAGAAGGCCTAATGTGACCGGCGGCCAACTTGTCTGTATGTATTCCTCCAAAGCCTTTCTCTCAGGAATAGTAAGGTTAAATAAACGACTTTTAGGAAGAGTCGCTCCAGGGACAAATTCAATAGTACAATCATAGTCTCTATGGGGAGGCAAAACCTGCGATTCCTTCTCAGAAAAAACTCTCCAAAAATCCTGAATAGGTACAGGCAATTCTCCCCTATCCACAGCTGCAATACGCCCGTTACAACACTTGTCATAACATTTATGGCTCCAGGATTTAATTTCATTGGTAGACCAATCCAGTACAGGATTGTGCAATTTTAACCAGGGCAATCCCAACACCACCAGAGAAGGCAAGTTATTCAAAACTACCAAATCCAAATTCTCATGGTGAACACCATTAATAGTGAGGGGAAATTCACAGACCTTGAGAGTAACATTCTTCAAAGGGGAATCCACAGAAACCACAGCAATGGGGGATGACAAAGGTTCGGGTTTTAAATTGAGTTTTTTCAAGAATCCCCCATCAATTACATTCAGAGTAGACCCACAATCGACAAACACCCGAAATTCCATTAATTTTTCCTGAGCAATAGTGGAAGCAGCTAAAAATACACCCTTGGAATTTAAACAGGCAATACGGGCATGACTGACCATTTTTTTTTCTTTCTTCATACGAAGCACACAGTTTTTAATGAAATGACCAGAATTTCCGCAATAGAAACACAAACCTTCAGAAAATCTGCGGTCCTTTTCTTGAGAGCGAGGTGCCATCGCTCCAATTTCCATCGGCTCTCCACTGTCAGTACACACATTCACATGACTAGAAACTGACATAGCAGAGGATTTGCTCTCATTAACCCTTGCACACAGTCTCCTATCCACCCGTATAGCTAATTGCATAGCCTGTTGCAAATCTTCAGGTGTGGGATAAGCAATTAGCAGGTCTTTAACCCTTTCACTAAGCCCTGCCAGAAACAGACTCTTCAGAGCAGAATCGTTCCACCCAATTTGAGTAGACCACCTACGGAAATGAGTACAATATTTTTCCACATTACCTGATCCCTGTCTCAAACGTCTCAACTCAGTCTCAGCAGATGAGATACGGTCAGGATCATCATATAATAGCCCCAAAGCAGAAAAAAAACTATCCACTGATCTAAAGCATGTATCTCTAGGTTGCAAAGAAAAGGCCCACTCCTGAGGCTCTTTGCGCAAAAGTGACATTATGAACCCTATGCGCTGGGATTCATCCCCAGAGGACCTGGGTCTCAAATGAAAATACAATAAGCAAGCATTTTTAAATGAAAAAAATTCTTGGTGTTCACCAAAAAATAAATCAGGCAAACGTACCTTAGGCTCCAAGAAATGTGCTCCAGGACAGTTACTCACGTGCTGACGGAGCTCAGTCACCTCCAGAGAGAGTCCCTGCAGGCGCTTAGCCAAATCCAGAACCGACACCATGATGGAACAGAAAAATCTTTCCTTAGAGAATTTGCAGGCTGGACTTACTGTTATGTTCTGCTATCAGAGCTAAGGAAATAGAGGAGATCTGTCCCTACGATAGAACTCAGCTTGATCCCTACGATGTAACAGGGAACCTGATCCTGCGATCAGACCTGCTAAAGTCCTCAGCTAGTCTGTACAGAGACCTATAGATGTGGGGAAGGAATCCCTACAAGTACTAGGGACTGGGAGCAAAATGGACACCTCCTAACAGAAATAGTAGCAGACAGACGAACAAACAATATATATAGAACACAGAGATCCGGAGACCAAGCAAACTAACAGAGTTAGATACTGAGCACAGGCTAGCTAAAGTGTAGTAATACAATGAAGTTCAGCAAAGCCAGAAGGGCGGAGCAGGACTAAATAGGCCAAACAAGGTCATGTGACCAGCAATGGAAAAAACCTAAGAGCAAGGTTCTAACATACATACCCCGGCAGAAGTTTCTTGGTCTTGTTTCAGAGAATATGAATGATAACCAAAAAAATTTCTCCACTCATGGTTATTGGTTGGGTGAAGACATTTATTGTCAAACTACTGTGTTTTCACTTTTTAAATCTTAATTAGAGATGAGCGTTGTTCTACTCGAACTGTTCGCCAATCTCAAATTCGAGCTGTTTTGGGCGGTGTTCGAGCCGGTCGGCGAACACGAACAATTTGAGAAAAATTCGGCTGTTCGAGGTTATGTTCGATAACTGTTCGTGCACCAAAATCATAACTGGATTTTTTCTCAGTAATGATGAAAATTCATGTTTATACGCAGTTTGAGTGTACAGCGGGGCGGGGGGAGGGGCAGGGGATGGATCTCTGCAGGAACAATGAAGATCTCCATTTTTTTTTCTCTTTCCCGCATTTGCAGTGGGGAGGTGCAATCTGTCAGCCTATCAGCAGCGCACACACGGAGCGAAGTGCTTTTTTTCACACAAGCAAGGGCATGTGTGATTGGCAGTGTATGTCACATGTCCTTGCCCTATAAGACCAAGCCATTTTCCCCGTCGCCACCATTTTCTCACTGCTGCAGCTGCGTGTTAGACGGCACCGCTGTTGCTGTGTGTGCTATACCTTGTTAATTTCAAGCCAATTTTCGCACAAATATACAGATAGCTTGGGAGTAGGGAATAGTTGTGATTGCAGTCCTTTTAAGGACTAGGTTACAGCATTTCCTACGACTTTTATCAGGGAGGTCTGTGCTCTTAAATAGATAGGTTGTGGGAGTAAAGACTAATTGTAATTGGAGTCCTTTTCAGGACTAGGTTACATGAGTTCCTATCAGTTTTTGCCAGGCTGGTCTGTGCCAGTGCTGTGCAAGTTTTTTTCACAGCATTTGGCTGAATCTAGCAAAGCTAATCCTTTTTGGCCTATTGCAGAGTGTGTTAGTCAGTGGAGTAGCCTATCTGTGTTGCAAGATATAACACCTGTGTATAGAATACCAATTTTTTTACTGCACCTAGTGAAGTAAAATCTTTTGGGCATAGCATCATTCTATTAGTCCATCTATACTGACCTCCATCAGGTTGCAAACTGAATATAATTTTTTTCTGCATCTAGCTCTGAAAAAATATTTGGGCTTCTAGCGGTGTGTGGGACTTGGTCTATTAGTCCATCTATACTGACCTCCATCAGGTTGCAAATTAAAAATAATTTTTTTCTGCATCTAGCTCTGAAAAAATATTTGGGCTTCTAGCGGTGTGTGGGACTTGGTCTATTAGTCCATCTATACTGACCTCCATCAGGTTGCAAATTAAAAATAATTTTTTTCTGCATCTAGCTCTGAAAAAATATTTGGGCTTCTAGCAGTGTGTGGGACTTGGTCTATTAGTCCATCTATACTGACCTCCATCAGGTTGCAAATTAAAAATATTTTTTTTCTGCATCTAGCTCTGAAAAAATATTTGGGCTTCTAGCAGTGTGTGGGACTTGGTCTATTAGTCCATCTATACTGACCTCCATCAGGTTGCAAATTAAAAATAATTTTTTTCTGCATCTAGCTCTGAAAAAATATTTGGGCTTCTAGCGGTGTGTGGGACTTGGTCTATTAGTCCATCTATACTGACCTCCATCAGGTTGCAAATTAAAAATAATTTTTTTCTGCATCTAGCTCTGAAAAAATATTTGGGCTTCTAGCAGTGTGTGGGACTTGGTCTATTAGTCCATCTATACTGACCTACATCAGGTTGCAAATTAAAAATAATTTTTTTCTGCATCTAGCTCTGAAAAAATATTTGGGCTTCTAGCGGTGTGTGGGACTTGGTCTATTAGTCCATCTATACTGACCTCCATCAGGTTGCAAATTAAAAATATTTTTTTTCTGCATCTAACCCAGCCAATAGTTTTGGCCTAATACCACAGTTTGGCCACTCAGCTCTGCTCGGTTACCATCCATTGTTTTTCTGTGCAAACAACTCCAGAGTTGTGAATTAGTTAACCACCAAAATGAGTGGAAAAAGGCCTGCTGCTGGTGGAAAGGGGAATAGGCGTGTTGGGAAGGGGAAAAAAGGTTGTGTCCGTGGGGTAGGTGCAGAAGAAAGACCATCTTCCAGCCAAACTAAAATGTCTACTTCTTTTAGCGGACAATGTGATAAGATCCCTTTCTTACGGCCACGCCAATCGCTACAAATTCCAGATGAGGCACAAAAACAGCAGGTGCTTCAACGGATATCAAGTGCTCCTTTAAGTGGGCTCTCCTCCACATCAACTTCAACATCACAAATACTCCAGTCCTCAAAGGTGTCACCCAAATCGCACTTGCTTCCTCACAGCTCCCAAATCTCCAGCTGCCCGTCTGAGTGTGAGGTAGAACAGATGGTTGAGTCTGCAGAGCTGTTTACTCATACTATAGCCTGGGAATCAGAGGTCGACTCCAGCGCTTCTGTGAATCCAGACGAGGAAATGATCTGCACTGATGCCCAGAATCTTTATGAGTCGGATCCAGGACCAGACGCAGAAGGTTCTGACCATAATGTAGACCCTCATTCCCAAACTGTAACTCCTGTTGGTGGAGACAATGAGGAAGACGATGATAAGACTCAAATACCTGATTGGAGCGACAACTTTAGTTTTTTGTCAGGGCAGGAACAGGTTGGCTCTGAGGACGACGGGTGTGATAACGCACAGGGTGATGATGATGAGGTCGGAGATCCCACTTACTGTCAACCCACAGTCAGCCAAGAGATGAGGTCAGCAGAGGAGGTGGAGGAAGATGCTAGTGACGACGAGGTCAGGTTGCGCCTTCCTGGACAGAGACGTAGTACTGGAAGCACGTCAACAACTGCATCCTCAAACACAACTCTGCCTCTCACCACAAGTCGTGGTGGCTCTTCAGGTCGCATGGGTGCTAAGCCTTGCATAGCCTGGGCATTTTTTCAGATCGATAAAGATGACCCAACTCGTGTTATCTGTAACATTTGTCAGCAAAAGCTAAGTAGAGGCCAAAAAATACATAGTTTGAGTACTTCATGCATGAACCGGCACATGGACATGAAGCATAAGTTGCAGTGGGAAGCTCAGTGTGCTACAATGCGGCCTAGCCGGCCGGGCCAATCACCGTCTGCCATATCTTGTGCATCCGCGGCCTCTTCATCCTCTGTGACTGGGGGGACAGCAGTCACACCTGTTTTGGGGCGCAGACCTGCCACCTCTTTACCCGCAACAGCCAGCGTGATTGGCAGGTCATCATTTTCTTTGGAGGTGGTAACACCAGCTGGTGTTGAGCGCTGTCCGACATCGATAGCACCACCTTTGGATCAAGGCAACCTAACATGTCCGCCTGCATCTTCCTCACAGACCGGCAGTTTGCCGGGGACACCCTTATCAACCCCGTCTAAGCACAATAGCCAGCCCTCGGTCCCTCAGATGTGGACAAGTAAAAGACCATTTCCTCCTAGCCATGAGAAAGCTAAGAGGTTGAATTTCACCATCTGCAAGCTCTTGGCTACAGAAATGCTGCCTTTCCGCCTGGTGGACACAGAGGATTTTCGAGACCTTATGTCCGTCGCAGTGCCCCAGTACCAGATGCCCAGTCGGCACTACTTCTCAAAGAAAGGTGTGCCTGCGCTCCACCAGCATGTCGCACACAACATCACCGCTTCTTTGAGAAACTCTGTGTGTGACAGGGTGCATTTCACCACAGACACTTGGACGAGTAGGCATGGACAGGGGCGTTACATGTCGCTGACTGGGCACTGGGTAACTATGGTGACAGCAGGACAAGGGGCTGCTGTCCAAGTCTTGCCGTCCCCACGAGTTGTGCGTCAATCCTCTTTATGTCATTTTTCCTCCACTGCTTCTGCCTCCTCAATCTCCTCTCGGTCTTCCACCTGCACCCAAAGCCTGTCTGGTCATGCCACAAGCTTTCTAACTGCGCAGAAGGGATCCTGCACACCTCCTTACTATGCTGGCAGTAGGGCTCAACGTCATCAGGCGGTTTTTACATTGAAATGTCTGGGAAATGTGAGTCACACAGCTGAGGAGTTGTGGTCAGCTCTGGAGAACCAATTTCATGAATGGTTGTCTCCACTGGACCTGAAACCAGGGAAGGCCGTGTGCGACAATGCTGCAAACCTGGGTGCGGCCCTTCGCCGGGGCAATGTCACACACGTGCCTTGTATGTGTAGTGCCGGCGTCCCTGCCCTCTGCTAGGCAGGGACGCTGCTCCTCTCACCGCTCTGCTCCGTGCCCGGCTTCCTCCCCCCGCTCTGCTGTCAGCGCGCGCTCCGTCCCGGCGTCCTCCTCCTGCTCTGCTCTCAGCGCGCGCTCCTTCCCGGCCCCTGTGCTTAGGGCGCGCGCGCGCGCGCTCCCCTCCTCTTAAAGGGGCCGCGCGCGCCGCCCTAAAGAGTCCCCGGCCAATGGCCGGAGGACTTCATCATATATAAGGCACCTCCTCCAAAATGGAGGTGCCCGAGCATTGTTGTTTGCACCTGTGTCTCACCTGTGCTTCAGCCCTCAGGTCCCGTTGCCAGTTACCTGCCAGTTTCCTGCTAGTTACCTGCCAGTACCTGCCAGTTACCTGCCTGATTCCTGCCTGAATACTTGTTACCTGTCTGCCAGTCTGAGGTCCGACGGTCTGCCTTACTACTCCTGTCAGTCTGTCTAAGGACCAGCCTGCCCGCTCACCTGGGAGCGCATATCAGCTACCTGCCTGCTTGCCTGAGGTCCGACGGTCTGCCTTACTACTCCGGTCAGTCTGTCTATGGACCAGCTTGCCCGCTCACCTGGGAGCGCTTCTCCGTTATCTGCCTGCTTGCCAGCCCGGAGGCTCCGTTGTCACGTGCTGTGACCACCAGCTATCTCAGAGACTCTTGCCCGCTCACCTGGGAGCGCATCTCCGTTACCTGCCTGCTTGCCAGCCCGGAGGTCCCGTTGTCACGTGCGGTGACCATCAGCTATTCCAGAGACTCTTGCCCGCTCACCTGGGAGCGCTTCTCCGTTACCTACCTGCCTGCCAGCCCGGAGGGTCCGCCGTCACGTGCCGTGACCACCTGCTATTCCAGAGACTCTCGCTTGCTCACCTGGGAGCACACATCTACCACCTGCCTGCTAGCCTACCCGGAGGCTCTGCCATCACAGGTCGTACCTACCCCTTACCCAGAGACTGCCCTGATCACTTGCCGTAACTCCCTGTCCGTTCACCCAGAGACTGCCACCCGCTCCCTTACAAGGGCCGCCCCCTTGTATAGTAGCTCAGAGGTTCCGCCTCCCGGACCCGTTACAGTCCGCCTCCCGGACCCGTTACAGTTTGCTCGGGCCATGGAACCCGGTGGCACCCAAGCTCCCTCGCTCTCGGACCTCGCTCTTGAACTGTCCCGTCAGAGGTCCCAACAGGAGGCCATCCTGGGTCACCTGCGGAATGTTAATACTCGCCTGAACACTCTGTCTGATCCACCAACAACCTCCGCCAGTGCCATATCTTGCAATCCGGCGGCTCCGCTGCTCACTAATACTATGGTATCCTACCCCGGACCCCGGCTTTCTGCACCTCCTCGCTTCGGAGGCGACCCCGTCCAGGCTCGGGGCTTCTTGAATCAGTGCACCCTGCATTTTGAACTTTTGTCCTACCAGTTTAACTCCGACCGGGCCAAAATTGCCTTCATCATGTCCCATCTCACCGGGGAGGCCCTGGCCTGGCTGAATCCTCTATGGGAGAGAGGAGACCCCCTGGTGTCCAACTTGCCTGCTTTTCTCACGGCTTTCCGGAAAGTCTTCGACGAACCCGGACGGAAGACCTCATCTGCATCATCGTTGCTACGCCTCCGTCAGGGGAGTCTCACCGTGGGCCAATATGCCATACGGTTCCGTACCCTTGCCTCGGAGCTGGCCTGGGATAACGACGCTCTGGTTTCCGTCTTCTGGGAGGGTCTGTCCGGCCGTATTAAAGATGAACTTGCCGGTCGGGACATTCCTACCACTCTCGATGACTTAATAACTCTTGCCACCCGAATTGACCTACGGTTTCAGGAGCGTGCCAAAGAGGTCACCCGTGAGAGAAGGATTCCACGTTTAGTTCCTACTTTCCAGAAACCCGTCATTCCCTCCATCTCTCCCCAGGTACACTCTCCTGAGCCTATGCAGGTCGACCAGACCAAGATGGTCAAAACCCGTCAGGACTCACGCCGTGCCGAGGGGAGCTGCTTCTACTGTGGCAGTAAGGAGCACCGGATCCGTGCCTGCCCGGAGAGGTCGGGAAACGCCTGTGTCTAGGTTCGCTCAGAGAGGTCCACCTAGACAAGAATAAATCCTCTCCATCCCTGCTGTTGTCAGTTTCGATCATCTACGGGGAGAACCGTTATTTCGAACTAGCCCAACTTGACTCTGGAGCAGCCGGGAACCTTATTTCACAGTCCCTGGTTGAGAAATACCGCATCCCCACCAAACCTCTGGCTGTACCCTTGTCTGTCGCTGCCGTGGATGGGGGCCTCTTACCTCGCCCCATTCAACTCATCACCGAATCCATTACCCTGCAGGTGGGAATGCTGCATTCTGAAAGTATCTCCTTTCATGTTCTGCCTGGACTCTCTCACGCCCTCTTGCTAGGTCTGCCCTGGCTCCAGAGACATGCACCCGTGCTAGACTGGCAAACCGGAGAGGTCCTTCGCTGGGGACAAGACTGTCATAAAACCTGCCTGGTTCCCGTCCATCCCGTTCGTCCCTCTCCTACCCCAGCTAATCTACCTGGACTTCCGATTCCTTATTGGTCTTATGCAGATGTCTTTAATAAAAAGGAGGCAGAGACATTACCACCACATAGACCATACGACTGTCCCATCGATCTGCTACCCGGTACTACTCCTCCCCGTGGGCGTATCTATCCTTTATCCGCTGCTGAGACCCGGTCAATGTCCGAATATATTGAGGAGAATCTGGCCAGAGGATTCATCCGGAAATCTACCTCCCCGGCGGGAGCAGGCTTCTTTTTCGTCAAAAAGAAGGACGGCTCTCTCCGTCCCTGTATAGACTATAGAGGCCTAAACCTGATCATGGTGAAGAATAAGTACCCCCTTCCGCTCATTCCAGAATTATTTGATCGTCTGAGGGGGGCTAGGATCTTCACCAAACTGGACCTTCGTGGGGCGTACAACCTGGTTCGTATTCGTCAGGGGGATGAATGGAAGACGGCATTCAACACCCGGGACGGCCACTATGAATACCTGGTAATGCCCTTTGGTCTCTGTAACGCTCCTGCCGTCTTTCAAGAGTTGGTCAATGACATCTTCCGGGACCTTCTCTACTCCTGCGTAGTGGTGTACCTGGACGACATCTTGGTCTTCTCTCCGGATCTCCAGACTCACCGGAGGGACGTTCGTCAGGTCCTGCTCAGGCTAAGGCAGAACCATCTCTACGCTAAATTTGAGAAGTGCCTCTTTGAGCAGACCTCGCTTCCGTTTCTGGGCTACATTATCTCTCAGACCGGCCTTCAAATGGATCCTGAGAAACTGTCTGCCATCGAGAAATGGCCCCGACCGGAGGGGTTGAAGGCCATTCAGCGTTTCCTGGGCTTCGCCAACTACTACCGCCTCTTCATACCACACTTCTCTTCCCGGACGGCCCCAATTTCTGCGCTCACCCGTAAAGGTACTAATCCCAAAGAGTGGCCACCCGAAGCAGAGGAGGCCTTTCTTTCCCTTAAACAGGCCTTCTCTTCCGCCCCGGTGCTGCATCGCCCAGATGGCAACAAGCAGTTCTTCCTGGAAGTTGACGCCTCCTCCTCTGGAGCCGGAGCGGTACTTACTCAAAAATCATCTTCCGGGAGGATCGTAACTTGTGGCTTCTTCTCTAAACTCTTCTCCTCCTCTGAGCGCAACTATTCCATAGGAGACCGAGAGTTATTGGCCATCAAACTGGCATTGGAGGAGTGGCGTTACCTGCTCGAGGGGGCTCTTCACCCGGTAATAATTTACACTGACCACAAGAACTTGGCTTACCTCCAGCATGCCCAGAGACTTAACCCGCGCCAAGCCCGGTGGTCCTTGTTTTTTGCTCGTTTTGATTTTGTCCTTCATTTTCGCCCGGCTGACAAAAACGTCAAGGCGGATGCCTTGTCTCGATCCTTTCTGGTGTCTGATCTCGAGGAGGATCCGAAACATATCATCGATCCCGCCAGAGTAATGCAGGTGGCTCCCGTGAGTCTAAATCATCTTCCTCCTGGTAAGACGTTCGTACCAGTACCTGATCGGGAGAAGATTCTACACTGGGGTCATTCGTCTAAACTAGCTGGCCACGCCGGTCAGAAAAAGACCCTCCAGCTTATTACCCGGCACTACTGGTGGCCTAACCTGCACAAGGATGTAATAGACTTTGTTTCTGCCTGTGTGTCCTGCGCCCGCAACAAAGTTCCGAGACACCTGCCGGCCGGCCGCCTCCTACCTCTGCCAGTACCTGCTGCCCCCTGGCAGCATATAGCGATGGACTTCATTACTGATCTGCCCGTCTCTGCCGGTTGTACGGTCATTTGGGTGGTCGCTGACCGCTTCTCCAAGATGGCTCACTTCATTCCACTGCCAGGTCTTCCGTCTGCACCCGAGCTGGCTAAAGACTTTATCCGCCACATCTTCCGTCTTCATGGCCTGCCCCGTCACATCGTGTCGGATCGTGGGGTACAGTTCACTTCCCGTTTCTGGAGAGCCACTTGTAAATTGCTGGACGTCACCCTGGACTTCTCCTCCGCTTACCACCCACAGTCTAATGGTCAAGTGGAGCGGATCAATCAGAACCTGACCAGTTACCTTCGGCACTTCGTTAATGCCCACCATTCTGACTGGGTGGATCTCCTGCCATGGGCCGAATTCTCGTACAACAATCACGAGAGCGAGTCTTCCTCCAAATCCCCGTTTTTTGTAGTCTACGGTCAGCATCCTCGGATCCCGTTTCCCGTCTCCACCTCGGCGGACAATCCGGCTGCGGAATCTCTTGTTAACAAATTTTCCTCCATATGGGAGAGTACCCGGTCCGCACTCCTTCTGTCATCCGAGCGTATGAAAAGACACGCTGACAAAAAACGTCTGGACCCTCCTCAATTCCGCCCTGAGGATAAAGTCTGGCTCTCGTCCAAATATGTCCGGCTCAAGATCCCTTCCTATAAGTTAGGGCCTCGGTTCATCGGCCCACTGGAGGTCATCAGTCAGATCAACCCGGTGGCCTATAAATTGAAACTCCCGGCCAACTTACGGATCCCTAACTCCTTCCATGTGTCTCTCCTCAAACCTGTGGTACTTAACTCTTTTTCCAAGTCTACAGGTACGCCTCCTGCTCCGGTTTCTGCTGAGGACGAGTTTGAGGTAGAGAACATTCTTGCCACCAAAAGGGTAAGAGGAAAGACCTTTTTCCTGGTAGATTGGAGGGGGTTTGGTCCTGAGGAGAGAACGTGGGAGCCCCGGGAGAACATCCATGCCCCTCTCATCCTAGCTAAATTTCTGTCTGGCCTAAAAAAGGGGGGGCCTAAAGGGGGGGGTACTGTAGTGCCGGCGTCCCTGCCCTCTGCTAGGCAGGGACGCTGCTCCTCTCACCGCTCTGCTCCGTGCCCGGCTTCCTCCCCCCGCTCTGCTGTCAGCGCGCGCTCCGTCCCGGCGTCCTCCTCCTGCTCTGCTCTCAGCGCGCGCTCCTTCCCGGCCCCTGTGCTTAGGGCGCGCGCGCGCTCCCCTCCTCTTAAAGGGGCCGCGCGCGCCGCCCTAAAGAGTCCCCGGCCAATGGCCGGAGGACTTCATCATATATAAGGCACCTCCTCCAAAATGGAGGTGCCCGAGCATTGTTGTTTGCACCTGTGTCTCACCTGTGCTTCAGCCCTCAGGTCCCGTTGCCAGTTACCTGCCAGTTTCCTGCTAGTTACCTGCCAGTACCTGCCAGTTACCTGCCTGATTCCTGCCTGAATACTTGTTACCTGTCTGCCAGTCTGAGGTCCGACGGTCTGCCTTACTACTCCTGTCAGTCTGTCTAAGGACCAGCCTGCCCGCTCACCTGGGAGCGCTTCTCCGTTATCTGCCTGCTTGCCAGCCCGGAGGCTCTGTTGTCACGTGCTGTGACCACCAGCTATCTCAGAGACTCTTGCCCGCTCACCTGGGAGCGCATCTCCGTTACCTGCCTGCTTGCCAGCCCGGAGGTCCCGTTGTCACGTGCGGTGACCATCAGCTATTCCAGAGACTCTTGCCCGCTCACCTGGGAGCGCTTCTCCGTTACCTACCTGCCTGCCAGCCCGGAGGGTCCGCCGTCACGTGCCGTGACCACCTGCTATTCCAGAGACTCTCGCTTGCTCACCTGGGAGCACACATCTACCACCTGCCTGCTAGCCTACCCGGAGGCTCTGCCATCACAGGTCGTACCTACCCCTTACCCAGAGACTGCCCTGATCACTTGCCGTAACTCCCTGTCCGTTCACCCAGAGACTGCCACCCGCTCCCTTACAAGGGCCGCCCCCTTGTATAGTAGCTCAGAGGTTCCGCCTCCCGGACCCGTTACAGTCCGCCTCCCGGACCCGTTACAGTATGGCTCACGTGTTGAACCTGGTTGTCCAGCAATTTTTAGTCCACTATCCCAGACTAGATGGCCTTCTGCAGAGGGCACGGTCGCTGTGTGCTCACTTCCGCCGTTCGCATCCCGCAGCTCAGCGACTTACATCTCTACAGAAGTCGTTGGGCCTGCCACTTCACCGGCTAAAATGCGATGTGCCTACCCGGTGGAATTCAACTCTGCACATGTTGCAGCGACTGTGGCAGCACCGACAAGCCCTGGTGCAATACGTTCTGACGTATAGCCTGGGCCAACGAGATTCAGAGGTGGGGCAAATCACGCTGGAGGAGTGGTCTCAGATCAGGGACCTATGCACCCTTCTGCACAGTTTTGAAATGGCGACGAAGATGTTTAGTGCTGACGATGCCATTATCAGCATGACTATTCCGGTGATTTACATGCTGGAGCACATGTTAAACAGAATTCGGAGTCAGGTGGTGGCACAAGAGGAGGTGGAGGAAGTAGAGGAGGAGGAGTTGTATGCGGAAGGGCTAACATCTGCAAGGTCCAGACGGTCGGCAGCACCAAGGCGGCAGGCATGTGAGGGTGGGGGAGATGGTTTTACCAGGGCGCATGGTAGCAGCCAAACTAGTGAGGAAGGTGCAGGAGCCCAGGAAGAAGTGGAGGACGAACTGATGGAAGACTCATCAGATGAGGGAGACCTTGATCACATTTCTGTTGTGCGAGGTTGGGGGGAGAGGACAGAGGAAGGAAGCATGATTGTTACCTCGCCACCAACACAACAGGGACTTGGTGCTCCTGGATGCGCAACACACATGAGTGCCTTCTTGCTGCACTACCTGCAACATGACCCTCGAATTGTGAGAATTAGAAATAATCCTGACTACTGGGTTGCCACACTTTTAGATCCCCGGTACAAAAGTAAATTTGCAGAAATTATTCCTGCCATAGAAAGGGATGCACGCATGCAGGAGTATCAGCAGAGACTGTTGCAGAATCTTACATGTGCTTTTCCACAAAATACCAGTGGTGCACGTAGTGAATCTCACAGTTCCAACTTGCCAACCGTGGGACCGTCAAGTGTTCAGCACTCAAACCGTGACAGAACCACAGTATCTGCTGGTAACATCAATTTTGCGGAATCATTTCACCACTTTTTTAGCCCATCCTTTGCAAGGCCACAGGAGACAAGAAGTCTGACACATAGTCAACGCCTAGAGACGATGGTACAGGAGTATCTCCAAGTAAACATTGAAGCCACGACTGTGTCACTGGACCCTTGCTCTTTTTGGGCTTCCAATCTGGATAAATGGCCGGAGCTAGCCACTTACGCCTTGGAGATCTTGTCATGCCCCGCAGCCAGCGTTCTGTCTGAACGTGTGTTCAGCGCTGCTGGTGGTGTGCTGACAGATAAGCGCACGCGGCTCTCCACTGATAATGTAGACAGACTCACGTTCATAAAGATGAACAAATCATGGATCCGAAACGACTTTTCTACCCCTGTGTCATCCTGGGGAGAGTAAAAGCTTGATGATTGGTTAAAATCACCCTACCAACCGTTTTAAGCTTTCAAATTACTAATCATGTTTATCTGTATCTTGACTGGAAAATAATTTGGGCTTTGTAGCAGTGTGCAGCACTGATCCTATTAGGCCATCTATACTAAAGCTTCACCAGATTTAAAATTAAAAATAATTTTTAGCTGCATCTAGCCCGGAAAATAATTTTGGGGCTCCGAGATGCGCAAGGCACATAAGTGCCTTCTTGCTGCACTACTTGCAGCATGACCCTCATATTGTCAGAATTCGAAGTAATCATGACTACTGGGTTGCCACACTCTTAGATCCCCCAAACTTTTCGATCAACCTTTTCATTTTAATAAAGACCAAAAAAATGGTCATTTTTGAAATTATAAGCATTAGCAGGTTGTTAGAAACTGAAATCAAACAGTTTTCAACTCAAAACTTTATTCTAGGTGATGTTACATTTTCACATAGGACCCCTTGTTCGAAAGGAGCTTCTGAACTCTCTCGTCCATTGAATTTGTCAGGTTTTGGATGGTTTCTGCTTCAATTGTTTTGCATGAGGACAGAATACCCTCCCAGAGCTGTTGCTTAGATGTGAACTGCCTCCCGCCATCATAGACACTCCTTTTAATGATGCTCCAAAGGTTCTGAATGGGGTAGAGGTCAGGGGAGCATGGGGGTCACACCATAAGTTTGTCCCCTTTTATGCCCATATCAGCCAGAGATGCAGATGTTTTATGTGCAGCATGAGATGGTGCATTATCATGCAGAAAAATGATCTTGCTGTGAAATACACGGTTCTTCTTCTTGAACCATGGCAGGAAGTGCTGTTTGAGAAAATCCACATACATTATGGAGTTCATCTTTAGCGCCTTCAGGGATCCTAAAGGGGCCGACAATCTCTCTCCCCATGATTCCAGCCCAAAACATTACTCCACCTCCTCCTTGTTGGCGCTGTAGCCGTGTTTGCGTGGGGTGTCCATCAACCAGCCATCCTCCACTCCATCCATCTGGACCATCGAGCGCTGCACGGCACTCATCCGTGAACAAAACAGTTTTGAAATCAGTCTTCATGTAATGTTTGGCCCACTGGAGCCGTTTCTGCTTGTGTGAAGTGGATAGAGGAGGTCGACAGGATGGCGCATGCACAGCTGCAAACCTCTGAAGGACCCTGCATCTTGTTGTTCGGGGGACGTTGGAGGCACAAGCAGCTTCAAAAACTTGTCTGCTGCTATGACAAGGCTTTTTTGCCGCTGCTCTTTCAACCTGACGTAATTGCCTGTAGGAAAGAGTCCTCAATTTGCCCTTATCAGCACGCACACGTGTGTACTGTGAATCAGCTACATACTTCTTGATTGCCAGGACACTTCATCCTGATCATCGCACAATGTTGATTGTAGTCATGCCTTGACCTAAACACTCCACAATTTGTTGCTTCTCAGCAGCCGACACATCCTTTTTCTTTCCCATTTTGGCAGAAAATGTAGGCTGCTTAATAATGTGAGAGAGCCTTCTTAAGTAGTCTTGCCTTTCATTGGACACACCTGCCAAACTAATTAGCACAGGTGTCTGCAATTGCTTACAGTGATATAAAGAGCCCTGACACACATCACCATCAATGAGTTTAACTGACAAACAAACAAATTCTTCCCTTATCACTCCTAAACACTTTTTGTATAATAATTTGGAACGCAGTGTACATGTGCTTTTCCACAAAACACCAGTGGTTCACGTAGTGAATCTTACAGTTCTAACTTGCCAACCGTGGTCTGTATGGAGTTGTTCAATAAAGGGCCCAAAATTAAGATAACATAGATGGGAGAGGTCTCTATGAATAGGAATTCCTAAGTATTTGATACCCTGTGAGGGCCAGGCAAAGGGAAAGTTGGACTGGATGGAATCCTATATGGATTTGGGGAGGGAGACATCGAGGGCCTCAGACTTCGCTGCATTGATTTTAAAATTTTACCATGTAACAAAGTGATCTATTTCAGCCATAACAGCATGGATGGATATATGTGATTGAGTGATATATACTAGGACATCATCAGCAAATAGAGAGCATTTGTACTCGGTGCCTCCCACCTCAATCCACCTAATATTGGGGTTATGGCGAATTGATGAGAGCAGGTGCTCCGTCACTAGGATGTATAAGAGAGGGGACAGAGGACATCACTGCCTTGTCCCATTGGTGATTGTGAAAGGTGATGAAAATGTTCTGACGCACCCCCTGGGCCTTGGGACACCCGGAGCCGGACCCTTTTTGGTGGATGCTGGTGGTTGTAGTCTTCGTGGCGGCGACCCAGTTCCGTGGCTCAGGGCGGTCAAACCAGTGGCGGAACTATTTATGTGGTTTTCATGTTTAAATGTCCGACTACGCCACCCGTGGATTGCGGTCAGAGTGAACCGCCGCTACAGGGCAGACCACTGAGGCTGGTGTTGTGGGTGCAGCAGAGCGTAGCATAACTCCCCACGGGAGGAGTATAGCCTCAGGGCAGTGTATGCGGAGGATGGGGGTGATGGTGCAGGGCAGCAGCAGTAACGACACGGAGTCAGTGATGCAGTTCAGGGCCTTTACTCACAGTTCTTATTATCCAGACCACGTCTGCAGGTAACGGCTGCCCACGTCGTACTGTGCTCACCAGGTGAGGGGCTCAGACAACTCCCAGATAACTTTGGAGCACTTCACAGGACCCCCTTTGTGTGTCCTTTGTCTGGCCTTTCTTACCAACACTTCTGTCCGGCTGCCTCGGGCCTCCTCTTGGTAAACTTGGTGCCAGTTTCCCTGACCCTATGTGGTGCCTTCCTAGCGGGTGTAGCGAGGGGCTGCGCCACATAAAATGTCAGAGCCTCCGGTTTCTAGCTGAGGGTCGTTTCCTGCCTCCACTAGTTCGGGGACCGGTCTCCCCCTTTGGCCTGACCCCTCCACGCAGGTGGATTCGGGCGTGCGGTGGCGACTCGCCCGTCCGCACCCCTGGGATCCCTTCATTCCTCGTTCCTGGAGCCTTCTCCGCTCCTCTTCCTTCCTTCTCCCTCTTCCAGGCCTGGGCCTCTGTTACTAGGCCCGCCTCCGGAGCAGAGCTCATGCAGAGCCCCTGCTCCCTGCCACTTCTGCTCAGACTTCTCTGCACTGAACTAAGATGGTGCCCACCTTTTATACTCCCTTCTCAATGCACCCAGGAACTGCTTCCTCCCTGCTCCTGCACTACAGGGTTCCCCTTCCTCAGTGTTCCCTCCCCCCACTCCAGCCAGGGACAGGGACTGTCGTGCCCATCTCAGGGGCATATTGGTCGCCCTGCCCCACGGCAATGTGGTGTAATGCATGCAGGTGTCGGATCCTGATCCACACTCCATCCTTACCTGAGAGTGAGATATCACACCTCTGGGTGAGGTGCAATACGTCTTTAGCAACCGAGCCCTCAGGGTGCTACAGTTCCATTTATCTTCAGCCTAGGTGACGTATTGCGATACAGGGCCGTGATTTTGGCTATAAAAGGGTCCCCTAGACCCCTACCCCAAGCTTTTTAAGAGAATCATATATGGCGTGCCAGGAGACTCTATGGAATGCTTTCTCAGCATCCAACGAGAGTATCTAATTACAAATTTTTAACTGCATCTAGCCCAGGAAATACTTTGTGCCTAGTAGCAGTGTCTGCTAGTAAGCGGATTATCCCGGCTGTTAAGCAAGCTGCACCACCTGTAGTTTAGACACTTAATTTTTTCAAAGGAAATGCTTCGGGACCATGGGATACTTAGTGAAGAGCATCAGGAGGCACCCCAAGGCATAGGGGCTGGGACTGGCAGTAGGATGCCTTGCGGTGGACAGCCGAGCTCGATCCTTATAAAAGCTTTTTAACTGCAGCAGCTTTAGTGGACGCTACTGGAGCTGGAATTACCGCGGCTGCTGGCATGAGACTTGCCCTCCAATAGATCCTTGTAAATGGATTTAAAGTGTATTCATTCAAATTAGAGAAACAATTTAAATTAAAAAGCTTAGAGCTGCCTCCACCACAGGGGGGCTCGCTCGACCCACCAGCGGACAGGCACCAGTATTGGGAGAGGGGGGCTGGCCGTCAGGGTTCACCGCGGCTCTGGCACAAACCCGGCGACACGGAGGTGGCACGGGCAGGAGCGGACTGGCCGTGTCGGCTTCTCACTTTTTGGATTTTAGAAGGGCATGACATGCCTATATCTGTGTCTCCCCCTCCTTTTACTCCTCCACCTCTTTTATTTTCGCATGACTATATGTACTTGTCACTTTTCCATGTGTTAGTTATGTCTTCTGAGCAGTTTGTCAGCTTTTGGACACCTTTGAAGGTGTTTTCTATGTGTTTCTATGTGTTTTTGTTTGCCTGCCATTGGTTTTAACGGTGTTCGAAGGTGTTCGACGAACAGTTCGACGAACAGTTCGGCGAACACACGGGTGTTCGACGAACCGAACCGAACTCGAACACTACGGGGGTGGCTCAACACTAATCTTAATGACAACCAAAAACATCCAAATGACCCTGATCAAAAGTTCAAATACCCCAGTTCTTAATACCGTGCATTGCCCCGTCTAACATCAATGACAGCTTGAATTCTTTTGTGGTAATTGTGGATGAGGTTCTCTATTTTCTCAGATGGTAAAGCTGCCCCATTCTTCTTGGTAAAAAGCCTCCAGATCCTGTAAATTCCTGGGCTGTCTAGCATGAACTGCGCGCTTGAGATCTCCCCAGAGTGGCTCAATGATGTGAGGTCAGGAGACTGAGATGGCCACTCCAGAACCTTCACTTTGTTCTGCTGTAGCCAATGACAGGTCGACTTGGCCTTGAGTTTTGGATCGTTGTCATATTGGAACGTCCAACTACATCCCATGCGCAGCTTCCGGGCTGATGACTGCAAATTCGCCTCCATTTGCTGAAAATGTGCTGCATTCATATTTCCTTCAGCTTTTACCAAGTTTCCTGTGCCTTTGTAGCTCACACATTCCCAAAACATCTGCGATTCACCTCCGTGTTTTACAGAAGGAATGGTATTCCTTTCATCATAGGCCTTGTTGACCTCTCTCCAAATGTAACGTTTATGGTTGTGTCTCATCACTCCAAATTACCTTGTTCCAGAAGTTTTGAGGCTTGTCTCCGTGCTGTTTGGCGTATTTGTAGGCGAGATAATTTGTGGCATTTGCGCAGTAAATACTGGCGACTTGACCATGCAGCCCATTTTTCTGCATAGAGCCATTGACAATTCTTTTGCTTACCCCATGACTCACAATCCAGAAATGTCAGTGGCTGGATGAAAGATGCAAGAGTCTGTATGGATCCCAGAAACTCACTCAGCTTTTATGCACACACACACATTACAAGCAAACAGGTCACAGGTGAGAATGTTACATTTAGTAGCCATTTCAACCCATTTGTGTCAAATTCTGTGCATGTTATCAGGCCAAAATCCCAGGGTATGTGAACTTTTGATCAGGGTCATTTGTTTTTGGTTGTCATTAAGATTTAAAAAGAGAAAACTCAGTAGTTTGACAATAAATGGCTTCACCCAACCAATAACCATGAGTGGAAAAAAAGTTTTTTGTTATTATTCATATTCTCTGAAACAAGGCCAAGAAAGCAAAAATTCTGCTGGGGTATGTAAACTTTTGAGCACAACTGTATATACATTGGTGTGGTACAAGGATTTCCCAATATTGGTTGGATTTATAATTTTGATCTGGACTATATATTACTATATGGCTCAATTACACCTGACAATTACATAATTATCTCCAGATTACATGTGTTCTCTTTACAGGATATAACTTTAATCTCCCAGATTTGGATGATTCTAAAGCAATACATGGCCCAAAAATCGAGAAGTCGTCATGTTCCAGTTATGGCTGAGGGGATTTTCTCAATTAGAACTATTCTATGGATCTGATGAGCAAGAAAGTCAGAAAATAATAAAATGTGATGGATAATCGGTAAATCATTGTCATTTCTGTACTTGGAGATAAATCCTGTCACAGCCTATATATCCCTTTACTATTGGAAGAAGTGCTGTAAAACATGGGCATCACCTAATCTGAGGAGTTCACTATTTGTTTTGGGCTTGCTTGTATTATATAGAATAAAGACTCCTTAATGAATAAAAAATAAATGAGAAATAGATGATAGAAGAGAATGAAGGACACAACAAGGTGTGACATAGAGCCGACTTACCTCTCTCCACGATCTGCAAGCCTCAAATGGAATGTTGGCTCTGCAGCTCCTACTATAATGTGTGTGATGTCATAATGATGTCATAATGCAAGGGGGTGGAGCCAGAAACCGCAACATTCCGTGACATCATCAGCAGGAGCAGCAGCTGTTATTTAAATGGATCAGACCAGGCCATGAAATCAATTCATTACCATATAGATTAAATAGACTCTAATATACACCTTGGCCTCTGAAACCTTTTACAAAATGCCACAATGTCACTATTGCCATACAATGTAATTCCGGAGTAGTTTCTACTAATTTGAATAGTGATAAATCCACAATAATAACCCATATATCCCAGTAATACAGCAGATTAGATTATATGGATGGTTGGATGGGGAGGTGGATATACTACTGTAGATTAAATGGCCAGTAAATAGGATAGGACACTATAGACAATGTTACTATATACCAGGGATGGGCAATTAATTTTCCCGAGGGGCTACATCGTTGTGGGGGGCTGAACCAATAGGCGGAAACAAATTCTTCTCAATATTAATATTAACATATGAATTACAATTATTATTTTATATTAATAATAATTGTATCACTTAACATTAAGCAGTTTGTTGTACTGTCATCTATTACATAGGTACTGTTGTCAGGGATGCCACCAGGAATTAGTGCCGCTCTGCACAGTAACAGGATCCCCATCCTCACTGAAACCAGAATCCTCAAAAATAAAATACATAACAGCAGTAATAATATCCCTTAATTAGCCCCTACAATAATAATGTCCCACATCCTGGCCCCATGTCTCCATCCTGCCCCCATGTCTCCATTTGTCTCCATCCTGCCCCTATTGTCTCCATCCTGCCCCCATTGTCTCCATCTGTCTCCATTCTGCCCCCAATGTCTCCATTCTGCCCCATGTCTCCAACTTGCCTCCAATGTCTTCATCCAGCCCCCATGCCTTTCCATCAAGCCCCCATGTCTCTCCATCCAGACCCCATGTCTCTCCGTTGATCCCTTATGTGTCTCTGTTGTGTCCCCATGCCTCTCTGTTGTGTCCCCATGTCTCTCCATTACAAAAAAAATGTTTTAAAAGAAAAAAGTTTCTCCTTACCTTGCCACGATCCAGCAGCGCCTGGCTTACCCATCATCCGAGGCACGGTCGCCGGCATGAAGGGGGGAGGCACAGGGTCGGTAACAACACACTGTAGGCCAGAACTGAGTTCTCTTCTGCCTGTGTCCCCTCTTCTATTAAGGACTGAGAGTGGGGTGTATTGTGTGATGGAGGATTTTCTTTACTTACTGTTACATTGTACATGGGATTGGAACCGACTTCAAATAAGATAGGAGATCGTAGATCTGGATTAACAAACTCACTTTTACTGTGCAATTCTTCTACACACGGCTGCAGCATACAGATTAACACAAGGTCTTTTGTTAGTGAAGTACTCTTGGTTATGTGCCTTTCCAGTGTTCGTCCCCATCCTGTCCTGAGACCCATGATCTTCCACTTCTTCTGCGACCCAGCTGAGATTCTCCCCATGAGGGATACAGAGGCCTGCTTCTCAGTACCTCTTGTAGGCTTTTAGCCCAGGACTGTGCTGGCATCCAGATCAAGCATTAAACGTGTCCTCTGTTCAGAAAACTTGCGCTGATAAAACACTTTCTCCACCGCTGTATCTGCTTGCTGGAACCTGTCTTCCTGTCTGTACAGCCTTCCTTCTGCACTCCACTCTCTTGTATAGGACCTGCACCAGTCCTGTTCTATAACGGTTGTGGACCCAAAACTAGGGTGGCCAGCTAACTAACTGCCTGAAAATAACATATAACATAACACATTTAACCCACTTGTTGCCATGGTGTCTTCATCTGCCCGCCACTCTTTTTCACAAGAACAATATATTGACCCTAGGGATAAATCACACAACTTATAACTACACAGCACACACATTCAACATATTATTTTAACTCTGTCAACCCACTTTTTGCCATGGTGTCTTCATCAGCCCACCACCCTCCTTCGGGCGCATCATAGTGACCTCATATGCAAATGCTGATGTCAGCTGCTGGCCAGTGATTGACTGGCCGCTGTTAACTATTGCCATGCGGGAAGCTTCTATAGATTTCAAGCGAACTGAAACGGCAGTTACCCTGCTGGTGCCCGGGGAGAAAATGAATGGGGGCCCGACTGGGCCCCTCTGCCTGCCAGGCCCCATACGCCAGTAAGGGCAGTAATGCCCTGTTGGCGGCCCTGGAAATGTTATGATGGTCACACAATGGTTAAGAATAATTTATCATGCTACGTGGTGGGAACCAGGATATATACAGGTGCATCTAACTAAATTAGAATATCATCAAAAAGTTAATTTATTTCAGTTCTTCAATACAAAAAGTGAAACTCATATATTATATAGAGTCATTACAAATAGAGTGATCTATTTCAAGTGTTTATTTCTGTTAATAATTGTGGAGACTACTGAAACAGACTAAGGACCTTTTTAAATGCTTAGGAAGGCTTTGCAGGTGTTTGTTAATTATTTTAAATTACTGAGATAATGACTTTTGTGTTTTCATTGGCTGTAAGCCATAATCATCAACATTAACAGAAATAAACACTTGAAATAGATCACTGTTTGTGATGACTCTATATAAGTTTCACTTTTTGTATTGAAGAACTGAAATAAATTAACTTTTTGATGATATTCTAATTTATTGAGAAGCACCTGTATATGTTAATCTTTTCACTTATTCATTTATCAAATTTTTCCTGTTTTTTTAACCCTTTCTTTATTTTTTCTGTGTTTTCATTTTTTTCTTTCTCCTCCTTCTTCCCCCCTTTCTTTCTTTAGCTCCATTGTCCTTTTCTTTCCCCATGTCTCTATGTACTCCGCTTTATATTCCATGTGACCATACACCTATCATTTTATTTCTTTTGTCACACCACATCTCTTAATATGTTTGTTTTTTCCTTTGTTTTCTTTTGTCTTCAATTATACTCTTTTTTTTTTTTCTTTTTCCCGTTTTTTTCTTTTCTCTTTTACTTATATATGACTCCCCCTTTTTATGTCTTGTTTCATCATGGTATTACATTTGATTTGTTTTCATTATTCTCTCCTTTTTTTGTTTTTCTTTATTTTTTTATTTTTCAGTAAATCATGTGTGGTACACAGAGATCACTGTGAGTCTGCAGAACGGTGACATTACTAAGAAGAGGGGAAGAACAGCGCTGGACACGGGAGAGAGCAGCGCTAGGTAGGGCCGTATTTGGAGTATCTCCTGCCCTAGGCACTGTCAGTGGTCGCCCCCCCGTCACGTCCCCCCCCATGTCGTGCCCCCCTCGCATCCAATATCTTCCCCCCCCGTCTCGGTCGTTTCCCCAAGTTTCATGTAGCTTACCCCTACCCCATTCCATGTAGCACATATAAAAGATTGGGGTGGGGGGGGAGCGGCCCAAACAGACCACAGGACTGCAGCATTGCATATGGGGGTGGGGAGGGATGGGAGAGGCCCACACAGACCACAGGGCTGCAGCATTGCATATGGGGGTGGGGGGATGGGAGCGTCCCACACAGACCACAGGGCTGCAGCATTGCATATGGGGGTGGGGGGGGTGGGAGCGGCCCACACAGACCACAGGGCTGCAGCATTGTATATGGAGGTTGGGGGGGGGATTGGAGCGGTCCACACAGACCACAGGGCTGCAGCATTATACATGGAGGTGGGGGGGAAGGTAGCGGCCCACACAGACCACAGGGCTGCAGCATTTTATATGGGGGGGGGTGGGAGCGGCCCACACAGACCACAGGGCTGCAGCACTGTATATGGGGGTGGGGGGGATGGGAGCGGCCCACACAGAACTGGGCTGCAGCAGGCACTGCAGCATTGCATATGGCCCATCAGCAGACAGCTGTAGATGGTGATAGCACTTTGGCAAGACTTTTGGCTAGGTAATGATAAATGGAGATACATTAGCTTAATTTTATTCAGCAGTCTGAATATGATGGCAGCGTCTGACTATTAGGTTCGATCCAATGTACCAGTTGAAGTTTTTCATTCATACATGAAATTTGTAGACAAGGACCACATTTTAGTGGAAATTGCAAAGGTTAAACAGTCATATATAAAATTCACTAACTTTGCACAAAAATCAGCTAAATTTGTCTCTATGTTCCAAAAAAGAAAGGTGAGATAAGGAGCATGATCACCCTGCAAATGTACGTTTACTCGAACATATCAAAGGCAAAAGGTTAAAAAAGGCATATATTAGTGACATAAAGGTAGGCCTGCTCTGTTCTGCTCATAGGTGGCATAAAATTAAAATTCAAACAGACAATTTTAAAGAAGCTCTCCCATATAAAAAAAAAAATATATATATATATATATATATTAATAAATGTGTGTATATATTCATGTAATGTAGTGTGAGTTTATTAATATACTCACCTACTGCAGATCTCTCCTGTGTCCAGCGCTGTTCTCCTTCGTTTCTAAGTGAAGTCAACGTAATTGCAACTAGCCGGTTCTTTCTATGCTCTTTGCGTGAGCTGGAAGTATCTTTTATAACAAAAGCCTATGGAGCCTTGTTCTGACATTCCATGGACTTACATTGTAAAAGCCACTTCCAGGTCACACAGAGCTCAGTAGAAATAATCAGGGCTGTCCAGGAATTTCAGGGCCCCATACTGTCAGAATTTTTGGGCCCCTTAACACTCCGCCCGGGCTCCGCCTCTACCCTTTTAACCTTCCACAGTCCCACCATCCACTCTTGGATAAACTCCACTGCACCACGTCCTCACCAATCACACATTAACAGTTCCCATCGAACACCATATCACATACATAGCCAGCAGCTTTTGTTTTGACCAAAAGATTTTTTAAGCCTGCCAACCACGACAAGGTAGACTCTTTTGGCAGGGCCCTACACTACTCTAACCTATTTAACATATCTCTTTTTAGCTATATTTCAATTTATTTTTCTTTAAGGAAATGTGTCACATACATTTTTTAAACTAATTGAAACCAGATTGTGATCATTTTTTTTTATAATCTGTATTTTTGATTGCAGATTATTGTATTCTGTTTCCTGTACATTTATGGAAGCTGCTCTCTTTCATGTTTTGAGATATGGACATTGAACATATGCATGTATATATATCACAAGACATTAAGTGCCTTTTAATAATCTCACAAACGCATTGGTTAACAATAACCAGAGAGTAGTGAATGCCCTTAACATAAAAGCTTCGTAACACATTCCCACTATATATTTTGGTAACTAAATCTATTTTTCATAAGAGTCATTTAGTTAAATCCTTTGGTCAATTATGTAAACTGCAAAATTATCAGTTAACTACAGTGTTGTTATGCACCTGGTGTGCGGTGGCCCTAATCTGTTGCCCATGGGGCCCGGTGAGCAGAAGCAAAAAGGGGATGGGCCTGGACTGCCAGCATATCAGAACTCCCCCGCTTTGCTTGTGCTCACTGGGCCCCATATACTAGTAAGGGCAATAATGCCTTGATGGCGGCCCTGTTCCTGCCTATCGTGAAATGACACTTGTTGACAGCCCATACTACATGAAGTATGCAGCTAGTCTGCATAGATCATGGGATGACAGACATCCATTGCTGGCTACCTTATAGTTGCCATTTCATGTAAGCATTCATTCAATCTTTATGAAAGCATACATACAGATATATTAATTATTTTCTATCTAATAGGATGATGACAGCTGTCCAGATATGCACTAACTAAGTTCCTGCCTATCGTGAAACGACCTCCGTTGACAGCCCATAGTTCATGAAGTATGCAGCTAGTCTGCATAGATCATGGGATGACGACAACTGTCCAGACCTGCATCCCACCACAAGAACCACCCTGGAGAATGAAATAATTTTCAGTTCTCAAACTGTTGGGGTGCAGCTGTGGGACCCTACTTTCAAAGATGATGTCCTCCACCCAAGTCTCAAAAGGCTGAAAGGGTCTTCAGGAGAAGTGGGTAGTCGAGCTAGTCTAGGCTATCAGACGGTCACCTCTGTAGCTGTACTGTCATCCTTCCTATGGTTACAATCAGGGGCAGACGTGTTATTGGTGCAACTTGTGTGACTGCACACGGACCAAGAGGTAAGGGGGCCCATTCTACCTTCAAAGCGATGGAATTGTGCATTATGATGATCTATTGGGCTGCAAAGGGCTCATATATTGTACTTGCACAGGGGCACTCTTCTGTCTGTGTCCACCAGTGGCTCCAATGTAAAACTAATTTTCTGCAATGAGAAACACATCACATTAATAATTTCCAGGCAATCAAGATCAATACAATCAATCCTATCACTACCACTATGGGCTTTAGCAAAGTTGAGAGTATATTGTTTAACCAAACTCAGATAGACCCCATCCCTCCTTGAATATATCTCTAGCTTTTTGTTGCAGCTCCTTTATCTTATCCATGTTTCTCTCAATTGAATCATGTGCATCTTCAATCTATGAGCAGCATTCCTCACCCATAACAGCACAAGTTCCACCTTCAATTGCTAACAGGTAGTCAAGAGCCATTCTGTTCTTTAGGGCAACCTTCCACATTCGGTGACATCACAAGCTAATGGGGCCGAAACCAAGAGCCAAAACATTCGGTGACATCACAAGTAGAAGCTAATGGGGGCGAAACCAAGAACCAAAACACTCGGTGACATCACAAGTAGAAGCTAATGGGGGCGAAACCAAGAACCAAAACATTCGGTGACATCACAAGTAGTAGCATATAGGGGCGGAACCAACAACCATAACATTCCGTGACATCACAAGTGGTAGCTTATGGGGCCAGAACCAACAACCATAACATTCCGTGACATCATATGAAGCATGAAAACCAGAGCAAATAGGTATAGGAGGTCCTAAACAAGTAAACAAAAGCAAGAAATAAATCCTAAAAAATATTCTTTATTATAATACTCGTTAAAATTTGGAAAATTTAACAACTAGTATAAACTTACAAAAACCTGAAGATATATCAAGCAGGATGACGGGTATTAAATTCTAAAGTCCCTCATAGAACCATGTGTTCACCCCTACCTATAGCGGAGGTTGGCACCCTAAACTATAAGCGATATGGCGTCCCCGCTCACTGTAGACTAACCCTATTGGTCCCTATATGACCCTATTCTTCAATTGAGCACCAACCAAATATCAAAGGACACCTTAAACACTAAAATATCCCAATAGTGCTACTACACCAGGTATGCCCATATATATGTAGGATAATACAATAAAAGATGCCTAACAAAGATATCAAACAGGGTGAGGGAGTATTAAATATATTTTCTCTCTAAAGTCCCTACTAGGACACCATTTTCACCCCTACTTAATGAGGAGGATGGCGTCCCCCGCTCTCTGTAGACTGACCCTATGACTGACCCTATTAGTCCCTATATAACCCTATTCTAAAATTGAGCACCAACCAAATATCAAAAACATCTTAAACATTGAAATACCCCAGTAATGCAGTAATGCCAAATATACACATATGTGTATGCAGATTATAAAACCATGAACAACATCTAAATATACTCCAGATACAATAATCCTAATGCATGCCCAATTTTTAAGTAAAAAACCTAGAGAATTAGACTCAATCCCTCTAATAAGCAATGGTCATAACAGCTCTTCATAGGATACAATATCCCCAAAATATCACTTGATGTGCAATGACATTCATAGAAAATATCTACTTATCGGAATACTGCATATGAACCAAGTCCCGATACGTTTCCCCCTTCTCTATTTTAGGGGTTCATCAGGGGATAGTGGTAAGATGCAATGGTGCCTGCAGTAGAGGACCAAATAAAACGCTAGGGATATTGTATCCTATGAAGAGCTATTATGACCATTGTTTATTAGAGGGATTGAGTCATTCCATGACCTTACAAGTGTTGGCTGTTACTGTCGGCTTCCATTGAAGTGCATTGCCCAATATACTGGAGATCAAACAATATGAATCCAACCAATGTGGGGAATATTTGAATAGTTTCACTCTATATGGAGCTAATATGTACAGTTGTGCTCAAAAGTTTACATACCCCGGCAGAAGTTTCTTGGTCTTGTTTCAGAGAATATGAATGATAACCAAAAAAATTTCTCCACTCATGGTTATTGGTTGGGTGAAGACATTTATTGTCAAACTACTGTGTTTTCACTTTTTAAATCTTAATGACAACCAAGAACATCCAAATGACCCTGATCAAAAGTTCAAATACCCCAGTTCTTAATACCGTGCATTGCCCCGTCTAACATCAATGACAGCTTGAATTCTTTTGTGGTAGTTGTGGATGAGGTTCTCTATTTTCTCAGATGGTAAAGCTTGCCCCATTCTTCTTGGTAAAAAGCCTCCAGATCCTGTAAATTCCTGGGCTGTCTAGCATGAACTGTGCGCTTGAGATCTCCCCAGAGTGGCTCAATGATGTGAGGTCAGGAGACTGAGATGGCCACTCCAGAACCTTCACTTTGTTCTGCTGTAGCCAATGACAGGTCGACTTGGCCTTGAGTTTTGGATCGTTGTCATATTGGAACGTCCAACTACATCCCATGCGCAGCTTCTGGGCTGATGACTGCAAATTCGCCTCCATTTGCTGAAAATGTGCTGCATTCATATTTCCTTCAGCTTTTACCAAGTTTCCTGTGCCTTTGTAGCTCACACATTCCCAAAACATCTGTGATTCACCTCCGTGTTTTACAGAAGGAATGGTATTCCTTTCATCATAGGCCTTGTTGACCTCTCTCCAAATGTAACGTTTATGGTTGTGTCTCATCACTCCAAATTACCTTGTTCCAGAAGTTTTGAGGCTTGTCTCCGTGCTGTTTGGCGTATTTGTAGGCGAGATAATTTGTGGCATTTGCGCAGTAAATACTGGCGACTTGACCATGCAGCCCATTTTTCTGCATAGAGCCATTGACAATTCTTTTGCTTACCCCATGACTCACAATCCAGAAATGTCAGTGGCTGGATGAAAGATGCAAGAGTCTGTATGGATCCCAGAAACTCACTCAGCTTTTATGCACACACACTGATTACAGACAAACAGGTCACAGGTGAGAATGTTACATTTAGTAGCCATTTCAACCCATTTGTGTCAAATTCTGTGCATGTTATCAGGCCAAAATCCCAGGGTATGTGAACTTTTGATCAGGGTCATTTGTTTTTGGTTGTCATTAAGATTTAAAAAGAGAAAACACAGTAGTTTGACAATAAATGGCTTCACCCAACCAATAACCATGAGTGGAAAAAAAGTTTTTTGTTATTATTCATATTCTCTGAAACAAGGCCAAGAAAGCGAAAATTCTGCTGGGGTATGTAAACTTTTGAGCACAACTGTATATACATTGGTGTGGTACAAGGATTTCCCAATATTGGTTGGATTTATAATTTTGATCTGGACTATATATTACTATATGGCTCAATAACACCTGACAATTACATAATTATCTCCAGATTACATGTGTTCTCTTTACAGGATATAACTTTAATCTCCCAGATTTGGATGATTCTAAAGCAATACATGGCCCAAAAATCGAGAAGTCGTCATGTTCCAGTTATGGCTGAGGGGATTTTCTCAATTAGAACTATTCTATGGATCTGATGAGCAAGAAAGTCAGAAAATAATAAAATGTGATGGATAATCGGTAAATCATTGTCATTTCTGTACTTGGAGATAAATCCTGTCACAGCCTATATATCCCTTTACTTTTGGAAGAAGTGCTGTAAAACATGGGCATCACCTAATCTGAGGAGTTCACTATTTGTTTTGGGCTTGCTTGTATTATATAGAATAAAGACTCCTTAATGAATAAAAAATAAATGAGAAATAGATGATAGAAGAGAATGAAGGACACAACAAGGTGTGACATAGAGCCGACTTACCTCTCTCCACGATCTGCAAGCCTCAAATGGAATGTTGGCTCTGCAGCTCCTACTATAATGTGTGTGATGTCATAATGATGTCATAATGCAAGGGGGTGGAGCCAGAAACCGCAACATTCCGTGACATCATCAGCAGGAGCAGCAGCTGTTATTTAAATGGATCAGACCAGGCCATGAAATCAATTCATTACCATATAGATTAAATAGACTCTAATATACACCTTGGCCTCTGAAACCTTTTACAAAATGCCACAATGTCACTATTGCCATACAATGTAATTCCGGAGTAGTTTCTACTAATTTGAATAGTGATAAATCCACAATAATAACCCATATATCCCAGTAATACAGCAGATTAGATTATATGGATGGTTGGATGGGGAGGTGGATATACTACTGTAGATTAAATGGCCAGTAAATAGGAGAGGACACTATAGACAATGTTACTATATACCAGGGATGGGCAATTAATTTTCCCTAGGGGCTACATCGTTGTGGGGGGCTGAACCAATAGGCGGAAACAAATTCTTCTCAATATTAATATTAACATATGAATTACAATTATTATTTTATATTAATAATAATTGTATCACTTAACATTAAGCAGTTTGTTGTACTGTCATCTATTACATAGGTACTGTTGTCAGGGATGCCACCAGGAATTAGTGCCGCTCTGCACAGTAACAGGATCCCCATCCTCACTGAAACCAGAATCCTCAAAAATAAAATACATAACAGCAGTAATAATATCCCTTAATTAGCCCCTACAATAATAATGTCCCACATCCTGGCCCCATGTCTCCATCCTGCCCCCATGTCTCCATTTGTCTCCATCCTGCCCCTATTGTCTCCATCCTGCCCCCATTGTCTCCATCTGTCTCCATTCTGCCCCCAATGTCTCCATTCTGCCCCATGTCTCCAACTTGCCTCCAATGTCTTCATCCAGCCCCCATGCCTTTCCATCAAGCCCCCATGTCTCTCCATCCAGACCCCATGTCTCTCTGTTGATCCCTTATGTCTCTCTGTTGTGCCCCCATGCCTCTCTGTTGTGTCCCCATGTCTCTCCATTACAAAAAAAATGTTTTAAAAGAAAAAAGTTTCTCCTTACCTTGCCACGATCCAGCAGCGCCTGGCTTACCCATCATCCGAGGCACGGTCGCCGGCATGAAGGGGGGAGGCACAGGGTCGGTAACAACACACTGTAGGCCAGAACTGAGTTCTCTTCTGCCTGTGTCCCCTCTTCTATTAAGGACTGAGAGTGGGGTGTATTGTGTGATGGAGGATTTTCTTTACTTACTGTTACATTGTCCATGGGATTGGAACCGACTTCAAATAAGATAGGAGATCGTAGATCTGGATTAACAAACTCACTTTTACTGTGCAATTCTTCTACACACGGCTGCAGCATACAGATTAACACATGGTCTTTTGTTAGTGAAGTACTCTTGGTTATGTGCCTTTCCAGTGTTCGTCCCCATCCTGTCCTGAGACCCACGATCTTCCACTTCTTCTGCGACCCAGCTGAGATTCTCCCCATGAGGGATACAGAGGCCTGCTTCTCAGTACCTCTTGTAGGCTTTTAGCCCAGGACTGTGCTGGCATCCAGATCAAGCATTGAACGTGTCCTCTGTTCAGAAAACTTGCGCTGATAAAACACTTTCTCCACCGCTGTATCTGCTTGCTGGAACCTGTCTTCCTGTCTGTACAGCCTTCCTTCTGCACTCCACTCTCTTGTATAGGACCTGCACCGGTCCTGTTCTATAAGGGTTGTGGACCCAAAACTAGGGTGGCCAGCTAACTAACTGCCTGAAAATAACATATAACATAACACATTTAACCCACTTGTTGCCATGGTGTCTTCATCAGCCCGCCACTCTTTTTCACAAGAACAATATATTGACCCTAGGGATAAATCACACAACTTATAACTACACAGCACACACATTCAACATATTATTTTAACTCTGTCAACCCACTTTTTGCCATGGTGTCTTCATCAGCCCGCCACCCTCCTTCGGGCGCATGATAGTGACATCATATGCCAATGACATGCGTGCTGATGTCAGCTGCTGGCCTGTGATTGGCTGGCCGCTGTTAACTATTGCCATGCGGGAAGCTTCGATAGATTTCAAGCGAACTGAAACGGCAGTTACCCTGCTGGTGCCCGGGGAGAAAATGAATGGGGGCCCGACTGGGCCCCTCTGCCTGCCAGGCCCCATACGCCAGTAAGGGCAGTAATGCCCTGTTGGCGGCCCTGGAAATGTTATGATGGTCACACAATGGTTAAGAATAATTTATCATGCTACGTGGTGGGAACCAGGATATATACAGGTGCATCTAACTAAATTAGAATATCATCAAAAAGTTAATTTATTTCAGTTCTTCAATACAAAAAGTGAAACTTATATATTATATAGAGTCATTACAAACAGAGTGATCTATTTCAAGTGTTTATTTCTGTTAATAATTGTGAAGACTACTGAAACAGACTAAGGACCTTTTTAAATGCTTAGGAAGGCTTTGCAGGTGTTTGTTAATTATTTTTAATTACTGAGATAATGACTTTTGTGTTTTCATTGGCTGTAAGCCATAATCATCAACATTAACAGAAATAAACACTTGAAATAGATCACTGTTTGTAATGACTCTATATAAGTTTCACTTTTTGTATTGAAGAACTGAAATAAATTAACTTTTTGATGATATTCTAATTTATTGAGAAGCACCTGTATATGTTAATCTTTTCACTTATTCATTTATCAAATTTTTCCTGTTTTTTTAACCCTTTCTTTATTTTTTCTGTGTTTTCATTTTTTTCTTTCTCCTCCTTCTTCCCCCCTTTCCTTCTTTAGCTCCATTGTCCTTTTCTTTCCCCATGTCTCTATGTACTCCGCTTTATATTCCATGTGACCATACACCTATCATTTTATTTCTTTTGTCACACCACATCTCTTAATATGTTTGTTTTTTCCTTTGTTTTCTTTTGTCTTCAATTATACTCTTTTTTTTTTTTCTTTTTCTCGTTTTTTCTTTTCTCTTTTACTTATATATGACTCCCCGTTTTTATGTCTTGTTTCATCATGGTATTACATTTGATTTGTTTTCATTATTCTCTCCTTTTTTTGTTTTTCTTTATTTTTTTATTTTTCAATAAATCATGTGTGGTACACAGAGATCACTGTGAGTCTGCAGAACGGTGACATTACTAAGAAGAGGGGAAGAACAGCGCTGGACACGGGAGAGAGCAGCGCTAGGTAGGGCCGTATTTGGAGTATCTGCTGCCCTAGGCACTGTCAGTGGTCGCCCCCCCAGTCACGTCCCCCCCCACGTCGTGCCCCCCTCGCATCCAATATCTCCCCCCCCCCCCGTCTCGGTCGTTTCCCCAAGTTTCATGTAGCTTTCCCCCCCCCCCACTCCATGTAGCACATATAAAAGATTGGGGTGGGGGGGGAGCGGCCCACACAGACCACAGGACTGCAGCATTGCATATGGGGGTGGGGAGGGATGGGAGAGGCCCACACAGACCACAGGGCTGCAGCATTGCATATGGGGGTGGGGGGATGGGAGCGCCCACACAGACCACAGGGCTGCAGCATTGCATATGGGGGTGGGGGGGATGGGAGCGGCCCACACAGACCACAGGGCTGCAGCATTGTATATGGAGGTTGGGGGGGGGATGGGAGCGGCCCACACAGACCACAGGGCTGCAGCATTGTATATGGAGGTTGGGGGGGGGTGGGAGCGGTCCACACAGACCACAGGGCTGCAGCATTATATATGGTGGCAGCGTCTGACTATTAGGTTCGATCTAATGTACCAGTTGAAGTTTTTCATTCATACATGAAATTTGTAGACAAGGACCACATTTTAGTGGAAATTGCAAAGGTTAAACAGTCATATATAAAATTCACTAACTTTGCACAAAAATCAGCTAAATTTGTCTCTATGTTCCAAAAAAGAAAGGTGAGATAAGGAGCATGATCACCCTGCAAATGTACGTTTACTCGAACATATCAAAGGCAAAAGGTTAAAAAAGGCATATATTAGTGACATAAAGGTAGGCCTGCTCTGTTCTGCTCATAGGTGGCATAAAATTAAAATTCAAACAGACAATTTTAAAGAAGCTCTCCCATATAAAAAAAAAAAAAAAATATATATATATATATATATATATATATTATTAAATGTGTGTATATATTCATGTAATGTAGTGTGAGTTTATTAATATACTCACCTACTGCAGATCTCTCCTGTGTCCAGCGCTGTTCTCCATCGTTTCTAAGTGAAGTCACCGTAATTGCAACTAGCCGGTTCTTTCTATGCTCTTTGCGTGAGCTGGAAGTATCTTTTATAACAAAAGCCTATGGAGCCTTGTTCTGACATTCCATGGACTTATATTGTAAAAGCCACTTCCAGGTCACACAGAGCTCAGTAGAAATAATCAGGGCTGTCCAGGAATTTCAGGGCCCCATACTGTCAGAATTTTTGGGCCCCTTAACACTCCGCCCGGGCTCCGCCTCTACCCTTTTAACCTTCCACAGTCCCACCATCCACTCTTGGATAAACTCCACTGCACCACGTCCTCACCAATCACACATTAACAGTTCCCATCGAACACCATATCACATACATAGCCAGCAGCTTTTGTTTTGACCAAAAGATTTTTTAAGCCTGCCAACCACGACAAGGTAGACTCTTTTGGCAGGGCCCTACACTACTCTAACCTATTTAACATATCTCTTTTTAGCTATATTTTAATTTATTTTTCTTTAAGGAAATGTGTCACATACACTTTTTAAACTAATTGAAACCAGATTGTGATCATTTTTTTTTATAATCTGTATTTCTGATTGCAGATTATTGTATTCTGTTTCCTGTACATTTATGGAAGCTGCTCTCTTTCATGTTTTGAGATATGGACATTGAACATATGCATGTATATATATCACAAGACATTAAGTGCCTTTTAATAATCTCACAAACGCATTGGTTAACAATAACCAGAGAGTAGTGAATGCCCTTAACATAAAAGTTTCGTAACACATTCCCACTATATATTTTGGTAACTAAATCTATTTTTCATAAGAGTCATTTAGTTAAATCCTTTGGTCAATTATGTAAACTGCAAAATTATCAGCTAACTACAGTGTTGTTATGCACCTGGTGTGCGGTGGCCCTAATCTGTTGCACCTGGGGCCCGGTGAGCAGAAGCAAAAAGGGGATGGGCCTGGACTGCCAGCGTATCAGAACTCCCCCGCTTTGCTTGTGCTCACTGGGCCCCATATACTAGTAAGGGCAATAATGCCTTGATGGCGGCCCTGTTCCTGCCTATCGTGAAATGACACTTGTTGACAGCCCATACTACATGAAGTATGCAGCTAGTCTGCATAGATCATGGGATGACAGACATCCATTGCTGGCTACCTTATAGTTGCCATTTCATGTAAGCATTCATTCAATCTTTATGAAATCATACATACAGATATATTAATTATTGTCTATCTAATAGGATGATGACAGCTGTCCAGATATGCACTAACTAAGTTCCTGCCTATCGTGAAATGACCTCCGTTGACAGCCCATAGTTCATGAAGTATGCAGCTAGTCTGCATAGATCATGGGATGACGACAACTGTCCAGACCTGCATCCCACCACAAGAACCACCCTGGAGAATGAAATAATTTTAAGTTCTCAAACTGTTGGGGTGCAGCTGTGGGACCCTACTTTCAAAGATGATGTCCTCCACCCAAGTCTCAAAAGGCTGAAAGGGTCTTCAGGAGAAGTGGGTAGTCGAGCTAGTCTAGGCTATCAGACGGTCACCTCTGTAGCTGTACTGTCATCCTTCCTATGGTTACAATCAGGGGCAGACGTGTTATTGGTGCAACTTGTGTGACTGCACACGGGATCAAGAGGTAAGGGGGCCCATTCTACCTCCAAAGCGATGGAATTGTGCATTATGATGATCTATTGGGCTGCAAAGGGCTCATATATTGTACTTGCACAGGGGCACTCTTCTGTCTGTGTCCACCAGTGGCTCCAATGTAAAACTAATTTTCTGCAATGAGAAACACATCACATTAATAATTTCCAGGCAATCAAGATCAATACAATCAATCCTATCACTACCACTATGGGCTTTAGCAAAGTTGAGAGTATATTGTTTAACCAAACTCAGATAGACCCCATCCCTCCTTGGATATATCTCTAGCTTTTTGTTGCAGCTCCTTTATCTTATCCATGTTTCTCTCAATTGAATCATGTGCATCTTCAATCTATGAGCAGCATTCCTCACCCATAACAGCACAAGTTCCACCTTCAATTGCTAACAGGTAGTCAAGAGCCATTCTGTTCTTTAGGGCAACCTTCCACATTCGGTGACATCACAAGCTAATGGGGCCGAAACCAAGAGCCAAAACATTCGGTGACATCACAAGTAGAAGCTAATGGGGGCGAAACCAAGAACCAAAACACTCGGTGACATCACAAGTAGAAGCTAATGGGGGCGAAACCAAGAACCAAAACATTCGGTGACATCAGAAGTAGTAGCATATGGGGGCGGAACCAACAACCATAACATTCCGTGACATCACAAGTGGTAGCTTATGGGGCCAGAACCATGCAATGACATTCATAGAAAATATCTACTTATCGGAATACTGCATATGAACCAAGTCCCGATACGTTTCCCCCTTCTCTATTTTAGGGGTTCATCAGGGGATAGTGGTAAGATGCAATGGTGCCTGCAGTAGAGGACCAAATAAAACGCTAGGGATATTGTATCCTATGAAGAGCTATTATGACCATTGTTTATTAGAATGATTGAGTCATTCCATGACCTTACAAGTGTTGGCTGTTACTGTCGGCTTCCATTGAAGTGCATTGCCCAATATACTGGAGATCAAACAATATGAATCCAACCAATGTGGGGAATATTTGAATAGTTTCACTCTATATGGAGCTAATATGTACAGTTGTGCTCAAAAGTTTACATACCCCGGCAGAAGTTTCTTGGTCTTGTTTCAGAGAATATGAATGATAACCAAAAAAATTTCTCCACTCATGGTTATTGGTTGGGTGAAGACATTTATTGTCAAACTACTGTGTTTTCACTTTTTAAATCTTAATGACAACCAAAAACATCCAAATGACCCTGATCAAAAGTTCAAATACCCCAGTTCTTAATACCGTGCATTGCCCCGTCTAACATCAATGACAGCTTGAATTCTTTTGTGGTAGTTGTGGATGAGGTTCTCTATTTTTTCAGATGGTAAAGCTGCCCCATTCTTCTTGGTAAAAAGCCTCCAGATCCTGTAAATTCCTGGTCTGTCTAGCATGAACTGCGCGCTTGAGATCTCCCCAGAGTGGCTCAATGATGTGAGGTCAGGAGACTGAGATGGCCACTCCAGAACCTTCACTTTGTTCTGCTGTAGCCAATGACAAGTCGACTTGGCCTTGAGTTTTGGATCGTTGTCATATTGGAACGTCCAACTACATCCCATGCGCAGCTTCCGGGCTGATGACTGCAAATTCGCCTCCATTTGCTGAAAATGTGCTGCATTCATATTTCCTTCAGCTTTTACCAAGTTTCCTGTGCCTTTGTAGCTCACACATTCCCAAAACATCTGCGATTCACCTCCGTGTTTTACAGATGGAATGGTATTCCTTTCATCATAGGCCTTGTTGACCTCTCTCCAAATGTAATGTTTATGGTTGTGTCTCATCACTCCAAATTACCTTGTTCCAGAAGTTTTGAGGCTTGTCTCCGTGCTGTTTGGCGTATTTGTAGGCGAGATAATTTGTGGCATTTGCGCAGTAAATACTGGCGACTTGACCATGCAGCCCATTTTTCTGCATAGAGCCATTGACAATTCTTTTGCTTACCCCATGACTCACAATCCAGAAATGTCAGTGGCTGGATGAAAGATGCAAGAGTCTGTATGGATCCCAGAAACTCACTCAGCTTTTATGCACACACACTGATTACAGGCAAACAGGTCACAGGTGAGAATGTTACATTTAGTAGCCATTTCAACCCATTTGTGTCAAATTCTGTGCATGTTATCAGGCCAAAATCCCAGGGTATGTGAACTTTTGATCAGGGTCATTTGTTTTTGGTTGTCATTAAGATTTAAAAAGAGAAAACACAGTAGTTTGACAATAAATGGCTTCACCCAACCAATAACCATGAGTGGATAAAAAGTTTTTTGTTATTATTCATATTCTCTAAAACAAGGCCAAGAAAGCGAAAATTCTGCTGGGGTTTGTAAACTTTTGAGCACAACTGTATATACATTGGTGTGGTACAAGGATTTCCCAATATTGGTTGGATTTATAATTTTGATCTGGACTATATATTACTATATGGCTCAATAACACCTGACAATTACATAATTATCTCCAGATTACATGTGTTCTCTTTACAGGATATAACTTTAATCTCCCAGATTTGGATGATTCTAAAGCAATACATGGCCCAAAAATCGAGAAGTCGTCATGTTCCAGTTAAGGCTGAGGGGATTTTCTCAATTAGAACTATTCTATGGATCTGATGAGCAAGAAAGTCAGAAAATAATAAAATGTGATGGATAATCGGTAAATCATTGTCATTTCTGTACTTGGAGATAAATCCTGTCACAGCCTATATATCCCTTTACTATTGGAAGAAGTGCTGTAAAATATGGGCATCACCTAATCTGAGGAGTTCACTATTTGTTTTGGGCTTGCTTGTATTATATAGAATAAAGACTCCTTAATGAATAAAAAATAAATGAGAAATAGATGATAGAAGAGAATGAAGGACACAACAAGGTGTGACATAGAGCCGACTTACCTCTCTCCACGATCTGGAAGCCTCAAATGGAATGTTGGCTCTGCAGCTCCTACTATAATGTGTGTGATGTCATAATGATGTCATAATGCAAGGGGGTGGAGCCAGAAACCGCAACATTCCGTGACATCATCAGCAGGAGCAGCAGCTGTTATTTAAATGGATCAGACCAGGCCATGAAATCAATTCATTACCATATAGATTTAATAGACTCTAATATACACCTTGGCCTCTGAAACCTTTTACAAAATGCCACAATGTCACTATTGCCATACAATGTAATTCCGGAGTAGTTTCTACTAATTTGAATAGTGATAAATCCACAATAATAACCCATATATCCCAGTAATACAGATTAGATTATATGGATGGTTGGATGAGGAGGTGGATATACTACTGTAGATTAAATGGCCAGTAAATAGGAGAGGACACTATAGACAATGTTACTATATACCAGGGATGGGCAATTAATTTTCCCGAGGGGCTACATCGTTGTGGGGGGCTGAACCAATAGGCGGAAACAAATTCTTCTCAATATTAATATTAACATATGAATTACAATTATAATTTTATATTAATAATAATTGTATCACTTAACATTAAGCAGTTTGTTGTACTGTCATCTATTACATAGGTACTGTTGTCAGGGATGCCACCAGGAATTAGTGCCGCTCTGCACAGTAACAGGATCCCCATCCTCACTGAAACCAGAATCCTCAAAAATAAAATACATAACAGCAGTAATAATATCCCTTAATTAGCCCCTACAATAATAATGTCCCACATCCTGGCCCCATGTCTCCATCCTGCCCCCATGTCTCCATTTGTCTCCATCCTGCCCCTATTGTCTCCATCCTGCCCCCATTGTCTCCATCTGTCTCCATTCTGACCCCAATGTCTCCATTCTGCCCCATGTCTCCAACTTGCCTCCAATGTCTTCATCCAGCCCCCATGCCTTTCCATCAAGCCCCCATGTCTCTCCATCCAGACCCCATGTCTCTCCGTTGATCCCTTATGTCTCTCTGTTGTGCCCCCATGCCTCTCTGTTGTGTCCCCATGTCTCTCCATTACAAAAAAAATGTTTTAAAAAAAAAAGTTTCTCCTTACCTTGCCACGATCCAGCAGCGCCTGGCTTACCCATCATCCGAGGCACGGTCGCCGGCATGAAGGGGGGAGGCACAGGGTCGGTAACAACACACTGTAGGCCAGAACTGAGTTCTCTTCTGCCTGTGTCCCCTCTTCTATTAAGGACTGAGAGTGGGGTGTATTGTGTGATGGAGGATTTTCTTTACTCACAGTTACATTGTCCATGGGATTGGAACCGACTTCAAATAAGATAGGAGATCGTAGATCTGGATTAACAAACTCACTTTTACTGTGCAATTCTTCTACACACGGCTGCAGCATACAGATTAACACATGGTCTTTTGTTAGTGAAGTACTCTTGGTTATGTGCCTTTCCAGTGTTCGTCCCCATCCTGTCCTGAGACCCACGATCTTCCACTTCTTCTGCGACCCAGCTGAGATTCTCCCCATGAGGGATACAGAGGCCTGCTTCTCAGTACCTCTTGTAGGCTTTTAGCCCAGGACTGTGCTGGCATCCAGATCAAGCATTAAACGTGTCCTCTGTTCAGAAAACTTGCGCTGATAAAACACTTTCTCCACCGCTGTATCTGCTTGCTGGAACCTGTCTTCCTGTCTGTACAGCCTTCCTTCTGCACTCCACTCTCTTGTATAGGACCTGCACCGGTCCTGTTCTATAAGGGTTGTGGACCCAAAACTAGGGTGGCCAGCTAACTAACTGCCTGAAAATAACATATAACATAACACATTTAACCCACTTGTTGCCATGGTGTCTTCATCAGCCCGCCACTCTTTTTCACAAGAACAATATATTGACCCTAGGGATAAATCACACAACTTATAACTACACAGCACACACATTCAACATATTATTTTAACTCTGTCAACCCACTTTTTGCCATGGTGTCTTCATCAGCCCGCCACCCTCCTTCGGGCGCATGATAGTGATGTCTTATGCCAATGACATGCGTGCTGATGTCAGCTGCTGGCCTGTGATTGGCTGGCCGCTGTTAACTATTGCCATGCGGGAAGCTTCGATAGATTTCAAGCGAACTGAAACGGCCGTTACCCTGCTGGTGCCCGGGGAGAAAATGAATGGGGGCCCGACTGGGCCCCTCTGCCTGCCAGGCCCCATATGCCAGTAAGGGCAGTAATGCCCTGTTGGCGGCCCTGGAAATGTTATGATGGTCACACAATGGTTAAGAATAATTTATCATGCTACGTGGTGGGAACCAGGATATATACAGGTGCATCTAATTAAATTAGAATATCATCAAAAAGTTAATTTATTTCAGTTCTTCAATACAAAAAGTGAAACTCATATATTATATAGAGTCATTACAAACAGAGTGATCTATTTCAAGTGTTTATTTCTGTTAATAATTGTGGAGACTACTGAAACAGACTAAGGACCTTTTTAAATGCTTAGGAAGGCTTTGCAGGTGTTTGTTAATTATTTTACATTACTGAGATAATGACTTTTGTGTTTTCATTGGCTGTAAGCCACAATCATCAACATTAACAGAAATAAACACTTGAAATAGATCACTGTTTGTAATGACTCTATATAAGTTTCACTTTTTGTATTGAAGAACTGAAATAAATTAAGTTTTTGATGATATTCTAATTTATTGAGAAGCACCTGTATATGTTAATCTTTTCACTTATTCATTTATCAAATTTTTCCTGTTTTTTTAACCCTTTCTTTATTTTTTCTGTGTTTTCATTTTTTTCTTTCTCCTCCTTCTTCCCCCCTTTCTTTCTTTGGCTCCATTGTCATTTTCTTTCCCCATGTCTCTATGTACTCCGCTTTATATTCCATGTGACCATACACCTATCATTTTATTTCTTTTGTCACACCACATCTCTTAATATGTTTGTTTTTTCCTTTGTTTTCTTTTGTCTTCAATTATACTCTTTTTTTTTTTCTTTTTTCTCGTTTTTTTCTTTTCTCTTTTACTTATATATGACTCCCCCTTTTTATGTCTTGTTTCATCATGGTATTACATTTGATTTGTTTTCATTATTGTCTCCTTTTTTTGTTTTCTTTATTTTTTTATTTTTCAATAAATCATGTGTGGTACACAGAGATCACTGTGAGTCTGCAGAACGGTGACATTACTAAGAAGAGGGGAAGAACAGCGCTGGACACGGGAGAGAGCAGCGCTAGGTAGGGCCGTATTTGGAGTATCTGCTGCCCTAGGCACTGTCAGTGGTCGCCCCACCCCGTCACGTCCCCCCCACGTGGTGCCCCCCTCGCATCCAATATCTCCCCCCCCCGTTTTGGCCGTTTCCCCAAGTTTCATGTAGCTCCCCCCCCCCATTCCATGTAGCACATATAAAAGATTGGGTTGGGGGGGGAGCAGCCCACACAGACCACAGGACTGCAGCATTGCATATGGGGGTGGGGAGGGATGGGAGAGGCCCACACAGACCACAGGGCTGCAGCATTGCATACGGGGGTGGGGGGATGGGAGCGGCCCACACAGACCACAGGGCTGCAGCATTGTATATGGAGGTTGGGGGGGGATGGGAGCGGTCCACACAGACCACAGGGCTGCAGCATTATACATGGAGGTGGGGGGGAAGGGAGCGGCCCACACAGACCACAGGGCTGCAGCATTGTATATGGGGGGGGGTGGGAGCGGCCCACACAGACCACAGGGCTGCAGCACTGTATATGGGGGTGGGGGGATGGGAGCGGCCCACACAGAACTGGGCTGCAGCAGGCACTGCAGCATTGCATATGGCCCATCAGCAGACAGCTGTAGATGGTGATAGCACTTTGGCAAGACTTTTGGCTAGGTAATGATAAATGGAGATACATTAGCTTAATTTTATTCAGCAGTCTGAATATGATGGCAGCGTCTGACTATTAGGTTCGATCCAATGTACCAGTTGAAGTTTTTCATTCATACATGAAATTTGTAGACAAGGACCACATTTTAGTGGAAATTGCAAAGTTTAAACAGTCATATATAAAATTCACTAACTTTGCACAAAAATCAGCTAAATTTGTCTCTATGTTCCAAAAAAGAAAGGTGAGATAAGGAGCATGATCACCCTGCAAATGTACGTTTACTCGAACATATCAAAGGCAAAAGGTTAAAAAAGGCATATATTAGTGACATAAAGGTAGGCCTGCTCTGTTCTGCTCATAGGTGGCATAAAATTAAAATTCAAACAGACAATTTTAAAGAAGCTCTCCCATATAAAAAAAAATATATATATATATATTGCGTGAGCTGGAAGTATCTTTTATAAAAAAAGCCTATGGAGCCTTGTTCTGACATTCCATGGACTTACATTGTAAAAGCCACTTCCAGGTCACACAGAGCTCAGTAGAAATAATCAGGGCTGTCCAGGAATTTCAGGGCCCCATACTGTCAGAATTTTTGGGCCCCTTAACACTCCGCCCGGGCTCTGCCTCTACCCTTTTAACCTTCCACAGTCCCACCATCCACTCTTGGATAAACTCCACTGCACCACGTCCTCACCAATCACACATTAACAGTTCCCATTGAACACCATATCACATACATAGCCAGCAGCTTTTGTTTTGACCAAAAGATTTTTTAAGCCTGCCAACCACGGCAAGGTAGACTCTTTTGGCAGGGCCCTACACTACTCTAACCTATTTAACATATCTCTTTTTAGCTATATTTTAATTTATTTTTCTTTAAGGAAATGTGTCACATACATTTTTTAAACTAATTGAAACCAGATTGTGATCATTTTTTTTTATAATCTGTATTTCTGATTGCAGATTATTGTATTCTGTTTCCTGTACATTTATGGAAGCTGCTCTCTTTCATGTTTTGAGATATGGACATTGAACATATGCATGTATATATATCACAAGACATTAAGTGCCTTTTAATAATCTCACAAACGCATTGTTTAACAATAACCAGAGAGTAGTGAATGCCCTTAACATAAAAGCTTCGTAACACATTCCCACTATATATTTTGGTAACTAAATCTATTTTTCATAAGAGTCATTTAGTTAAATCCTTTGGTCAATTATGTAAACTGCAAAATTATCAGCTAACTACAGTGTTGTTATGCACCTGGTGTGCGGTGGCACTAATCTGTTGCCCCTGGGGCCCGGTGAGCAGAAGCAAAAAGGGGATGGGCCTGGACTGCCAGCGTATCAGAACTCCCCCGCTTTGCTTGTGCTCACTGGGCCCCATATACTAGTAAGGGCAATAATGCCTTGATGGTGGCCCTGTTCCTGCCTATCGTGAAATGACACTTGTTAACAGCCCATACTACATGAAGTATGCAGCTAGTCTGCATAGATCATGGGATGACAGACATCCATTGCTGGCTACCTTATAGTTGCCATTTCATGTAAGCATTCATTCAATCTTTATGAAAGCATACATACAGATATATTAATTATTGTCTATCTAATAGGATGATGACAGCTGTCCAGATATGCACTAACTAAGTTCCTGCCTATCGTGAAATGACCTCCGTTGACAGCCCATAGTTCATGAAGTATGCAGCTAGTCTGCATAGATCATGGGATGACGACAACTGTCCAGACCTGCATCCCACCACAAGAACCACCCTGGAGAATGAAATAATTTTCAGTTCTCAAACTGTTGGGGTGCAGCTGTGGGACCCTACTTTCAAAGATGATGTCCTCCACCCAAGTCTCAAAAGGCTGAAAGGGTCTTCAGGAGAAGTGGGTAGTCGAGCTAGTCTAGGCTATCAGACGGTCACCTCTGTAGCTGTACTGTCATCCTTCCTATGGTTCCAATCAGGGGCTGACGTGTTATTGGTGCAACTTGTGTGACTGCACACGGACCAAGAGGTAAGGGGGCCCATTCTACCTCCAAAGCGATGGAATTGTGCATTATGATGATCTATTGGGCTGCAAAGGGCTCATATATTGTACTTGCACAGGGACACTCTTCTGTCTGTGTCCACCAGTGGCTCCAATGTAAAACTAATTTTCTGCAATGAGAAACATATCACATTAATAATTTCCAGGCAATCAAGATCAATACAATCAATCCTATCACTACCACTATGGGCTTTAGCAAAGTTGAGAGTATATTGTTTAACCAAACTCAGATAGACCCCATCCCTCCTTGGATATATCTCTAGCTTTTTGTTGCAGCTCCTTTATCTTATCCATGTTTCTCTCAATTGAATCATGTGCATCTTCAATCTATGAGCAGCATTCCTCACCCATAACAGCACAAGTTCCACCTTCAATTGCTAACAGGTAGTCAAGAGCCATTCTGTTCTTTAGGGCAACCTTCCACATTCGGTGACATCACAAGCTAATGGGGCCGAAACCAAGAGCCAAAATATTCGGTGACATCACAAGTAGAAGCTAATGGGGGCGAAACCAAGAACCAAAACACTCGGTGACATCACAAGTAGAAGCTAATGGGGGCGAAACCAAGAACCAAAACATTCGGTGACATCACAAGTAGTAGCATATAGGGGCGGAACCAACAACCATAACATTCCGTGACATCACAAGTGGTAGCTTATGGGGCCAGAACCAACAACCATAACATTCCATGACATCATATGAAGCATGAAAACCAGAGCAAATAGGTATAGGAGGTCCTAAACAAGTAAACAAAAGCAAGAAATAAATCCTAAAAAATATTCTTTATTATAATAATCGTTAAAATTTGGAAAATTTAACAACTAGTATAAACTTACAAAAACCTGAAGATATATCAAGCAGGATGACGGGTATTAAATTCTAAAGTCCCTCATAGAACCATGTGTTCACCCCTACCTATAGCGGAGATTGGCACCCTAAACTATAAGCGATATGGCGTCCCCGCTCACTGTAGACTAACCCTATTGGTCCCTATATGACCCTATTCTTCAAATGAGCACCAACCAAATATCAAAGGACAGCTTAAACACTAAAATATCCCAATAGTGCTACTACACCAGGTATGCCCATATATATGTAGGATAATACAATAAAAGATGCCTAACAAAGATATCAAACAGGGTGAGGGAGTATTAAATATATTTTCTCTCTAAAGTCCCTACTAGGACACCATTTTCACCCCTACTTAATGAGGAGGATGGCTTCCCCCGCTCTCTGTAGACTGACCCTATGACTGACCCTATTAGTCCCTATATAACCCTATTCTAAAATTGAGCACCAACCAAATATCAAAAACATCTTAAACATTGAAATACCCCAGTAATGCAGTAATGCCAAATATACACATATGTGTATGCAGATTATAAAACCATGAACAACATCTAAATATACTCCAGATACAATAATCCTAATGCATGCCCAATTTTTAAGTAAAAAACCTAGAGAATTAGACTCAATCCCTCTAATAAACAATGGTCATAACAGCTCTTCATAGGATACAATATCCCCAAAATATCACTTGATGTGCAATGACATTCATAGAAAATATCTACTTATCGGAATACTGCATATGAACCAAGTCCCGATACGTTTCCCCCTTCTCTATTTTAGGGGTTCATCAGGGGATAGTGGTAAGATGCAATGGTGCCTGCAGTAGAGGACCAAATAAAACGCTAGGGTTATTGTATCCTATGAAGAGCTATTATGACCATTGTTTATTAGAGGGATTGAGTCATTCCATGACCTTACAAGTGTTGGCTGTTACTGTCGGCTTCCATTGAAGTGCATTGCCCAATATACTGGAGATCAAACAATATGAATCCAACCAATGTGGGGAATATTTGAATAGATTCACTCTATATGGAGCTAATATGTACAGTTGTGCTCAAAAGTTTACATACCCCGGCAGAAGTTTCTTGGTCTTGTTTCAGAGAATATGAATGATAACCAAAAAAATTTCTCCACTCATGGTTATTGGTTGGGTGAAGACATTTATTGTCAAACTACTGTGTTTTCACTTTTTAAATCTTAATGACAACCAAAAACATCCAAATGACCCTGATCAAAAGTTCAAATACCCCAGTTCTTAATACCGTGCATTGCCCCGTCTAACATCAATGACAGCTTGAATTCTTTTGTGGTAGTTGTGGATGAGGTTCTCTATTTTCTCAGATGGTAAAGCTGCCCCATTCTTCTTGGTAAAAAGCCTCCAGATCCTGTAAATTCCTGGGCTGTCTAGCATGAACTGTGCGCTTGAGATCTCCCCAGAGTGGCTCAATGATGTGAGGTCAGGAGACTGAGATGGCCACTCCAGAACCTTCACTTTGTTCTGCTGTAGCCAATGACAGGTCGACTTGGCCTTGAGTTTTGGATCGTTGTCATATTGGAACGTCCAACTACATCCCATGCGCAGCTTCCGGGCTGATGACGGCAAATTCGCCTCCATTTGCTGAAAATGTGCTGTATTCATATTTCCTTCAGCTTTTACCAAGTTTCCTGTGCCTTTGTAGCTCACACATTCCCAAAACATCTGCGATTCACCTCCGTGTTTTACAGAAGGAATGGTATTCCTTTTATCATAGGCCTTGTTGACCTCTCTCCAAATGTAACGTTTATGGTTGTGTCTCATCACTCCAAATTACCTTGTTCCAGAAGTTTTGAGGCTTGTCTCCGTGCTGTTTGGCGTATTTGTAGGTGAGATAATTTGTGGCATTTGCGCAGTAAATACTGGCGACTTGACCATGCAGCCCATTTTTCTGCATAGAGCCATTGACAATTCTTTTGCTTACCCCATGACTCACAATCCAGAAATGTCAGTGGCTGGATGAAAGATGCAAGAGTCTGTATGGATCCCAGAAACTCACTCAGCTTTTATGCACACACACTGATTACAGGCAAACAGGTCACAGGTGAGAATGTTACATTTAGTAGCCATTTCAACCCATTTGTATCAAATTCTGTGCATGTTATCAGGCCAAAATCCCAGGGTATGTGAACTTTTGATCAGGGTCATTTGTTTTTGGTTGTCATTAAGATTTAAAAAGAGAAAACACAGTAGTTTGACAATAAATGGCTTCACCCAACCAATAACCATGAGTGGAAAAAAAGTTTTTTGTTATTATTCATATTCTCTGAAACAAGGCCAAGAAAGCGAAAATTCTGCTGGGGTATGTAAACTTTTGAGCACAACTGTATATACATTGGTGTGGTACAAGGATTTCCCAATATTGGTTGGATTTATAATTTTGATCTGGACTATATATTACTATATGGCTCAATAACACCTGACAATTACATAATTATCTCCAGATTACATGTGTTCTCTTTACAGGATATAACTTTAATCTCCCAGATTTGGATGATTCTAAAGCAATACATGGCCCAAAAATCGAGAAGTCGTCATGTTCCAGTTATGGCTGAGGGGATTTTCTCAATTAGAACTATTCTATGGATCTGATGAGCAAGAAAGTCAGAAAATAATAAAATGTGATGGATAATCGGTAAATCATTGTCATTTCTGTACTTGGAGATAAATCCTGTCACAGCCTATATATCCCTTTACTATTGGAAGAAGTGCTGTAAAACATGGGCATCACCTAATCTGAGGAGTTCACTATTTGTTTTGGGCTTGCTTGTATTATATAGAATAAAGACTCCTTAATGAATAAAAAATAAATGAGAAATAGATGATAGAAGAGAATGAAGGACACAACAAGGTGTGACATAGAGCCGACTTACCTCTCTCCACGATCTGCAAGCCTCAAATGGAATGTTGGCTCTGCAGCTCCTACTATAATGTGTGTGATGTCATAATGATGTCATAATGCAAGGGGGTGGAGCCAGAAACCGCAACATTCCGTGACATCATCAGCAGGAGCAGCAGCTGTTATTTAAATGGATCAGACCAGGCCATGAAATCAATTCATTACCATATAGATTAAATAGACTCTAATATACACCTTGGCCTCTGAAACCTTTTACAAAATGCCACAATGTCACTATTGCCATACAATGTAATTCCGGAGTAGTTTCTACTAATTTGAATAGTGATAAATCCACAATAATAACCCATATATCCCAGTAATACAGATTAGATTATATGGATGATTGGATGGGGAGGTGGATATACTACTGTAGATTAAATGGCCAGTAAATAGGAGAGGACACTATAGACAATGTTACTATATACCAGGGATGGGCAATTAATTTTCCCGAGGGGCTACATCGTTGTGGGGGGCTGAACCAATAGGCGGAAACAAATTCTTCTCAATATTAATATTAACATATGAATTACAATTATTATTTTATATTAATAATAATTGTATCACTTAACATTAAGCAGTTTGTTGTACTGTCATCTATTACATAGGTACTGTTGTCAGGGATGCCACCAGGAATTAGTGCCGCTCTGCACAGTAACAGGATCCCCATCCTCACTGAAACCAGAATCCTCAAAAATAAAATACATAACAGCAGTAATAATATCCCTTAATTAGCCCCTACAATAATAATGTCCCACATCCTGGCCCCATGTCTCCATCCTGCCCCCATGTCTCCATTTGTCTCCATCCTGCCCCTATTGTCTCCATCCTGCCCCCATTGTCTCCATCTGTCTCCATTCTGCCCCCAATGTCTCCATTCTGCCCCATGTCTCCAACTTGCCTCCAATGTCTTCATCCAGCCCCCATGCCTTTCCATCAAGCCCCCATGTCTCTCCATCCAGACCCCATGTCTCTCCGTTGATCCCTTATGTCTCTCTGTTGTGCCCCCATGCCTCTCTGTTGTGTCCCCATGTCTCTCCATTACAAAAAAAATGTTTTAAAAAAAAAAGTTTCTCCTTACCTTGCCACGATCCAGCAGCGCCTGGCTTACCCATCATCCGAGGCACGGTCGCCGGCATGAAGGGGGGAGGCACAGGGTCGGTAACAACACACTGTAGGCCAGAACTGAGTTCTCTTCTGCCTGTGTCCCCTCTTCTATTAAGGACTGAGAGTGGGGTGTATTGTGTGATGGAGGATTTTCTTTAATTACTGTTACATTGTCCATGGGATTGGAACCGACTTCAAATAAGATAGGAGATCGTAGATCTGGATTAACAAACTCACTTTTACTGTGCAATTCTTCTACACACGGCTGCAGCATACAGATTAACACATGGTCTTTTGTTAGTGAAGTACTCTTGGTTATGTGCCTTTCCAGTGTTCGTCTCCATCCTGTCCTGAGACCCACGATCTTCCACTTCTTCTGCGACTCAGCTGAGATTCTCCCCATGAGGGATACAGAGGCCTGCTTCTCAGTACCTCTTGTAGGCTTTTAGCCCAGGACTGTGCTGGCATCCAGATCAAGCATTAAACGTGTCCTCTGTTCAGAAAACTTACGCTGATAAAACACTTTCTCCACCGCTGTATCTGCTTGCTGGAACCTGTCTTCCTGTCTGTACAGCCTTCCTTCTGCACTCCACTCTCTTGTATAGGACCTGCACCGGTCCTGTTCTATAAGGGTTGTGGATCCAAAACTAGGGTGGCCAGCTAACTAACTGTCTGAAAATAACATATAACATAACACATTTAACCCACTTGTTGCCATGGTGTCTTCATCAGCCCGCCACTCTTTTTCACAAGAACAATATATTGACCCTAGGGATAAATCACACAACTTATAACTACACAGCACACACATTCAACATATTATTTTAACTCTGTCAACCCACTTTTTGCCATGGTGTCTTCATCAGCTCGCCACCCTCCTTCGGGCGCATGACAGTGACGTCATATGCCAATGACATGCCTGCTGATGTCAGCTGCTGGCCTGTGATTGGCTGGCCGCTGTTAACTATTGCCATGCGGGAAGCTTCGATAGATTTCAAGCGAACTGAAACGGCAGTTACCCTGCTGGTGCCCGGGGAGAAAATGAATGGGGGCCCGACTGGGCCCCTCTGCCTGCCAGGCCCCATACACCTGTAAGGGCAGTAATGCCCTGTTGGCGGCCCTGGAAATGTTATGATGGTCACACAATGGTTAAGAATAATTTATCATGCTACGTGGTGGGAACCAGGATATATACAGATGCATCTAACTAAATTAGAATATCATCAAAAATTTAATTTATTTCAGTTCTTCAATACAAAAAGTGAAACTCATATATTATATAGAGTCATTACAAACAGAGTGACCTATTTCAAGTGTTTATTTCTGTTAATAATTGTGGAGACTACTGAAACAGACTAAGGACCTTTTTAAATGCTTAGGAAGGCTTTGCAGGTGTTTGTTAATTATTTTAAATTACTGAGATAATGACTTTTGTGTTTTCATTGGCTGTAAGCCATAATCATCAACATTAACAGAAATAAACACTTGAAATAGATCACTGTTTGTAATGACTCTATATAAGTTTCACTTTTTGTATTGAAGAACTGAAATAAATTAACTTTTTGATGATATTCTAATTTATTGAGAAGCACCTGTATATGTTAATCTTTTCACTTTTCATTTATCAAATTTTTCCTGTTTTTTTAACCCTTTCTTTATTTTTTCTGTGTTTTCATTTTTTTCTTTCTCCTCCTTCTTCCCCCCTTTCTTTCTTTGGCTCCATTGTCCTTTTCTTTCCCCATGTCTCTATGTACCCCGCTTTATATTCCATGTGACCATACACCTATCATTTTATTTCTTTTGTCACACCACATCTCTTAATATGTTTGTTTTTTCCTTTGTTTTCTTTTGTCTTCAAGTATACTCTTTTTTTTTTTTTCTTTTTCTCGTTTTTTTCTTTTCTCTTTTACTTATATATGACTCCCCCTTTTTATGTCTTGTTTCATCATGGTATTACATTTGATTTGTTTTCATTATTCTCTCCTTTTTTTGTTTTTCTTTATTTTTTTATTTTTCAATAAATCATGTGTGGTACACAGAGATCACTGTGAGTCTGCAGAACGGTGACATTACTAAGAAGAGGGGAAGAACAGCGCTGGACACGGGAGAGAGCAGCGCTAGGTAGGGCCGTATTTGGAGTATCTGCTGCCCTAGGCACTGTCAGTGGTCGCCCCCCCGTCACGTCCCCCCCCACGTCGTGCCCCCCTCGCATCCAATATCTTCGCCCCCCGTCTCGGTCGTTTCCCCAAGGTTCATGTAGCTTCCCCCCCCCCATTCCATGTAGCACATATAAAAGATTGGGGTGGGGGGGGAGCGGCCCACACAGACCACAGGACTGCAGCATTGCATATGGGGGTGGGGAGGGATGGGAGAGGCCCACACAGACCACAGGGCTGCAGCAATGCATATGGGGGTGGGGGGATGGGAGCAGCCCACACAGACCACAGGGCTGCAGCATTGCATATGGGGGTGGGGGGGATGGGAGCGGCCCACACAGACCACAGGGCTGCAGCATTGCATATGAGGGTGGGGGGGATGGGAGCGGCCAACACAGACCACAGGGCTGCAGCACTGTATATGAGGGTGGGGGGGATGGGAGCGGCCCACACAGAACTGGGCTGCAGCAGGCACTGCAGCATTGCATATGGCCCATCAGCAGACAGCTGTAGATGGTGATAGCACTTTGGCAAGACTTTTGGCTAGGTAATGATAAATGGAGATACATTAGCTTAATTTTATACAGCAGTCTGAATATGATGGCAGCGTCTGACTATTAGGTTCGATCCATTGTACCAGTTGAAGTTTTTCATTCATACATGAAATTTGTAGACAAGGACCACATTTTAGTGGAAATTGCAAAGGTTAAACAGTCATATATAAAATTCACTAACTTTGCACAAAAATCAGCTAAATTTGTCTCTATGTTCCAAAAAAGAAAGGTGAGATAAGGAGCATGATCACCCTGCAAATGTACGTTTACTCGAACATATCAAAGGCAAAAGGTTAAAAAAGGCATATATTAGTGACATAAAGGTAGGCCTGCTCTGTTCTGCTCATAGGTGGCATAAAATTAAAATTCAAACAGACAATTTTAAAGAAGCTCTCCCATATAAAAAAAAAAATATATATATACATATATATATATATATATATATATATATATATAATGTAGTGTGAGTTTATTAATATACTCACCTACTGCAGATCTCTCCTGTGTCCACCGCTGTTCTCCTTCGTTTCTAAGTGAAGTCACCGTAATTGCAACTAGCCGGTTCTTTCTATGCTCTTTGCGTGAGCTGGAAGTATCTTTTATAACAAAAGCCTATGGAGCCTTGTTCTGACATTCCATGGACTTACATTGTAAAAGCCACTTCCAGGTCACACAGAGCTCAGTAGAAATAATCAGGGCTGTCCAGGAATTTCAGGGCCCCATACTGTCAGAATTTTTGGGCCCCTTAACACTCCGCCCGGGCTCCGCCTCTACCCTTTTAACCTTCCACAGTCCCACCATCCACTCTTGGATAAACTCCACTGCACCACGTCCTCACCAATCACACATTAACAGTTCCCATCGAACACCATATCACATACATAGCCAGCAGCTTTTGTTTTGACCAAAAGATTTTTTAAGCCTGCCAACCACGACAAGGTAGACTTTTTTGGCAGGGCCCTACACTGCTCTAACTTATTTAACATATCTCTTTTTAGCTATATTTTAATTTATTTTTCTTTAAGGAAATGTGTCACATACATTTTTTAAACTAATTGAAACCAGATTGTGATCATTTTTTTTTATAATCTGTATTTCTGATTGCAGATTATTGTATTCTGTTTCCTGTACATTTATGGAAGCTGCTCTCTTTCATGTTTTGAGATATTGACATTGGGCATATGCATGTATATATATCACAAGACATTAAGTGCCTTTTAATAATCTCACAAACGCATTGGTTAACAATAACCAGAGAGTAGTGAATGCCCTTAACATAAAAGCTTCTTAACACATTCCCACTATATATTTTGGTAACTAAATCTATTTTTCATAAGAGTCATTTAGTTAAATCCTTTGGTCAATTATGTAAACTGCAAAATTATCAGCTAACTACAGTGTTGTTATGCACCTGGTGTGCGGTGGCCCTAATCTGTTGCCCCTGGGGCCCGGTGAGCAGAAGCAAAAAGGGGATGGGCCTGGACTGCCAGCGTATCAGAACTCCCCCGCTTTGCTTGTGCTCACTGGGCCCCATATACTAGTAAGGGCAATAATGCCTTGATGGCGGCCCTGTTCCTGCCTATCGTGAAATGACACTTGTTGACAGCCCATACTACATGAAGTATGCAGCTAGTCTGCATAGATCATGGGATGACAGACATCCATTGTTGGCTACCTTATAGTTGCCATTTCATGTAAGCATTCATTCAATCTTTATGAAAGCATACATACAGATATATTAATTATTGTCTATCTAATAGGATGATGACAGCTGTCCAGATATGCACTAACTAAGTTCCTGCCTATCGTGAAATGACCTCCGTTGACAGCCCATAGTTCATGAAGTATGCAGCTAGTCTGCATAGATCATGGGATGACGACAACTGTCCAGACCTGCATCCCACCACAAGAACCACCCTGGAGAATGAAATAATTTTCAGTTCTCAAACTGTTGGGGTGCAGCTGTGGGACCCTACTTTCAAAGATGATGTCCTCCACCCAAGTCTCAAAAGGCTGAAAGGGTCTTCAGGAGAAGTGGGTAGTCGAGCTAGTCTAGGCTATCAGACGGTCACCTCTGTAGCTGTACTGTCATCCTTCCTATGGTTCCAATCAGGGGCAGACGTGTTATTGGTGCAACTTGTGTGACTGCACACGGACCAAGAGGTAAGGGGGCCCATTCTACCTCCAAAGCGATGGAATTGTGCATTATGATGATCTATTGGGCTGCAAAGGGCTCATATATTGTACTTGCACAGGGGCACTCTTCTGTCTGTGTCCACCAGTGGCTCCAATGTAAAACTAATTTTCTGCAATGAGAAACACATCACATTAATAATTTCCAGGCAATCAAGATCAATACAATCAATCCTATCACTACCACTATGGGCTTTAGCAAAGTTGAGAGTATATTGTTTAACCAAACTCAGATAGACCCCATCCCTCCTTGGATATATCTCTAGCTTTTTGTTGCAGCTCCTTTATCTTATCCATGTTTCTCTCAATTGAATCATGTGCATCTTCAATCTATGAGCAGCATTCCTCACCCATAACAGCACAAGTTCCACCTTCAATTGCTAACAGGTAGTCAAGAGCCATTCTGTTCTTTAGGGCAACCTTCCACATTCGGTGACATCACAAGCTAATGGGGCCGAAACCAAAAGCCAAAACATTCGGTGACATCACAAGTAGAAGCTAATGGGAGCGAAACCAAGAACCAAAACACTCGGTGACATCACAAGTAGAAGCTAATGGGGGCGAAACCAAGAACCAAAACATTCGGTGACATCACAAGTAGTAGCATATGGGGGCGGAACCAACAACCATAACATTCCGTGACATCACAAGTGGTAGCTTATGGGGCCAGAACCAACAACCATAACATTCTGTGACATCATATGAAGCATGAAAACCAGAGCAAATACGTATAGGAGGTCCTAAACAAGTAAACAAAAGCAAGAAATAAATCCTAAAAAATATTCTTTATTATAATACTCGTTAAAATTTGGAAAATTTAACAACTAGTATAAACTTACAAAAACCTGAAGATATATCAAGCAGGATGACGGGTATTAAATTCTAAAGTCCCTCATAGAACCATGTGTTCACCCCTACCTATAGCGGAGGTTGGCACCCTAAACTATAAGCGATATGGCGCCCCCGCTCACTGTAGACTAACCCTATTGGTCCCTATATGACCCTATTCTTCAATTGAGCATCAACCAAATATCAAAAGACACCTTAAACACTAAAATATCCCAATAGTGCTACTACACCAGGTATGCCCATATATATGTAGGATAATACAATAAAAGATGCCTAACAAAGATATCAAACAGGGTGAGGGAGTATTAAATATATTTTCTCTCTAAAGTCCCTACTAGGACACCATTTTCACCCCTACTTAACGAGGAGGATGGCGTCCCCCGCTCTCTGTAGACTGACCCTATGACTGACCCTATTAGTCCCTATATAACCCTATTCTAAAATTGAGCACCAACCAAATATCAAAAACATCTTAAACATTGAAATACCCCAGTAATGCAGTAATGCCAAATATACACATATGTGTATGTGACGCACCCCCTGGGCCATGTGCAAGGGATACCCGGAGCCGGATCTGGATAGGGGTAGTAGTCCTTGTGGCGGTGACCCGGTCCGTGACCAGGGTGTCAAACTAAGTGGCAGTCTATGGCAGTAGATGTTAATTTGATTGTCGACTACGCCACCCGTTGAGTGCGGCTTTGACGCCGCCGCTGCAGAGCAGTCCGCTGAGGCCGGTGGTATATGTGCAGCAGTGATGGTATATCCCCCAACGGGAGGGGTATGGCCTCAGGGCAGCAGGTGTGGATGATGGGGGTTGTGATGATGCAGAAAGAAGACTCAGAGTCAGGAGATGCAGTTCAGGGTTTTTACTTACTGGTGTTCTTTTGGTCACTCTGGCCTTGAGTGACCACCCGAGCCGTGCTGCGTCCACCAGGTCCTGGACTCGGCTAACCCCCAGGCGATTCCGGAGCGTGGTCCTGAGCTCCCTTCTGACTCTCTCTCTCTCTCTGGCAGTTCCCACCAGGGATCCACCTGTGTCCGGCTCCCTCGGGTCTCTTGTTGGTTGAACCTTCCCTGGCTTCCCTGACCCTATGCTCGGTGTGCCATTCTGGTGGATTTGGTGAGGGTCGTGGCAGATCCTGCCCACGACCTCCGGTTCCTGGCTAAGGTTTGTTTTGGCCTCTGCCAGCTTGGGATCCGGTACCCTTGTCCGCCAACCCTTCACCCTTTTGTCTTTATTCTGGGGTCTTGGGGTTCCCTTCTTGTCTTTCTCTCTGGGTCCTTCTTTTCTCCTTTCTCCCTCTGCATGCTTGGCTCTGGAGCTGGGCCCAGCCGGAGCCACAGCTCCCTGTCAGCCCTCCTGGCTGAACTCCTCTGCTCTGCTCCTCAGGCTAAAAAGACCCTGTCCTAAGATGGTGCCCACCATATATACTCCCTCTATGTGTGAGCCCAGGTGACTAGCACCCAATGAGCTCCTAGCTTTACCCAGAGTACTCCCCCTATCTGCCCCTACACTACTGGGATGTTCCACCCCCCTCCCACTCCAGCCAGGGACAGACGCTGTCGTACCTGCACATATACTTGGTGGGAGTACCGTTGATCTGTCCCCCGGAAATGGGATGTATGTAGTGCATGCAGCCTACTGAGCTCAGTCCCACACTCCATCCTTACCCGGGAGTGGAATACCACACCTCTGGCTTGAGGTGTAATACCCCTGTAGCAGCCGAATCCTCAGGGTGCTACATTCCCCCCTGGTAAATCACAGCACGTCCTCGGGCTGTAAAAGAGCAAAATATCCAAAAACATACAAAATTTTTGCAAAAACATCATAAACATATAAAACACTATATATATATCAGCAGCATAATACTCTTCATATAAAACATTCTTGTCCTCTGGCCACTTGTGCAAATTGTGACCAGGTAAGTGCCACAGTCTCTGGTAGAAAAAACAGTTTCCTATAAAACCGGTAGGGGGCACTTTAGGAAGCGCAACTATATACAAGGGAAGGTGGCCGCTCTCAGTCCTCGGCCAGTGGGGAAAAGGGGATGGCTGCTCACAGTCCTCAGCCTGTGGGGAGATGGGACACACTGGAACAGTTCACTGGTCCCAACGGGGACTATAATGGTAACAGTTCCTGTACCCTAACGGGTAACTATTTTACAGTTCCATTTACCGTACTTTAGTAGTGGCGTCCTCCTGCTCCTTCCTCCGTGTACCCTTCAGACCCGTCCGGGTCCTCTTGAGTGAACCCGATGAGGTCTCCTCCTGCGGGGTCCCACTCAAACTGCGCCTCCTCTAACGAGAGCGGGGTCATCTTGACGGGCGCCGGAACCGGGATTAGGGGCTCATCCAGGGGTCTTTCTTTCCGGAGTCGGGGATGGTGGTACTCCGGCGGCCACACAAAGGGCTGCCCATCCGGGCAAGTGTGCTGGGCAAACAAGTCCTCACCCAGGTGCGGCACAGTGGAAGTTGAGGGCGCGGTGGTGGCAGCGGCGCCCGGGATCACTAGGCCTTGCGACCAGGCTTGGGGTACCCTGAAGGTAAAGGGCACCGTGAAGACGGCGGCGCCCGGGGGCACTCGGCCTTGCGACCAGGCCGGTGGCGTCTCCTGCTTGGCCGCGCTCAGGGTTGAGGCGCGTGACGTCACAGGGGGCTTGGTCGCGGCTCCTGCTTGGGGCCTAGTCTGGAGCGGTAGCGGTGCGGCAACGGGCACGTTCAGTGGGACCTCGGGCTCTGCGACGGGGAGCGGGGGTAGGCTTACGGGGGCTGGGCTTGGGGTATTGACGTCCCCTTTACTTGCCTCCGTCTCTTCAGCTCCCTCTGCGGCGTCGTCTCCGGCCTCTGTCCCTTCTGCATCCTCTTCAGGGGCAGGCGTGCTCCTCGTTGCAGGTGGTGTGCTCCGCTGGCGGGTTCCAGCCTGCTGGGCCATCTCCCTGCTCCATTCCGTCAGCGTTTTGTTGCTGCACCTGGGCCATCCTCCGTGCGAGGCCCTCCAGCGCGGTCTGTGCACGCTCCCGGTCTCGGGGGAGCTGTGCCAGGATCTCCACCAGGTCTTGTGGGGTGGTTGCTTGCATCAGGCTCCTGACCACAGGGTCGGTGCTGCCTGCCTCTCCCTCCATCTCCGGGTACGGCTCCTCCAGACTCCTCCAGGCTGCACCCATCTTCTCTGTTTTTTTCTGTATCCGCCCCCATTGAGGGCGGTCCTGGGGCAACTTGGTGATTGTCAGTTCCAGGGGCAGACCCCCCACGCTGATGGACATCTTTATCATTGCAGTCTCTGCTGGTGGGGGCGGTCTTCGTTTTTGGCGCCATTCTTGGTCCTGGCCCACGATGGGAGGTGGCCTCTTACCACCCTCTGGCACGCCCATAATGGCGTCCGCTCTGCCAGGGCGGGAAATCTTCTCAGATGGCGGGAATCGTCTCCCAGTGGCGGGAAACTGCGTGGATGGCGGGAAAAAGCTGCAGATGGCGGACAACCGGCGGGAAACGACCCGTGATGGCGTCCGATGGCGGGGACCCTCCGGAATTGGCGGGAGACTTCTTTTTACGGTACAGATAAACTTATCTTCAGGCACGCAGTACCCGGTGGTTGCGGGCACGTTATCCTGCCGACTACGCCAAAGTTGACGCACCCCATGGGCCATGTGCAAGGGATACCCGGAGCCGGATCTGGATAGGGGTAGTAGTCCTTGTGGCGGTGACCCGGTCCGTGCCCAGGGTGTCAAACTAAGTGGCAGTCTATGGCAGTAGATGTTAATTTGATTGTCGACTACGCCACCCGTTGAGTGCGGCTTTGACGCCGCCGCTGCAGAGCAGTCCGCTGAGGCCGGTGGTATATGTGCAGCAGTGATGGTATATCCCCCAACGGGAGGGGTATGGCCTCAGGGCAGCAGGTGTGGATGATGGGGGTTGTGATGATGCAGAAAGAAGACTCAGAGTCAGGAGATGCAGTTCAGGGTTTTTACTTACTGGTGTTCTTTTGGTCACTCTGGCCTTGAGTGACCACCCGAGCCGTGCTGCGTCCACCAGGTCCTGGACTCGGCTAACCCCCAGGCGATTCCGGAGCGTGGTCCTGAGCTCCCTTCTGACTCTCTCTCTCTCTCTGGCCGTTCCCACCAGGGATCCACCTGTGTCCGGCTCCCTTGGGTCTCTTGTTGGTTGAACCTTCCCTGGCTTCCCTGACCCTATGCTTGGTGTGCCATTCTGGTGGATTTGGTGAGGGTCGTGGCAGATCCTGCCCACGACCTCCGGTTCCTGGCTAAGGTTTGTTTTGGCCTCTGCCAGCTTGGGATCCGGTACCCTTGTCCGCCAACCCTTCACCCTTTTGTCTTTATTCTGGGGTCTTGGGGTTCCCTTCTTGTCTTTCTCTCTGGGTCCTTCTTTTCTCCTCTCTCCCTCTGCAGGCTTGGCTCTGGAGCTGGGCCCAGCCGGAGCCACAGCTCCCTGTCAGCCCTCCTGGCTGAACTCCTCTGCTCTGCTCCTCAGGCTAAAAAGACCCTGTCCTAAGATGGTGCCCACCATATATACTCCCTCTATGTGTGAGCCCAGGTGACTAGCACCCAATGAGCTCCTAGCTTTACCCAGAGTACTCCCCCTATCTGCCCCTACACTACTGGGATGTTCCACCCCCCTCCCACTCCAGCCAGGGACAGACGCTGTCGTACCTGCACATATACTTGGTGGGAGTACCGTTGATCTATCCCCCGGAAATGGGATGTATGTAGTGCATGCAGCCTACTGAGCTCAGTCCCACACTCCATCCTTACCCGGGAGTGGAATACCACACCTCTGGCTTGAGGTGTAATACCCCTGTAGCAGCCGAATCCTCAGGGTGCTACATATGCAGATTATAAAACCATGAACAACATCTAAATATACTCCAGATACAATAATCCTAATGCATGCCCAATTTTTAAGCAAAAAACCTAGAGAATTAGACTCAATCCCTCTAATAAACAATGGTCATAACAGCTCTTCATAGGATACAATATCCCCAAAATATCACTTGATGTGCAATGACATTCATAGAAAATATCTACTTATCGGAATACTGCATATGAACCAAGTCCCGATACGTTTCCCCCTTCTCTATTTTAGGGGTTCATCAGGGGATAGTGGTAAGATGCAATGGTGCCTGCAGTAGAGGACCAAATAAAACGCTAGGGATATTGTATCCTATGAAGAGCTATTATGACCATTGTTTATTAGAGGGATTGAGTCATTCCATGACCTTACAAGTGTTGGCTGTTACTGTCGGCTTCCATTGAAGTGCATTGCCCAATATACTGGAGATCAAACAATATGAATCCAACCAATGTGGGGAATATTTGAATAGTTTCACTCTATATGGAGCTAATATGTACAGTTGTGCTCAAAAGTTTACATACCCCGGCAGAAGTTTCTTGGTCTTGTTTCAGAGAATATGAATGATAACCAAAAAAATTTCTCCACTCATGGTTATTGGTTGGGTGAAGACATTTATTGTCAAACTACTGTGTTTTCACTTTTTAAATCTTAATGACAACCAAAAACATCCAAATGACCCTGATCAAAAGTTCAAATACCCCAGTTCTTAATACCGTGCATTGCCCCGTCTAACATCAATGACAGCTTGAATTCTTTTGTGGTAGTTGTGGATGAGGTTCTCTATTTTCTCAGATGGTAAAGCTGCCCCATTCTTCTTGGTAAAAAGCCTCCAGATCCTGTAAATTCCTGGGCTGTCTAGCATGAACTGCGCGCTTGAGATCTCCCCAGAGTGGCTCAATGATGTGAGGTCAGGAGACTGAGATGGCCACTCCAGAACCTTCACTTTGTTCTGCTGTAGCCAATGACAGGTCGACTTGGCCTTGAGTTTTGGATCGTTGTCATATTGGAACGTCCAACTACATCCCATGCGCAGCTTCCGGGCTGATGACTGCAAATTCGCCTCCATTTGCTGAAAATGTGCTGCATTCATATTTCCTTCAGCTTTTACCAAGTTTCCTGTGCCTTTGTAGCTCACACATTCCCAAAACATCTGCGATTCACCTCCGTGTTTTACAGAAGGAATGGTATTGCTTTCATCATAGGCCTTGTTGACCTCTCTCCAAATGTAACGTTTATGGTTGTGTCCAAAAAGTTAAATTTTGGTCTCATCACTCCAAATTACCTTGTTCCAGAAGTTTTGAGGCTTGTCTCCGTGCTGTTTGGCGTATTTGTAGGCGAGATAATTTGTGGCATTTGCGCAGTAAATACTGGCGACTTGACCATGCAGCCCATTTTTCTGCATAGAGCCATTGACAATTCTTTTGCTTACCCCATGACTCACAATCCAGAAATGTCAGTGGCTGGATGAAAGATGCAAGAGTCTGTATGGATCCCAGAAACTCACTCAGATTTATGCACACACACTGATTACAGGCAAACAGGTCACAGGTGAGAATGTTACATTTAGTAGCCATTTCAACCCATTTGTGTCAAATTCTGTGCATGTTATCAGGCCAAAATCCCAGGGTATGTGAACTTTTGATCAGGGTCATTTGTTTTTGGTTGTCATTAAGATTTAAAAAGAGAAAACACAGTAGTTTGACAATAAATGGCTTCACCCAACCAATAACCATGAGTGGAAAAAAAGTTTTTTGTTATTATTCATATTCTCTGAAACAAGGCCAAGAAAGCGAAAATTCTGCTGGGGTATGTAAACTTTTGAGCACAACTGTATATACATTGGTGTGGTACAAGGATTTCCCAATATTGGTTGGATTTATAATTTTGATCTGGACTATATATTACTATATGGCTCAATAACACCTGACAATTACATAATTATCTCCAGATTACATGTGTTCTCTTTACAGGATATAACTTTAGTCTCCCAGATTTGGATGATTCTAAAGCAATACATGGCCCAAAAATCGAGAAGTCGTCATGTTCCAGTTATGGCTGAGGGGATTTTCTCAATTAGAACTATTCTATGGATCTGATGAGCAAGAAAGTCAGAAAATAATAAAATGTGATGGATAATCGGTAAATCATTGTCATTTCTGTACTTGGAGATAAATCCTGTCACAGCCTATATATCCCTTTACTATTGGAAGAAGTGCTGTAAAACATGGGCATCACCTAATCTGAGGAGTTCACTATTTGTTTTCGGCTTGCTTGTATTATATAGAATAAAGACTCCTTAATGAATAAAAAATAAATGAGAAATAGATGATAGAAGAGAATGAAGGACACAACAAGGTGTGACATAGAGCCGACTTACCTCTCTCCACGATCTGCAAGCCTCAAATGGAATGTTGGCTCTGCAGCTCCTACTATAATGTGTGTGATGTCATAATGATGTCATAATGCAAGGGGGTGGAGCCAGAAACCGCAACATTCCGTGACATCATCAGCAGGAGCAGCAGCTGTTATTTAAATGGATCAGACCAGGCCATGAAATCAATTCATTACCATATAGATTAAATAGACTCTAATATACACCTTGGCCTCTGAAACCTTTTACAAAATGCCACAATGTCACTATTGCCATACAATGTAATTCCGGAGTAGTTTCTACTAATTTGAATAGTGATAAATCCACAATAATAACCCATATATCCCAGTAAAACAGATTAGATTATATGGATGGTTGGATGGGGAGGTGGATATACTACTGTAGATTAAATGGCCAGTAAATAGGAGAGGACACTATAGACAATGTTACTATATACCAGGGATGGGCAATTAATTTTCCCTAGGGGCTACATCGTTGTGGGGGGCTGAACCAATAGGCGGAAACAAATTCTTCACAATATTAATATTAACATATGAATTACAATTATTATTTTATATTAATAATAATTGTATCACTTAACATTAAGCAGTTTGTTGTACTGTCATCTATTACATAGGTACTGTTGTCAGGGATGCCACCAGGAATTAGTGCCGCTCTGCACAGTAACAGGATCCCCATCCTCACTGAAACCAGAATCCTCAAAAATAAAATACATAACAGCAGTAATAATATCCCTTAATTAGCCCCTACAATAATAATGTCCCACATCCTGGCCCCATGTCTCCATCCTGCCCCCATGTCTCCATTTGTCTCCATCCTGCCCCTATTGTCTCCATCCTGCCCCCATTGTCTCCATCTGTCTCCATTCTGCCCCCAATGTCTCCATTCTGCCCCATGTCTCCAACTTGCCTCCAATGTCTTCATCCAGCCCCCATGCCTTTCCATAAAGCCCCCATGTCTCTTCATCCAGACCCCATGTCTCTCCGTTGATCCCTTATGTCTCTCTGTTGTGCCCCCATGCCTCTCTGTTGTGTCCCCATGTCTCTCCATTACAAAAAAAATGTTTTAAAAGAAAAAAGTTTCTCCTTACCTTGCCACGATCCAGCAGCGCCTGGCTTACCAATCATCCGAGGCACGGTCGCCGGCATGAAGGGAGGAGGCACAGGGTCGGTAACAACACACTGTAGGCCAGAACTGAGTTCTCTTCTGCCTGTGTCCCCTCTTCTATTAAGGACTGAGAGTGGGGTGTATTGTGTGATGGAGGATTTTCTTTACTTACTGTTACATTGTCCATGGGATTGGAACCGACTTCAAATAAGATAGGAGATCGTAGATCTGGATTAACAAACTCACTTTTACTGTGCAATTCTTCTACACACGGCTGCAGCATACAGATTAACACATGGTCTTTTGTTAGTGAAGTACTCTTGGTTATGTGCCTTTCCAGTGTTCGTCCCCATCCTGTCCTGAGACCCACGATCTTCCACTTCTCCTGCGACCCAGCTGAGATTCTCCCCATGAGGGATACAGAGGCCTGCTTCTCAGTACCTCTTGTAGGCTTTTAGCCCAGGACTGTGCTGGCATCCAGATCAAGCATTAAACGTGTCCTCTGTTCAGAAAACTTGCGCTGATAAAACACTTTCTCCACCGCTGTATCTGCTTGCTGGAACCTGTCTTCCTGTCTGTACAGCCTTCCTTCTGCACTCCACTCTCTTGTATAGGACCTGCACCGGTCTTGTTCTATAAGGGTTGTGGACCCAAAACTAGGGTGGCCAGCTAACTAACTGCCTGAAAATAACATATAACATAACACATTTAACCCACTTGTTGCCATGGTGTCTTCATCAGCCCGCCACTCTTTTTCACAAGAACAATATATTGACCCTAGGGATAAATCACACAACTTATAACTACACAGCACACACATTCAACATATTATTTTAACTCTGTCAACCCACTTTTTGCCATGGTGTCTTCATCAGCCCGCCACCCTCCTTCGGGCGCATGATAGTGACATCATATGCCAATGACATGCGTGCTTATGTCAGCTGCTGGCCTGTGATTGGCTGGCCGCTGTTAACTATTGCCATGCGGGAAGCTTCGATAGATTTCAAGCGAACTGAAACGGCAGTTACCCTGCTGATGCCCGGGAAGAAAATGAATGGGGGCCCGACCGGGCCCCTCTGCCTGCCAGGCCCCATACGCCAGTAAGGGCAGTAATGCCCTGTTGGCGGCCCTGGAAATGTTATGATGGTCACACAATGGTTAAGAATAATTTATCATGCTACGTGGTGGGAACCAGGATATATACAGGTGCATCTAACTAAATTAGAATATCATCAAAAAGTTAATTTATTTCAGTTCTTCAATACAAAAAGTGAAACTCATATATTATATAGAGTCATTACAAACAGAGTGATCTATTTCAAGTGTTTATTTCTGTTAATAATTGTGGAGACTACTGAAACAGACTAAGGACCTTTTTAAATGCTTAGGAAGGCTTTGCAGGTGTTTGTTAATTATTTTAAATTACTGAGATAATGACTTTTGTGTTTTCATTGGCTGTAAGCCATAATCATCAACATTAACAGAAATAAACACTTGAAATAGATCACTGTTTGTAATGACTCTATATAAGTTTCATTTTTTGTATTGAAGAACTGAAATAAATTAACTTTTTGATGATATTCTAATTTATTGAGAAGCACCTGTATATATTAATCTTTTCACTTATTCATTTATCAAATTTTTCCTGTTTTTTTAACCCTTTCTTTATTTTTTCTGTGTTTTCATTTTTTTCTTTCTCCTCCTTCTTCCCCCCTTTCTTTATTTGGCTCCATTGTCCTTTTCTTTCCCCATGTCTCTATGTACTCCGCTTTATATTCCATGTGACCATACACCTATCATTTTATTTCTTTTGTCACACCACATCTCTTAATATGTTTGTTTTTTCCTTTGTTTTCTTTTGTCTTCAATTATACTCTTTTTTTTTTTTCTTTTTCTCGTTTTTTTCTTTCCTCTTTTACTTATATATGACTCCCCTTTTTATGTCTTGTTTCATCATGGTATTACATTTGATTTGTTTTCATTATTCTCTCCTTTTTTTGTTTTTCTTTATTTTTTTATTTTTCAATAAATCATGTGTGGTACACAGAGATCACTGTGAGTCTGCAGAACGGTGACATTACTAAGAAGAGGGGAAGAACAGCGCTGGACACGGGAGAGAGCAGCGCTAGGTAGGGCCGTATTTGGAGTATCTGCTGCCCTAGGCACTGTCAGTGGTCGCCCCCCCCTGTCACGTCCCCCCCCACGTCGTGCCCCCCTCGCATCCAATATCTTCCTCCCCCGTCTCGGTCGTTTCCCCAAGTTTCATGTAGCTTCCCCCCCCCATTCCATGTAGCACATATAAAAGATTGGGATGGGGGGGAGCGGCCCACACAGACCACAGGACTGCAGCATTGCATATGGGGGTGGGGAGGGATGGGAGAGGCCCACACAGACCACAGGGCTGCAGCATTGCATATGGGGGTGGGGGGATGGGAGCGGCCCACACAGACCACAGGGCTGCAGCATTGCATATGGGGGTGGGGGGGATGGGAGCGGCCCACACAGACCACAGGGCTGCAGCATTGTATATGGAGGTTGGGGGGGGGATGGGAGCGGTCCACACTTACCACAGGGCTGCAGCATTATATATGGAGGTGGGGGGGGAGGGAGCGGCCCACACAGACCACAGGGCTGCAGCATTGTATATGGGGGTGGGGGGTGGGAGCGGCCCACACAGACCACAGGGCTGCAGCACTGTATATGGGGGTGGGGGGGATGGGAGCGGCCCACACAGAACTGGGCTGCAGCAGGCACTGCAGCATTGCATATGGCCCATCAACAGACAGCTGTAGATGGTGATAGTGACTCGCCCCCTGGGCCGTATGGCACGCGGATCCGGGCGATAGGGAGACGTTGGGGGTAGTAGTGGCGGCCCGGTCCCGCGGCTCAGGGTGGTCAGACCAATGGTAGTCTGCTACGCACTTTAGGTAATGTCCGACTACGCCACCCGTGGATTGCGGTTATTAGGAACCGCCGCTGCAAGGCAGTCCGCCGGATCTGATGATGGGTGCAACTGAGGTGATGAGACTCCCCACGGGAAGAGTGCGGCCCCAGGGCAGTGTAGTGGATGGTGGGTGTGATGGTAGTGCGAGTCCCGGTGCTAATAGTGCTGGAGGCGCGAATGAGCACACAGACGACAAGTTACAGTCCAGGGTCTTTACTCACAGTTCGTTTGTTCCAGGTCACTTCGGCCAGCAGTGACCGCCCGAGCCGTGCTGCGTCCACCAGGTGAGGGACTCGGTCAACTCCCAGACAGTTCAGGAGCATGGCACAGGACCCCCTTTTATCCTTTCTCTGGCCTGCCTCACCAGTGACCCACTTTTGTCCAGCTGCCGCGGACCTGTGCGGTTAAACGTGGGCCCCGTTCTCCGCTGTCCTATATGGTGCCTTCCTAGCAGGTTTGATGAGGTGTCGCACCAATATATGATCACGACGACCGGTCTTTGGCTGAGGGTAGTTTCTCCTCCACCAACTTGGGATCCGGTACCCTTAATCTGCCTGACCCTTCACCCTGGATTCTCGTGGGTTCTTAGGGTCCCTTCCACCTTCTTGTTCCTGAGCCCTTCTGTTTCTCTCTCTCTCCTTCTTTCCTGTTCTGTCTTCTCCTCCTTCCCTTGGCCTCTTCTCCAGGCCCACTTCTCCTTCTCCTCTCAGGCTCCGGCCTCTTCTCTAGGCCTGCCTCTGGAGCAGCACTCAGCCTGAGCTCCTGCTCCCTGTCAGCTTTCCTCTCCTCACAGACTGAACCTAGATCTAAGATGGTGCCCACCTTTTATACCTCCCTCTGACCATGAGCCCAGGTGACCAGCAACCAATGAGCTCCTTCCTACGCTCAGGAACCAACCCCTATCTGCCCCTACAGCACTGGGTGTTCCACCCCTCCCTCCCCACTCCAGCAGGGACATGGTCGGTCGTGCCTGCACTTCTGTCTAGTGGGAGCACCGTTGAGCTGTCCCTCGGAAATGGGATGTGTGTTGCATGCAGCTAACTGAGCCCTGGTCCATACTCCATCCTTACCTGGGAGTGGAATATCACACCTCTGGCAGAGGTGCAATACCCCTGTAGCGGCAGAACCCTCGGGGCGCTACATTCCCCCCTGGTAAAGCACAGCACGCCCTCGGGCTGGAAAAGAGCAAAAACAGTTATTTACAGGACATGCAAAACTTTTTCAATAACTTTTTACATTTAGAAACGGACGACATTGTTCAACTCCCTTTATGGGACACACTTTTCTTTTCTTGTCACACTATTATGAAACTCATACTAATACTTCTGGAACTCTTTTGCATAAAACATTATAGAAAACTTTCACATTACTATTTAGCAGCATATAAAATCTAAAACATTTTTAATTAAAGCACATTCTTGGATTCTTGGCTACGGTGTAACTCGCGATCAGGTGCTCTCTCTTTTTTAAAGGTGCAACAGTCCATTTTAACTTTGAGGTAGACGTTGCGGTTCTTGTATAAAACCAGTAGGGGGCGCTTTAAGAAGCGCAACTATATACATGGGATTGGCCATTCCCAGTCCTCGGCCGGTGGGGATAGGGGAATGGCTGCTCACAGTCCTCAGCCTGTTAGGGGAAGAGGGATGGCTGCTCTCAGTCCTCAGCCAGGCTACTTAGGGGATAGGGGATAACGTTCACACAGTTCTATATCAGTCCCAACGGGGACCACACTTCAATTGGAAACAGTCCCACACAGTTCTTTTGCACCCTTACGGGTAACTATTTACAATGCCACTTGACCGTTCACTGGTAACGGTGTCTTTGTGACGCTCCTTCTTCCTCCTCACACGGATCTTCAGGCCCGTCCGGGCCCTCCTGGTACTCGGCGTCTGAGTAGTGTTGTTCCTCCTCCTCTACTACTCGGCGGACGTGTAGGGCGTACCATCCCTTCACGCCTTGGTGTCGGGTGTAAGACACCACATCGCCTGGGAATAGATCCTGCCCACGATGGCCTTCCGGTAGGTGACTCTCCACTAGTGTTGAGCCACCCCCGTAGTGTTCGAGTTCGGTTCGGTTCGTCGAACACCCGTGTGTTCGCCGAACTGTTCGTCGAACTGTTCGTCGAACACCTTCGAACACCGTTAAAACCAATGGCAGGCAAACAAAAACACATAGAAACACATAGAAAACACCTTCAAAGGTGTCCAAAAGCTGACAAACTGCTCAGAAGACATAACTAACACATGGAAAAGTGACAAGTACATATAGTCATGCGAAAATAAAAGAGGTGGAGGAGTAAAAGGAGGGGGAGACACAGATATAGGCATGTCATGCCCTTCTAAAATCCAAAAGTGAGAAGCCGACATGGCCAGTCCGCTCCTGCCCGTGCCACCTCCGTGTCGCCGGGTTTGTGCCAGAGCCGCGGTGAACCCTGACGGCCAGCCCCCCTCTCCCAATACTGGTGCCTGTCCGCTGGTGGGTCGAGCGAGCCCCCCTGTGGTGGAGGCAGCTCTAAGCTTTTTAATTTAAATTGTCTCTCTAATTTGAATGAATACACTTTAAATCCATTTACAAGGATCTATTGGAGGGCAAGTCTCATGCCAGCAGCCGCGGTAATTCCAGCTCCAGTAGCGTCCACTAAAGCTGCTGCAGTTAAAAAGCTTTTATAAGGATCGAGCTCGGCTGTCCACCGCAAGGCATCCTACTGCCAGTCCCAGCCCCTATGCCTTGGGGTGCCTCCTGATGCTCTTCACTAAGTATCCCATGGTCCCGAAGCATTTCCTTTGAAAAAATTAAGTGTCTAAACTACAGGTGGTGCAGCTTGCTTAACAGCCGGGATAATCCGCTGACTAGCAGACACTGCTACTAGGCACAAAGTATTTCCTGGGCTACAGGCAGTTAAAAATTTGTAATTAGATACTCTAGTTGGATGCTGAGAAAGAATTCCATAGAGTCTCCTGGCATGCCATATATGATTCTCTTAAAAAGCTTGGGGTAGGGGTCTAGGGGACCCTTTTATAGCCAAAATCACGGCCCTGTATCGCAATACGTCACCTGGGCTGAAGATAAATGGAACTGTAGCACCCTGAGGGCTCGGTTGCTACAGACGTATTGCACCTCACCCAGAGGTGTGATATCTCACTCTCAGGTAAGGATGGAGTGTGGATCAGGACCCGACACCTGCATGCATTACACCACATTGCCGTGGGGCAGGGCGACCAATATGCCCCTGAGATGGGCACGACAGTCCCTGTCCCTGGCTGGAGTGGGGGGAGGGAACACTGAGGAAGGGGAACCCTGTAGTGCAGGAGCAGGGAGGAAGCAGTTCCTGGGTGCATTGAGAAGGGAGTATAAAAGGTGGGCACCATCTTAGTTCAGTGCAGAGAAGTCTGAGCAGAAGTGGCAGGGAGCAGGGGCTCTGCATGAGCTCTGCTCCGGAGGCGGGCCTAGTAACAGAGGCCCAGGCCTGGAAGAGGGAGAAGGAAGGAAGAGGAGTGGAGAAGGCTCCAGGAACGAGGAATGAAGGGATCCCAGGGGTGCGGACGGGCGAGTCGCCACCGCACGCCCGAATCCACCTGCGTGGAGGGGTCAGGCCAAAGGGGGAGACCGGTCCCCGAACTAGTGGAGGCAGGAAACGACCCTCAGCTAGAAACCGGAGGCTCTGACATTTTATGTGGCGCAGCCCCTCGCTACACCCGCTAGGAAGGCACCACATAGGGTCAGGGAAACTGGCGCCAAGTTTACCAAGAGGAGGCCCGAGGCAGCCGGACAGAAGTGTTGGTAAGAAAGGCCAGACAAAGGACACACAAAGGGGGTCCTGTGAAGTGCTCCAAAGTTATCTGGGAGTTGTCTGAGCCCCTCACCTGGTGAGCACAGTACGACGTGGGCAGCCGTTACCTGCAGACGTGGTCTGGATAATAAGAACTGTGAGTAAAGGCCCTGAACTGCATCACTGACTCCGTGTCGTTACTGCTGCTTCCCTGTACCATCACCCCCATCCTCCGCATACACTGCCCTGAGGCTATACTCCTCCCGTGGGGAGTTATGCTACGCTCTGCTGCACCCACAACACCAGCCTCAGCGGTCTGCCCTGTAGCGGCGGTTCACTCTGACCGCAATCCACGGGTGGCGAAGTCGGACATTTAAACATCAAAACCACATAAATAGTTCCGCCACTGGTTTGACCGCCCTGAGCCACGGAACTGGGTCGCCGCCACGAAGACTACAACCACCAGCATCCACCAAAAAGGGTCCGGCTCCGGGTGTCTCAAGGCCCAGGGGGTGCGTCAGAACATTTTCATCACCTTTCACAATCACCAATGGGACAAGGCAGTGATGTCCTCTGTCCCCTCTCTTATACATCCTAGTGACGGAGCACCTGCTCTCATCAATTCGCCATAACCCCAATATTAGGTGGATTGAGGTGGGAGGCACCGAGTACAAGTGCTCTCTATTTGCTGATGATGTCCTAGTATATATCACTCAATCACTGTTATGCACACGCCCGGACTGACTGGCGTGTGCGGGTGTTGTGGTTCCACTGGACCATGGACCGGAGAGTGCCTGGAGGGGCGTGACTAAGTATCTGGCCGATCCGACCAAGGTGGAACGACGGCATACGACGCCAGTGCACCAGGGAGAAACCGGGCAGAGGGACCAGGTGCTACTCCAGGTCAAACTCCGGACACGGGGGTTGACCCACACTGGAATTACTGGAACAGGCAGGTTAGGCTGGCACAGACTGGTGGATGTAAGCAAACACGGCAGGTATGCAGAGGGGTGGATACAGGCGAGTATGCAGGCAGGGAGGTACTGGCCGAAAGGACGGGCTGGAGCACAGAAAGGTTAAGACCCAGTACAGACTGGGTCACAGAACCGCAGATGCGGTAGACAACCACAGCAGAGAGGGAACGCCCAAAGCGGTGGGCAAGAACAGAGCAGGACGGGGCTGCAGGAGCAGCGAGCACAAGCAGGGCAGGACAGGACTGCCGGAGCAGCGGGCAGAAGCAGGGCAGGACAGGACTGCCGGAGCAGCGGGCAGAAGCAGGGCAGGACAGGACTGCCGGAGCAGCGGGCAGAAGCAGGGCAGGACAGGACTGCCGGAGCAGCGGGCAGAAGCAGGGCAGGACAGGACTGCCGGAGCAGCGGGCAGAAGCAGGGCAGGACAGGACTGCCGGAGCAGCGGGCAGAAGCAGGGCAGGACAGGACTGCCGGAGCAGCGGGCAGAAGCAGGGCAGGACAGGACTGCCGGAGCAGTGAGCAAAAGGGTAAGAGCGGAGCAAGGCTGCCGGAGCAGTGAGCAAGGAGTCAGAGCAGGACGGACAGGGCTCTGTTCACACGGAACAGACAGGAAGGGAAAGGCAGAGCCAGATACCCACAGGGTACTTGCAGTGAAGTAGCGAGGGGACCACAAACTCACAAACGGGAGTACAGAGACAACAAGCAGGAGTTAGGTACGAGTTCAGACTCTGCAGAAAAAGGAAAGGAACGGACATAGAGGCAAAACAGGTAAAGGATAGGAGAGAGTTCAGACTGGAACTGAGTGTACGGAAGAGACCGACACTGCAGCGGGATACAGGAGCGGGTCTGGGAATACGGCCCCCAGAGAGGCGGGACGAACAGGCAAGGAGCGTGTTCAGACAGGACAGACAAGATACAGGAACGGATCTAGGTAATCGGCCCCTAGAAGGCGGGAGGAACAGGCTAGGAGCGTGTTCAGACAGGCCTGGAAATACAGCCTCCAGGAAAGGCAGCAGGCAAGAGTACACAGACAGGACTCAGTTCAGACACGGGAACTGATACCGCAAGGCAGGAGACATAGACAGGACTCAGTTCAGACACGGGAACAGATACTGCAAGACAGGAGAAATAGATAGGACTCAGTTCAGACAGGAACAGATACCGCAAGGCAGGGACACAAACAGGACTCTGTTCAGACGGGAACAGATACCGCAAGGCACAGACAGGCAGATCTAGGAATACGGCCCCTAGAAGGCGAAAGAACAGGCAAGAAGCGTGTTCACAAGAACAGACCACAGTTCAGACACAGAACTGGAAAACAGGCAGGAAAACAGGATAGGACCTGGCATGTCAGAGACAAAAAAGCCGACTGACAGGACACAATGCTCAGGCGCCATCTTGAGGAAGAAGGTGGTATAAATACCCAAAGATGGACAGCAATAGGCTGAAGGTGCAACAGGGGCGTGTCCGCAGCAGGTACAAGAAACAGGAAGTTCAGCGGGCGTCGCCCTATGCAGCCAAAACAGACAAACAGACAGCAAGGAGGGAAGCCAGAGAGACATTCTGGACTGGAGATCAAGTGCGCGCTCTTGCACAGTGGGAGATGGACCACCATGCAAGGACGCCGCCAGGTATGTTACAATCACATATATCCATCCATGCTGTTATGGCTGAAATAGATCACTTTGTTACATGGTAAAATTTTAAAATCAATGCAGCGAAGTCTGAGTCCCTCGATGTCTCCCTCCCCAAATCCATATAGGATTCCATCCAGTCCAACTTTCCCTTTGCCTGGCCCTCACAGGGTATCAAATACTTAGGAATTCCTATTCATAGAGACCTCTCCCATCTATGTTATCTTAATTTTGGGCCCTTTATTGAACAACTCCATACAGACCACGGTTGGCAAGTTAGAACTGTAAGATTCACTACGTGAACCACTGGTGTTTTGTGGAAAAGCACATGTACACTGCGTTCCAAATTATTATGCAAAAAGTGTTTAGGAGTGATAAGGGAAGAATTTGTTTGTTTGTCAGTTAAACTCATTGATGGTGATGTGTGTCAGGGCTCTTTATATCACTGTAAGCAATTGCAGACACCTGTGCTAATTAGTTTGGCAGGTGTGTCCAATGAAAGGCAAGACTACTTAAGAAGGCTCTCTCACATTATTAAGCAGCCTACATTTTCTGCCAAAATGGGAAAGAAAAAGGATGTGTCGGCTGCTGAGAAGCAACAAATTGTGGAGTGTTTAGGTCAAGGCATGACTACAATCAACATTGTGCGATGATCAGGATGAAGTGTCTTGGCAATCAAGAAGTATGTAGCTGATTCACAGTACACACGTGTGCGTGCTGATAAGGGCAAATTGAGGACTCTTTCCTACAGGCAATTACGTCAGGTTGAAAGAGCAGCGGCAAAAAAGCCTTGTCATAGCAGCAGACAAGTTTTTGAAGCTGCTTGTGCCTCCAACGTCCCCCGAACAACAAGATGCAGGGTCCTTCAGAGGTTTGCAACTGTGCATGCGCCATCCTGTCGACCTCCTCTATCCACTTCACACAAGCAGAAACGGCTCCAGTGGGCCAAACATTACATGAAGACTGATTTCAAAACTGTTTTGTTCACGGATGAGTGCCGTGCAGCGCTCGATGGTCCAGATGGATGGAGTGGAGGATGGCTGGTTGATGGACACCCCACGCAAACACGGCTACAGCGCCAACAAGGAGGAGGTGGAGTAATGTTTTGGGCTGGAATCATGGGGAGAGAGATTGTCGGCCCCTTTAGGATCCCTGAAGGCGCTAAAGATGAACTCCATAATGTATGTGGATTTTCTCAAACAGCACTTCCTGCCATGGTTCAAGAAGAAGAACAGTGTATTTCACAGCAAGATCATTTTTCTGCATGATAATGCACCATCTCATGCTGCACATAAAACATCTGCATCTCTGGCTGATATGGGCATAAAAGGGGACAAACTTATGGTGTGACCCCCATGCTCCCCTGACCTCTACCCCATTCAGAACCTTTGGAGCATCATTAAAAGGAGTGTCTATGATGGCGGGAGGCAGTTCACATCTAAGCAACAGCTCTGGGAGGGTATTCTGTCCTCATGCAAAACAATTGAAGCAGAAACCATCCAAAACCTGACAAATTCAATGGACGAGAGAGTTCAGAAGCTCCTTTCGAACAAGGGGTCCTATGTGAAAATGTAACATCACCTAGAATAAAGTTTTGAGTTGAAAACTGTTTGATTTCAGTTTCTAACAACCTGCTAATGCTTATAATTTCAAAAATGACCATTTTTTTGGTCTTTATTAAAATGAAAAGGTTGATCGAAAAGTTTGGGGGATCTAAGAGTGTGGCAACCCAGTAGTCATGATTACTTCGAATTCTGACAATATGAGGGTCATGCTGCAGGTAGTGCAGCAAGAAGGCACTTATGTGCCTTGCGCATCTCGGAGCCCCAAAATTATTTTCCGGGCTAGATGCAGCTAAAAATTATTTTTAATTTTAAATCTGGTGAAGCTTTAGTATAGATGGCCTAATAGGATCAGTGCTGCACACTGCTACAAAGCCCAAATTATTTTCCAGTCAAGATACAGATAAACATGATTAGTAATTTGAAAGCTTAAAACGGTTGGTAGGGTGATTTTAACCAATCATCAAGCTTTTACTCTCCCCAGGATGACACAGGGGTAGAAAAGTCGTTTCGGATCCATGATTTGTTCATCTTTATGAACGTGAGTCTGTCTACATTATCAGTGGAGAGCCGCGTGCGCTTATCTGTCAGCACACCACCAGCAGCGCTGAACACACGTTCAGACAAAACGCTGGCTGCGGGGCATGACAAGATCTCCAAGGCGTAAGTGGCTAGCTCCGGCCATTTATCCAGATTGGAAGCCCAAAAAGAGCAAGGGTCCAGTGACACAGTCGTGGCTTCAATGTTTACTTGGAGATACTCCTGTACCATCGTCTCTAGGCGTTGACTATGTGTCAGACTTCTTGTCTCCTGTGGCCTTGCAAAGGATGGGCTAAAAAAGTGGTGAAATGATTCCGCAAAATTGATGTTACCAGCAGATACTGTGGTTCTGTTACGGTTTGAGTGCTGAACACTTGACGGTCCCACGGTTGGCAAGTTGGAACTGTGAGATTCACTACGTGCACCACTGGTATTTTGTGGAAAAGCACATGTAAGATTCTGCAACAGTCTCTGCTGATACTCCTGCATGCGTGCATCCCTTTCTATGGCAGGAATAATTTCTGCAAATTTACTTTTGTACCGGGGATCTAACAGTGTGGCAACCCAGTAGTCAGGATTATTTCTAATTCTCACAATTCGAGGGTCATGTTGCAGGTAGTGCAGCAAGAAGGCACTCATGTGTGTTGCGCATCCAGGAGCACCAAGTCCCTGTTGTGTTGGTGGCGAGGTAACAATCATGCTTCCTTCCTCTGTCCTCTCCCCCCAACCTCGCACAACAGAAATGTGATCAAGGTCTCCCTCATCTGATGAGTCTTCCATCAGTTCGTCCTCCACTTCTTCCTGGGCTCCTGCACCTTCCTCACTAGTTTGGCTGCTACCATGCGCCCTGGTAAAACCATCTCCCCCACCCTCACATGCCTGCCGCCTTGGTGCTGCCGACCGTCTGGACCTTGCAGATGTTAGCCCTTCCGCATACAACTCCTCCTCCTCTACTTCCTCCACCTCCTCTTGTGCCACCACCTGACTCCGAATTCTGTTTAACATGTGCTCCAGCATGTAAATAACCGGAATAGTCATGCTGATAATGGCATCGTCAGCACTAAACATCTTCGTCGCCATTTCAAAACTGTGCAGAAGGGTGCATAGGTCCCTGATCTGAGACCACTCCTCCAGCGTGATTTGCCCCACCTCTGAATCTCGTTGGCCCAGGCTATACGTCAGAACGTATTGCACCAGGGCTTGTCGGTGCTGCCACAGTCGCTGCAACATGTGCAGAGTTGAATTCCACCGGGTAGGCACATCGCATTTTAGCTGGTGAAGTGGCAGGCCCAACGACTTCTGTAGAGATGTTAGTCGCTGAGCTGCGGGATGCGAACGGCGGAAGTGAGCACAGAGCGACCGTGCCCTCTGCAGAAGGCCATCTAGTCTGGGATAGTGGGCTAAAAATTGCTGGACAACCAGGTTCAACACGTGAGCCATACAAGGCACGTGTGTGACATTGCCCCGGCGAAGGGCCGCACCCAGGTTTGCAGCATTGTCGCACACGGCCTTCCCTGGTTTCAGGTCCAGTGGAGACAACCATTCATGAAATTGGTTCTCCAGAGCTGACCACAACTCCTCAGCTGTGTGACTCACATTTCCCAGACATTTCAATGTAAAAACCGCCTGATGACGTTGAGCCCTACTGCCAGCATAGTAAGGAGGTGTGCAGGATCCCTTCTGCGCAGTTAGAAAGCTTGTGGCATGACCAGACAGGCTTTGGGTGCAGGTGGAAGACCGAGAGGAGGTTGAGGAGGCAGAAGCAGTGGAGGAACTTTGACATAAAAAGGATTGACGCACAACTCGTGGGGACGGCAAGACTTGGACAGCAGCCCCTTGTCCTGCTGTCACCATAGTTACCCAGTGCCCAGTCAGCGACATGTAATGCCCCTGTCCATGCCTACTCGTCCAATTGTCTGTGGTGAAATGCACCCTGTCACACACAGAGTTTCTCAAAGAAGCGGTGATGTTATGTGCGACATGCTGGTGGAGCGCAGGCACACCTTTCTTTGAGAAGTAGTGCCGACTGGGCATCTGGTACTGGGGCACTGCGACGGACATAAGGTCTCGAAAATCCTCTGTGTCCACCAGGCGGAAAGGCAGCAGTTCTGTAGCCAAGAGCTTGCAGATGGTGAAATTCAACCTCTTAGCTTTCTCAGGGCTAGGAGGAAATGGTCTTTTACTTGTCCACATCTGAGGGACCGAGGGCTGGCTATGGTGCTTAGACGGGGTTGATAAGGGTGTCCCCGGCAACTGCCGGTCTGTGAGGAAGATGCAGGCGGACATGTTAGGTTGCCTTGATCCAAAGGTGGTGCTATCGATGTCGGACAGCGCTCAACACCAGCTGGTGTTACCACCTCCAAAGAAAATGATGACCTGCCAATCATGCTGGCTGTTGCGGGTAAAGAGGTGGCAGGTCTACGCCCCAAAACAGGTGTGACTGCTGTCCCCCCAGTCACAGAGGATGAAGAGGCCGCGGATGCACAAGATATGGCAGACGGTGGTTGGCCCGGCCGGCTAGGCCGCATTGTAGCACACTGAGCTTCCCACTGCAACTTATGCTTCATGTCCATGTGCCGGTTCATGCATGAAGTACTCAAACTATGTATTTTTTGGCCTCTACTTAGCTTTTGCTGACAAATGTTACAGATAACACGAGTTGGGTCATCTTTATCGATCTGAAAAAATGCCCAGGCTATGCAAGGCTTAGCACCCATGCGACCTGAAGAGCCACCACGACTTGTGGTGAGAGGCAGAGTTGTGTTTGAGGATGCAGTTGTTGACGTGCTTCCAGTACTACGTCTCTGTCCAGGAAGGCGCAACCTGACCTCGTCGTCACTAGCATCTTCCTCCACCTCCTCTGCTGACCTCATCTCTTGGCTGACTGTGGGTTGACAGTAAGTGGGATCTCCGACCTCATCATCATCACCCTGTGCGTTATCACACCCGTCGTCCTCAGAGCCAACCTGTTCCTGCCCTGACAAAAAACTAAAGTTGTCGCTCCAATCAGGTATTTGAGTCTTATCATCGTCTTCCTCATTGTCTCCACCAACAGGAGTTACAGTTTGGGAATGAGGGTCTACATTATGGTCAGAACCTTCTGCGTTTGGTCCTGGATCCGACTCATAAAGATTCTGGGCATCAGTGCAGATCATTTCCTCGTCTGGATTCACAGAAGCGCTGGAGTCGACCTCTGATTCCCAGGCTATAGTATGAGTAAACAGCTCTGCAGACTCAACCATCTGTTCTACCTCATACTCAGACGGGCAGCTGGAGATTTGGGAGCTGTGAGGAAGCAAGTGCGATTTGGGTGACACCTTTGAGGACTGGAGTATTTGTGATGTTGAAGTTGATGTGGAGGAGAGCCCACTTAAAGGAGCACTTGATATCCGTTGAAGCACCTGCTGTTTTTGTGCCTCATCTGGAATTTGTAGCGATTGGCGTGGCCGTAAGAAAGGGATCTTATCACATTGTCCGCTAAAAGAAGTAGACATTTTAGTTTGGCTGGAAGATGGTCTTTCTTCTGCAGATGTTACTGTTGCTTTAACACCTACCCCACGGACACAACCTTTTTTCCCCTTCCCAACACGCCTATTCCCCTTTCCACCAGCAGCAGGCCTTTTTCCACTCATTTTGGTGGTTAACTAATTCACAACTCTGGAGTTGTTTGCACAAAAAAACAATGGATGGTAACCGAGCAGAGCTGAGTGGCCAAACTGTGGTATTAGGCCAAAACTATTGGCTGGGTTAGATGCAGAAAAAAATTATTTTGAATTTGCAACCTGATGGAGGTCAGTATAGATGGATTAATAGAACAAGACCCACACACAGCTAGAAGCCCAATATTTTTTCAGAGGTAGATGCAGGAAAAAAATATATTCAGTTTGCAACCTGATGGAGGTCAGTATAGATGGACTAATACAACAAGTCCCACACACAGCTAGAAGCCCAATATTTTTTCAGAGGTAGATGCAGAAAAAAATATATTCAGTTTGCAACCTGATGGAGGTCAGTATAGATGGACTAATACAACAAGTCCCACACACAGCTAGAAGCCCAAATATTTTTTCAGAGGTACTGTAGATGCAGATAAAAATTAGTTTTAATTTGCAACCTGATGGAGGTCAGTATAGATGGACTAATAGAGAAAGTCCGACACACTACTAGAAGGCCAAATATTTTTTCAGAGCTAGATGCAGAAAAAAATTATATTCAGTTTGCAACCTGATGGAGGTCAGTATAGATGGACTAATAGAGAAAGTCCGACACACTACTAGAAGGTCAAATATTTTTTCAGAGCTAGATGCAGAAAAAAATTATATTCAGTTTGCAACCTGATGGAGGTCAGTATAGATGGATTAATAGAACAAGACCCACACACAGCTAGAAGCCCAATATTTTTTCAGAGGTAGATGCAGGAAAAAAATATATTCAGTTTGCAACCTGATGGAGGTCAGTATAGATGGACTAATACAACAAGTCCCACACACAGGTAGAAGCCCAAATATTTTTTCAGAGGTACTGTAGATGCAGATAAAAATTAGTTTTAATTTGCAACCTGATGGAGGTCAGTATAGATGGACTAATAGAATGATGCTATGCCCAAAAGATTTTACTTCACTAGGTGCAGTAAAAAAATTGGTATTCTATACACAGGTGGTATATCTTGCAACACAGATAGGCTACTCCACTGACTAACACACTCTGCAATAGGCCAAAAAGGATTAGCTTTGCTAGATTCAGCCAAATGCTGTGAAAAAAACTTGCACAGCACTGGCACAGACCTGCCTGGCAAAAACTGATAGGAACTGATGTAACCTAGTCCTGAAAAGGACTCCAATTACAATTAGTCTTTACTCCCACAACCTATCTATTTAAGAGCACAGACCTCCCTGATAAAAGTCGTAGGAAATGCTGTAACCTAGTCCTTAAAAGGACTGCAATCACAACTATTCCCTACTCCCAAGCTATCTGTAGATTTGTGCGAAAATTGGCTTGAAATTAACAAGGTATAGCGCACACAGCAACAGCGGTGCCGTCTAACACGCAGCTGCAGCAGTGAGAAAATGGTGGCGACGGGGAAAATGGCTTGGTCTTATAGGGCAAGGACATGTGACATACACTGCCAATGACACATGCCCTTGCTTGTGTGAAAAAAAGCACTTCGCTCCGTGTGTGCGCTGCTGATAGGCTGACAGATTGCACCTCCCCACTGCAAATGCGGGAAAGAGAAAAAAAAATGGAGATCTTCATTGTTCCTGCAGAGATCCATCCCCTGCCCCTCCCCCCACCCCGCTGTACACTCAAACTGCGTATTAACATTAATTTTCATCATTACTGAGAAAAAATCCAGTTATGATTTTGGTGCACGAACAGTTATCGAACATAACCTCGAACAGCCGAATTTTTCTCAAATTGTTCGTGTTCGCCGAACGGCTCGAACACCGCCCAAAACAGCTCGAATTTGAGATTGGCGAACAGTTCGAGTAGAACAACGCTCATCTCTACTCTCCACATCTCTCCTTGTCACAAACACGTTGCTGATGGTCTCAGGGTCTCGGATGAAACCGCAGCCATGTTCCATGTGAAATTTTATGACAGACCCGGTGACTCGGGGACCGCGGGCAGTTCGGGAATCTCGCCGGGCCTTCATCTTCTGCTCCGCACATTGAGCCTGCAGCTTTCCCTGTTTCATGCGCCGCTCCCGCTGCTCCCTCTCGAACACCTCCAGCTGTTGGCGGCAGTACTCCCGTCGACGGGCAGCGTCCGGGGGACCTAGGCCTTGCGACCGGGCCTGCGATTGTGGTCTGCTGATCACGCCCGGGGTCAGAGAGCACGGCGTGGGGCGGGGCTCGCTGGCGGTATCGATGGCCTGGGAACCGGTTGGTAGCGGTGGAGGCACGGTCTCGATGGCGGGTTCAGGTACGTTGGGCTCCGCAACAGGGTGCAGGGGCAGGTCGGCGGCCCCAGGGTTCGGGGTAGGGGCGTCTCCGTTACCTGCCTCTGCTGTGGCGGCCTCCTCCGCAGCGTCGTCCTCGGCCTCCGCTCTGCTTTCACTGCTGTCGGTGACTGGTGTGCCGCTGGATGTCGACGGCGCCTCCTGCTGCAGGATCACGGCCCGCCGGGCCATTTCTTCTTTCCACCCGGCGATCACGTCCCGCTGCGCCCGGACCATCCTCCGGTCCAGCTCCTCCAGCGCAGCCCGCACATACTCGGGGTCTTCCTTGGGGAGGTGTGCTAGCAGCTCCCTGAAGCTGCATGGGGATGCGACCTGCAGCAGGCCACACGCCAGGGCGCTGGTTCCTGTCTCTACCTTCGGGTGCGGTCTGGTGTGACTGATCCAGACCACCCCCTGCCCCGCAGTTTTCTTCTCTTTCCGCCCCCAGAGGGGGTGGTCCTGGGGCATTCTGCTGACAGTCACTCTTAGGGGCAGCCCCCCCATGTTGATGGACATCTCCACTGCTGCATTCATGGCTGGTGGGGGCGGGCTCCTTCTTTGGCGCCATTCTGGGACCTGGCCCACGATGGGAGGTAGCTTCCTGCTGTCTTTTGGCGCGCACATAATGGCGTCCGCTCTGCCAGGGCGGGAAAAACGGATGAAGATGGCGGGAAACGATCCAAGATGGCGTCTGATGGCGGGAATCGGCTCCGGATGGCGGGAAACGACTCCGGACGGCGGGAAACTTCTTTTTAAGGTACATGTGCAATTTTCTTCAGGCACGCAATACCCGTTTGTGGCGGGTTGGTAATGATCCTGCCGACTACGCCAAAGCTGACTCGCCCCCTGGGCCGTAGGGCACGCGGATCCGGGTGATAGGGAGACGTTGTGGGTAGTAGTGGCGGCCCGGTCCCGCGGCTCAGGGTGGTCAGACCAATGGTAGTCTGCTACGCACTTTAGGTAATGTCCGACTACGCCACCCATGGATTGCGGTTATTAGGAACCGCCGCTGCAAGGCAGTCCGCCGGGGCTGATGATGGGTGCAGCTGAGGTGATGAGACTCCCCTTGGGAAGAGTGCGGCCCCAGGGCAGTGTACTGGATGGTGGGTGTGATGGTAGTGCGAGTCCCGGTGCTAATAGTGCTGGAGGCGCGAATGAGCACACAGACGACAAGTTACAGTCCAGGGTCTTTACTCACAGTTCGTTTGTTCCAGGTCACTTCGGCCAGCAGTGACCGCCCGAGCCGTGCTGCGTCCACCAGGTGAGGGACTCGGTCAACTCCCAGACAGTTCAGGAGCATGGCACAGGACCCCCTTTTATCCTTTCTCTGGCCTGCCTCACCAGTGACCCACTTTTGTCCAGCTGCCGCGGACCTGTGCGGTTAAACGTGGGCCCCGTTCTCCGCTGTCCTATATGGTGCCTTCCTAGCAGGTTTGATGAGGTGTCGCACCAATATATGATCACGACGACCGGTCTTTGGCTGAGGGTAGTTTCTCCTCCACCAACTTGGGATCCGGTACCCTTAATCTGCCTGACCCTTCACCCTGGATTCTCGTGGGTTCTTAGGGTCCCTTCCACCTTCTTGTTCCTGAGCCCTTCTGTTTCTCTCTCTCTCCTTCTTTCCTGTTCTGTCTTCTCCTCCTTCCCTTGGCCTCTTCTCCAGGCCCACTTCTCCTTCTCCTCTCAGGCTCCGGCCTCTTCTCTAGGCCTGCCTCTGGAGCAGCACTCAGCCTGAGCTGCTGCTCCCTGTCAGCTTTCCTCTCCTCACAGACTGAACCTAGATCTAAGATGGTGCCCACCTTTTATACCTCCCTCTGACCATGAGCCCAGGTGACCAGCAACCAATGAGCTCCTTCCTACGCTCAGGAACCAACCCCTATCTGCCCCTACAGCACTGGGTGTTCCACCCCTCCCTCCCCACTCCAGCAGGGACATGGTCGGTCGTGCCTGCACTTCTGTCTAGTGGGAGCACCGTTGAGCTGTCCCTCGGAAATGGGATGTGTGTTGCATGCAGCTAACTGAGCCCTGGTCCATACGCCATCCTTACCTGGGAGTGGAATATCACACCTCTGGCAGAGGTGCAATACCCCTGTAGCGGCCGAACCCTCGGGGCGCTACAATAGCACTTTGGCAAGACTTTTGGCTAGGTAATGATAAATGGAGATACATTAGCTTAATTTTATTCAGCAGTCTGAATATGATGGCAGCGTCTGACTATTAGGTTCGATCCAATGTACCAGTTGAAGTTTTTCATTCATACATGAAATTTGTAGACAAGGACCACATTTTAGTGGAAATTGCAATGGTTAAACAGTCATATATAAAATTCACTAACTTTGCACAAAAATCAGCTAAATTTGTCTCTATGTTCCAAAAAAGAAAGGTGAGATAAGGAGCATGATCACCCTGCAAATGTACGTTTACTCGAACATATCAAAGGCAAAAGGTTAAAAAGGCATATATTAGTGACATAAAGGTAGGCCTGCTCTGTTCTACTCATAGGTGGCATAAAATTAAAATTCAAACAGACAATTTTAAAGAAGCTCTCCCATATAAAAAAAATAATAATAAATATATATATATATATATATATTATTAAATATGTGTATATATTCATGTAATGTAGTGTGAGTTTATTAATATACTCACCTACTGCAGATCTCTCCTGTGTCCAGCGCTGTTCTCCTTCGTTTCTAAGTGAAGTCACCGTAATTGCAACTAGCCGGTTCTTTCTATGCTCTTTGCGTGAGCTGGAAGTAACTTTTATAACAAAAGCCTATGGAGCCTTGTTCTGACATTCCATGGACTTACATTGTAAAAGCCACTTCCATGTCACACAGAGCTCAGTAGAAATAATCAGGGCTGTCCAGGAATTTCAGGGCCCCATACTGTCAGAATTTTTGGGCCCCTTAACACTCCGCCCGGGCTCCGCCTCTACCCTTTTAACCTTCCACAGTCCCACCATCCACTCTTGGATAAACTCCACTGCACCACGTCCTCACCAATCACACATTAACAGTTCCCATCGAACACCATATCACATACATAGCCAGCAGCTTTTGTTTTGACCAAAAGATTTTTTAAGCCTGCCAACCACGACAAGGTAGACTCTTTTGGCAGGGCCCTACACTACTCTAACCTATTTAACATATCTCTTTTTAGCTATATTTTAATTTATTTTTCTTTAAGGAAATGTGTCACATACATTTTTTAAACTAATTGAAACCAGATTGTGATCATTTTTTTTTATAATCTGTATTTCTGATTGCAGATTATTGTATTCTGTTTCCTGTACATTTATGGAAGCTGCTCTCTTTCATGTTTTGAGATATGGACATTGAACATATGCATGTATATATATCACAAGACATTAAGTGCCTTTTAATAATCTCACAAACGCATTGTTTAACAATAACCAGAGAGTAGTGAATGCCCTTAACATAAAAGCTTCGTAACACATTCCCACTATATATTTTGGTAACTAAATCTATTTTTCATAAGAGTCATTTAGTTAAATCCTTTGGTCAATTATGTAAACTGCAAAATTATCAGCTAACTACAGTGTTGTTATGCACCTGGTGTGCGGTGGCCCTAATCTGTTGCCCCTGGGGCCCGGTGAGCAGAAGCAAAAAGGGGATGGGCCTGGACTGCCAGCGTATCAGAACTCCCCCGCTTTGCTTGTGCTCACTGGGCCCCATATACTAGTAAGTAGTGTTGAGCCACCCCCGTAGTGTTCGAGTTCGGTTCGGTTCGTCGAACACCCGTGTGTTCGCCGAACTGTTCGTCGAACTGTTCGTCGAACACCTTCGAACACCGTTAAAACCAATGGCAGGCAAACAAAAACACATAGAAACACATAGAAAACACCTTCAAAGGTGTCCAAAAGCTGACAAACTGCTCAGAAGACATAATTAACACATGGAAAAGTGACAAGTACATATAGTCATGCGAAAATAAAAGAGGTGGAGGAGTAAAAGGAGGGGGAGACACAGATATAGGCATGTCATGCCCTTCTAAAATCCAAAAAGTGAGAAGCCGACACGGCCAGTCCGCTCCTGCCCGTGCCACCTCCGTGTCGCCGGGTTTGTGCCAGAGCCGCGGTGAACCCTGACGGCCAGCCCCCCTCTCCCAATACTGGTGCCTGTCCGCTGGTGGGTCGAGCGAGCCCCCCTGTGGTGGAGGCAGCTCTAAGCTTTTTAATTTAAATTGTCTCTCTAATTTGAATGAATACACTTTAAATCCATTTACAAGGATCTATTGGAGGGCAAGTCTCATGCCAGCAGCCGCGGTAATTCCAGCTCCAGTAGCGTCCACTAAAGCTGCTGCAGTTAAAAAGCTTTTATAAGGATCGAGCTCGGCTGTCCACCGCAAGGCATCCTACTGCCAGTCCCAGCCCCTATGCCTTGGGGTGCCTCCTGATGCTCTTCACTAAGTATCCCATGGTCCCGAAGCATTTCCTTTGAAAAAATTAAGTGTCTAAACTACAGGTGGTGCAGCTTGCTTAACAGCCGGGATAATCCGCTTACTAGCAGACACTGCTACTAGGCACAAAGTATTTCCTGGGCTAGATGCAGTTAAAAATTTGTAATTAGATACTCTCGTTGGATGCTGAGAAAGCATTCCATAGAGTCTCCTGGCACGCCATATATGATTCTCTTAAAAAGCTTGGGGTAGGGGTCTAGGGGACCCTTTTATAGCCAAAATCACGGCCCTGTATCGCAATACGTCACCTAGGCTGAAGATAAATGGAACTGTAGCACCCTGAGGGCTCGGTTGCTAAAGACGTATTGCACCTCACCCAGAGGTGTGATATCTCACTCTCAGGTAAGGATGGAGTGTGGATCAGGACCCGACACCTGCATGCATTACACCACATTGCCGTGGGGCAGGGTCGACCAATATGCCCCTGAGATGGGCATGACAGTCCCTGTCCCTGGCTGGAGTGGGGGGAGGGAACACTGAGGAAGGGGAACCCTGTAGTGCAGGAGCAGGGAGGAAGCAGTTCCTGGGTGCATTGAGAAGGGAGTATAAAAGGTGGGCACCATCTTAGTTCAGTGCAGAGAAGTCTGAGCAGAAGTGGCAGGGAGCAGGGGCTCTGCATGAGCTCTGCTCCGGAGGCGGGCCTAGTAACAGAGGCCCAGGCCTGGAAGAGGGAGAAGGAAGGAAGAGGAGCGGAGAAGGTTCCAGGAACGAGGAATGAAGGGATCCCAGGGGTGCGGACGGGCGAGTCGCCACCGCACGCCCGAATCCACCTGCGTGGAGGGGTCAGGCCAAAGGGGGAGACCGGTCCCCGAACTAGTGGAGGCAGGAAACGACCCTCAGCTAGAAACCGGAGGCTCTGACATTTTATGTGGCGCAGCCCCTCGCTACACCCGCTAGGAAGGCACCACATAGGGTCAGGGAAACTGGCGCCAAGTTTACCAAGAGGAGGCCCGAGGCAGCCGGACAGAAGTGTTGGTAAGAAAGGCCAGACAAAGGACACACAAAGGGGGTCCTGTGAAGTGCTCCAAAGTTATCTGGGAGTTGTCTGAGCCCCTCACCTGGTGAGCACAGTACGACGTGGGCAGCCGTTACCTGCAGACGTGGTCTGGATAATAAGAACTGTGAGTAAAGGCCCTGAACTGCATCACTGACTCCGTGTCGTTACTGCTGCTGCCCTGCACCATCACCCCCATCCTCCGCATACACTGCCCTGAGGCTATACTCCTCCCGTGGGGAGTTATGCTACGCTCTGCTGCACCCACAACACCAGCCTCAGTGGTCTGCCCTGTAGCGGCGGTTCACTCTGACCGCAATCCACGGGTGGCGTAGTCGGACATTTAAACATGAAAACCACATAAATAGTTCCGCCACTGGTTTGACCGCCCTGAGCCACGGAACTGGGTCGCCGCCACGAAGACTACAACCACCAGCATCCACCAAAAAGGGTCCGGCTCCGGGTGTCCCAAGGCCCAGGGGGTGCGTCAGAACATTTTCATCACCTTTCACAATCACCAATGGGACAAGGCAGTGATGTCCTCTGTCCCCTCTCTTATACATCCTAGTGACGGAGCACCTGCTCTCATCAATTCGCCATAACCCCAATATTAGGTGGATTGAGGTGGGAGGCACCGAGTACAAGTGCTCTCTATTTGCTGATGATGTCCTAGTATATATCATTCAATCACATATATCCATCCATGCTGTTATGGCTGAAATAGATCACTTTGTTACATGGTAAAATTTTAAAATCAATGCAGCGAAGTCTGAGGCCCTCGATGTCTCCCTCCCCAAATCCATATAGGATTCCATCCAGTCCAACTTTCCCTTTGCCTGGCCCTCACAGGGTATCAAATACTTAGGAATTCCTATTCATAGAGACCTCTCCCATCTATGTTATCTTAATTTTGGGCCCTTTATTGAACAACTCCATACAGACCACGGTTGGCAAGTTAGAACTGTAAGATTCACTACGTGAACCACTGGTGTTTTGTGGAAAAGCACATGTACACTGCGTTCCAAATTATTATACAAAAAGTGTTTAGGAGTGATAAGGGAAGAATTTGTTTGTTTGTCAGTTAAACTCATTGATGGTGATGTGTGTCAGGGCTCTTTATATCACTGTAAGCAATTGCAGACACCTGTGCTAATTAGTTTGGCAGGTGTGTCCAATGAAAGGCAAGACTACTTAAGAAGGCTCTCTCACATTATTAAGCAGCCTACATTTTCTGCCAAAATGGGAAAGAAAAAGGATGTGTCGGCTGCTGAGAAGCAACAAATTGTGGAGTGTTTAGGTCAAGGCATGACTACAATCAACATTGTGCGATGATCAGGATGAAGTGTCCTGGCAATCAAGAAGTATGTAGCTGATTCACAGTACACACGTGTGCGTGCTGATAAGGGCAAATTGAGGACTCTTTCCTACAGGCAATTACGTCAGGTTGAAAGAGCAGCGGCAAAAAAGCCTTGTCATAGCAGCAGACAAGTTTTTGAAGCTGCTTGTGCCTCCAACGTCCCCCGAACAACAAGATGCAGGGTCCTTCAGAGGTTTGCAGCTGTGCATGCGCCATCCTGTCGACCTCCTCTATCCACTTCACACAAGCAGAAAAGGCTCCAGTGGGCCAAACATTACATGAAGACTGATTTCAAAACTGTTTTGTTCACGGATGAGTGCCGTGCAGCGCTCGATGGTCCAGATGGATGGAGTGGAGGATGGCTGGTTGATGGACACCCCACGCAAACACGGCTACAGCGCCAACAAGGAGGAGGTGGAGTAATGTTTTGGGCTGGAATCATGGTGAGAGAGATTGTCGGCCCCTTTAGGATCCCTGAAGGCGCTAAAGATGAACTCCATAATGTATGTGGATTTTCTCAAACAGCACTTCCTGCCATGGTTCAAGAAGAAGAACCGTGTATTTCACAGCAAGATCATTTTTCTGCATGATAATGCACCATCTCATGCTGCACATAAAACATCTGCATCTCTGGCTGATATGGGCATAAAAGGGGACAAACTTATGGTGTGACCCCCATGCTCCCCTGACCTCTACCCCATTCAGAACCTTTGGAGCATCATTAAAAGGAGTGTCTATGATGGCGGGAGGCAGTTCACATCTAAGCAACAGCTCTGGGAGGGTATTCTGTCCTCATGCAAAACAATTGAAGCAGAAACCATCCAAAACCTGACAAATTCAATGGACGAGAGAGTTCAGAAGCTCCTTTCGAACAAGGGGTCCTATGTGAAAATGTAACATCACCTAGAATAAAGTTTTGAGTTGAAAACTGTTTGATTTCAGTTTCTAACAACCTGCTAATGCTTATAATTTCAAAAATGACCATTTTTTTGGTCTTTATTAAAATGAAAAGGTTGATCGAAAAGTTTGGGGGATCTAAGAGTGTGGCAACCCAGTAGTCATGATTACTTCGAATTCTGACAATATGAGGGTCATGCTGCAGGTAGTGCAGCAAGAAGGCACTTATGTGCCTTGCGCATCTCGGAGCCCCAAAATTATTTTCCGGGCTAGATGCAGCTAAAAATTATTTTTAATTTTAAATCTGGTGAAGCTTTAGTATAGATGGCCTAATAGGATCAGTGCTGCACACTGCTACAAAGCCCAAATTATTTTCCAGTCAAGATACAGATAAACATGATTAGTAATTTGAAAGCTTAAAACGGTTGGTAGGGTGATTTTAACCAATCATCAAGCTTTTACTCTCCCCAGGATGACACAGGGGTAGAAAAGTCGTTTCGGATCCATGATTTGTTCATCTTTATGAACGTGAGTCTGTCTACATTATCAGTGGAGAGCCGCGTGCGCTTATCTGTCAGCACACCACCAGCAGCGCTGAACACACGTTCAGACAGAACGCTGGCTGCGGGGCATGACAAGATCTCCAAGGCGTAAGTGGCTAGCTCCGGCCATTTATCCAGATTGGAAGCCCAAAAAGAGCAAGGGTCCAGTGACACAGTCGTGGCTTCAATGTTTACTTGGAGATACTCCTGTACCATCGTCTCTAGGCGTTGACTATGTGTCAGACTTCTTGTCTCCTGTGGCCTTGCAAAGGATGGGCTAAAAAAGTGGTGAAATGATTCCGCAAAATTGATGTTACCAGCAGATACTGTGGTTCTGTCACGGTTTGAGTGCTGAACACTTGACGGTCCCACGGTTGGCAAGTTGGAACTGTGAGATTCACTACGTGCACCACTGGTATTTTGTGGAAAAGCACATGTAAGATTCTGCAACAGTCTCTGCTGATACTCCTGCATGCGTGCATCCCTTTCTATGGCAGGAATAATTTCTGCAAATTTACTTTTGTACCGGGGATCTAACAGTGTGGCAACCCAGTAGTCAGGATTATTTCTAATTCTCACAATTCGAGGGTCATGTTGCAGGTAGTGCAGCAAGAAGGCACTCATGTGTGTTGCGCATCCAGGAGCACCAAGTCCCTGTTGTGTTGGTGGCGAGGTAACAATCATGCTTCCTTCCTCTGTCCTCTCCCCCCAACCTCGCACAACAGAAATGTGATCAAGGTCTCCCTCATCTGATGAGTCTTCCATCAGTTCGTCCTCCACTTCTTCCTGGGCTCCTGCACCTTCCTCACTAGTTTGGCTGCTACCATGCGCCCTGGTAAAACCATCTCCCCCACCCTCACATGCCTGCCGCCTTGGTGCTGCCGACCGTCTGGACCTTGCAGATGTTAGCCCTTCCGCATACAACTCCTCCTCCTCTACTTCCTCCACCTCCTCTTGTGCCACCACCTGAATTCTGTTTAACATGTGCTCCAGCATGTAAATCACCGGAATAGTCATGCTGATAATGGCATCGTCAGCACTAAACATCTTCGTCGCCTTTTCAAAACTGTGCAGAAGGGTGCATAGGTCCCTGATCTGAGACCACTCCTCCAGCGTGATTTGCCCCACCTCTGAATCTCGTTGGCCCAGGCTATACGTCAGAACGTATTGCACCAGGGCTTGTCGGTGCTGCCACAGTCGCTGCAACATGTGCAGAGTTGAATTCCACCGGGTAGGCACATCGCATTTTAGCCGGTGAAGTGGCAGGCCCAACGACTTCTGTAGAGATGTAAGTCGCTGAGCTGCGGGATGCGAACGGCGGAAGTGAGCACACAGCGACCGTGCCCTCTGCAGAAGGCCATCTAGTCTGGGATAGTGGGCTAAAAATTGCTGGACAACCAGGTTCAACACGTGAGTCATACAAGGCACGTGTGTGACATTGCCCCGGCGAAGGGCCGCACCCAGGTTTGCAGCATTGTCGCACACGGCCTTCCCTGGTTTCAGGTCCAGTGGAGACAACCATTCATGAAATTGGTTCTCCAGAGCTGACCACAACTCCTCAGCTGTGTGACTCACATTTCCCAGACATTTCAATGTAAAAACCGCCTGATGACGTTGAGCCCTACTGCCAGCATAGTAAGGAGGTGTGCAGGATCCCTTCTGCGCAGTTAGAAAGCTTGTGGCATGACCAGACAGGCTTTGGGTGCAGGTGGAAGACCGAGAGGAGGTTGAGGAGGCAGAAGCAGTGGAGGAACATTGACATAAAGAGGATTGACGCACAACTCGTGGGGACGGCAAGACTTGGACAGCAGCCCCTTGTCCTGCTGTCACCATAGTTACCCAGTGCCCAGTCAGCGACATGTAACGCCCCTGTCCATGCCTACTCGTCCAAGTGTCTGTGGTGAAATGCACCCTGTCACACACAGAGTTTCTCAAAGAAGCGGTGATGTTGTGTGCGACATGCTGGTGGAGCGCAGGCACACCTTTCTTTGAGAAGTAGTGCCGACTGGGCATCTGGTACTGGGGCACTGCGACGGACATAAGGTCTCGAAAATCCTCGGTGTCCACCAGGCGGAAAGGCAGCATTTCTGTAGCCAAGAGCTTGCAGATGGTGAAATTCAACCTCTTAGCTTTCTCATGGCTAGGAGGAAATGGTCTTTTACTTGTCCACATCTGAGGGACCGAGGGCTGGCTATTGTGCTTAGACGGGGTTGATAAGGGTGTCCCCGGCAAACTGCCGGTCTGTGAGGAAGATGCAGGCGGACATGTTAGGTTGCCTTGATCCAAAGGTGGTGCTATCGATGTCGGACAGCGCTCAACACCAGCTGGTGTTACCACCTCCAAAGAAAATGATGACCTGCCAATCACGCTGGCTGTTGCGGGTAAAGAGGTGGCAGGTCTGCGCCCCAAAACAGGTGTGACTGCTGTCCCCCCAGTCACAGAGGATGAAGAGGCCGCGGATGCACAAGATATGGCAGACGGTGATTGGCCCGGCCGGCTAGGCCGCATTGTAGCACACTGAGCTTCCCACTGCAACTTATGCTTCATGTCCATGTGCCGGTTCATGCATGAAGTACTCAAACTATGTATTTTTTGGCCTCTACTTAGCTTTTGCTGACAAATGTTACAGATAACACGAGTTGGGTCATCTTTATCGATCTGAAAAAATGCCCAGGCTATGCAAGGCTTAGCACCCATGCGACCTGAAGAGCCACCACGACTTGTGGTGAGAGGCAGAGTTGTGTTTGAGGATGCAGTTGTTGACGTGCTTCCAGTACTACGTCTCTGTCCAGGAAGGCGCAACCTGACCTCGTCGTCACTAGCATCTTCCTCCACCTCCTCTGCTGACCTCATCTCTTGGCTGACTGTGGGTTGACAGTAAGTGGGATCTCCGACCTCATCATCATCACCCTGTGCGTTATCACACCCGTCGTCCTCAGAGCCAACCTGTTCCTGCCCTGACAAAAAACTAAAGTTGTCGCTCCAATCAGGTATTTGAGTCTTATCATCGTCTTCCTCATTGTCTCCACCAACAGGAGTTACAGTTTGGGAATGAGGGTCTACATTATGGTCAGAACCTTCTGCGTCTGGTCCTGGATCCGACTCATAAAGATTCTGGGCATCAGTGCAGATCATTTCCTCGTCTGGATTCACAGAAGCGCTGGAGTCGACCTCTGATTCCCAGGCTATAGTATGAGTAAACAGCTCTGCAGACTCAACCATCTGTTCTACCTCACACTCAGACGGGCAGCTGGAGATTTGGGAGCTGTGAGGAAGCAAGTGCGATTTGGGTGACACCTTTGAGGACTGGAGTATTTGTGATGTTGAAGTTGATGTGGAGGAGAGCCCACTTAAAGGAGCACTTGATATCCGTTGAAGCACCTGCTGTTTTTGTGCCTCATCTGGAATTTGTAGCGATTGGCGTGGCCGTAAGAAAGGGATCTTATCACATTGTCCGCTAAAAGAAGTAGACATTTTAGTTTGGCTGGAAGATGGTCTTTCTTCTGCACCTACCCCACGGACACAACCTTTTTTCCCCTTCCCAACACGCCTATTCCCCTTTCCACCAGCAGCAGGCCTTTTTCCACTCATTTTGGTGGTTAACTAATTCACAACTCTGGAGTTGTTTGCACAGAAAAACAATGGATGGTAACCGAGCAGAGCTGAGTGGCCAAACTGTGGTATTAGGCCAAAACTATTGGCTGGGTTAGATGCAGAAAAAAATTATTTTTAATTTGCAACCTGATGGAGGTCAGTATAGATGGACTAATAGACCAAGTCCCACACACCGCTAGAAGCCCAAATATTTTTTCAGAGCTAGATGCAGAAAAAAATTATTTTTAATTTGCAACCTGATGTAGGTCAGTATAGATGGACTAATAGACCAAGTCCCGCACACTGCTAGAAGCCCAAATATTTTTTCAGAGCTAGATGCAGAAAAAAATTATTTTTAATTTGCAACCTGATGGAGGTCAGTATAGATGGACTAATAAACCAAGTCCCACACACCGCTAGAAGCCCAAATATTTTTTCAGAGCTAGATGCAGAAAAAAATTATTTTTAATTTGCAACCTGATGGAGGTCAGTATAGATGGACTAACAGACCAAGTCCCACACACTGCTAGAAGCCCAAATATTTTTTCAGAGCTAGATGCAGAAAAAAATTATTTTTAATTTGCAACCTGATGGAGGTCAGTATAGATGGACTAATAGACCAAGTCCCACACACTGCTAGAAGCCCAAATATTTTTTCAGAGCTAGATGCAGAAAAAAATTATTTTTAATTTGCAACCTGATGGAGGTCAGTATAGATGGACTAATAGACCAAGTCCCACACACCGCTAGAAGCCCAAATATTTTTTCAGAGCTAGATGCAGAAAAAAATTATTTTTAATTTGCAACCTGATGGAGGTCAGTATAGATGGACTAATAGACCAAGTCCCACACACCGCTAGAAGCCCAAATATTTTTTCAGAGCTAGATGCAGAAAAAAATTATTTTTAATTTGCAACCTGATGTAGGTCAGTATAGATGGACTAATAGACCAAGTCCCACACACTGCTAGAAGCCCAAATATTTTTTCAGAGGTAGATGCAGAAAAAAATTATTTTTAATTTGCAACCTGATGGAGGTCAGTATAGATGGACTAATAGACCAAGTCCCACACACCGCTAGAAGCCCAAATATTTTTTCAGAGCTAGATGCAGAAAAAAATTATATTCAGTTTGCAACCTGATGGAGGTCAGTATAGATGGACTAATAGAATGATGCTATGCCCAAAAGATTTTACTTCACTAGGTGCAGTAAAAAAATTGGTATTCTATACACAGGTGTTATATCTTGCAACACAGATAGGCTACTCCACTGACTAACACACTCTGCAATAGGCCAAAAAGGATTAGCTTTGCTAGATTCAGCCAAATGCTGTGAAAAAAACTTGCACAGCACTGGCACAGACCTGCCTGGCAAAAACTGATAGGAACTCATGTAACCTAGTCCTGAAAAGGACTCTAATTACAATTAGTCTTTACTCCCACAACCTATCTATTTAAGAGCACAGACCTCCCTGATAAAAGTCGTAGGAAATGCTGTAACCTAGTCCTTAAAAGGACTGCAATCACAACTATTCCCTACTCCCAAGCTATCTGTATATTTGTGCGAAAATTGGCTTGAAATTAACAAGGTATAGCACACACAGCAACAGCGGTGCCGTCTAACACGCAGCTGCAGCAGTGAGAAAATGGTGGCGACGGGGAAAATGGCTTGGTCTTATAGGGCAAGGACATGTGACATACACTGCCAATCACACATGCCCTTGCTTGTGTGAAAAAAAGCACTTCGCTCCGTGTGTGCGCTGCTGATAGGCTGACAGATTGCACCTCCCCACTGCAAATGCGGGAAAGAGAAAAAAAAATGGAGATCTTCATTATTCCTGCAGAGATCCATCCCCTGCCCCTCCCCCCGCCCCGCTGTACACTCAAACTGCGTATTAACATTAATTTTCATCATTACTGAGAAAAAATCCAGTTATGATTTTGGTGCACGAACAGTTATCGAACATAACCTCGAACAGCCGAATTTTTCTCAAATTGTTCGTGTTCGCCGACCGGCTCGAACACCGCCCAAAACAGCTCGAATTTGAGATTGGCGAACAGTTCGAGTAGAACAACGCTCATCTCTACTAGTAAGGGCAATAATGCCTTGATGGCGGCCCTGTTCCTGCCTATCGTGAAATGACACTTGTTGACAGCCCATACTACATGAAGTATGCAGCTAGTCTGCATAGATCATGGGATGACAGACATCCATTGCTGGCTACCTTATAGTTGCCATTTCATGTAAGCATTCATTCAATCTTTATGAAAGCATACATACAGATATATTAATTATTGTCTATCTAATAGGATGATGACAGCTGTCCAGACAGGGGCGGAACTACCGCCCGTGCAGCCGGTTCATTGAACGGGGGCCCCGAGGGAGAGGGGGCCCCTCCAGCCTCCAGCACGGCCGCCATCAGGGCATGACTGCCCTGACTCCAGTATGGGGCCCGGCCGGTAGGGGCCCCCTCGGGGGCCCCCCTCTTGTGCGTCTCTCTCCTCATGGGGCCCCCGGCCCCATGCTATGCGCCGGGTCCGGGACATTTCAGCGCTGAGCTGCGCTGTTGCAGCAGCGCCTTCATGATTCCCCTGACTTCCGGTCATGTGACGGTGCAGTCACATGGCCGGAAGTCAGGAGAACCTGCTGTCAGCGATTTGGACGAGCGCCAGGATTCTGCAGGGATCGCATGGGGGTAAGTATAACAAGTTTTATTTTTTTTAAAATACAATTAACTAGGAGTGGAGAGATGGGAGATGCACATGTGTGTGTGTGTGTGTGTGTGTGTGTGTGTGTGTGTGTGTGTGTGTGTGTGGGGGGGGGAGATGGGAGATGCACATGTGTGTGTGTGGGGGGGGAGATGGGAGATGCACATGTGTGTGTGTGGGGGGGAGATGGGAGATGCACATGTGTGTGGGGGGGGAGATGGGAGATGCACATGTGTGTGGGGGGGGAGATGGGAGATGCACATGTGTGTGGGGGGGGGAGATGCACATGTGTGTGGGGGGGGGATGGGAGATGCACATGTGTGTGGGGGGGGATGGGAGATGCACATGTGTGTGGGGGGGAGATGGGAGATGCACATGTGTGTGGGGGGGAGATGGGAGATGCACATGTGTGTGGGGGGGAGATGGGAGATGCACATGTGTGGGGGGGGATGGGAGATGCACATGTGTGGGGGGGGGGATGGGAGATACACATGTGGTGGGGGGGGAGATGGGAGATGCACATGTGGGGGGGATGAGAGAGGTGCACATGTGGTGGAGGGGGATGAGAGAGGTGCACATGTGGTGGAGGGGGATGAGAGAGGGGCACATGTGGGGGAGGGGGACGAGAGGGGCACATGTGGGGGAGGGGGTGAGAGATGTGCACATGGGGGGGTGAGAGCTGCACATGGGGGGGTTTGAGAGCTGCACATGGGGGAATTGGGAGTAGGGGATAATGAGCTGCACATAACGAATGTGGGGTGGGGGAGAGTAAATGATAAATGATGATGGGGTGGGGAGAGCACGGACATGATATAATGAATTGGGGCAGGGGGTGCATGTAAATATTGAATGCGGGGAGCAGGAAGTATAGAGTAGGGGGCGTTGCGGATGCAGGAGTGTGACTGGTAACAAATTGGCGGAAAGAGTAGAGGTTCTAATTAAATTATATATTAAGTGCCTATTTACAGTTAATGGGGGCACAGTGGTGGATTACAATTTATATTTGGAATGGTAGGTTGCATAATAACTAACCATATATTGATGGTGGATGCACGTCTGTATTCAGCTGCGTAATGTAGAAGTTGGGGAATGTGCTCTAGATAACTGTGTTATTTTATGCAGAGACGAGTCCTGGCTGGAAGATGTGATGGCGGTCTGTGCTGGATGAAGGAGAAAAGCGAAGATGAAGGACTTCACCTAGAGACGTCACCGGTGAGTCAGTCTATTACATGTACACTGTGTATAATGTCACTGGTGATCACTGTATTACCTGTACACTGACACTATATACAGAGCTCCTGTGTATAATGTCACTGGTGATCCCTGTATTACCTGTACACTGACACTATATACAGAGCTCCTGTGTATAATGTCACTGGTGATCACTGTATTACCTGTACACTGACACTATATACAGAGCTCCTGTGTATAATTTCACTGGCGATCACTAGATTACCTGGACACTTACATTATACATACCATGTATAGAGCACCCGTGTATAATGACACTTATGGTAATATTAGTAATGTGGTGGTAATATTAGTAATGTAGTGGTAATATGTGGTCTGGTCATGGTGTGGCAGTTTTTCTCCCTTCTGTGTGGTATTATTCGGTCACTATGTTGTGGTAATATGTGGTCTGGTCATGGTGTGGCGGTATTCCCTGTATGTGGTATTATTGGTCATTTAAAAAAAAAATGTATATGACACATTCCCTTAAAGAAAACTAAATAAAAATATATCTAAAAAGAGTATTGGATATTTTAAGAAAATTTTAATAGGTTAGAGTAGGGCCCGCCCAGAAGAGTCTACCTTATCGTGGTGGCGGCTTTAAAAATCTTTTGGCCAAAACAAAAGCTGATGGCTATGTATGTGGCGCCGTCACATGGCCGAACGTCAGGAGAACCTGGTGGCAGCGACGTGGACGAGCGCCAGGATTCTGCAGGGATTGCATGGGGGTAAGTATAACAAGTTTTATTTTTTTTAAATACAATTAATTAACTAGGAGTGGGGGGAATCAGAGATGCACGGGGGGGATGAGAGATGCACATGGGGGGGTGAGAGATGCACATGGGGGGGTGAGAGATGCACATGGTGGGGGTGAGAGATGCACATGGTGGGGGTGAGAGATGCACATGGTGGGGGTGAGAGATGCACATGGTGGGGGTGAGAGATGCACATGGTGGGGGTGAGAGATGCACATGGTGGGGGTGAGAGATGCACATGGTGGGGGTGAGAGATGCACATGGTGGGGGTGAGAGATGCACATGGGGGGGTGAGAGATGCACATGGGGGGATGAGAGATGCACATGGGGGGGATGAGAGATGCACATGGGGGGGATGAGAGATGCACATGGGGGGGATGAGAGATGCACGGGGGGTGAGAGCTGCACATGGGTGGGATGAGAGCTGCACATGGGGGGGGTGAGAGATGCACATGGGGGGTTATGTTTACATAACTTTGTTGCCTTATGAAGGGCAGTGGGGGCACCCCAAAATTTCTTGCACAGGGGCCCACTACAGTCTGTGTCCGCCCCTGTGTCCAGATATGCACTAACTAAGTTCCTGCCTATCGTGAAATGACCTCCGTTGACAGCCCATAGTTCATGAAGTATGCAGCTAGTCTTCATAGATCATGGGATGACGACAACTGTCCAGACCTGCATCCCACCACAAGAACCACCCTGGAGAATGAAATAATTTTCAGTTCTCAAACTGTTGGGGTGCAGCTGTGGGACCCTACTTTCAAAGATGATGTCCTCCACCCAAGTCTCAAAAGGCTGAAAGGGTCTTCAGGAGAAGTGGGTAGTCGAGCTAGTCTAGGCTATCAGACGGTCACCTTTGTAGCTGTACTGTCATCCTTCCTATGGTTCCTATTAGGGGCAGACGTGTTATTGGTGCAACTTGTGTGACTGCACACGGACCAAGAGGTAAGGGGGCCCATTCTACCTCCAAAGCGATGGAATTGTGCATTATGATGATCTATTGGGCTGCAAAGGGCTCATATATTGTACTTGCACAGGGGCACTCTTCTGTCTGTGTCCACCAGTGGCTCCAATGTAAAACTAATTTTCTGCAGTGAGAAACACATCACATTAATAATTTCCAGGCAATCAAGATCAATACAATCAATCCTATCACTACCACTATGGGCTTTAGCAAAGTTGAGAGTATATTGTTTAACCAAACTCAGATAGACCCCATCCCTCCTTGGATATATCTCTAGCTTTTTGTTGCAGCTCCTTTATCTTATCCATGTTTCTCTCAATTGAATCATGTGCATCTTCAATCTATGAGCAGCATTCCTCACCCATAACAGCACAAGTTCCACCTTCAATTGCTAACAGGTAGTCAAGAGCCATTCTGTTCTTTAGGGCAACCTTCCACATTCGGTGACATCACAAGCTAATGGGGCCGAAACCAAGAGCCAAAACATTCGGTGACATCACAAGTAGAAGCTAATGGGGGCGAAACCAAGAACCAAAACACTTGGTGACATCACAAGTAGAAGCTAATGGGGGCGAAACCAAGAACCAAAACATTCGGTGACATCACAAGTAGTAGCATATGGGGGCGGTACCAACAACCATAACATTCCGTGACATCACAAGTGGTAGCTTATGGGGCCAGAACCAACAACCATAACATTCCGTGACATCATATGAAGCATGAAAACCAGAGCAAATAGGTATAGGAGGTCCTAAACAAGTAAACAAAAGCAAGAAATAAATCCTAAAAAATATTCTTTATTATAATACTCGTTAAAATTTGGAAAATTTAACAACTAGTATAAACTTACAAAAACCTGAAGATATATCAAGCAGGATGACTGGTATTAAATTCTAAAGTCCCTCATAGAACCATGTGTTCACCCCTACCTATAGCGGAGGTTGGCACCCTAAACTATAAGCGATATGGAGCCCCCGTTCACTGTAGACTAACCCTATTGGTCCCTATATGACCCTATTCTTCAATTGAGCACCAACCAAATATCAAAAGACACCTTAAACACTAAAATATCCCAATAGTGCTACTACACCAGGTATGCCCATATATATGTAGGATAATACAATAAAAGATGCCTAACAAAGATATCAAACAGGGTGAGGGAGTATTAAATATATTTTCTCTCTAAAGTCCCTACTAGGACACCATTTTCACCCCTACTTAACGAGGAGGATGGCGTCCCCCGCTCTCTGTAGACTGACCCTATGACTGACCCTATTAGTCCCTATATAACCCTATTCTAAAATTGAGCACCAACCAAATATCAAAAACATCTTAAACATTGAAATACCCCAGTAATGCAGTAATGCCAAATATACACATATGTGTATGCAGATTATAAAACCACGAACAACATCTAAATATACTCCAGATACAATAATCCTAATGCATGCCCAATTTTTAAGTAAAAAACCTAGAGAATTAGACTCAATCCCTCTAATAAACAATGGTCATAACAGCTCTTCATAGGATACAATATCCCCAAAATATCACTTGATGTGCAATGACTAGTGTTGAGCATTCCGATACTGAAATATCGGGTATCGGCCGATATTCGCGGTATCGGAATTCCGATACTTAATTCCGATACTATTGCAATATCGTATACCGGAATCGGAAGTTCCCATAATGCAATGAGACATTTTCATTTTATTCAGCCAATGAGGATCCTAAGAAGTGTGGGCACATCCTGTTAGGCATGTAGGCATCTTAACTAATGGCATGGCTGTGATTGGCTGCTGAAATGATGTCATGATGCACTATAAAAGCCACCGCCGCCATTTTGAGCTCACTCTGCTGTGAATTCAGTTAGGGATAGGACGCTGTTGTTCTGAGGGACAGTTTTAGCTACCTATTTGCTCTATACTGCTTTACCCAAGCTACTTTCTAAATCACTGTGCCTTGCAGTGCTAGTGCACAGTTCCCTGTGCTGTTCACCGCTATCTGCAAGGTCTGTGTGTGTGAGTGCAGCTCACCCTGTAGTGTGTGCTTCAGCCAAGTCTGGTTGTAGTGCACTCAGTGTGTGTCACTGCCTCATACATTGTCCTTTTTTGCCAATTCATAATTTTTCCTGATATCTCCTATTAGTGTGGTGGTTCCATCTGTATTCAGCTAAATTGGTTCCAAACACACTATATAGGAGTAGATAGAGAATTTTTTTCCGTCTTGCAGCACTAGTGCACAGTGCTCTGCATCTGTACTGTTCACCGCTGTCTGCAAGGTCTGGTGTGTGAGTGCAGCTCACCCTGTAGTGTGTGCTTCAACCCCGTCTGGTTGTAGTGCACTCAGTGTGTGTCACTGCCTCATACATTGTCCTTTATTGCCAATTCATAATTTTTCCTGATATCTCCTATTAGTGTGGTGGTTCCATCCATATTCAGCTAAATTGATTCCAAACACACTATATAGGAGTAGATAGAGGAGCCTTTCTGCAGCATTGGGCCCTGCAGCCCCAGCCAGATTAGTATTAGCCTATTTTTTGCAGCCTCATCTATTGCATTGTAGGTTACCTTCCTACATTGTAATAGCTACAAAAAGTTTGTGATACTATCGTTATTACATCTTTAGGCACATCCAGTGTCTTTTTGTGACAAAAAAAACCTAAATAAAGTTCACCAAACACTCCACTTTACAGTTGTGTAGGCCACATTAGCTCATATTAAAGTCTAGTCCACACTTTATAAAATTAGTGTTTCTTATACCTGTTAGCAGCTGTTCAGGAATAAGCACACTAAGCCCTTAGTACTTTTCTGCCTATCTTTATCAGTCTACCAAGATGAAGAAGGCAGGGAGTAAGGCATGTGGTCGTGGTCGTGGGCGTGGGCGTGGAGTTTCTGCAGGGAGAGGACGTGAGGATTCTGTGCCTGCAGGGAGAGGACGTGGGGATTCTGTGCCTGCTGCGGGCACCAGTGACTCAGCATCCCCCAGTTTTACCAGGGAACAGTCCTTTATGCGCAGCTTTGTAGGAGCTAGCCGTACCCCACTGCTGCGCGAGGACCAAATTGAAGCCGTTGTCGGATGGATGGCAGCTAACGCATCGACTTCAATTAGTTCCAGATCCTCTCAGGTCCTGAGCACTGAAGAGCACCCATCTGTCTCTTCACCACCTGCCAAATTGCCCAGGCAGTCAGAGAGCCCTGGACAGGAGCCATCTCTACTTCTGTTCTCTGAATCTCTTGGCTTGGAAAGAGGGGGCCAGCCAAGCAGAATTCGAGAATTTGAAGAAGAGGTAGTATGCAGTGATGCGCAACCGTTTTGTCTCTCTGAATCTGAAGAGGCGGGTGGGCCAGTGCCTATGGTCAGCAGCACACCTCAGTACGCATCTGATGATGAGACTCAGGTGCCACTTTCTGGTGCGTACTGTGCTGTCGAGACTACCCAGGAGAAGCAGTTGTTTGAAGAGGGTGGTGTAGATGATGAGGTCCTTGACCCATCATGGCGTGAGGGACAGGAAGGTGGTGGGAGCAGCTCTGAGGAAGAGATTCCCCGAACGGCCCAAAAAGGAGGGAGAGGGAGGGGGCAGACTTGGTTGCCTGTAGCCTCCACTTCGGCACCCATTAGGAGCATGGCTCTTCCAAAATCCAAAGCGGGCGCTCCCAAGACTTGCAGTGCCTGGTCCTTTTTTGACACAGTTGCAGATGACATTTGCTTTGTCAAATGCAAGCTGTGTAATCAGAAGGTGAAAAGAGGGAAAAGTGTCAGCAACCTCAATACCACAAATATGTGGAAACATGTGCGGACCAAGCACGTGGTGGAGTTACACAAACACACTGAAGACCTAGGCCAACCTACAGCGCCACCTACCACCTCTTCAGCTCGTGTTGTAGTCTCTTCCTCCAGCTCACACACAGCTGGTTCGGCTTCCTCACAGGATCGCCATGGAAGAATCTCTGGCACTGTTGTACAGAGACACAGTGTAATTCCACCCACAGCACCACTTTCCCAGTCATCCTCACACTCCCAGGCCAGTCTACAGCCATCGTTAGCACAGGCATGGGAGAAAAGGCGCCCATACTCGGCAAACCACCCCCGAGCACAGGCTCTGAATGCTGGCATTGCTAAACTACTGGCCCTTGAAATGCTATCATTCAGGCTGGTGGAGACTGACACATTCCGTAACTTTATGGCATTGGCAGTCCCACAATACAACGTGCCCAGCCGCTTTTATTTCAGCAGGCAAGCCGTCCCTGCCCTGCAACATCATGTGGAGGGAAAAATTAAACATGCGCTACAAAACGCCGTCAGTAGCAAGGTCCACCTGACCACTGATGCGTGGACCAGTAAGCATGGACAGGGACGATACCTTTCCCTCACTGCCCATTGGGTAAATGTTGTGGAGCCGGGTACAGATCTTGAGAGTGGCGCTGTACGTGTTCTGCCAACTCCAAGGATTGCAGGAATCCAGTCTGTACACATTGACTCCTCCTCATACTCCAGTTCCTCTGAATCAGCGCTGCAGGAGCCGTCACGGTCTACCTCCACATCGACCCGTGAACGGTTACCTGTTATGATGACCGATATGAGCACAGCCGTGGCCAAACGTCAACAGGCCGTATTAAAATTAATTTCTTTGGGGAATCGAAGCCACACAGCGCAGGAGCTCTGGAATGCCATCAAGCAGCAGAGTGACGTGTGGTTTGTGCCAGCGAATCTCCAGCCAGGCATGGTAGTGTGTGACAATGGCCGAAATCTGGTGGCAGCTCTGGGCCTAGGCAACCTCACTCACATCCCATGTCTGGCACATGTGCTCAACTTGGTCGTGCAGAGTTTTTTGAGGGACTATCCGGATCTTGATGCACTGCTTCACAAGGTCCGCATAGAGTGCGCTCACTTGCGGCGTTCCAGCAATGCAAGATCACGCATTGCAGCTCTGCAGCGCCGATTATGTCTTCCGGAACATCGCATCATATGTGACCTACCCACCAGGTGGAATTCAACGTTACATATGTTGGAGAGGTTGTGTGAGCAGCAGGCAGCAGTAATGGAGTACCAGCTGCAGCAGGCGCAAACAAGTCGCAGTGCGCGCCGTTCACACTTCACCACCACTGAGTGGGCCTCTATGAAGGACATTTGCCACGTTTTGCGTGCCTTCGATTATTCCACGCGGATGGCGAGTGCAGATGATGCACTAGTCAGCATGACTATCCACCTTATCTGCCTGCTTGAAAAAACACTGCAAGCACTAAGGGACGAGGTTTTGGAAGAGGTGGAGGATGAGGAGTCACAAATGCCATCTGCTTCTCTACAGTCTGCGCAACGTGGTTCCTCACAAAGGCCTAGGCAGGGGACACTTTGTGAGGAGGATGAGGAGGAGTCAATGGATGAGGAAGACATCTGTCCAGAGGAGGGAGGTACACAATGCTCTAGTAGTCAGTATCTAGAGCGAGGGTGGGGTGATGCAGAGCAGGCAGAGATCACGCCTCAAGCAGGGGACAGCGTTTCTTGGCCAGTTGGCAGTCTGCAGCACATGGTTGATTTCATGCTGCAGTGCCTCAGAAACGACCGCCGCATCGCCCACATTCTCAACACGGCTGATTATTGGGTGTCCACCCTCCTAGATCCTCGCTACCGGGACAACTTACAAAGCCTCATAACACCATTGAACCGGGAGCGTAAAATGCGGGAGTACCAAGACGCACTGGTGCATTCCATCATGTTCTCCATTCCAACCGAGAGCAGTGCTGCTAGTGCTTTACAAAGCAGCTCAGTGCGTCGAGGCAGTGGAGGAAGCTCTGCACAAAGAGGGAGCAGAAGCAGCGCCTCAGCACAAGGCAAGACCAGTATGGCCGAAATGTGGCAAAGTTTTGTGTCCCCGCCGCCACAAATGTCTACACCATCACAGACAGCTCCAGTCAGCAGGAGGCAACGTTTCCGTCAGATGGTGACAGACTACATGTCTTGCCCTCTTAGTGTACTCCCAGACGGCTCTTCTCCCTTCAAGTTTTGGGTCTGTAAGCTGGATACATGGCCAGAGCTTAGTCAGTATGCACTGGAGGTGCTAGCTTGCCCTGCTGCTAGTGTATTATCGGAACGCGTCTTTAGTGCCGCAGGTGGTGTACTAACAGACCGTCGCATGCGACTATCCTCCGATAACGTTGACCGGCTTACTTTTCTCAAAATGAACAAGGCCTGGATCTCTCATGAATTTGCCAGTCCTCTTCCAGAATAAATAATTGGTTGGCAACAGTATCCAGGTCTCCTGTTCTGTTCATGTTTCTACCACCTGAACTGTAATCCCTGAGCTCCAACACCGCCAGTTGGCGCTCGGAAGTGCCGTCTGCACAGTCAACACTTGCTGCCGTGTTATTGGGGTTCAGTAACGTCAGCTGTTCTCCTGCTGTGCGGACGGCAATTTCTCCTGATTTGTCCACATCCACTGTACTACACATTTGAAAGTTGCTCCAATTACTCCTCTGGCTCCTCTGTTTTCATTCTTATCCCTGGGCTCCAGCACCGCCAGTTGGCGCTCGGAAGTGCTGTCTGCACAGTCAACACTTGCTACCATGTTATTGGGGTTCAGTAACGTCAGCTGTTCCCCTGCTGTGCGGACGGCAATTTCTCCTGCTCTGTCCACATTCTCACTACTACAGATTTTAAAGTTGCTCCAATTACACCTCTGGCTCCTCTGTTTTCATTCTTATCCCTGGGCTCCAGCACCGCCAGTTGGCGCTCGGAAGTGCTGTCTGCACAGTCAACACTTGCTACCATGTTATTGGGGTTCAGTAACGTCAGCTGTTCCCCTGCTGTGCGGACGGCAATTTCTCCTGCTCTGTCCACATTCTCACTACTACAGATTTTAAAGTTGCTCCAATTACACCTCTGGCTCCTCTGTTTTCATTCTTATCCCTGGGCTCCAGCACCGCCAGTTGGCGCTCGGAAGTGCCGTCTGCACAGTCAACACTTGCTGCCGTGTTATTGGGGTTCAGTAACGTCAGCTGTTCTCCTGCTGTGCGGACGGCAATTTCTCCTGATTTGTCCACATCCACTGTACTACACATTTTAAAGTTGCTCCAATTACTCCTCTGGCTCCTCTGTTTTCATTCTTATCCCTGGGCTCCAGCACCGCCAGTTGGCGCTCGGAAGTGCTGTCTGCACAGTCAACACTTGCTACCATGTTATTGGGGTTCAGTAACGTCAGCTGTTCCCCTGCTGTGCGGACGGCAATTTCTCCTGCTCTGTCCACATTCTCACTACTACAGATTTTAAAGTTGCTCCAATTACACCTCTGGCTCCTCTGTTTTCATTCTTATCCCTGGGCTCCAGCACCGCCAGTTGGCGCTCGGAAGTGCCGTCTGCACAGTCAACACTTGCTGCGGTGTTATTGGGGTTCGGTAACGTCAGCTGTTCCCCTGCTGTGTTCACGGCAATTTCTCCTGCTCTGTCCATATTCACTGTGCTACTTATTTAAAACTTGCTCCAATTACACCTCTGGCTCCTCCGTTTTTAGTATTTACCCTGGGCTCCAACACCGCCAGTTGGCGCTCGGAAGTGCTGTCTGCACAGTCAACACTTGCTGCCGTGTTATTGGGGTTCAGTAACGTCAGCTGTTCTCCTGCTGTGCGGACGGCAATTTCTCCTGCTTTGTCCACATCCACTGTACTACACATTTTAAAGTTGCTCGAATTACACCTCTGGCTCCTCTGTTTTCATTCTTATCCCTGGGCTCCAGCACCGCCAGTTGGCGCTCGGAAGTGCCGTCTGCACAGTCAACACTTGCTGCGGTGTTATTGGGGTTCGGTAACGTCAGCTGTTCCCCTGCTGTGTTCACGGCAATTTCTCCTGCTCTGTCCATATTCACTGTGCTACTTATTTAAAACTTGCTCCAATTACACCTCTGGCTCCTCCGTTTTTAGTATTTACCCTGGGCTCCAATACCGCTAGTTGCTGCTCAGAAGTGCCGTCTGCACAGTCAACGCTTGCTCCAGTGTTATTGGGATTCAGTAACGTCAGCTGATCCCCAGCTGTGTGTCCGGCAAATTCTCCTGCTTTGTCCACATCCACTGTAGTACGGATTTAAAACCTTCTCCAAATACACCTCTGGCTCTTCTGTTTTTAGTATTTACCCTGGGCTCCAGCACCGCCAGCTGGTTCTCGGCAGTTCCATTGGCTCTTGTACCTTCTGCTACCCATCCGGGTTCCAGTACCGTCAGCTGGTTCTCGGCAGTGTCTTTGGCACGGGTACTCCCTCCTGCCCAGCCTGGTTCCAGCACGCCAGCTGTTTCCGGGTAGTGTCAACGTCACTTTGCCTCCAATGCGTTGTCCTGTCGTGTTGCGGTCGGGTTAGCCGACTCTATGGTGCCTGCAGTTTAGGTGACTCCTATGTGGGCTGCGGGATCTGGCAATGAAGGCTGGTTCCATAGTGCCAATAGGACAAGCACCCTCTGTAGGACTGTGGGTTTTGGTAACTGCGGCCGGCTCGCGGCCTTGAACTTTTTTTTTACATGGGTACCTTCTGCTACCCATCCGGGTTCCAGTACCGTCAGCTGGTTCTCGGCAGTGCCTTTGGATTAGGTGCCTCCTTCTCGGTATCCAAGTTCCACCAACGTCTGCTGGTCCTTGGTAGTGCTTTCTGGCACAGGTACCTCCTGCTTAGTAACCGAGTTCCAGTAACATCAGCTGGTCCTCGGTAGTTCCATTGGCTCTTGTACCTTCTGCTACCCATCCGGGTTCCAGTACCGTCAGCTGGTCCTCGGTAGTTCCATTTGCTCTTGTATCTTCTGCTACCCATCCGGGTTCCAGTACCGTCAGCTGGTCCTCGGTAGTTCCATTTGCTCTTGTATCTTCTGCTACCCATCCGGGTTCCAGTACCGTCAGCTGGTTCTCGGCAGTGCCTTTGGATTAGGTGCCTCCTTCTCGGTATCCAAGTTCCACCAACGTCTGCTGGTCCTTGGTAGTGCTTTCTGGCACAGGTACCTCCTGCTTAGTAACCGAGTTCCAGTAACATCAGCTGGTCCTCGGTAGTTCCATTGGCTCTTGTACCTTCTGCTACCCATCCGGGTTCCAGTACCGTCAGCTGGTCCTCGGTAGTTCCATTTGCTCTTGTATCTTCTGCTACCCATCCGGGTTCCAGTACCGTCAGCTGGTTCTCGGCAGTGCCTTTGGATTAGGTGCCTCCTTCTCGGTATCCAAGTTCCACCAACGTCTGCTGGTCCTTGGTAGTGCTTTCTGGCACAGGTACCTCCTGCTTAGTAACCGAGTTCCAGTAACATCAGCTGGTCCTCGGTAGTTCCATTGGCTCTTGTACCTTCTGCTACCCATCCGGGTTCCAGTACCGTCAGCTGGTCCTCGGTAGTTCCATTTGCTCTTGTATCTTCTGCTACCCATCCGGGTTCCAGTACCGTCAGCTGGTTCTCGGCAGTGTCTTTGGCACGGGTACTCCCTCCTGCCCAGCCTGGTTCCAGCACGCCAGCTGTTTCCGGGTAGTGTCAACGTCACTTTGCCTCCAATGCGTTGTCCTGTCGTGTTGCGGTCGGGTTAGCCGACTCTATGGTGCCTGCAGTTTAGGTGACTCCTATGTGGGCTGCGGGATCTGGCAATGAAGGCTGGTTCCATAGTGCCAATAGGACAAGCACCCTCTGTAGGACTGTGGGTTTTGGTAACTGCGGCCGGCTCGCGGCCTTGAACTTTTTTTTTACATGGGTACCTTCTGCTACCCATCCGGGTTCCAGTACCGTCAGCTGGTTCTCGGCAGTGCCTTTGGATTAGGTGCCTCCTTCTCGGTATCCAAGTTCCACCAACGTCTGCTGGTCCTTGGTAGTGCTTTCTGGCACAGGTACCTCCTGCTTAGTAACCGAGTTCCAGTAACATCAGCTGGTCCTCGGTAGTTCCATTGGCTCTTGTACCTTCTGCTACCCATCCGGGTTCCAGTAACATCAGCTGGTCCTCGGTAGTTCCATTGGCTCTTGTACCTTCTGCTACCCATCCGGGTTCCAGTACCGTCAGCTGGTTCTCGGCAGTGCCTTTGGATTAGGTGCCTCCTTCTCGGTATCCAAGTTCCACCAACGTCTGCTGGTCCTTGGTAGTGCTTTCTGGCACAGGTACCTCCTGCTTAGTAACCGAGTTCCAGTAACATCAGCTGGTCCTCGGTAGTTCCATTGGCTCTTGTACCTTCTGCTATCCATCCGGGTTCCAGTACCGTCAGCTGGTCCTCGGTAGTTCCTCAGCTTTCTTGTACCTTCTGCTACATTTCCAAGTTCAAGCTTTTTGAAATGGTTCTTGGTAATCACTCTGGATCTCCCTGACGAGGACCCTGAAGACGAGGACCCTGAAGACCAACCCTAAGAAGACGAGGACCCCGAAGACAATGACCCTGAAGACGAGGACCCTGAAGACCACCCCGAAGAAGACGAGGACCCTGAAGACCACCCCGAAGAAGACGAGGACCCTGAAGACCACCCCGAAGAAGACGAGGACCCCGAAGACGAGGACCCAGAAGACCAACCCGAAGAAGACGAGGACCCTGAAGACGAGGACCCCCGAAGACGACGACCCTGAAGACCACCCCGAAGAAGACCAAGAAGATGACCCTGAAGAAGTTGACCAAGAAGACAAAGAAGAGAAGACAAGCACCAAGATACAGAAAAACAAGAGACAGAAAACCAAGAAGCAGAAATACAAGAAGCTGCAGAACAAAAAGCGGAAGAACATTAAGCATAAGACTAAAAATCAGAGCAAAAGATAATATCTAAATTATAAGCAGAAGATGACTAAGCAGTGTATGGGGGTGAGTCCGTTCCTCCTCGTGGTGCCCCTGGAAAAGACCTGCTGCTGCAGGCCAAACTGAACGCGGACAAATCCTGTTGTAAATCTTTTGTGACGGGCAGAACGAAAGGTGTAATGTCCAACCTTTTATAGATAACAACTACAGGAATGCCTGTCACAAATAAGAATATGATGAAGAAGAAGAATATGAAGAAGATGAAGAAGTAGAATATGAAGAATGTAAAAAAAAGAATAATACGAAGAAGGTGAAGAAGAAGAAGGTGAAGAAGAAGTGGATGAAAAAGATGCTGAGGATGATGAAGGAGAAAGTGTGGGAGAAGTAAAAAAGAAGGTGAAGAGCATGGAAGTAGTGAAACATAAATATCTGACAAAATATAAAAATACTTAACATAGTTAATATTTCCGTAACTCAGAACATAATAAAAAAATATTAATTCCTGCTATTCCATTTGACTGGGCTAAACCGCTATGCCTTTATTGTCTCCCCCACCTCCCCCAATACATTCTACATTATTCTTAGTTGTTTTCCTTCATGTAGAAATAACCTACAAGGAAAGAAAGGGTTTATTTTAATTCCGATATTTATGTCCCATTGACTTGCATTGGTTTCCGGTATCGGAATCGGCGATATCCGATACTTTTTCGGTATCGGTCCGATCCAATCCGATCCGATATTTCCCGATATCGGAAGGTATCGCTCAACACTAGCAATGACATTCATAGAATATATCTACTTATCGGAATACTGCATATAAACCAAGTCCCGATATGTTTCCCCCTTCTCTATTTTAGGGGTTCATCAGGGGATAGTGGTAAGATGCAATGGTGCCTGCAGTAGAGGACCAAATAAAACGCTAGGGATATTGTATCCTATGAAGAGCTATTATGACCATCGTTTATTAGAGGGATTGAGTCATTCCATGACCTTACAAGTGTTGGCTGTTACTGTCGGCTTCCATTGAAGTGCATTGCCCAATATACTGGAGATCAAACAATATGAATCCAACCAATGTGGGGAATATTTGAATAGTTTCACTCTATATGGAGCTAATATGTACAGTTGTGCTCAAAAGTTTACATACCCCGGCAGAAGTTTCTTGGTCTTGTTTCAGAGAATATGAATGATAACCAAAAAAATTTCTCCACTCATGGTTATTGGTTGGGTGAAGACATTTATTGTCAAACTACTGTGTTTTCACTTTTTAAATCTTAATGACAACCAAAAACATCCAAATGACCCTGATCAAAAGTTCAAATACCCCAGTTCTTAATACCGTGCATTGCCCCGTCTAACAGGAATGACAGCTTGAATTCTTTTGTGGTAGTTGTGGATGATGTTCTCTATTTTCTCAGATGGTAAAGCTGCCCCATTCTTCTTGGTAAAAAGCCTCCAGATCCTGTAAATTCCTGGGCTGTCTAGCATGAACTGTGCGCTTGAGATCTCCCCAGAGAGGCTCAATGATGTGAGGTCAGGAGACTGAGATGGCCACTCCAGAACCTTCACTTTGTTCTGCTGTAGCCAATGACAGGTCGACTTGGCCTTGAGTTTTGGATCGTTGTCATATTGGAACGTCCAACTACATCCCATGCGCAGCTTCCGGGCTGATGACTGCAAATTCGCCTCCATTTGCTGAAAATGTGCTGCATTCATATTTCCTTCAGCTTTTACCAAGTTTCCTGTGCCTTTGTAGCTCACACATTCCCAAAACATCTGCGATTCACCTCCGTGTTTTACAGAAGGAATGGTATTCCTTTCATCATAGGCCTTGTTGACCTCTCTCCAAATGTAACGTTTATGGTTGTGTCTCATCACTCCAAATTACCTTGTTCCAGAAGTTTTGAGGCTTGTCTCCGTGCTGTTTGGCGTATTTGTAGGCGAGATAATTTGTGGCATTTGCGCAGTAAATACTGGCGACTTGACCATGCAGCCCATTTTTCTGCATAGAGCCATTGACAATTCTTTTGCTTACCCCATGACTCACAATCCAGAAATGTCAGTGGCTGGATGAAAGATGCAAGAGTCTGTATGGATCCCAGAAACTCACTCAGCTTTTATGCACACACACTGATTACAGGCAAACAGGTCACAGGTGAGAATGTTACATTTAGTAGCCATTTCAACCCATTTGTGTCAAATTCTGTGCATGTTATCAGGCCAAAATCCCAGGGTATGTGAACTTTTGATCAGGGTCATTTGTTTTTGGTTGTCATTAAGATTTAAAAAGAGAAAACACAGTAGTTTGACAATAAATGGCTTCACCCAACCAATAACCATGAGTGGAAAAAAAGTTTTTTGTTATTATTCATATTCTCTGAAACAAGGCCAAGAAAGCGAAAATTCTGCTGGGGTATGTAAACTTTTGAGCACAACTGTATATACATTGGTGTGGTACAAGGATTTCCCAATATTGGTTGGATTTATAATTTTGATCTGGACTATATATTACTATATGGCTCAATAACACCTGACAATTACATAATTATCTCCAGATTACATGTGTTCTCTTTACAGGATATAACTTTAATCTCCCAGATTTGGATGATTCTAAAGCAATACATGGCCCAAAAATCGAGAAGTCGTCATGTTCCAGTTATGGCTGAGGGGATTTTCTCAATTAGAACTATTCTATGGATCTGATGAGCAAGAAAGTCAGAAAATAATAAAATGTGATGGATAATCGATAAATCATTGTCATTTCTGTACTTGGAGATAAATCCTGTCACAGCCTATATATCCCTTTACTATTGGAAGAAGTGCTGTAAAACATGGGCATCACCTAATCTGAGGAGTTCACTATTTGTTTTGGGCTTGCTTGTAATATATAGAATAAAGACTCCTTAATGAATAAAAAATAAATGAGAAATAGATGATAGAAGAGAATGAAGGACACAACAAGGTGTGACATAGAGCCGACTTACCTCTCTCCACGATCTGCAAGCCTCAAATTGAATGTTGGCTCTGCAGCTCCTACTATAATGTGTGTGATGTCATAATGATGTCATAATGCAAGGGGGTGGAGCCAGAAACCGCAACATTCCGTGACATCATCAGCAGGAGCAGCAGCTGTTATTTAAATGGATCAGACCAGGCCATGAAATCAATTCATTACCATATAGATTAAATAGACTGTAATATACACCTTGGCCTCTGAAACCTTTTACAAAATGCCACAATGTCACTATTGCCATACAATGTAATTTCGGAGTAGTTTCTACTAATTTGAATAGTGATAAATCCACAATAATAACCCATATATCCCAGTAATACAGCAGATTAGATTATATGGATGGTTGGATGGGGAGGTGGATATACTACTGTAGATTAAATGGCCAGTAAATAGGAGAGGACACTATGGATAATGTTACTATATACCAGGGATGGGCAATTAATTTTCCCGAGGGGCTGCATCGTTGTGGGGGGCTGAACCAATAGGCGGAACCAAATTCTTCTCAATATTAATATTAACATATGAATTACAATTATTATTTTATATTAATAATAATTGTATCACTTAACATTAAGCAGTTTGCTGTACTGTCATCTATTATATAGGTACTGTTGTCAGGGATGCCACCAGGAATTAGTGCCGCTCTGCACAGTAACAGGATCCCCATCCTCACTGAAACCAGAATCCTCAAAAATAAAATACATAACAGCAGTAATAATATCCCTTAATTAGCCCCTACAATAATAATGTCCCACATCCTGGCCCCATGTCTCCATCCTGCCCCCATGTCTCCATTTGTCTCCATCCTGCCCCTATTGTCTCCTTCCTGCCCCCATTGTCTCCATCTGTCTCCATTCTGCCCCCAATGTATCCATTCTGCCCCATGTTTCCAACTTGCCTCCAATGTCTTCATCCAGCCCCCATGCATTTCCATCAAGCCCCCATGTCTCTCCATCCTGACCCCATGTCTCTCCGTTGATCCCTTATGTCTCTCTGTTGTGCCCTCATGCATCTCTGTTGTGTCCCCATGTCTCTCCATTACAAAAAAAATGTTTTAAAAGAAAAAAGTTTCTCCTTACCTTGCCATGATCCAGCAGCGCCTGGCTTACCCATCATCCGAGGCACGGTCGCCTGCATGAAGGGGGGAGGCACAGGGTCGGTAACAACACACTGTAGGCCAGAACTGAGTTCTCTTCTGCCTGTGTCCCCTCTTCTATTAAGGACTGAGAGTGGGGTGTATTGTGTGATGGAGGATTTTCTTTACTTACTGTTACATTGTCCATGGGAGTGGAACCGACTTCAAATAAGATAGGAGATCGTAGATCTGGATTAACAAACTCACTTTTACTGTGCAATTCTTCTACACACGGCTGCAGGATACAGATTAACACATGGTCTTTTGTTATTGAAGTACTCTTGGTTATATGCCTTTCCAGTGTTCGTCCCCATCCCGTCCTGAGACCCACCATCTTCCACTTCTTCTGCGACCCAGCTGAGATTCTCCCCATGAGGGATACAGAGGCCTGCTTCTCAGTACCTCTTGTAGGCTTTTAGCCCAGGACTGTGCTGGCATCCAGATCAAGCATTAAACGTGTCCTCTGTTCAGAAAACTTGCGCTGATAAAACACTTTCTCCACCGCTGTATCTGCTTGCTGGAACCTGTCTTCCTGTCTGTACAGCCTTCCTTCTGCACTCCACTCTCTTGTATAGGACCTGCACCGGTCCTGTTCTATAAGGGTTGTGGACCCAAAACTAGGGTGGCCAGCTAACTGCCTAAAAATAACATATAACATAACACATTTAACCCACTTGTTGCCATGGTGTCTTCATCAGCCCGCCACTCTTTTTCACATGAACAATATATTGACCCTAGGGATAAAACACACAACTTATAACTACACAGCACACACATTCAACATATTATTTTAACTCTGTCAATCCACTTTTTGCCATGGTGTCTTCATCAGCCCGCCACCCTCCTTCGGGCGCATGATAGTGACGTCATATGCCAATGACATGCGTGCTGATGTCAGCTGCTGGCCTGTGATTGGCTGGCCGCTGTTAACTATTGCCATGCGGGAAGCTTCGATAGATTTCAAGCAAACTGAAACGGCAGTTACCCTGCTGGTGCCCGGGGAGAAAATGAATGGGGGCCCGACCGGGCCCCTCTGCCTGCCAGGCCCCATACGCCAGTAAGGGCAGTAATGCCCTGTTGGCGGCCCTGGAAATGTTATGATGGTCACACAATGGTTAAGAATAACTTATCATGCTACGTGGTGGGAACCAGGATATATACAGGTGCATCTAACTAAATTAGAATATCATCAAAAAGTTAATTTATTTCAGTTCTTCAATACAAAAAGTGAAACTCATATATTATATAGAGTCATTACAAACAGAGTGATCTATTTCAAGTGTTTATTTCTGTTAATAATTGTGGAGACTACTGAAACAGACTAAGGACCTTTTTAAATGCTTAGGAAGGCTTTGCAGGTGTTTGTTAATTATTTTAAATTACTGAGATAATGACTCTTGTGTTTTCATTGGCTATAAGCCATAATCATCAACATTAACAGAAATAAACACTTGAAATAGATCATTGTTTGTAATGACTCTATATAAGTTTCACTTTTTGTGTTGAAGAACTGAAATAAATTAACTTTTTGATGATATTCTAATTTATTGAGAAGCACCTGTATATGTTAATCTTTTCACTTATTCATTTATCAAATTTTTCCTGTTTTTTTAACCCTTTCTTCATTTTTTCTGTGTTTTCATTTTTTTCTTTCTCCTCCTTCTTCCCCCCTTTCTTTCTTTGGCTCCATTGTCCTTTTCTTTCCCCATGTCTCTATGTACTCCGCTTTATATTCCATGTGACCATACACCTATCATTTTATTTCTTTTGTCACACCACATCTCTTAATATGTTTGTTTTTTCCTTTGTTTTCTTTTGTCTTCAATTACACTCTTTTTTTTTTTTCTTTTTCTCGTTTTTTTCTTTTCTCTTTTACTTATATATGACTCCCCCTTTTTATGTCTTGTTTCATCATGGTATTACATTTGATTTGTTTTCATTATTCTCTCCTTTTTTTGTTTTTCTTTATTTTTTTATTTTTCAATAAATCATGTGTGGTACACAGAGATCACTGTGAGTCTGCAGAACGGTGACATTACTAAGAAGAGGGGAAAAACAGCGCTGGACACGGGAGAGAGCAGCGCTAGGTAGGGCCGCATTTGGTGTATCTGCTGCCCTAGGCACTGTCAGTGGTCGTGCCCCCCGTCACGTCCCCCCCACGTCGTGCCCCCCTCGCATCCAAAATCTTCCCCCCCCGTCTCGGCCGTTTCCCCAAGTTTCATGTAGCACATATAAAAGATTGGGGTGGGGAGGGAGCGGCCCACACAGACCACAGGACTGCAGCATTGCATATGGGGGTGGGGAGGGATGGGAGAGGCCCACACAGACCGCAGGGCTGCAGCATTGCATATGGGGGTGGGGGGATTGGAGCGGCCCACACAGACCACAGGGCTTCAGCATTGCATATGGGGGTGGGGGGGATGGGAGCGGCCCACACAGACCACAGGGCTGCAGCATTGTATATGGAGGTTGGGGGGGGGTGGGAGCGGTCCACACAGACCACAGAGCTGCAGCATTATATATGGAGGTGGGGGGGAAGGGAGCGGCCCACACAGACCACAGGGCTGCAGCATTGTATATGGGGGGGTGGGAGCGGCCCACACAGAACTGGGCTGCAGCAGGCACTGCAGCATTGCATAGGGCCCATCAGCAGACAGCTGTAGATGGTGATAGCACTTTGGCAAGACTTTTGGCTAGGTAATGATAAATGGAGATACATTAGCTTAATTTTATTCAGCAGTCTGAATATGATGGCAGCGTCTGACTATTAGGTTCGATCCAATGTACCAGTTGAAGTTTTTCATTCATACATGAAATTTGTAGACAAGGACCACATTTTAGTGGAAATTGCAAAGGTTAAACAGTCATATATAAAATTCACTAACTTTGCACAAAAATCAGCTAAATTTGTCTCTATGTTCCAAAAAAGAAAGGTGAGATAAGGAGCATGATCACCCTGCAAATGTACGTTTACTCGAACATATCAAAGGCAAAAGGTTAAAAAAGGCATATATTAGTGACATAAAGGTAGGCCTGCTCTGTTCTGCTCATAGGTGGCATAAAATTAAAATTCAAACAGACAATTTTAAAGAAGCTCTCCCATATAAAAAAAAATATATATATATATATATATATATATATATATTATTAAATGTGTGTATATATTCATGTAATGTAGTGTGAGTTTATTAATATACTCACCTACTGCAGATCTCTCCTGTGTCCAGCGCTGTTCTCCTTCGTTTCTAAGTGAAGTCACCGTAATTGCAACTAGCCGGTTCTTTCTATGCTCTTTGCGTGAGCTGGAAGTATCTTTTATAACAAAAGCCTATGGAGCCTTGTTCTGACATTCCATGGACTTACATTGTAAAAGCCACTTCCAGGTCACACAGAGCTCAGTAGAAATAATCAGGGCTGTCCAGGAATTTTAGGGCCCCATACTGTCAGAATTTTTGGGCCCCTTAACACTCCGCCCGGGCTCCGCCTCTACCCTTTTAACCTTCCACAGTCCCACCATCCACTCTTGGATAAACTCCACTGCACCACGTCCTCACCAATCACACATTAACAGTTCCCATCGAACACCATATCACATACATAGCCAGCAGCTTTTGTTTTGACCAAAAGATTTTTTAAGCCTGCCAACCACGACAAGGTAGACTCTTTTGGCAGGGCCCTACACTACTCTAACCTATTTAACATATCTCTTTTTAGCTATATTTTAATTTATTTTTCTTTAAGGAAATGTGTCACATACATTTTTTAAACTAATTGAAACCAGATTGTGATCATTTTTTTTTATAATCTGTATTTCTGATTGCAGATTATTGTATTCTGTTTCCTGTACATTTATGGAAGCTGCTCTCTTTCATGTTTTGAGATATGGACATTGAACATATGCATGTATATATATCACAAGACATTAAGTGCCTTTTAATAATCTCACAAACGCATTGGTTAACAATAACCAGAGAGTAGTGAATGCCCTTAACATAAAAGCTTCGTAACACATTCCCACTATATATTTTGGTAACTAAATCTATTTTTCATAAGAGTAATTTAGTTAAATCCTTTGGTCAATTATGTAAACTGCATATTATCTGTTAACTACAGTGTTGTTATGTACCTGGTGTGCGGTGGCCCTAATCTGTTGCCCCTGGGGCCCGGTGAGCAGAAACAAAAAGGGGATGGGCCTGGACTGCCAGCGTATCAGAACTCCCCCGCTTTGCTTGTGCTCACTGGGCCCCATATACTAGTAAGGGCAATAGTGCCTTGATGGCGGCCCTATTCCTGCCTATCGTGAAATGACACTTGTTGACAGCCCATACTACACGAAGTATGCAGCTAGTCTGCATAGATCATGGGATGACAGACATCCATTGCTGGCTACCTTATAGTTGCCATTTCATGTAAGCATTCATTCAATCTTTATGAAAGCATACATACAGATATATTAATTATTGTCTATCTAATAGGATGATGACAGCTGTCCAGATATGCACTAACTAAGTTCCTGCCTATCGTGAAATGACCTCCGTTGACAGCCCATAGTTCATGAAGTATGCAGCTAGTCTGCATAGATCATGGGATGACGACAACTGTCCAGACCTGCATCCCACCACAAGAACCACCCTGGAGAATGAAATAATTTTAAGTTCTCAAACTGTTGGGGTGCAGCTGTGGGACCCTACTTTCAAAGATGATGTCCTCCACCCAAGTCTCAAAAGGCTGAAAGGGTCTTCAGGAGAAGTGGGTAGTCGAGCTAGTCTAGGCTATTAGACGGTCACCTCTGTAGCTGTACTGTCATCCTTCCTATGGTTCCAATCAGGGGCAGACGTGTTATTGGTGCAACTTGTGTGACTGCACACGGACCAAGAGGTAAGGGGGCCCATTCTACCTCCAAAGCGATGGAATTGTGCATTATGATGATCTATTGGGCTGCAAAGGGCTCATATATTGTACTTGCACAGGGGCACTCTTCTGTCTGTGTCCACCAGTGGCTCCAATGTAAAACTAATTTTCTGCAATGAGAAACACATCACATTAATAATTTCCAGGCAATCAAGATCAATACAATCAATCCTATCACTACCACTATGGGCTTTAGCAAAGTTGAGAGTATATTGTTTAACCAAACTCAGATAGACCCCATCCCTCCTTGGATATATCTCTAGCTTTTTGTTGCAGCTCCTTTATCTTATCCATGTTTCTCTCAATTGAATCATGTGCATCTTCAATCTATGAGCAGCATTCCTCACCCATAACAGCACAAGTTCCACCTTCAATTGCTAACAGGTAGTCAAGAGCCATTCTGTTCTTTAGGGCAACCTTCCACATGCGGTGACATCACAAGCTAATGGGGCCGAAACCAAGAGCCAAAACATTCAGTGACATCACAAGTAGAAGCTAATGGGGGCAAAACCAAGAACCAAAACACTCGGTGACATCACAAGTAGAAGCTAATGGGGGCGAAACCAAGAACCAAAACATTCGGTGACATCACAAGTAGTAGCATATGGGGGCGGAACCAACAACCATAACATTCCGTGACATCACAAGTGGTAGCTTATGGGGCCAGAACCAACAACCATAACATTCCGTGACATCATATGAAGCATGAAAACCAGAGCAAATAGGTATAGGAGGTCCTAAACAAGTAAACAAAAGCAAGAAATAAATCCTAAAAAATATTCTTTATTATAATACTCGTTAAAATTTGGAAAATTTAACAACTAGTATAAACTTACAAAAACCTGAAGATATATCAAGCAGGATGACTGGTATTAAATTCTAAAGTCCCTCATAAAACCATGTGTTCACCCCTACCTATAGCGGAGGTTGGCACCCTAAACTATAAGCGATATGGCTCCCCCGCTCACTGTAGACTAACCCTATTGGTCCCTATATGACCCTATTCTTCAATTGAGCACCAACCAAATATCAAAAGACACCTTAAACACTAAAATATCCCAATAGTGCTACTACACCAGGTATGCCCATATATATGTAGGATAATACAATAAAAGATGCCTATCAAAGATATCAAACAGGGTGAGGGAGTATTAAATATATTTTCTCTCTAAAGTCCCTACTAGGACACCATTTTCACCCCTACTTAACGAGGAGGATGGCGTCCCCCGCTCTCTGTAGACTGACCCTATGACTGACCCTATTAGTCCCTATATAACCCTATTCTAAAATTGAGCACCAACCAAATGTCAAAAACATCTTAAACATTGAAATACCCCAGTAATGCAGTAATGCCAAATATACACATATGTGTATGCAGATTATAAAACCATGAACAACATCTAAATATACTCCAGATACAATAATCCTAATGCATGCCCAATTTTTAAGTAAAAAACCTAGAGAATTAGACTCAATCCCTCTAATAAACAATGGTCATAACAGCTCTTCATAGGATACAATATCCCCAAAATATCACTTGATGTGCAATGACATTCATAGAAAATATCTACTTATCGGAATACTGCATATGAACCAAGTCCCGATACGTTTCCCCCTTCTCTATTTTAGGGGTTCATCAGGGGATAGTGGTAAGATGCAATGGTGCCTGCAGTAGAGGACCAAATAAAACGCTAGGGATATTGTATCCTATGAAGAGCTATTATGACTATTGTTTATTAGAGGGATTGAGTCATTCCATGATCTTACAAGTGTTGGCTGTTACTGTCGGCTTCTATTGAAGTGCATTGCCCAATATACTGGAGATCAAACAATATGAATCCAACCAATGTGGGGAATATTTGAATAGTTTCACTCTATATGGAGCTAATATGTACAGTTGTGCTCAAAAGTTTACATTGTTATGTTCTGCTACCAGAGCTAAGGAAAGAGAGGAGATCTGTCCCTACGATAGAACTCAGCTTGATCCCTACGATGTAACAGGGAACCTGATCCTGCGATCAGACCTGCTAAAGTCCTCAGCTAGTCTGTACGGAGACCTATAGATGTGGGGAAGGAATCCCTACAAGTACTAGGGACTGGGAGCAAAATGGACACCTCCTAACAGAAATAGTAGCAGACAGACGAACAAACAATATATATAGAACACAGAGATCCGGAGACCAAGCAAACTAACAGAGTTAGATACTGAGCACAGGCTAGCTAAAGTGTAGTAATACAATGAAGTCCAGCAAAGCCAGAAGGGCGGAGCAGGACTAAATAGGCCAAACAAGGTCATGTGACCAGCAATAGAAAAAACCTAAGAGCAAGGTTCTAACAGTACCCCCTCTTCTAAGAGGATCCTCCGGATCCCCTAGGACCAGGCTTATCAGGAAATCTCCTGTGAAACGCTCTGATAAGTCTGGACGCGGAAACATCATCCGACCTCACCCATGAGTTATCCTCGGGTCCGAAACCTTTCCAGGCCACGAGATACTGCAAACTACCTCTATACCGTCTAGAATTAAGGATGCGAGAAATTTGATATTCCCCGTCCTCCACCACCGGAGGAACAGAGGCAGAGGCGTCACCATCCGACACAACAGCTTTTTTTAACAGAGAGACATGAAACACCGGATTAATTCTCCAGGAGGTAGGAACCTCCAACCTAACAGCAGATTGATTGACATCCTGAAGCACCTTAAAGGGCCCTACAAACTTGGAACCCAATTTCTTAGAAGGAATCCTCAACCGCAGATTCCTAGAGGACAACCAAACCATGTCACCAACAGCGAACAAAACCTCCTGTCGTTTCCTATCAAAGTAGTCGTTAGATTTTCTGTTAGCCTGCTGAAGATTACTACGCACATCCGTCCAAACTCTCTCCAAATTGCCGGAAAAATTCTCCTCCTCAGGCACGGCAGATACCAACTTGGAGAACGACCCAAACGAAGGATGTCTCCCAGAACAACAAAAAAAAGGCGAACAACCAGCAGAAGAAGATGTATGATTGTTCAGAGCAAATTCAGCAAGTGGCAGAAACTCAGACCACCCCTCTTGATTGTCTGTCACAAAACAACGCAAGAACTGCTCAACATCCTGGTTTTTCCTTTCTGTCTGGCCATTAGATTCAGGATGATATCCGGATGAGAACGACAAATGAACTCCTAACCTGTCACAAAAGGCGCGCCAAAAACGAGCCACGAACTGAGGTCCCCTATCAGAAACAATGTCAGTAGGAACGCCATGTAGTCTGACTATTTCTTTGACAAAGGCCTTAGCGAGAGTCTTAGCGCAGGGCAGTTTGACGAAGGGAACCAAGTGACACATCTTGCTAAAACGGTCCACGACCACCCAGATGACAGTGAAACCCTCAGAGGGGGGAAGGTCAGTTATAAAGTCCATAGCCAAATGTGTCCAAGGAGCACTGGGAACCTCCAGAGGGCAAAGCAACCCCGCAGCAGGAGTATGTGAGGACTTAGATCTAGCACATATAGTACATTGACGCACCCACTTAATGACTTCCTTCTGCCATCCAGGCCACCAAAAACTGCGACCCACCAGTCTCTTGGTCTCAGAGATTCCAGGATGACCTGCCAATCGAGATTCGTGACACTCAACAAACAAATCTCTCCTAAAGGTCCCAGGCACAAACAACCTCCCATGGGGAGTGTTAGATGGGGCATTCTCCTGTGCTTTAAGAATCTCATCTTCCAAAACGGAGTCCAAAGCAGCTATCACAACACCTTCTTGTAAAATGTTCTCCTCTTTCTCAGCACAGACTATGGGAGAAAAGCTGCGAGACAAGGCATCCGCCTTAACATTCTTAGTACCTGGGATGTAAGTAACGGAAAAATTAAACCGCGAGAAAAACAGTGCCCACCTAGCCTGACGGGCATTCAGGCGCTTGGCAGCATCAAGATATATCAGATTTTTATGATCCGTAAAAACCTGAACGGGAAATTCAGCACCTTCCAAGAGGTGGCGCCAGTGTTCAAATGCGAGTTTAATAGCCAATAATTCCCGATTACCAATATCGTAATTCAGTTCAGTCTCCGAAAATTTTTTTGAAAAAAAGGCACAGGGATGTACTCCATCCCCGTTATCCTGAGATAATACTGCGCCAACCCCCACAGAGGAAGCATCAACCTCAACCAAAAACGGCTTAGTCACATCAGGCTGCATAAGAATGCGAGCAGAGGTGAACCTCTCCTTGAGATACACAAAAGCTTCAATGGCCTCAGCCGTCCACTGAACCGCATCAGCACCCTTCCTGGTGAGATCGGTCAGAGGTTTGACAATAATAGAAAAATTTTTAATGAATTTTCTATAATAATTGGCGAAACCCAAAAACCTCTGTATCGATTTCAAACCAATAGGCCTAGGCCATTCCTGCACAGCTTGAACTTTCACCGGGTCCATCTCAAAACCTTCGCTGGAGATAATGTAGCCCAAAAAACTAATTCTCTGTACAGCGAACTCACATTTCTCCAGCTTAGCAAAAAGCGAATTGTCAACCAATAACTGCAATACCTCACGTACGCTCCGCCAATGAGACTCCAGATCCGGCGAATAAATCAAAATGTCATCCAAATACACAACCACATTTTTGCCGATCAAAGGTCTAAGGATGTCATTAATAAGATTCTGAAAAAATGCAGGAGCATTAGTAAGACCAAAAGGCATAACCAAATTCTCAAAATGACCCACAGGAGTGTTAAAAGCAGTCTTCCATTCGTCACCCTCCTTCATGCGCAACAGATTGTATGCCCCTCGAAGGTCAATTTTAGAGAACCACTTGGCCCCCACTAACTGGTTAAACAGATCAGGAATCAATGGCAGTGGGTAAGGATTGCGTACAGTAATTTTGTTAATCTCACGAAAATCCAGACAAGGACGTAAACCGCCGTCCTTTTTTTTACAAAAAAAAATCCTACCGCCACAGGAGACTTAGAAGGCCTAATGTGACCGGCGGCCAAACTTGTCTGTATGTATTCCTCCAAAGCCTTTCTCTCAGGAATAGTAAGGTTAAATAAACGACTTTTAGGAAGAGTCGCTCCAGGGACAAATTCAATAGTACAACCATAGTCTCTATGGGGAGGCAAAACCTGTGATTCCATCTCAGAAAAAACTCTCCAAAAATCCTGAATAGGTACAGGCAATTCTCCCCTATCCACAGCTGCAACACGCCCGTTACAACACTTGTCATAACATTTATGGCTCCAGGATTTAATTTCATTGGTAGACCAATCCAGTACAGGATTGTGCAATTTTAACCAGGGCAATCCCAACACCACCAGAGAAGGCAAGTTATTCAAAACTACCAAATCCAAATTCTCATGGTGAACACCATTAATAGTGAGGGGAAATTCACAGACCTTGAGAGTAACATTCTTCAAAGGGGAACCATCCACAGAAACCACAGCAATGGGGGATGACAAAGGTTCGGGTTTTAAATTGAGTTTTTTCAAGAATCCCCCATCAATTACATTCAGAGTAGACCCACAATCGACAAACACCCGAAATTCCATTAATTTTTCCTGAGCAATAGTGGAAGCAGCTAAAAATACACCCTTGGAATTTAAACAGGCAATACGGGCATGACTGACCTTTTTTTTTTCTTTCTTCATACGAAGCACACAGTTTTTAATGAAATGACCAGAATTTCCGCAATAGAAACACAAACCTTCAGAAAATCTGCGGTCCTTTTCTTGAGAGCGAGGTGCCATCGCTCCAATTTCCATCGGCTCTCCACTGTCAGTACACACATTCACATGACTAGAAACTGACATAGCAGAGGATTTGCTCTCATTAACCCTTGCACGCAGTCTCCTATCCACCCGTATAGCTAATTGCATAGCCTGTTGCAAATCTTCAGGTGTGGGATAAGCAATTAGCAGGTCTTTAACCCTTTCACTAAGCCCTGCCAGAAACAGACTCTTCAGAGCAGAATCGTTCCACCCAATTTGAGTAGACCACCTACGGAAATGAGTACAATATTTTTCCACATTACCTGATCCCTGTCTCAAACGTCTCAACTCAGTCTCAGCAGATGAGATACGGTCAGGATCATCATATAATAGCCCCAAAGCAGAAAAAAAACTATCCACTGATCTAAAGCATGTATCACTAGGTTGCAAAGAAAAGGCCCACTCCTGAGGCTCTTTGCGCAAAAGTGACATTATGAACCCTATGCGCTGGGATTCATCCCCAGAGGACCTGGGTCTCAAACGAAAATACAATAAGCAAGCATTTTTAAATGAAAAAAATTCTTGGTGTTCACCAAAAAATAAATCAGGCAAACGTACCTTAGGCTCCAAGAAATGTGCTCCAGGACAGTTACTCACGTGCTGACGGAGCTCAGTCACCTCCAGAGAGAGTCCCTGCAGGCGTTTAGCCAAATCCAGAACCGACACCATGATGGAACAGAAAAATCTTTCCTTAGAGAATTTGCAGGCTGGACTTACTGTTATGTTCTGCTACCAGAGCTAAGGAAAGAGAGGAGATCTGTCCCTACGATAGAACTCAGCTTGATCCCTACGATGTAACAGGGAACCTGATCCTGCGATCAGACCTGCTAAAGTCCTCAGCTAGTCTGTACGGAGACCTATAGATGTGGGGAAGGAATCCCTACAAGTACTAGGGACTGGGAGCAAAATGGACACCTCCTAACAGAAATAGTAGCAGACAGACGAACAAACAATATATATAGAACACAGAGATCCGGAGACCAAGCAAACTAACAGAGTTAGATACTGAGCACAGGCTAGCTAAAGTGTAGTAATACAATGAAGTCCAGCAAAGCCAGAAGGGCGGAGCAGGACTAAATAGGCCAAACAAGGTCATGTGACCAGCAATAGAAAAAACCTGAGAGCAAGGTTCTAACATACATACCCCGGCAGAAGTTTCTTGGTCTTGTTTCAGAGAATATGAATGATAACCCAAAAAATTTCTCCACTCATGGTTATTGGTTGGGTGAAGACATTTATTGTCAAACTACTGTGTTTTCACTTTTTAAATCTTAATGACAACCAAAAACATCCAAATGACCCTGATCAAAAGTTCAAATACCCCAGTTCTTAATACCGTGCATTGCCCCGTCTAACATCAATGACAGCTTGAATTCTTTTGTGTTAGTTGTGGATGAGGTTCTCTATTTTCTCAGATGGTAAAGCTGCCCCATTCTTCTTGGTAAAAAGCCTCCAGATCCTGTAAATTCCTGGGCTGTCTAGCATGAACTGCGCGCTTGAGATCTCCCCAGAGAGGCTCAATGATGTGAGGTCAGGAGACTGAGATGGCCACTCCAGAACCTTCACTTTGTTCTGCTGTAGCCAATGACAGGTCGACTTGGCCTTGAGTTTTGGATCGTTGTCATATTGGAACGTCCAACTACATCCCATGCGCAGCTTCCGGGCTGATGACTGCAAATTCGCCTCCATTTGCTGAAAATGTGCTGCATTCATATTTCCTTCAGCTTTTACCAAGTTTCCTGTGCCTTTGTAGCTCACACATTCCCAAAACATCTGCGATTCACCTCCGTGTTTTACAGAAGGAATGGTATTCCTTTCATCATAGGCCTTGTTGACCTCTCTCCAAATGTAACGTTTATGGTTGTGTCTCATCACTCCAAATTACCTTGTTCCAGAAGTTTTGAGGCTTGTCTCCGTGCTGTTTGGCGTATTTGTAGGCGAGATAATTTGTGACATTTGCGCAGTAAATACTGGCGACTTGACCATGCAGCCCATTTTTCTGCATAGAGCCATTGACAATTCTTTTGCTTACCCCATGACTCACAATCCAGAAATGTCAGTGGCTGGATGAAAGATGCAAGAGTCTGTATGGATCCAAGAAACTCACTCAGCTTTTATGCACACACACTGATTACAGGCAAACAGGTCACAGGTGAGAATGTTACATTTAGTAGCCATTTCAACCCATTTGTGTCAAATTCTGTGCATGTTATCAGGCCAAAATCCCAGGGTATGTGAACTTTTGATCAGGGTCATTTGTTTTTGGTTGTCATTAAGATTTAAAAAGAGAAAACACAGTAGTTTGACAATAAATGGCTTCACCCAACCAATAACCATGAGTGGAAAAAAAGTTTTTTGTTATTATTCATATTCTCTGAAACAAGGCCAAGAAAGCAAAAATTCAGCTGGGGTATGTAAACTTTTGAGCACAACTGTATATACATTGGTGTGGTACAAGGATTTCCCAATATTGGTTGGATTTATAATTTTGATCTGGACTATATATTACTATATGGCTCAATAACACCTGACAATTACATAATTATCTCCAGATTACATGTGTTCTCTTTACAGGATATAACTTTAATCTCCCAGATTTGGATGATTCTAAAGCAATACATGGCCCAAAAATCGAGAAGTCGTCATGTTCCAGTTATGGCTGAGGGGATTTTCTCAATTAGAATTATTCTATGGATCTGATGAGCAAGAAAGTCAGAAAATAATAAAATGTGATGGATAATCGGTAAATCATTGTCATTTCTGTACTTGGAGATAAATCCTGTCACAGCCTATATATCCCTTTACTATTGGAAGAAGTGCTGTAAAACATGGGCATCACCTAATCTGAGGAGTTCACTATTTGTTTTGGGCTTGCTTGTATTATATAGAATAAAGACTCCTTAATGAATAAAAAATAAATGAGAAATAGATGATAGAAGAGAATGAAGGACACAACAAGGTGTGACATAGAGCCGACTTACCTCTCTCCACGATCTGCAAGCCTCAAATGGAATGTTGGCTCTGCAGCTCCTACTATAATGTGTGTGATGTCATAATGATGTCATAATGCAAGGGGGTGGAGCCAGAAACCGCAACATTCCGTGACATCATCAGCAGGAGCAGCTGTTATTTAAATGGATCAGACCAGGCCATGAAATCAATTCATTACCATATAGATTAAATAGACTCTAATATACACCTTGGCCTCTGAAACCTTTTACAAAATGCCACAATGTCACTATTGCCATACAATGTAATTCCGGAGTAGTTTCTACTAATTTGAATAGTGATAAATCCACAATAATAACCCATATATCCCAGTAATACAGCAGATTAGATTATATGGATGGTTGGATGGGGAGGTGGATATACTACTGTAGATTAAATGGCCAGTAAATAGGAGAGGACACTATAGACAATGTTACTATATACCAGGGATGGGCAATTAATTTTCCCGAGGGGCTACATCGTTGTGGGGGGCTGAACCAATAGGCGGAAACAAATTCTTCTCAATATTAATATTAACATATGAATTACAATTATTATTTTATATTAATAATAATTGTATCACTTAACATTAAGCAGTTTGTTGTACTGTCATCTATTACGTAGGTACTGTTGTCAAGGATGCCACCAGGAATTAGTGCCGCTCTGCACAGTAACAGGATCCCCATCCTCACTGAAACCAGAATCCTCAAAAATAAAATACATAACAGCAGTAATAATATCCCTTAATTAGCCCCTACAATAATAATGTCCCACATCCTGGCCCCATGTCTCCATCCTGCCCCCATGTCTCCATTTGTCTCCATCCTGCCCCTATTGTCTCCATCCTGCCCCCATTGTCTCCATCTGTCTCCATTCTGCCCCCAATGTCTCCATTCTGCCCCATGTCTCCAACTTGCCTCCAATGTCTTCATCCAGTCCCCATGCCTTTCCATCAAGCCCCCATGTCTCTCCATCCAGACCCCATGTCTCTCCGTTGATCCCTTATGTCTCTCTGTTGTGCCCCCATGCCTCTCTGTTGTGTCCCCATGTCTCTCCATTACAAAAAAAATGTTTTAAAAGAAAAAAGTTTCTCCTTACCTTGCCACGATCCAGCAGCGCCTGGCTTACCCATCATCCGAGGCACGGTCGCCGGCATGAAGGGGGGAGGCACAGGGTCGGTAACAACACACTGTAGGCCAGAACTGAGTTCTCTTCTGCCTGTGTCCCCTCTTCTATTAAGGACTGAGAGTGGGGTGTATTGTGTGATGGAGGATTTTCTTTACTTACTGTTACATTGTCCATGGGATTGGAACCGACTTCAAATAAGATAGGAGATCGTAGATCTGGATTAACAAACTCACTTTTACTGTGCAATTCTTCTACACACGGCTGCAGCATACAGATTAACACATGGTCTTTTGTTAGTGAAGTACTCTTGGTTATGTGCCTTTCCAGTGTTCGTCCCCATCCTATCCTAAGACCCACGATCTTCCACTTCTTCTGCGACCCAGCTGAGATTCTCCCCATGAGGGATACAGAGGCCTGCTTCTCAGTACCTCTTGTAGGCTTTTAGCCCAGGACTGTGCTGGCATCCAGATCAAGCATTAAACGTGTCCTCTGTTCAGAAAACTTGCGCTGATAAAACACTTTCTCCACCACTGTATCTGCTTGCTGGAACCTGTCTTCCTGTCTGTACAGCCTTCCTTCTGCACTCCACTCTCTTGTATAGGACCTGCACCGGTCCTGTTCTATAAGGGTTGTGGACCCAAAACTAGGGTGGCCAGCTAACTAACTGCCTGAAAATAACATATAACATAACACATTTAACCCACTTGTTGCCATGGTGTCTTCATCAGCCCGCCACTCTTTTTCACAAGAACAATATATTAACCCTAGGGATAAATCACACAACTTATAACTACACAGCACACACATTCAACATATTATTTTAACTCTGTCAACCCACTTTTTGCCATGGTGTCTTCATCAGCCCGCCACCCTCCTTCGGGCGCATGATAGTGACGTCATATGCCAATGACATGCGTGCTGATGTCAGCTGCTGGCCTGTGATTGGCTGGCCGCTGTTAACTATTGCCATGCGGGAAGCTTCGATAGATTTCAAGCGAACTGAAACGGCAGTTACCCTGCTGGTGCCCGGGGAGAAAATGAATGGGGGCCCGACTGGGCCCCTCTGCCTGCCAGGCCCCATACGCCAGTAAGGGCAGTAATGCCCTGTTGGCGGCCCTGGAAATGTTATGATGGTCACACAATGGTTAAGAATAATTTATCATGCTACGTGGTGGGAACCAGGATATATACAGGTGCATCTAACTAAATTAGAATATCATCAAAAAGTTAATTTATTTCAGTTCTTCAATACAAAAAGTGAAACTCATATATTATATAGAGTCATTACAAACAGAGTGATCTATTTCAAGTGTTTATTTCTGTTAATAATTGTGGAGACTACTGAAACAGACTAAGGACCTTTTTAAATGCTTAGGAAGGCTTTGCAGGTGTTTGTTAATTATTTTAAATTACTGAGATAATGACTTTTGTGTATTCATTGGCTGTAAGCCATAATCATCAACATTAACAGAAATAAACACTTGAAATAGATCACTGTTTGTAATGGCTCTATATAAGTTTCACTTTTTGTATTGAAGAACTGAAATAAATTAACTTTTTGATGATATTCTAATTTATTGAGAAGCTCCATTGTCCTTTTCTTTCCCCATGTCTCTATGTACTCCGCTTTATATTCCATGTGACCATACACCTATCATTTTATTTCTTTTGTCACACCACATCTCTTAATATGTTTGTTTTTTCCTTTGTTTTCTTTTGTCTTCAATTATACTCTTTTTTTTTTTCTTTTTTCTCGTTTTTTTCTTTTCTCTTTTACTTATATATGACTCCCCCTTTTTATGTCTTGTTTCATCATGGTATTACATTTGATTTGTTTTCATTATTGTCTCCTTTTTTTGTTTTCTTTATTTTTTTATTTTTCAATAAATCATGTGTGGTACACAGAGATCACTGTGAGTCTGCAGAACGGTGACATTACTAAGAAGAGGGGAAGAACAGCGCTGGACACGGGAGAGAGCAGCGCTAGGTAGGGCCGTATTTGGAGTATCTGCTGCCCTAGGCACTGTCAGTGGTCGCCCCCCCCCCCCGTCACGTCCCCCCCCACGGGGTGCCCCCCTCGCATCCAATATCTCCCCCCCCCGTCTGGGCCGTTTCCCCAAATTTCATGTAGCTCACCCCCCCCCATTCCATGTAGCACATATAAAAGATTGGGTTGGGGGGGAGCAGCCCACACAGACCACAGGACTGCAGCATTGCATATGGGGGTGGGGAGGGATGGGAGAGGCCCACACAGACCACAGGGCTGCAGCATTGCATATGGGGGTGGGGGGATGGGAGCGGCCCACACAGACCGCAGGGCTGCAGCATTGCATATGGGGGTGGGGGGGATGGGAGCGGCCCACACAGACCACAGGGCTGCAGCATTGTATATGGAGGGTGGGGGGGGATGGGAGCGGTCCACACAGACCACAAGGCTGCAGCATTATGCATGGAGGTGGGGGGGAAGGGAGCGGCCCACACAGACCACAGGGCTGCAGCATTGTATATGGGGGGGGGTGGGAGCGGCCCACACAGACCACAGGGCTGCAGCACTGTATATGGGGGTGGGGGGGATGGGAGCGGCCCACACAGAACTGGGCTAAAGCAGGCACTGCAGCATTGCATATGGCCCATCAGCAGACAGCTGTAGATGGTGATAGCACTTTGGCAAGACTTTTGGCTAGGTAATGATAAATGGAGATACATTAGCTTAATTTTATTCAGCAGTCTGAATATGATGGCAGAGTCTGACTATTAGGTTCGATCCAATGTACCAGTTGAAGTTTTTCATTCATACATGAAATTTGTAGACAAGGACCACATTTTAGTGGAAATTGCAAAGGTTAAACAGTCATATATAAAATTCACTAACTTTGCACAAAAATCAGCTAAATTTGTCTCTATATTCCAAAAAAGAAAGGTGAGATAAGGAGCATGATCACCCTGCAAATGTACGTTTACTCGAACATATCAAAGGCAAAAGGTTAAAAAAGGCATATATTATTGACATAAAGGTAGGCCTGCTCTGTTCTGCTCATAGGTGGCATAAAATTAAAATTCAAACAGACAATTTTAAAGAAGCTCTCCCATATAAAAAAAAAAAATATATATATATATATATATATATATTATTAAATGTGTGTATATATTCATGTAATGTAGTGTGAGTTTATTAATATACTCACCTACTGCAGATCTCTCCTGTGTCCAGCGCTGTTCTCCTTCGTTTCTAAGTGAAGTCACCGTAATTGCAACTAGCCGGTTCTTTCTATGCTCTTTGCGTGAGCTGGAAGTATCTTTTATAACAAAAGCCTATGGAGCCTTGTTCTGACATTCCATGGACTTACATTGTAAAAGCCACTTCCAGGTCACACAGAGCTCAGTAGAAATACTCAGGGCTGTCCAGGAATTTCAGGGCCCCATACTGTCAGAATTTTTGGGCCCCTTAACACTCCGCCCGGGCTCCGCCTCTACCCTTTTAACCTTCCACAGTCCCACCATCCACTCTTGGATAAACTCCACTGCACCACGTCCTCACCAATCACACATTAACAGTTCCCATCGAACACCATATCACATACATAGCCAGCAGCTTTTGTTTTGACCGAAAGATTTTTTAAGCCTGCTAACCACGACAAGGTAGACTCTTTTGGCAGGGCCCTACACTACTCTAACCTATTTAACATATCTCTTTTAAGCTATATTTTAATTTATTTTTCTTTAAGGAAATGTGTCACATACATTTTTTAAACTAATTGAAACCAGATTGTGATCATTTTTTTTTATAATCTGTATTTCTGATTGCAGATTATTGTATTCTGTTTCCTGTACATTTATGGAAGCTGCTCTCTTTCATGTTTTGAGATATTGACATTGGGCATATGCATGTATATATATCACAAGGCATTAAGTGCCTTTTAATAATCTCACAAACGCATTGGTTAATAATAACCAGAGAGTAGTGAATGCCCTTAACATAAAAGCTTCGTAACACATTCCCACTATATATTTTGGTAACTAAATCTATTTTTCATAAGAGTCATTTAGTTAAATCCTTTGGTCAATTATGTAAACTGCAAAATTCTACAGCTAACTACAGTGTTGTTATGCACCTGGTGTGCGGTGGCCCTAATCTGTTGCCCCTGGGGCCCGGTGAGCAGAAGCAAAACGGGGATGGGCCTGGACGGCCAGCGTATCAGAACTCCCCCGCTTTGCTTGTGCTCACTGGGCCCCATATACTAGTAAGGGCAATAATGCCTTGATGGCGGCCCTGTTCCTGCCTATCGTGAAATGACACTTGTTGACAGCCCATTCTACATGAAGTATGCAGCTAGTCTGCATAGATCATGGGATGACAGACATCCATTGCTGGCTACCTTATAGTTGCCATTTCATGTAAGCATTCATTCAATCTTTATGAAAGCATACATACAGATATATTAATTATTGTCTATCTAATAGGATGATGACAGCTGTCCAGATATGCACTAACTAAGTTCCTGCCTATCGTGAAATGACCTCCGTTGACAGCCCATAGTTCATGAAGTATGCAGCTAGTCTGCATAGATCATGGGATGACGACAACTGTCCAGACCTGCATCCCACCACAAGAACCACCCTGGAGAATGAAATAATTTTCAGTTCTCAAACTGTTGGGGTGCAGCTGTGGGACCCTACTTTCAAAGATGATGTCCTCCACCCAAGTCTCAAAAGGCTGAAAGGGTCTTCAGGAGAAGTGGGTAGTCGAGCTAGTCTAGGCTATTAGACGGTCACCTCTGTAGCTGTACTGTCATCCTTCCTATGGTTCCAATCAGGGGCAGACGTGTTATTGGTGCAACTTGTGTGACTGCACACGGACCAAGAGGTAAGGGGGCCCATTCTACCTCCAAAGCGATGGAATTGTGCATTATGATGATCTATTGGGCTGCAAAGGGCTCATATATTGTACTTGCACAGGGGCACTCTTCTGTCTGTGTCCACCAGTGGCTCCAATGTAAAACTAATTTTCTGCAATGAGAAACACATCACATTAATAATTTCCAGGCAATCAAGATCAATACAATCAATCCTATCACTACCACTATGGGCTTTAGCAAAGTTGAGAGTATATTGTTTAACCAAACTCAGATAGACCCCATCCCTCCTTGGATATATCTCTAGCTTTTTGTTGCAGCTCCTTTATCTTATCCATGTTTCTCTCAATTGAATCATGTGCATCTTCGATCTATGAGCAGCATTCCTCACCCATAACAGCACAAGTTCCACCTTCAATTGCTAACAGGTAGTCAAGAGCCATTCTGTTCTTTAGGGCAACCTTCCACATTCGGTGACATCACAAGCTAGTGGGGCCGAAACCAAGAGCCAAAACATTCGGTGACATCACAAGTAGAAGCTAATGGGGGCGAAACCAAGAACCAAAACACTCGGTGACATCACAAGTAGAAGCTAATGGGGGCGAAACCAAGAACCAAAACATTCGGTGACATCACAAGTAGTAGCATATAGGGGCGGAACCAACAACCATAACATTCCGTGACATCACAAGTGGTAGCTTATGGGGCCAGAACCAACAACCATAACATTCCGTGACATCATATGAAGCATGAAAACCAGAGCAAATAGGTATAGGAGGTCCTAAACAAGTAAACAAAAGCAAGAAATAAATCCTAAAAAATATTCTTTATTATAATACTTGTTAAAATTTGGAAAATTTAACAACTAGTATAAACTTACAAAAACCTGAAGATATATCAAGCAGGATGACGGGTATTAAATTCTAAAGTCCCTCATAGAACCATGTGTTCACCCCTACCTATAGCGGAGGTTGGCACCCTAAACTATAAGCGATATGGCGTCCCCGCTCACTGTAGACTAACCCTATTGGTCCCTATATGACCCTATTCTTCAATTGAGCACCAACCAAATATCAAAGGACACCTTAAACACTAAAATATCCCAATAGTGCTACTACACCAGGTATGCCCATATATATGTAGGATAATACAATAAAAGATGCCTAACAAAGATATCAAACAGGGTGAGGGAGTATTAAATATATTTTCTCTCTAAAGTCCCTACTAGGACACCATTTTCACCCCTACTTAATGAGGAGGATGGCGTCCCCCGCTCTCTGTAGACTGACCCTATGACTGACCCTATTAGTCCCTATATAACCCTATTCTAAAATTGAGCACCAACCAAATATCAAAAACATCTTAAACATTGAAATACCCCAGTAATGCAGTAATGCCAAATATACACATATGTGTATGCAGATTATAAAACCATGAACAACATCTAAATATACTCCAGATACAATAATCCTAATGAATGTCCAATTTTTAAGTAAAAAACCTAGAGAATTAGACTCAATCCCTCTAATAAGCAATGGTCATAACAGCTCTTCATAGGATACAATATCCCCAAAATATCACTTGATGTGCAATGACATTCATAGAAAATATCTACTTATCGGAATACTGCATATGAACCAAGTCCCGATACGTTTCCCCCTTCTCTATTTTAGGGGTTCATCAGGGGATAGTGGTAAGATGCAATGGTGCCTGCAGTAGAGGACCAAATAAAACGCTAGGGATATTGTATCCTATGAAGAGCTATTATGACCATTGTTTATTAGAGGGATTGAGTCATTCCATGACCTTACAAGTGTTGGCTGTTACTGTCGGCTTCCATTGAAGTGCATTGCCCAATATACTGGAGATCAAACAATATGAATCCAACCAATGTGGGGAATATTTGAATAGTTTCACTCTATATGGAGCTAATATGTACAGTTGTGCTCAAAAGTTTACATACCCCGGCATAAGTTTCTTGGTCTTGTTTCAGAGAATATGAATGATAACCAAAAAAATTTCTCCACTCATGGTTATTGGTTGGGTGAAGACATTTATTGTCAAACTACTGTGTTTTCACTTTTTAAATCTTAATGACAACCAAAAACATCCAAATGACCCTGATCAAAAGTTCAAATACCCCAGTTCTTAATACCGTGCATTGCCCCGTCTAACATCAATGACAGCTTGAATTCTTTTGTGGTAGTTGAGGATGAGGTTCTCTATTTTCTCAGATGGTAAAGCTGCCCCATTCTTCTTGGTAAAAAGCCTCCAGATCCTGTAAATTCCTGGGCTGTCTAGCCTGAACTGTGCGCTTGAGATCTCCCCAGAGTGGCTCAATGATGTGAGGTCAGGAGACTGAGATGGCCAGTCCAGAACCTTCACTTTGTTCTGCTGTAGCCAATGACAGGTCGACTTGGCCTTGAGTTTTGGATCGTTGTCATATTGGAACGTCCAACTACATCCCATGCGCAGCTTCCGGGCTGATGACTGCAAATTCGCCTCCATTTGCTGAAAATGTGCTGCATTCATATTTCCTTCAGCTTTTACCAAGTTTCCTGTGCCTTTGTAGCTCACACATTCCCAAAACATCTGCGATTCACCTCCGTGTTTTACAGAAGGAATGGTATTCCTTTCATCATAGGCCTTGTTGACCTCTCTCCAAATGTAACGTTTATGGTTGTGTCTCATCACTCCAAATTACCTTGTTCCAGAAGTTTTGAGGCTTGTCTCCGTGCTGTTTGGCGTATTTGTAGGCGAGATAATTTGTGGCATTTGCGCAGTAAATACCGGCGACTTGACCATGCAGCCCATTTTTCTGCATAGAGCCATTGACAATTCTTTTGCTTACCCCATGACTCACAATCCAGAAATGTCAGTGGCTGGATGAAAGATGCAAGAGTCTGTATGGATCCCAGAAACTCACTCAGCTTTTATGCACACACATTGATTACAGGCAAACAGGTCACAGGTGAGAATGTTACATTTAGTAGCCATTTCAACCCATTTGTGTCAAATTCTGTGCATGTTATCAGGCCAAAATCCCAGGGTATGTGAACTTTTGATCAGGGTCATTTGTTTTTGGTTGTCATTAAGATTTAAAAAGAGAAAACACAGTAGTTTGACAATAAATGGCTTCACCCAACCAATAACCATGAGTGGAAAAAAAGTTTTTTGTTATTATTCATATTCTCTGAAACAAGGCCAAAAAAGCGAAAATTCTGCTGGGGTATGTAAACTTTTGAGCACAACTGTATATACATTGGTGTGGTACAAGGATTTCCCAATATTGGTTGGATTTATAATTTTGATCTGGACTATATATTACTATATGGCTCAATAACACCTGACAATTACATAATTATCTCCAGATTACATGTGTTCTCTTTACAGGATATAACTTTAATCTCCCAGATTTGGATGATTCTAAAGCAATACATTGCCCAAAAATCGAGAAGTCGTCATGTTCCAGTTATGGCTGAGGGGATTTTCTCAATTAGAACTATTCTATGGATCTGATGAGCAAGAAAGTCAGAAAATAATAAAATGTGATGGATAATCGGTAAATCATTGTCATTTCTGTACTTGGAGATAAATCCTGTCACAGCCTATATATCCCTTTACTATTGGAAGAAGTGCTGTAAAACATGGGCATCACCTAATCTGAGGAGTTCACTATTTGTTTTGGGCTTGCTTGTATTATATAGAATAAAGATTCCTTAATGAATAAAAAATAAATGAGAAATAGATGATAGAAGAGAATGAAGGACACAACAAGGTGTGACATAGAGCCGACTTACCTCTCTCCACGATCTGCAAGCCTCAAATGGAATGTTGGCTCTGCAGCTCCTACTATAATGTGTGTGATGTCATAATGATGTCATAATGCAAGGGGGTGGAGCCAGAAACCGCAACATTCCAGGCATCATCAGCAGGAGCAGCAGCTGTTATTTAAATGGATCAGACCAGGCCATGAAATCAATTCATTACCATATAGATTAAATAGACTCTAATATACACCTTGGCCTCTGAAACCTTTTACAAAATGCCACAATGTCACTATTGCCATACAATGTAATTCCGGAGTAGTTTCTACTAATTTGAATAGTGATAAATCCACAATAATAACCCATATATCCCAGTAATACAGCAGATTAGATTATATGGATGGTTGGATGGGGAGGTGGATATACTACTGTAGATCAAATGGCCAGTAAATAGGAGAGGACACTATAGACAATGTTACTATATACCAGGGATGGGCAATTAATTTTCCCGAGGGGCTACATCGTTGTGGGGGGCTGAACCAATAGGCGGAAACAAATTCTTCTCAATATTAATATTAACATATGAATTACAATTATTATTTTATAATAATAATAATTGTATCACTTAACATTAAGCAGTTTGTTGTACTGTCATCTATTACATAGGTACTGTTGTCAGGGATGCCACCAGGAATTAGTGCCGCTCTGCACAGTAACAGGATCCCCATCCTCACTGAAACCAGAATCCTCAAAAATAAAATACATAACAGCAGTAATAATATCCCTTAATTAGCCCCTACAATAATAATGTCCCACATCCTGGCCCCATGTCTCCATCCTGCCCCCATGTCTCCATTTGTCTCCATCCTGCACCTATTGTCTCCATCCTGCCCCCATTGTCTCCATCTGTCTCCATTCTGCCCCCAATGTCTCCATTCTGCCCCATGTCTCCAACTTGCCTCCAATGTCTTCATCCAGCCCCCATGCCTTTCCATCAAGCCCCCATGTCTCTCCATCCAGACCCCATGTCTCTCTGTTGATCCCTTATGTCTCTCTGTTGTGCCCCCATGCCTCTCTGTTGTGTCCCCATGTCTCTCCATTACAAAAAAAATTTTTAAAAGAAAAAAGTTTCTCCTTACCTTGCCACGATCCAGCAGCGCCTGGCTTACCCATCATCCGAGGCACGGTCGCCGGCATGAAGGGGGAGGCACAGGGTCGGTAACAACACACTGTAGGCCAGAACTGAGTACTCTTCTGCCTGTGTCCCCTCTTCTATTAAGGACTGAGAGTGGGGTGTATTGTGTGATGGAGGATTTTCTTTACTTACTGTTACATTGTCCATGGGATTGGAACCGACTTCAAATAAGATAGGAGATCGTAGATCTGGATTAACAAACTCACTTTTACTGTGCAATTCTTCTACACACGGCTGCAGCATACAGATTAACACATGGTCTTTTGTTAGTGAAGTACTCTTGGTTATGTGCCTTTCCAGTGTTCGTCCCCATCCTGTCCTGAGACCCACGATCTTCCACTTCTTCTGCGACCCAGCTGAGATTCTCCCCATGAGGGATACAGAGGCCTGCTTCTCAGTTCCTCTTGTAGGCTTTTAGCCCAGGACTGTGCTGGCATCCAGATCAAGCATTAAACGTGTCCTCTGTTCAGAAAACTTGCGCTGATAAAACACTTTCTCCACCGCTGTATCTGCTTGCTGGAACCTGTCTTCCTGTCTGTACAGCCTTCCTTCTGCACTCCACTCTCTTGTATAGGACCTGCACCGGTCCTGTTCTATAAGGGTTGTGGACCCAAAACTAGGGTGGCCAGCTAACTAACTGCCTGAAAATAACATATAACATAACACATTTAACCCACTTGTTGCCATGGTGTCTTCATCAGCCCGCCACTCTTTTTCACAAGAACAATATATTGACCCTAGGGATAAATCACACAACTTATAACTACACAGCACACACATTCAACATATTATTTTAACTCTGTCAACCCACTTTTTGCCATGGTGTCTTCATCAGCCCGCCACCCTCCTTCGGGCGCATGATAGTGACGTCATATGCCAATGACATGCGTGCTGATGTCAGCTGCTGGCCTGTGATTGGCTGGCCGCTGTTAACTATTGCCATGCAGGAAGCTTCGATAGATTTCAAGCGAACTGAAATGGCAGTTACCCTGCTGGTGCCCGGGCAGAAAATGAATGGGGGCCCGACTGGGCCCCTCTGCCTGCCAGGCCCCATACACCAGTAAGGGCAGTAATGCCCTGTTGGCGGCCCTGGAAATGTTATGATGGTCACACAATGGTTAAGAATAATTTATCATGCTACGTGGTGGGAACCAGGATATATACAGGTGCATCTAACTAAATTAGAATATCATCAAAAAGTTAATTTATTTCAGTTCTTCAATACAAAAAGTGAAACTCATATATTATATAGAGTCATTACAAACAGAGTGATCTATTTCAAGTGTTTATTTCTGTTAATAATTGTGGAGACTACTGAAACAGACTAATGACCTTTTTAAATGCTTAGGAAGGCTTTGCAGGTGTTTGTTAATTATTTTAAATTACTGAGATAATGACTTTTGTGTTTTCATTGGCTGTAAGCCATAATCATCAACATTAACAGAAATAAACACTTGAAATAGATCACTGTTTGTAATGACTCTATATAAGTTTCACTTTTTATATTGAAGAACTGAAATAAATTAACTTTTTGATGATATTCTAATTTATTGAGAAGCACCTGTATATGTTAATCTTTTCACTTATTCATTTATCAAATTTTTCCTGTTTTTTTAACCCTTTCTTTATTTTTTCTGTGTTTTCATTTTTTCTTTCTCCTCCTTCTTCCCCCCTTTCTTTCTTTGGCTCCATTGTTCTTTTCTTTCCCCATGTCTCTATGTACTCCGCTTCATATTCCATGTGACCATACACCTATCATTTTATTTCTTTTGTCACACCACATCTCTTAATATGTTTGTTTTTTCCTTTGTTTTCTTTTGTCTTCAATTATACTCTTTTTTTTTTTTCTTTTTCTCGTTTTTTTCTTTTCTCTTTTACTTATATATGACTCCCCCTTTTTATGTCTTGTTTCATCATGGTATTACATTTGATTTGTTTTCATTATTCTCTCCTTTTTTTTCTTTTCTTTTTTTTTTTATTTTTCAATAAATCATGTGTGGTACACAGAGATCACTGTGAGTCTGCAGAACGGTGACATTACTAAGAAGAGGGGAAGAACAGCGCTGGACACGGGAGAGAGCAGCACTAGGTAGGGCCGTATTTGGAGTATCTGCTGCCCTAGGCACTGTCAGTGGTCGCACCCCTGTCACGTCCCCCCCCACGTCGTGCCCCCCTCGCATCCAATATCTTCCCCCCTCGTCTCGGTCGTTTCCCCAAGTTTCATGTAGCTTTCCCCACCCCCCCACTCCATGTAGCACATATAAAAGATTGGGGTTGGGGGGGGAGCGGCCCACACAGACCACAGGGCTGCAGCATTGTATATGGAGGTTGGGGGGGGATTGGTGCGATCCACACAGACCACAGGGCTGCAGCATTATATATGGGGGGGTGGGAGCGGCCCACACAGACCACAGGGCTGCAGCACTGTATATGGGGGTGGGGGGGATGGGAGCGGCCCACACAGAACTGGGCTGCAGCAGGCACTGCAGCATTGCATATGGCCCATCAGCAGACAGCTGTAGATGGTGTTAGCACTTTGGCAAGACTTTTGGCTAGGTAATGATAAATGGAGATACATTAGCTTAATTTTATTCAGCAGTCTGAATATGATGGCAGCGTCTGACTATTAGGTTCGATCCAATGTACAAGTTGAAGTTTTTCATTCATACATGAAATTTGTAGACAAGGACCACATTTTAGTGGAAATTGCAAAGGTTAAACAGTCATATATAAAATTTACTAACTTTGCACAAAAATCAGCTAAATTTGTCTCTATGTTCCAAAAAAGAAAGGTGAGATAAGGAGCATGATCACCCTGCAAATGTACGTTTACTCGAACATATCAAAGGCAAAAGGTTAAAAAAGGCATATATTAGTGACATAAAGGTAGGCCTGCTCTGTTCTGCTCATAGGTGGCATAAAATTAAAATTCAAACAGACAATTTTAAAGAAGCTCTCCCATATAAAAAAAAAAAATATATATATATATATATATATATATATTATTAAATGTGTGTATATATTCATGTAATGTAGTGTGAGTTTATTAATATACTCACCTACTGCAGATCTCTCCTGTGTCCAGCGCTGTTCTCCTTCGTTTCTAAGTGAAGTCACCGTAATTGCAACTAGCCGGTTCTTTCTATGCTCTTTGCGTGAGCTGGAAGTATCTTTTATAACAAAAGCCTATGGAGCCTTGTTCTGACATTCCATGGACTTACATTGTAAAAGCCACTTCCAGGTCACACAGAGCTCAGTAGAAATAATCAGGGCTGTCCAGGAATTTCAGGGCCCCATACTGTCAGAATTTTTGGGCCCCTTAACACTCCGCCCGGGCTCCGCCTCTACCCTTTTAACCTTCCACAGTCCCACCATCCACTCTTGGATAAACTCCACTGCACCACGTCCTCACCAATCACACATTAACAGTTCCCATCGAACACCATATCACATACATAGCCAGCAGCTTTTGTTTTGACCAAAAGATTTTTTAAGCCTGCCAACCACGACAAGGTAGACTCTTTTGGCAGGGCCCTACACTACTCTAACCTATTTAACATATCTCTTTATAGCTATATTTTAATTTATTTTTCTTTAAGGAAATGTGTCACATACATGTTTTAAACTAATTGAAACCAGATTGTGATCATTTTTTTTATAATCTGTATTTCTGATTGCAGATTATTGTATTCTGTTTCCTGTACATTTATGGAAGCTGCTCTCTTTCATGTTTTGAGATATGGACATTGAACATATGCATGTATATGTATCACAAGACATTAAGTGCCTTTTAATAATCTCACAAACGCATTGTTTAACAATAACCAGAGAGTAGTGAATGCCCTTAACATAAAAGCTTCGTAACACATTCCCACTATATATTTTGGTAACTAAATCTATTTTTCATAAGAGTCATTTAGTTAAATCCTTTGGTCAATTATGTAAACTGCAAAATTATCAGCTAACTACAGTGTTGTTATGCACCTGGTGTGCGGTGGCCCTAATCTGTTGCCCCTGGGGCCCGGTGAGCAGAAGCAAAAAGGGGATGGGCCTGGACTGCCAGCGTATCAGAACTCCCCTGCTTTGCTTGTGCTCACTGGGCCCCATATACTAGTAAGGGCAATAATGCCTTGATGGCGGCCCTGTTCCTGCCTATCGTGAAATGACACTTGTTGACAGCCCATACTACATGAAGTATGCAGCTAGTCTGCATAGATCATGGGATGACAGACATCCATTGCTGGCTACCTTATAGTTGCCATTTCATGTAAGCATTCATTCAATCTTTATGAAAGCATACATACAGATATATTAATTATTGTCTATCTAATAGGATGATGACAGCTGTCCAGATATGCACTAACTAAGTTCCTACCTATCGTGAAATGACCTCCGTTGACAGCCCATAGTTCATGAAGTATGCAGCTAGTCTGCATAGATCATGGGATGACAACAACTGTCCAGACCTGCATCCCACCACAAGAACCACCCTGGAGAATGAAATAATTTTAAGTTCTCAAACTGTTGGGGTGCAGCTGTGGGACCCTACTTTCAAAGATGATGTCCTCCACCCAAGTCTCAAAAGGCTGAAAGGGTCTTCAGGAGAAGTGGGTAGTCGAGCTAGTCTAGGCTATCAGACGGTCACCTCTGTAGCTGTACTGTCATCCTTCCTATGGTTCCAATCAGGGGCAGACGTGTTATTGGTGCAACTTGTGTGACTGCACACGGGACCAAGAGGTAAGGGGGCCCATTCTACCTCCAAAGCGATGGAATTGTGCATTATGATGATCTATTGGGCTGCAAAGGGCTCATATATTGTACTTGCACAGGGGCACTCTTCTGTCTGTGTCCACCAGTGGCTCCAATGTAAAACTAATTTTCTGCAATGAGAAACACATCACATTAATAATTTCCAGGCAATCAAGATCAATACAATCAATCCTATCACTACCACTATGGGCTTTAGCAAAGTTGAGAGTATATTGTTTAACCAAACTCAGATAGACCCCATCCCTCCTTGGATATATCTCTAGCTTTTTGTTGCAGCTCCTTTATCTTATCCATGTTTCTCTCAATTGAATCATGTGCATCTTCAATCTATGAGCAGCATTCCTCACCCATAACAGCACAAGTTCCACCTTCAATTGCTAACAGGTAGTCAAGAGCCATTCTGTTCTTTAGGGCAACCTTCCACATTCGGTGACATCACAAGCTAATGGGGCCGAAACCAAGAGCCAAAACATTCGGTGACATCACAAGTAGAAGCTAATGGGGGCGAAACCAAGAACCAAAACACTCGGTGACATCACAAGTAGAAGCTAATGGGGGCGAAACCAAGAACAAAAACATTCGGTGACATCACAAGTAGTAGCATATGGGGGCGGAACCAACAACCATAACATTCCGTGACATCACAAGTGGTAGCTTATGGGGCCAGAACCATGCAATGACATTCATAGAAAATATCTACTTATCGGAATACTGCATATGAACCAAGTCCCGATACGTTTCCCCCTTCTCTATTTTAGGGGTTCATCAGGGGATAGTGGTAAGATGCAATGGTGCCTGCAGTAGAGGACCAAATAAAACGCTAGGGATATTGTATCCTATGAAGAGCTATTATGACCATTGTTTATTAGAGGGATTGAGTCATTCCATGACCTTACAAGTGTTGGCTGTTACTGTCGGCTTCCATTGAAGTGCATTGCCCAATATACTGGAGATCAAACAATATGAATCCAACCAATGTGGGGAATATTTGAATAGTTTCACTCTATATGGAGCTAATATGTACAGTTGTGCTCAAAAGTTTACATACCCCGGCAGAAGTTTCTTGGTCTTGTTTCAGAGAATATGAATGATAACCAAAAAAATTTCTCCACTCATGGTTATTGGTTGGGTGAAGACATTTATTGTCAAACTACTGTGTTTTCACTTTTTAAATCTTAATGACAACCAAAAACATCCAAATGACCCTGATCAAAAGTTCAAATACCCCAGTTCTTAATACCGTGCATTGCCCCGTCTAACATCAATGACAGCTTGAATTCTTTTGTGGTAGTTGTGGATGAGGTTCTCTATTTTCTCAGATGGTAAAGCTGCCCCATTCTTCTTGGTAAAAAGCCTCCAGATCCTGTAAATTCCTGGGCTGTCTAGCATGAACTGTGCGCTTGAGATCTCCCCAGAGTGGCTCAATGATGTGAGGTCAGGAGACTGAGATGGCCACTCCAGAACCTTCACTTTGTTCTGCTGTAGCCAATGACAGGTCGACTTGGCCTTGAGTTTTGGATCGTTGTCATATTGGAACGTCCAACTACATCCCATGCGCAGCTTCCGGGCTGATGACTGCAAATTCGCCTCCATTTGCTGAAAATGTGCTGCATTCATATTTCCTTCAGCTTTTACCAAGTTTCCTGTGCCTTTGTAGCTCACACATTCCCAAAACATCTGCGATTCACCTCCGTGTTTTACAGAAGGAATGGTATTCCTTTCATCATAGGCCTTGTTGACCTCTCTCCAAATGTAACGTTTATGGTTGTGTCTCATCACTCCAAATTACCTTGTTCCAGAAGTTTTGAGGCTTGTCTCCGTGCTGTTTGGCGTATTTGTAGGCGAGATAATTTGTGGCATTTGCGCAGTAAATACTGGCGACTTGACCATGCAGCCCATTTTTCTGCATAGAGCCATTGACAATTCTTTTGCTTACCCCATGACTCACAATCCAGAAATGTCAGCGGCTGGATGAAAGATGCAAGAGTCTGTATGGATCCCAGAAACTCACTCAGCTTTTATGCACACACACTGATTACAGGCAAACAGGTCACAGGTGAGAATGTTACATTTAGTAGCCATTTCAACCCATTTGTGTCAAATTCTGTGCATGTTATCAGGCCAAAATCCCAGGGTATGTGAACTTTTGATCAGGGTCATTTGTTTTTGGTTGTCATTAAGATTTAAAAAGAGAAAACACAGTAGTTTGACAATAAATGGCTTCACCCAACCAATAACCATGAGTGGAAAAAAAGTTTTTTGTTATTATTCATATTTTCTGAAACAAGGCCAAGAAAGCGAAAATTCTGCTGGGGTATGTAAACTTTTGAGCACAACTGTATATACATTGGTGTGGTACAAGGATTTCCCAATATTGGTTGGATTTATAATTTTGATCTGGACTATATATTACTATATGGCTCAATAACACCTGACAATTACATAATTATCTCCAGATTACATGTGTTCTCTTTACAGGATATAACTTTAATCTCCCAGATTTGGATGATTCTAAAGCAATACATGGCCCAAAAATCGAGAAGTCGTCATGTTCCAGTTATGGCTGAGGGGATTTTCTCAATTAGAACTATTCTATGGATCTGATGAGCAAGAAAGTCAGAAAATAATAAAATGTGATGGATAATCGGTAAATCATTGTCATTTCTGTACTTGGAGATAAATCCTGTCACAGCCTATATATCCCTTTACTATTGGAAGAAGTGCTGTAAAACATGGGCATCACCTAATCTGAGGAGTTCACTATTTGTTTTGGGCTTGCTTGTATTATATAGAATAAAGACTCCTTAATGAATAAAAAATAAATGAGAAATAGATGATAGAAGAGAATGAAGGACACAACAAGGTGTGACATAGAGCCGACTTACCTCTCTCCACGATCTGCAAGCCTCAAATGGAATGTTGGCTCTGCAGCTCCTACTATAATGTGTGTGATGTCATAATGATGTCATAATGCAAGGCGGTGGAGCCAGAAACCGCAACATTCCGTGACATCATCAGCAGGAGCAGCAGCTGTTATTTAAATGGATCAGACCAGGCCATGAAATCAATTCATTACCATATAGAATAAATAGACTCTAATATACACCTTGGCCTCTGAAACCTTTTACAAAATGCCAAAATGTCACTATTGCCATACAATGTAATTCCGCAGTAGTTTCTACTAATTTGAATAGTGATAAATCCACAATAATAACCCATATATCCCAGTAATACAGCAGATTAGATTATATGGATGGTTGGATGGGGAGGTGGATATACTACTGTAGTTTAAATGGCCAGTAAATAGGAGAGGACACTATAGACAATGTTACTATATACCAGGGATGGGCAATTAATTTTCCCGAGGGGCTACATCTTTGTGGGGGGCTGAACCAATAGGCGGAAACAAATTCTTCTCAATATTAATATTAACATATGAATTACAATTATTATTTTATATTAATAATAATTGTATCACTTAACATTAAGCAGTTTGTTGTACTGTCATCTATTACATAGGTACTGTTGTCAGGGATGCCACCAGGAATTAGTGCCGCTCTGCACAGTAACAGGATCCCCATCCTCACTGAAACCAGAATCCTCAAAAATAAAATACATAACAGCAGTAATAATATCCCTTAATTAGCCCCTACAATAATAATGTCCCACATCCTGGCCCCATGTCTCCATCCTGCCCCCATGTCTCCATTTGTCTCCATCCTGCCCCTATTGTCTCCATCCTGCCCCCATTGTCTCCATCTGTCTCCATTCTGCCCCCAATGTCTCCATTCTGCCCCATGTCTCCAACTTGCCTCCAATGTCTTCATCCAGTCCCCATGCCTTTCCATCAAGCCCCCATGTCTCTCCATCCAGACCCCATGTCTCTCCGTTGATCCCTTATGTCTCTCTGTTGTGCCCCCATGCCTCTCTGTTGTGTCCCCATGTCTCTCCATTACAAAAAAAATGTTTTAAAAGAAAAAAGTTTCTCCTTACCTTGCCACGATCCAGCAGCGCCTGGCTTACCCATCATCCGAGGCACGGTCGCCGGCATGAAGGGGGAGGCACAGGGTCGGTAACAACACACTGTAGGCCAGAACTGAGTTCTCTTCTGCCTGTGTCCCCTCTTCTATTAAGGACTGAGAGTGGGGTGTATTGTGTGATGGAGGATTTTCTTTACTTACTGTTACATTGTCCATGGGATTGGAACCGACTTCAAATAAGATAGGAGATCGTAGATCTGGATTAACAAACTCACTTTTACTGTGCAATTCTTCTACACACGGCTGCAGCATACAGATTAACACATGGTCTTTTGTTAGTGAAGTACTCTTGGTTATGTGCCTTTCCAGTGTTCGTCCCCATCCTGTCCTGAGACCCATGAACTTCCACTTCTTCTGCGACCCAGCTGAGATTCTCCCCATGAGGGATACAGAGGCCTGCTTCTCAGTACCTCTTGTAGGCTTTTAGCCCAGGACTGTGCTGGCATCCAGATCAAGCATTAAACGTGTCCTCTGTTCAGAAAACTTGCGCTGATAAAACACTTTCTCCACCGCTGTATCTGCTTGCTGGAACCTGTCTTCCTGTCTGTACAGCCTTCCTTCTGCACTCCACTCTCTTGTATAGGACCTGCACCGGTCCTCTTCTATAAGTGTTGTGGACCCAAAACTAGGGTGGCCAGCTAACTAACTGCCTGAAAATAACATAAACACATTTAACCCACTTGTTGCCATGGTGTCTTCATCAGCCCGCCACTCTTTTTCACAAGAACAATATATTGACCCTAGGGATAAATCATACAACTTATAACTACACAGCACACACATTCAACATATTATTTTAACTCTGTCAACCCACTTTTTGCCATGGTGTCTTCATCAGCCCGCCACCCTCCTTCGGGCGCATGATAGTGACGTCATATGCCAATGACATGCGTGCTGATGTCAGCTGCTGGCCTGTGATTGGCTGGCCGCTGTTAACTATTGCCATGAGGGAAGCTTCGATAGATTTCAAGCGAACTGAAACGGCAGTTACCCTGCTGGTGCCCGGGGAGAAAATGAATGGGGGCCCGACTGGGCCCCTCTGCCTGCCAGGCCCCATACGCCAGTAAGGGCAGTAATGCCCTGTTGGTGGCCCTGGAAATGTTATGATGGTCACACAATGGTTAAGAATAATTTATCATGCTACGTGGTGGGAACCAGGATATATACAGGTGCATCTAACTAAATTAGAATATCATCAAAAAGTTAATTTATTTCAGTTCTTCAATACAAAAAGTGAAACTCATATATTATATAGAGTCATTACAAACAGAGTGATCTATTTCAAGTGTTTATTTCTGTTAATAATTGTGGAGACTACTGAAACAGACTAAGGACCTTTTTAAATGCTTAGGAAGGCTTTGCAGGTGTTTGTTAATTATTTTAAATTACTGAGATAATGACTTTTGTGTTTTCATTGGCTGTAAGCCATAATCATCAACATTAACAGAAATAAACACTTGAAATAGATCACTGTTTGTAATGACTCTATATAAGTTTCACTTTTTGTATTGAAGAACTGAAATAAATTAACTTTTTGATGATATTCTAATTTATTGAGAAGCACCTGTATATGTTAATCTTTTCACTTATTCATTTATCAAATTTTTCCTGTTTTTTTAACCCTTTCTTTATTTTTTCTGTGTTTTCATTTTTTTCTTTCTCCTCCTTCTTCCCCCCTTTCTTTCTTTGGCTCCATTGTCCTTTTCTTTCCCCATGTCTCTATGTACTCCGCTTTATATTCCATGTGACCATACACCTATCATTTTATTTCTTTTGTCACACCACATCTCTTAATATGTTTGTTTTTTCCTTTGTTTTCTTTTGTCTTCAATTATACTCTTTTTTTTTTTCTTTTTCTCGTTTTTTCTTTTCTCTTTTACTTATATATGACTCCCACTTTTTATGTCTTGTTTCATCATGGTATTACATTTGATTTGTTTTCATTATTCTCTCCTTTTTTTGTTTTTCTTTATTTTTTTATTTTTCAATAAATCATGTGTGGTACACAGAGATCACTATGAGTCTGCAGAACGGTGACATTACTAAGAAGAGGGGAAGAACAGCGCTGGACACGGGAGAGAGCAGCGCTAGGTAGGGCCGTATTTGAAGTATCTGCTGCCCTAGGCACTGTCAGTGGTCGCCCCCCCCCCGTCACGCCCCCCCCCCACGTCGTGCCCCCCTCGCATCCAATATCTCCACCCCCCCGTCTCGGTCGTTTCCCCAAGTTTCATGTAGCTTCCCCCCCCCCATTCCATGTAGCACATATAAAAGATTGGGGTGGGGGGTGAGCGGCCCACACAGACCACAGGACTGCAGCATTGCATATGGGGGTGGGGGGATGGGAGCGGCCCACGCAGACCACAGGGCTGCAGCATTGCATATGGGGGTGGGGGGATGGGAGCGGCCCACGCAGACCACAGGGCTGCAGCATTGCATATCTGGGTGGGGGGGATGGGAGCGGCCCACACAGACCACAGGTCTGCAGCATTGTATATGGAGGTTGGGGGGGGATTGGTGCGGTCCACATAGACCACAGGGCTGCAGCATTATATATGGAGGTGGGGGGGAAGGGAGCGGCCCACACAGACCACAGGGCTGCAGCATTATATATGGGGGGGGGTGGGAGCGGCCCACACAGACCACAGGGCTGCAGCACTGTATATGGGGGTGGGGGTGATGGGAACGGCCCACACAGAACTGGGCTGCAGCAGGCACTGCAGCATTGCATATGGCCCATCAGCAGACAGCTGTAGATGGTGTTAGCACTTTGGCAAGACTTTTGGCTAGGTAATGATAAATGGAGATACATTAGCTTAATTTTATTCAACAGTCTGAATATGATGGCAGCGTCTGACTATTAGGTTCGATCCAATGTACCAGTTGAAGTTTTTCATTCATATATGAAATTTGTAGACAAGGACCACATTTTAGTGGAAATTGCAAAGGTTAAACAGTCATATATAAAATTTACTAACTTTGCACAAAAATCAGCTAAATTTGTCTCTATGTTCCAAAAAAGAAAGGTGAGATAAGGAGCATGATCACCCTGCAAATGTACGTTTACTCGAACATATCAAAGGCAAAAGGTTAAAAAAGGCATATATTAGTGACATAAAGGTAGGCCTGCTCTGTTCTGCTCATAGGTGGCATAAAATTAAAATTCAAACAGACAATTTTAAAGAAGCTCTCCCATATAAAAATATATATATATATATATATACAGTACAGACCAAAAGTTTGGACACACCTTCTCATTTAAAGATTTTTCTGTATTTTCATGACTATGGAAATTGTACATTCACACTGAAGGCATCAAAACTATGAATTAACACATGTGGAATTATATACTTAATAAAAAAGTGTGAAACAACTGAAAATATGTCTTATATTCTAGGTTCTTCAATGTAGCCACCTTTTGCTTTGATGACTGCTTTGCACATTCTTGACATTCTCTTGATGAGCTTCAAGAGGTAGTCACCGGAAATGCTCTTCCAACAATCTTGTAGGAGTTCCCAGAGATGCTTAGCACTTGTTGGCCCTTTTGCCTTCAATCTGCGGTCCAGCTCACCCCAAACCATCTCGATTGGGTTCAGGTCTGGTGACTGTGGAACCAGGTCATCTGGCGTAGCACCCCATCACTCTTATTCTTGGTCAAATAGCCCTTACACAGCCTGGAGGTGTGTTTGGGGTCATTGTCCTGTTGAAAAATAAATGATGGTCCAAGTAAACGCAAACCGGTTGGAATAGCATGCCGCTGCAAGATGCTGTGGTATCCATGCTGGTTGAGTATGCCTTCAATTTTGAGTAAATCCCCAACAGTGTCACCATCAAAGCACCCCCACACCATCACACCTCCTCCTCCATGCTTCACGGTGGGAACCAGGCATGTAGAGTCCATCCGTTCATGACAAAGACACAGTGGTTGGAACCAAAGATCTCCAATTTGGACTCATCAGACCAAAGCACAGATTTCCATTGGTCTAATGTCCATTCCTTATGTTCTTTAGCCCAAACAAGTCTCTTCTGCTTGTTGCCTGTCCTTAGCAGTGGTTTCCTAGAAGTTATTTTACCATGCTATTTTTAGGACTGCTGCACAAAGTCTCCTCTTAACAGTTGTTGAAGAGATGCGTCTGCTGCTAGAACTCTGTGTGGCATTGACATGGTCTGTAATCTGAGCTGCTGTTAACCTGCGATTTCTGAGGCTGGTGACTCAGATAAACTTATCCTCAGAAGCAGAGGTGACTCTTGGTCTTCCTTTCCTGGGGTGGTCCCATGTGAGCCAGCTTCCTTGTAGCGCTTGATGGTTTTTGCAACTGCACGTGGAAACACTTTCAAAGTTTGGCCAATTTTCGCACTGACTGACCTTCATTTCTTAAAGTAATGATGGCCACTCGTTTTTCTTTACTTAGCTGCTTTTTTCTTGCCATAATACAAATTCTAACAGTCTATTCAGTAGGACTACCAGCTGTGTATCCACCTGACTTCTGCACAACACAACTGATGGTCCCAATCCCATTTATAAGGCAAGAAATCCCACTTATGAAACCTGACAGGGCACACTTGTGAAGTGAAAACCATTTTCGGTGACTACCTCTTGAAGCTCATCAAGAGAATGCCAAAAGTGTGCAAAGCAGTCATCAAAGCAAAAGGTGGCTACTTTGAAGAACCTAGAATATAAGAGATATTTTCAGTTGTTTCACACTCTTTTGATAAGTATATAATTCCACATGTGTTAATTCATAGTTTTGATGCCTTCAGTGTGAATGTACAATTTTCATAGTCAAGAAAATACAGAAGAATCTTTAAATGAGAAGGTGTGTCCAAACTTTTGGTCTGTACTGTATATATATATATATATATATATATATATATATATATATATATTATTAAATGTGTGTATATATTCATGTAATGTAGTGTGAGTTTATTAATATACTCACCTACTGCAGATCTCTCCTGTGTCCAGCGCTGTTCTCCTTCGTTTCTAAGTGAAGTCACCGTAATTGCAACTAGCCGGTTCTTTCTATGCTCTTTGCGTGAGCTAGAAGTGTCTTTTATAACAAAAGCCTATGGAGCCTTGTTCTGACATTCCATGGACTTACATTGTAAAAGCCACTTCCAGGTCACACAGAGCTCAGTAGAAATAATCAGGGCTGTCCAGGAATTTCAGGGCCCCATACTGTCAGAATTTTTGGGCCCCTTAACACTCCGCTCGGGCTCCGCCTCTACCCTTTTAACCTTCCACAGTCCCACCATCCACTCTTGGATAAACTCCACTGCACCACGTCTTCACCAATCACACATTAACAGTTCCCATCGATCACCATATCACATACATAGCCAGCAGGTTTTGTTTTGACCAAAAGATTTTTTAAGCCTGCCAACCACGACAAGGTAGACTCTTTTGGCAGGGCCCTACACTACTCTAACCTATTTAACATATCTTATTTTAGCTATATTTTAATTTATTTTTCTTGTGTCACATACATTTTTTAAACTAATTGAAACCAGATTGTGATCATTTTTTTTTATAATCTGTATTTCTGATTGCAGATTATTGTATTCTGTTTCCTGTACATTTATGGAAGCTGCTCTCTTTCATGTTTTGAGATATGGACATTGAACATATGCATGTATATATATCACAAGACATTAAGTGCCTTTTAATAATCTCACAAACGCATTGGTTAACAATAACCAGAGAGTAGTGAATGCCCTTAACATAAAAGCTTCGTAACACATTCCCACTATATATTTTGGTAACTAAATCTATTTTTCATAAGAGTCATTTAGTTAAATCCTTTGGTCAATTATGTAAACTGCAAAATTATCAGCTAACTACAGTGTTGTTATGCACCTGGTGTGCGGTGGTCCTAATCTGTTGCCCCTGGGGCCCGGTGAGCAGAAGCAAAAAGGGGATGGGCCTGGACTGCCAGCGTATCAGAACTCCCCCGCTTTGCTTGTGCTCACTGGGCCCCATATACTAGTATGGGCAATAATGCCTTGATGGCGGCCCTGTTCCTGCCTATCGTGAAATTACACTTGTTGACAGCCCATACTACATGAAGTATGCAGCTAGTCTGCATAGATCATGGGATGACAGACATCCATTGCTGGCTACCTTATAGTTGCCATTTCATGTAAGCATTCATTCAATCTTTATGAAAGCATACATACAGATATATTAATTATTGTCTATCTAATAGGATGATGACAGCTGTCCAGATATGCACTAACTAAGTTCCTGCCTATCGTGAAATGACCTCCGTTGACAGCCCATAGTTCATGAAGTATGCAGCTAGTCTGCATAGATCATGGGATGACGACAACTGTCCAGACCTGCATCCCACCACAAGAACCACCCTGGAGAATGAAATAATTTTCAGTTCTCAAACTGTTGGGGTGCAGCTGTGGGACCCTACTTTCAAAGATGATGTCCTCCACCCAAGTCTCAAAAGGCTGAAAGGGTCTTCAGGAGAAGTGGGTAGTCGAGCTAGTCTAGGCTATCAGACGGTCACCTCTGTAGCTGTACTGTCATCCTTCCTATGGTTCCAATCAGGGGCGGGCAGACGTGTTATTGGTGCAACTTGTGTGACTGCACACGGACCAAGAGGTAAGGGGGCCCATTCTACCTCCAAAGCGATGGAATTGTGCATTATGATGATCTATTGGGCTGCAAAGGGCTGATATATTCTACTTGCACAGGGGCACTCTTCTGTCTGTGTCCACCAGTGGCTCCAATGTAAAACTAATTTTCTGCAATGAGAAACACATCACATTAATAATTTCCAGGCAATCAAGATCAATACAATCAATCATATCACTACCACTATGGGCTTTAGCAAAGTTGAGAGTATATTGTTTAACCAAACTCAGATAGACCCCATCACTCCTTGGATATATCTCTAGCTTTTTGTTGCAGCTCCTTTATCTTATCCATGTTTCTCTCAATTGAATAATGTGCATCTTCAATCTATGAGCAGCATTCCTCACCCATAACAGCAGAAGTTCCAACTTCAATTGCTAACAGGTAGTCAAGAGCCATTCTGTTCTTTAGGGCAACCTTCCACATTCGGTGACATCACAAGCTAATGGGGCCAAAACCAAGAGCCAAAACATTCGGTGACATCACAAGTAGAAGCTAATGGGGGCGAAACCAAGAACCAAAACACTCGGTGACATCACAAGTAGAAGCTAATGGGGGCGAAACCAAAAACCAAAACATTCAGTGACATCACAAGTAGTAGCATATGGGGGCGGAACCAACAACCATAACATTCCGTGACATCACAAGTGGTAGCTTATGGGGCCAGAACCAACAACCATAACATTCCGTGACATCATATGAAGCATGAAAACCAGAGCAAATAGGTATAGGAGGTCCTAAACAAGTAAACAAAAGCAAGAAATAAATCCTAAAAAATATTCTTTATTATAATACTCGTTAAAATTTGGAAAATTTAACAACTAGTATAAACTTACAAAAACCTGAAGATATATCAAGCAGGATGACGGGTATTAAATTCTAAAGTCCCTCATAGAACCATGTGTTCACCCCTACCTATCGCGGAGGTTGGCACCCTAAACTATAAGCGATATGGCGCCCCCGCTCACTGTAGACTAACCCTATTGGTCCCTATATGACCCTATTCTTCAATTGAGCACCAACCAAATATCAAAAGACACCTTAAACACTAAAATAACCCAATAGTGCTACTACACCAGGTATGCCCATATATATGTAGGATAATACAATAAAAAATGCCTAACAAAGATATCAAACAGGGTGAGGGAGTATTAAATATATTTTCTCTCTAAAGTCCCTACTAGGACACCATTTTCACCCCTACTTAACGAGGAGGATGGCGTCCCCCGCTCTCTGTAGACTGACCCTATGACTGACCCTATTAGTCCCTATATAACCCTATTCTAAAATTGAGCACCAACCAAATATCAAAAACATCTTAAACATTGAAATACCCCAGTAATGCAGTAATGCCAAATATACACATATGTGTATGCAGATTATAAAACCATGAACAACATCTAAATATACTCCAGATACAATAATCCTAATGCATGCCCAATTTTTAAGTAAAAAACCTAGAGAATTAGACTCAATCCCTCTAATAAACAATGGTCATAACAGCTCTTCATAGGATACAATATCCCCAAAATATCACTTGATGTGCAATGACATTCATAGAAAATATCTACTTATCAGAATACTACATATGAACCAAGTCCCGATACGTTTCTCCCTTCTCTATTTTAGGGGTTCATCAGGGGATAGTGGTAAGATGCAATGGTGCCTGCAGTAGAGGACCAAATAAAACGCTAGGGATATTGTATCCTATGAAGAGCTATTATGACCATTGTTTATTAGAGGGATTAAGTCATTCCATGACCTTACAAGTGTTGGCTGTTACTGTCGGCTTCCATTGAAGTGCATTGCCCAATATACTGGAGATCAAACAATATGAATCCAACCAATGTGGGGAATATTTGAATAGTTTCACTCTATATGGAGCTAATATGTACAGTTGTGCTCAAAAGTTTACATACCCCGGCAGAAGTTTCTTGGTCTTGTTTCAGAGAATATGAATGATAACCAAAAAAATTTCTCCACTCATGGTTATTGGTTGGGTGAAGACATTTATTGTCAAACTACTGTGTTTTCACTTTTTAAATCTTAATGACAACCAAAAACATCCAAATGACCCTGATCAAAAGTTCAAATACCCCAGTTCTTAATACCGTGCATTGCCCCGTCTAACATCAATGACAGCTTGAATTCTTTTGTGGTAGTTGTGGATGAGGTTCTCTATTTTCTCAGATGGTAAAGCTGCCCCATTCTTCTTGGTAAAAAGCCTCCAGATCCTGTAAATTCCTGGGCTGTCTAGCAAGAACTGTGCGCTTGAGATCTCCCCAGAGTGGCTCAATGATGTGAGGTCAGGAGACTGAGATGGCCACTCCAGAACCTTCACTTTGTTCTGCTGTAGCCAATGACAGGTCGACTTGGCCTTGAGTTTTGGATCGTTGTCATATTGGAACGTCCAACTACATCCCATGCGCAGCTTCCGGGCTGATGACTGCAAATTCGCCTCCATTTGCTGAAAATGTGCTGCATTCATATTTCCTTCAGCTTTTACCAAGTTTCCTGTGCCTTTGTAGCTCACACATTCCCAAAACATCTGCGATTCACCTCCGTGTTTTACAGAAGGAATGGTATTCCTTTCATCATAGGCCTTGTTGACCTCTCTTCAAATGTAATGTTTATGGTTGTGTCTCATCACTCCAAATTACCTTTTCCAGAAGTTTTGAGGCTTGTCTCCGTGCTGTTTGGCGTATTTGTAGGCGAGATAATTTGTGGCATTTGCGCAGTAAATACTGGCGACTTGACCATGCAGCCCATTTTTCTGCATAGAGCCATTGACAATTCTTTTGCTTACCCCATGACTCACAATCCAGAAATGTCAGTGGCTGGATGAAAGATGCAAGAGTCTGTATGGATCCCAGAATCTCACTCAGCTTTTATGCACACACACTGATTACAGGCAAACCGGTCACAGGTGAGAATGTTACATTTAGTAGCCATTTCAACCCATTTGTGTCAAATTCTGTGCATGTTATCAGGCCAAAATCCCAGGGTATGTGAACTTTTGATCAGGGTCATTTGTTTTTGGTTGTCATTAAGATTTAAAAAGAGAAAACACAGTAGTTTGACAATAAATGGCTTCACCCAACCAATAACCATGAGTGGAAAAAAAGTTTTTTGTTATTATTCATATTCTCTGAAACAAGGCCAAGAAAGCGAAAATTCTGCTGGGGTATGTAAACTTTTGAGCACAACTGTATATACATTGGTGTGGTACAAGGATTTCCCAATATTGGTTGGATTTATAATTTTGATCTGGACTATATATTACTATATGGCTCAATAACACCTGACAATTACATAATTATCTCCAGATTACATGTGTTCTCTTTACAGGATATAACTTTAATCTCCCAGATTTGGATGATTCTAAAGCAATACATGGCCCAAAAATCGAGAAGTCGTCATGTTCCAGTTATGGCTGAGGGGATTTTCTCAATTAGAACTATTCTATGGATCTGATGAGCAAGAAAGTCAGAAAATAATAAAATGTGATGGATAATCGGTAAATCATTGTCATTTCTGTACTTGGAGATAAATCCTGTCACAGCCTATATATCCCTTTACTATTGGAAGAAGTGCTGTAAAACATGGGCATCACCTAATCTGAGGAGTTCACTATTTGTTTTGGGCTTGCTTGTATTATATAGAATAAAGACTCCTTAATGAATAAAAAATAAATGAGAAATAGATGATAGAAGAGAATGAAGGACACAACAAGGTGTGACATAGAGCCGACTTACCTCTCTCCACGATCTGCAAGCCTCAAATGGAATGTTGGCTCTGCAGCTCCTAGTATAATGTGTGTGATGTCATAATGATGTCATAATTCAAGGGGGTGGAGCCAGAAACCGCAACATTCCGTGACATCATCAGCAGGAGCAGCAGCTGTTATTTAAATGGATCAGACCAGGCCATGAAATCAATTCATTACCATATAGATTAAATAGACTCTAATATACACCTTGGCCTCTGAAACCTTTTACAAAATGCCACAATGTCACTATTGCCATACAATGTAATTCCGCAGTAGTTTCTACTAATTTGAATAGTGATAAATCCACAATAATAACCCATATATCCCAGTAATACAGATTAGATTATATGGATTGTTGGATGGGGAGGTGGATATACTACTGTAGATTAAATGGCCAGTAAATAGGAGAGGACACTATAGACAATGTTACTATATACCAGGGATGGGCAATTAATTTTCCCGAGGGGCTACATCGTTGTGGGGGCTGAACCAATAGGCGGAAACAAATTCTTCTCAATATTAATATTAACATATGAATTACAATTATTATTTTATATTAATAATAATTGTATCACTTAACATTAAGCAGTTTGTTGTACTGTCATCTGTTACATAGGTACTGTTGTCAGGAATGCCACCAGGAATTAGTGCCGCTCTGCACAGTAACAGGATCCCCATCCTCACTGAAACCAGAATCCTCAAAAATAAAATACATAACAGCAGTAATAATATCCCTTAATTAGCCCCTACAATAATAATGTCCCACATCCTGGCCCCATGTCTCCATCCTGCCCCCATGTCTCCATTTGTCTCCATCCTGCCCCTATTGTCTCCATCCTGCCCCCATTGTCTCCATCTGTCTCCATTCTGCCCCAATGTCTCCATTCTGCCCCATGTCTCCAACTTGCCTCCAATGTCTTCATCCAGTCCCCATGCCTTTCCATCAAGCCCCCATGTTTCTCCATCCAGACCCCATGTCTCTCCGTTGATCCCTTATGTCTCTCTGTTGTGCCCCCATGCCTCTCTGTTGTGTCCCCATGTCTCTCCATTACAAAAAAAATGTTTTAAAAGAAAAAAGTTTCTCCTTACCTTGCCACGATCCAGCAGCGCCTGGCTTACCCATCATCCGAGGCACGGTCGCCGGCATGAAGGGGGGAGGCACAGGGTCGGTAACAACACACTGTAGGCCAGAACTGAGTTCTCTTCTGCCTGTGTCCCCTCTTCTATTAAGGACTGAGAGTGGGGTGTATTGTGTGATGGAGGATTTTCTTTACTTACTGTTACATTGTCCATGGGATTGGAACCGACTTCAAATAAGATAGGAGATCGTAGATCTGGATTAACAAACTCACTTTTACTGTGCAATTCTTCTACACACGGCTGCAGCATACAGATTAACACATGGTCTTTTGTTAGTGAAGTACTCTTGGTTATGTGCCTTTCCAGTGTACGTCCCCATCCTGTCCTGAGACCCACGATCTTCCACTTCTTCTGCGACCCAGCTGAGATTCTCCCCATGAGGGATACAGAGGCCTGCTTCTCAGTACCTCTTGTAGGCTTTTAGCCCAGGACTGTGCTGGCATCCAGATCAAGCATTAAACGTGTCCTCTGTTCAGAAAACTTGCGCTGATAAAACACTTTCTCCACCGCTGTATCTGCTTGCTGGAACCTGTCTTCCTGTCTGTACAGCCTTCCTTCTGCACTCCACTCTCTTGTATAGGACCTGCACCGGTCCTGTTCTATAAGGGTTGTGGACCCAAAACTAGGGTGGCCAGCTAACTAACTGCCTGAAAATAACATAAACACATTTAACCCACTTGTTGCCATGGTGTCTTCATCAGCCCGCCACTCTTTTTCACAAGAACAATATATTGACCCTAGGGATAAATCACACAACTTATAACTACACAGCACACACATTCAACATATTATTTTAACTCTGTCAACCCACTTTTTGCCATGGTGTCTTCATCAGCCCGCCACCCTCCTTCGGGCGCATGATAGTGACGTCATATGCCAATGACATGCGTGCTGATGTCAGCTGCTGGCCTGTGATTGGCTGGCCGCTGTTAACTATTGCCATGCGGGAAGCTTCGATAGATTTCAAGCGAACTGAAACGGCAGTTACCCTGCTGGTGCCCGGGGAGAAAATGAATGGGGGCCCGACTGGGCCCCTCTGCCTGCCAGGCCCCATACGCCAGTAAGGGCAGTAATGCCCTGTTGGCGGCCCTGGAAATGTTATGATGGTCACACAATGGTTAAGAATAATTTATCATGCTACGTGGTGGGAACCAGGATATATACAGGTGCATCTAACTAAATTAGAATATCATCAAAAAGTTAATTTATTTCAGTTCTTCAATACAAAAAGTGAAACTCATATATTATATAGAGTCATTACAAACAGAGTGATCTATTTCAAGTGTTTATTTCTGTTAATAATTGTGGAGACTACTGAAACAGACTAAGGACCTTATTAAATGCATAGGAAGGCTTTGCAGGTGTTTGTTAATTATTTTAAATTACTGAGATAATGACTTTTGTGTTTTCATTGGCTGTAAGCCATAATCATCAACATTAACAGAAATAAACACTTGAAATAGATCACTGTTTGTAATGACTCTATATAAGTTTCACTTTTTGTATTGAAGAACTGAAATAAATTAACTTTTTGATGATATTCTAATTTATTGAGAAGCACCTGTATATGTTAATCTTTTCACTTATTCATTTATCAAATTTTTCCTGTTTTTTTAACCCTTTTTATTATTTTTTCTGTGTTTTCATTTTTTTCTTTCTCCTCCTTCTTCCCCCCTTTCTTTCTTTGGCTCCATTGTCCTTTTCTTTCCCCATGTCTCTATGTACTCCACTTTATATTCCATGTGACCATACACCTATCATTTTATTTCTTTTGTCACATCACATCTCTTAATATGTTTGTTTTTTCCTTTGTTTTCTTTTGTCTTCAATTATACTCTTTTTTTTTTTTTTTTTCTCGTTTTTTCTTTACTCTTTTACTTATATATGACTCCCCCTTTTTATGTCTTGTTTCATCATGGTATTACATTTGATTTGTTTTCATTATTCTCTCCTTTTTTTGTTTTTCTTTATTTTTTCATTTTTCAATAAATCATGTGTGGTACACAGAGATCACTGTGAGTCTGCAGAACGGTGACATTACTAAGAAGAGGGGAAGAACAGCGCTGGACACGGGAGAGAGCAGCGCTAGGTAGGGCCGTATTTGGAGTATCTGCTGCCCTAGGCACTGTCAGTGGTCGCCCCCCCCGGTCACGTCCCCCCCCACGTCGTGCCCCCCTCGCATCCAATATCTCCCCCCCACCGTCTCGGTCGTTTCCCCAAGTTTCATGTAGCTTCCCCCTCCCCCCATTCCATGTAGCACATATAAAAGATTGGGGTGGGGGGGGAGCGGCCCACACAGACCACAGGACTGCAGCATTGCATATGGGGGTGGTCAGGGATGGGAGAGGCCCACACAGACCACAGGGCTGCAGCATTGCATATGGGGGTGGGGGGATGGGAGCGGCCCACACAGACCACAGGGCTGCAGCATTGCATATGGGGGTGGGGGGGATGGGAGCGGCCCACACAGACCACAGGGCTGCAGCATTGTATATGGAGGTTGGGGGGGGATTGGAGCGGTCCACACAGACCACAGGGCTGCAGCATTATATATGGAGGTGGGGGGGAAGGGAGCGGCCCACACAGACCACAGGGCTGCAGCATTGTATATGGGGTGGGGGGGTGGGAGCGGCCCACACAGACCACAGGGCTGCAGCACTGTATATGGGGGTGGGAGGGATGGGAGCGGCCCACACAGAACTGGGCTGCAGCAGGCACTGCAGCATTGCATATGGCCCATCAGCAGACAGCTGTAGATGGTGATAGCACTTTGGCAAGACTTTTGGCTAGGTAATGATAAATGGAGATATATTAGCTTAATTTTATTCAACAGTCTGAATATGATGGCAGAGTCTGACTATTAGGTTCGATCCAATGTACCAGTTGAAGTTTTTCATTCATACATGAAATTTGTAGACAAGGACCACATTTTAGTGGAAATTGCAAAGGTTAAACAGTCATATATAAAATTCACTAACTTTGCACAAAAATCAGCTAAATTTGTCTCTGTGTTCCAAAAAAGAAAGGTGAGATAAGGAGCATGATCACCCTGCAAATGTACGTTTACTCAAACATATCAAAGGCAAAAGGTTAAAAAAGGCATATATTAGTGACATAAAGGTAGGCCTGCTCTGTTCTGCTCATAGGTGGCATAAAATTAAAATTCAAACAGACAATTTTAAAGAAGCTCTCCCATATAAAAAAAAAAAAAAAAATATATATATATATATATATATTATTAAATGTGTGTATATATTCATGTAATGTAGTGTGAGTTTATTAATATACTCACCTACTGCAGATCTCTCCTGTGTCCAGCGCTGTTCTCCTTCGCTTCTAAGTGAAGTCACCGTAATTGCAACTAGCCGGTTCTTTCTATGCTCTTTGCGTGAGCTGGAAGTATCTTTTATAACAAAAGCCTATGGAGCCTTGTTCTGACATTCCATGGACTTACATTGTAAAAGCCACTTCCAGGTCACACAGAGCTCAGTAGAAATAATCAGGGCTGTCCAGGAATTTCAGGGCCCCATACTGTCAGAATTTTTGGGCCCCTTAACACTCCGCCCGGGCTCCGCCTCTACCCTTTTAACCTTCCACAGTCCCACCATCCACTCTTGGATAAACTCCACTGCACCACGTCCTCACCAATCACACATTAAAAGTTCCCATCGAACACCATATCACATACATAGCCAGCAGCTTTTGTTTTGACCAAAAGATTTTTTAAGCCTGCCAACCACGACAAGGTAGACTCTTTTGGCAGGGCCCTACACTACTCTAACCTATTTAACATATCTCTTTTTAGCTATATTTTAATTTATTTTCCTTAAGGAAATGTGTCACATACATTTTTTAAACTAATTGAAACCAGATTGTGATCATTTTTTTTTATAATCTGTATTTCTGATTGCAGATTATTATATTCTGTTTCCTGTACATTTATGGAAGCTGCTCTCTTTCATGTTTTGAGATATTGACATTGAACATATGCATGTATATATATCACAAGACATTAAGTGCCTTTTAATAATCTCACAAACGCATTGTTTAACAATAACCAGAGAGTAGTGAATGCCCTTAACATAAAAGCTTCGTAACACATTCCCACTATATATTTTGGTAACTAAATCTATTTTTCATAAGAGTCATTTAGTTAAATCCTTTGGTCAATTATGTAAACTGCAAAATTATCAGCTAACTACAGTGTTGTTATGCACCTGGTGTGCGGTGGCCCTAATCTGTTGCCCCTGGGGCCCGGTGAGCAGAAGCAAAAAGGGGATGGGCCTGGACTGCCAGCGTATCAGAACTCCCCCGCTTTGCTTGTGCTCACTGGGCCCCATATACTAGTAAGGGCAATAATGCCTTGATGGCGGCCCTGTTCCTGCCTATCGTGAAATGACACTTGTTGACAGCCCATACTACATGAAGTATGTAGCTAGTCTGCATAGATCATGGGATGACAGACATCCATTGCTGGCTACCTTATAGTTGCCATTTCATGTAAGCATTCATTCAATCTTTATGAAAGCATACATACAGATATATTAATTATTGTCTATCTAATAGGATGATGACAGCTGTCCAGATATGCACTAACTAAGTTCCTGCCTATCGTGAAATGACCTCCGTTGACAGCCCATAGTTCATGAAGTATTCAGCTAGTCTGCATAGATCATGGGATGACGACAACTGTCCAGACCTGCATCCCACCACAAGAACCACCCTGGAGAATGAAATAATTTTCAGTTCTCAAACTGTTGGGGTGCAGCTGTGGGACCCTACTTTCAAAGATGATGTCCTCCACCCAAGTCTCAAAAGGCTGAAAGGGTCTTCAGGAGAAGTGGGTAGTCGAGCTAGTCTAGGCTATCAGACGGTCACCTCTGTAGCTGTACTGTCATCCTTCCTATGGTTCCAATCAGGGGCAGACGTGTTATTGGTGCAACTTGTGTGACTGCACACGGACCAAGAGGTAAGGGGGCCCATTCTACCTCCAAAGCGATGGAATTGTGCATTATGATGATCTATTGGGCTGCAAAGGGCTCATATATTGTACTTGCACAGGGGCACTCTTCTGTCTGTGTCCACCAGTGGCTCCAATGTAAAACTAATTTTCTGCAATGAGAAACACATCACATTAATAATTTCCAGGCAATCAAGATCAATACAATCAATCCTATCACTACGACTATGGGCTTTAGCAAAGTTGAGAGTATATTGTTTAACCAAACTCAGATAGACCCCATCCCTCCTTGGATATATCTCTAGCTTTTTGTTGCAGCTCCTTTATCTTATCCATGTTTCTCTCAATTGAATCATGTGCATCTTCAATCTATGAGCAGCATTCCTCACCCATAACAGCACAAGTTCCACCTTCAATTGCTAACAGGTAGTCAAGAGCCATTCTGTTCTTTAGGGCAACCTTCCACATTCGGTGACATCACAAGCTAATGGGGCCGAAACCAAGAGCCAAAACATTCGATGACATCACAAGTAGAAGCTAATGGGGGCGAAACCAAGAACCAAAACACTCGGTGACATCACAAGTAGAAGCTAATGGGGGCGAAACCAAGAACCAAAACATTCGGTGACATCACAAGTAGTAGCATATGGGGGCAGAACCAACAACCATAACATTCCGTGACATCACAAGTGGTAGCTTATGGGGCCAGAACCAACAACCATAACATTCCGTGACATCATATGAAGCATGAAAACCAGAGCAAATAGGTATAGGAGGTCCTAAACAAGTAAACAAAAGCAAGAAATAAATCCTAAAAAATATTCTTTATTATAATACACGTTAAAATTTGGAAAATGTAACAACTAGTATAAACTTACAAAAACCTGAAGATATATCAAGCAGGATGACGGGTATTAAATTCTAAAGTCCCTCATAGAACCATGTGTTCACCCCTACCTATAGCGGAGGTTGGCACCCTAAACTATAAGCGATATGGCGCCCCCGCTCACTGTAGACTAACCCTATTGGTCCCTATATGACCCTATTCTTCAATTGAGCACCAACCAAATATCAAAAGACACCTTAAACACTAAAATATCCCAATAGTGCTACTACACCAGGTATGCCCATATATATGTAGGATAATACAATAAAAGATGCCTAACAAAGATATCAAACAGGGTGAGGGAGTATTAAATATATTTTCTCTCTAAAGTCCCTACTAGGACACCATTTTCACCCCTACTTAACGAGGAGGATGGCGTCCCCCGCTCTCTGTAGACTGACCCTATGACTGACCCTATTAGTCCCTATATAACCCTATTCTAAAATTGAGCACCAACCAAATATCAAAAACATCTTAAACATTGAAATACCCCAGTAATGCAGTAATGCCAAATATACACATATGTGTATGCAGATTATAAAACCATGAACAACATCTAAATATACTCCAGATACAATAATCCTAATGCATGCCCAAATTTTAAGTAAAATACCTAGAGAATTAGACTCAATCCCTCTAATAAACAATGGTCATAACAGCTCTTCATAGGATACAATATCCCCAAAATATCACTTGATGTGCAATGACATTCATAGAAAATATCTACTTATCGGAATACTGCATATGAACCAAGTCCCGATACGTTTCCCCCTTCTCTATTTTAGGGGTTCATCAGGGGATAGTGGTAAGATGCAATGGTGCCTGCAGTAGAGGACCAAATAAAACGCTAGGGATATTGTATCCTATGAAGAGCTATTATGACCATTGTTTATTAGAGGGATTGAGTCATTCCATGACCTTACAAGTGTTGGCTGTTACTGTCGGCTTCCATTGAAGTGCATTGCCCAATATACTGGAGATCAAACAATATGAATCCAACCAATGTGGGGAATATTTGAATAGTTTCACTCTATATGGAGCTAATATGTACAGTTGTGCTCAAAAGTTTACATACCCCGGCAGAAGTTTCTTGGTCTTGTTTCAGAGAATATGAATGATAACCAAAAAAATTTCTCCACTCATGGTTATTGGTTGGGTGAAGACATTTATTGTCAAACTACTGTGTTTTCACTTTTTAAATCTTAATGACAACCAAAAACATCCAAATGACCCTGATCAAAAGTTCAAATACCCCAGTTCTTAATACCGTGCATTGCCCCGTCTAACATCAATGACAGCTTGAATTCTTTTGTGGTAGTTGTGGATGAGGTTCTCTATTTTCTCAGATGGTAAAGCTGCCCCATTCTTCTTGGTAAAAAGCCTCCAGATCCTGTAAATTCCTGGGCTGTCTAGCATGAACTGTGCGCTTGAGATCTCCCCAAAGTGGCTCAATGATGTGAGGTCAGGAGACTGAGATGGCCACTCCAGAACCTTCACTTTGTTCTGCTGTAGCCAATGACAGGTCGACTTGGCCTTGAGTTTTGGATCGTTGTCATATTGGAACGTCCAACTACATCCCATGCGCAGCTTCCGGGCTGATGACTGCAAATTCGCCTTCATTTGCTGAAAATGTGCTGCATTCATATTTCCTTCAGCTTTTACCAAGTTTCCTGTGCCTTTGTAGCTCACACATTCCCAAAACATCTGCGATTCACCTCCGTGTTTTACAGAAGGAATGGTATTCCTTTCATCATAGGCCTTGTTGACCTCTCTCCAAATGTAACGTTTATGGTTGTGTCTCATCACTCCAAATTACCTTGTTCCAGAAGTTTTGAGGCTTGTCTCCGTGCTGTTTGGCGTATTTGTAGGCGAGATAATTTGTGGCATTTGCGCAGTAAATACTGGCGACTTGACCATGCATCCCATTTTTCTGCATAGAGCCATTGACAATTCTTTTGCTTACCCCATGACTCACAATCCAGAAATGTCAGTGGCTGGATGAAAGATGCAAGAGTCTGTATGGATCCCAGAAACTCACTCAGCTTTTATGCACACACACTGATTACAGGCAAACAGGTCACAGGTGAGAATGTTACATTTAGTAGCCATTTCAACCCATTTGTGTCAAATTCTGTGCATGTTATCAGGCCAAAATCCCAGGGTATGTGAACTTTTGATCAGGGTCATTTGTTTTTGGTTGTCATTAAGATTTAAAAAGAGAAAACACAGTAGTTTGACAATAAATGGCTTCACCCAACCAATAACCATGAGTGGAAAAAAAGTTTTTTGTTATTATTCATATTCTCTGAAACAAGGCCAAGAAAGCGAAAATTCTGCTGGGGTATGTAAACTTTTGAGCACAACTGTATATACATTGGTGTGGTACAAGGATTTCCCAATATTGGTTGGATTTATAATTTTGATCTGGACTATATATTACTATATGGCTCAATAACACCTGACAATTACATAATTATCTCCAGATTACATGTGTTCTCTTTACAGGATATAACTTTAATCTCCCAGATTTGGATGATTCTAAAGCAATACATGGCCCAAAAATCGAGAAGTCGTCATGTTCCAGTTATGGCTGAGGGGATTTTCTCAATTAGAACTATTCTATGGATCTGATGAGCAAGAAAGTCAGAAAATAATAAAATGTGATGGATAATCGGTAAATCATTGTCATTTCTGTACTTGGAGATAAATCCTGTCACAGCCTATATATCCCTTTACTATTGGAAGAAGTGCTGTAAAACATGGGCATCACCTAATCTGAGGAGTTCACTATTTGTTTTGGGCTTGCTTGTATTATATAGAATAAAGACTCCTTAATGAATAAAAAATAAATGAGAAATAGATGATAGAAGAGAATGAAGGACACAACAAGGTGTGACATAGAGCCGACTTACCTCTCTCCACGATCTGCAAGCCTCAAATGGAATGTTGGCTCTGCAGCTCCTACTATAATGTGTGTGATGTCATAATGATGTCATAATGCAAGGGGGTGGAGCCAGAAACCGCAACATTCCGTGACATCATCAGCAGGAGCAGCAGCTGTTATTTAAATGGATCAGACCAGGCCATGAAATCAATTCATTACCATATAGATTAAATAGACTCTAATATACACCTTGGCCTCTGAAACCTTTTACAAAATGCCACAATGTCACTATTGCCATACAATGTAATTCCGGAGTAGTTTCTACTAATTTGAATAGTGATAAATCCACAATAATAACCCATATATCCCAGTAATACAGCAGATTAGATTATATGGATGGTTGGATGGGGAGGTGGATATACTACTGTAGATTAAATGGCCAGTAAATAGGAGAGGACACTATAGACAATGTTACTATATACCAGGGATGGGCAATTAATTTTCCCGAGGGGCTACATCGTTGTGGGGGGCTGAACTAATAGGCGGAAACAAATTCTTCTCAATATTAATATTAACATATGAATTACAATTATTATTTTATATTAATAATAATTGTATCACTTAACATTAAGCAGTTTGTTGTACTGTCATCTATTACATAGGTACTGTTGTCAGGGATGCCACCAGGAATTAGTGCCGCTCTGCACAGTAACAGGATCCCCATCCTCACTGAAACCAGAATCCTCAAAAATAAAATACATAACAGCAGTAATAATATCCCTTAATTAGCCCCTACAATAATAATGTCCCACATCCTGGCCCCATGTCTCCATCCTGCCCCCATGTCTCCATTTGTCTCCATCCTGCCCCTATTGTCTCCATCCTGCCCCCATTGTCTCCATCTGTCTCCATTCTGCCCCCAATGTCTCCATTCTGCCCCATGTCTCCAACTTGCCTCCAATGTCTTCATCCAGCCCCCATGCCTTTCCATCAAGCCCCCATGTTTCTCCATCCAGACCCCATGTCTCTCCGTTGATCCCTTATGTCTCTCTGTTGTGCCCCCATGCCTCTCTGTTTTGTCCCCATGTCTCTCCATTACAAAAAAAATGTTTTAAAAGAAAAAAGTTTCTCCTTACCTTGCCACGATCCAGCAGCGCCTGGCTTACCCATCATCCGAGGCACGGTCGCCGGCATGAAGAGGGGAGGCACAGGGTCGGTAACAACACACTGTAGGCCAGAACTGAGTTCTCTTCTGCCTGTGTCCCCTCTTCTATTAAGGACTGAGAGTGGGGTGTATTGTGTGATGGAGGATTTTCTTTACTTACTGTTACATTGTCCATGGGATTGGAACCGACTTCAAATAAGATAGGAGATCGTAGATCTGGATTAACAAACTCACTTTTACTGTGCAATTCTTCTACACACGGCTGCAGCATACAGATTAACACATGGTCTTTTGTTAGTGAAGTACTCTTGGTTATGTGCCTTTCCAGTGTTCGTCCACATCCTGTCCTGAGACCCACGATCTTCCACTTCTTCTGCGACCCAGCTGAGATTCTCCCCATGAGGGATACAGAGGCCTGCTTCTCAGTACCTCTTGTAGGCTTTTAGCCCAGGACTGTGCTGGCATCCAGATCAAGCATTAAACGTGTCCTCTGTTCAGAAAACTGATAAAACACTTTCTCCACCGCTGTATCTGCTTGCTGGAACCTGTCTTCCTGTCTGTACAGCCTTCCTTCTGCACTCCACTCTCTTGTATAGGACCTGCACCGGTCCTGTTCTATAAGGGTTGTGGACCCAAAACTAGGGTGGCCAGCTAACTAACTGCCTGAAAATAACATATAACATAACACATTTAACCCACTTGTTGCCATGGTGTCTTCATCAGCCCGCCACTCTTTTTCACAAGAACAATATATTGACCCTAGGGATAAATCACACAACTTATAACTACACAGCACACACATTCAACATATTATTTTAACTCTGTCAACCCACTTTTTGCCATGGTGTCTTCATCAGCCCGCCACCCTCCTTCGGGCGCATGATAGTGACGTCATATGCCAATGACATGCGTGCTGATGTCAGCTGCTGGCCTGTGATTGGCTCACCGCTGTTAACTATTGCCATGCGGGAAGCTTCGATAGATTTCAAGCGAACTGAAACGGCCGTTACCCTGCTGGTGCCCGGGGAGAAAATGAATGGGGGCCCGACTGGGCCCCTCTGCCTGCCAGGCCCCATACGCCAGTAAGGGCAGTAATGCCCTGTTGGCGGCCCTGGAAATGTTATGATGGTCACACAATGGTTAAGAATAATTTATCATGCTACGTGGTGGGAACCAGGATATATACAGGTGCATCTAACTAAATTAGAATATCATCAAAAAGTTAATTTATTTCAGTTCTTCAATACAAAAAGTGAAACTCATATATTATATAGAGTCATTACAAACAGAGTGATCTATTTCAAGTGTTTATTTCTGTTAATAATTGTGGAGACTACTGAAACAGACTAAGGACCTTTTTAAATGCTTAGGAAGGCTTTGCAGGTGTTTGTTAATTATTTTAAATTACTGAGATAATGACTTTTGTGTTTTCATTGGCTGTAAGCCATAATCATCAACATTAACAGAAATAAACACTTGAAATAGATCACTGTTTGTAATGACTCTATATAAGTTTCACTTTTTGTATTGAAGAACTGAAATAAATTAACTTTTTGATGATATTCTAATTTATTGAGAAGCACCTGTATATGTTAATCTTTTCACTTATTCATTTATCAAATTTTTCCTGTTTTTTTAACCCTTTCTTTATTTTTTCTGTGTTTTTATTTTTTTTCTTTCTCCTCCTTCTTCCCCCCTTTCTTTCTTTGGCTCCATTGTCCTTTTCTTTCCCCATGTCTCTATGTACTCTGCTTTATATTCCATGTGACCATACACCTATCATTTTATTTCTTTTGTCACACCACATCTCTTAATATGTTTGTTTTTTCCTTTGTTTTCTTTTGTCTTCAATTATACTCTTTTTTTTTTTTCTTTTTCTCGTTTTTTACTTTTCTCTTTTAATTATGTATGACTCCCCCTTTTTACGTCTTGTTTCATCATGGTATTACATTTGATTTGTTTTCATTATTCTCTCCTTTTTTTGTTTTTCTTTATTTTTTTATTTTTCAATAAATCATGTGTGGTACACAGAGATCACTGTGAGTCTGCAGAACGGTGACATTACTAAGAAGAGGGGAAGAACAGCGCTGGACACGAGAGAGAGCAGCGCTAGGTAGGGCTGTATTTGAAGTATCTGCTGACCTAGGCACTGTCAGTGGTCGCCCCCCCCCCCGTCACGTCCCCCCCACGTCGTGCCCCCCTCGCATCCAATATCTTCCCCCCCCCGTCTCGGTCGTTTCCCCAAGTTTCATGTAGCTCCCCCCCCCCCCCATTGCATGTAGCACATATAAAAGATTGGGGTGGGGGGGGAGCGGCCCACACAGACCACAGGACTGCAGCATTGCATATGGGGGTGAAGAGGGATGGGAGAGGCCCACACAGACCACAGAGCTGCAGCATTGCATATGGGGGTGGGGGGATGGGAGCGGCCCACACAGACCACAGGGCTGTAGCATTGCATATGGGGGTGGGGGGGATGGGAGCGGCCCACACAGACCACAGGGCTGCAGCATTGTATATGGAGGTTGGGGGGGGATGGGAGCGGTCCACACAGACCACAGGGCTGCAGCATTGTATATGGAGGTGGGGGTGAAGGGCGCGGCCCACACAGACCACAGGGCTGCAGCACTGTATATGGGGGTGGGGGGGATGGGAGCGGCCCACACAGAACTGGGCTGCAGCAGGCACTGCAGCATTGCATATGGCCCATCAGCAGAGAGCTGTAGATGGTGATAGCACTTTGGCAAGACTTTTGGCTAGGTAATGATAAATGGAGATACATTAGCTTAATTTTATTCAGCAGTCTGAATATGATGGCAGAGTCTGACTATTAGGTTCGATCCAATGTACCAGTTGAAGTTTTTCATTCATACATGAAATTTGTAGACAAGGACCACATTTTAGTGGAAATTGCAAAGGTTAAACAGTCATATATAAAATTCACTAACTTTGCACAAAAATCAGCTAAATTTGTCTCTATGTTCCAAAAAAGAAAGGTGAGATAAGGAGCATGATCACCCTGCAAATGTACGTTTACTCGAACATATCAAAGGCAAAAGGTTAAAAAAGGCATATATTAGTGACATAAAGGTTGGCCTGCTCTGTTCTGCTCATAGGTGGCATAAAATTAAAATTCAAACAGACAATTTTAAAGAAGCTCTCCCATATAAAATATATATATATATATATATATATATATATATTATTAAATGTGTTTATATATTCATGTAATGTAGTGTGAGTTTATTAATATACTCACCTACTGCAGATCTCTCCTGTGTCCAGCGCTGTTCTCCTTCGTTTCTAAGTGAAGTCACCGTAATTGCAACTAGCCGGTTCTTTCTATGCTCTTTGCGTGAGCTGGAAGTATCTTTTATAACAAAAGCCTATGGAGCCTTGTTCTGACATTCCATGGACTTACATTGTAAAAGCCACTTCCAGGTCACACAGAGCTCAGTAGAAATAATCAGGGCTGTCCAGGAATTTCAGGGCCCCATACTGTCAGAATTTTTGGGCCCCTTAACACTCCGCCCGGGCTCCGCCTCTACCCTTTTAACCTTCCACAGTCCCACCATCCACTCTTGGATAAACTCCACTGCACCACGTCCTCACCAATCACACATTAACAGTTCCCATCGAACACCATATCACATACATAGCCAGCAGCTTTTGTTTTGACCAAAAGATTTTTTAAGCCTGCCAACCACGACAAGGTAGACTCTTTTGGCAGGGCCCTACACTACTCTAACCTATTTAACATATCTCTTTTTAGCTATATTTTAATTTATTTTTCTTTAAGGAAATGTGTCACATACATTTTTTAAACTAATTGAAACCAGATTGTGATCATTTTTTTTTATAATCTGTATTTCTGATGGCAGATTATTGTATTCTGTTTCCTGTACATTTATGGAAGCTGCTCTCTTTCATGTTTTGAGATATGGACATTGAACATATGCATGTATATATATCACAAGACATTAAGTGCCTTTTAATAATCTCACAAACGCATTGTTTAACAATAACCAGAGAGTAGTGAATGCCCTTAACATAAAAGCTTCGTAACACATTCCCACTATATATTTTGGCAACTAAATCTATTTTTCATAAGAGTCATTTAGTTAAATCCTTTGGTCAATTATGTAAACTGCAAAATTATCAGCTAACTACAGTATTTTTATGCACCTGGTGTGCGGTGGCCCTAATCTGTTGCCCCTGGGGCCCGGTGAGCAGAAGCAAAAAGGGGATGGGCCTGGACTGCCAGCGTATCAGAACTCCCCCGCTTTGCTTGTGCTCACTGGGCCCCATATACTAGTAAGGGCAATAATGCCTTGATGGCGGCCCTGTTCCTGCCTATCGTGAAATGACACTTGTTGACAGCCCATACTACATGAAGTATGCAGCTAGTCTGCATAGATCATGGGATGACAGACATCCATTGCTGGCTACCTTATAGTTGCCATTTCATGTAAGCATTCATTCAATCTTTATGAAAGCATACATACAGATATATTAATTATTGTCTATCTAATAGGATGATGACAGCTGTCCAGATATGCACTAACTAAGTTCCTGCCTATCGTGAAATGACCTCCGTTGACAGCCCATAGTTCATGAAGTATGCAGCTAGTCTGCATAGATCATGGGATGACGACAACTGTCCAGACCTGCATCCCACCACAAGAACCACCCTGGAGAATGAAATAATTTTAAGTTCTCAAACTGTTGGGGTGCAGCTGTGGGACCCTACTTTCAAAGATGATGTCCTCCACCCAAGTCTCAAAAGGCTGAAAGGGTCTTCAGGAGAAGTGGGTAGTCGAGCTAGTCTAGGCTATCAGACGGTCACCTCTGTAGCTGTACTGTCATCCTTCCTATGGTTCCAATCAGGGGCAGACGTGTTATTGGTGCAACTTGTGTGACTGCACACGGACCAAGAGGTAAGGGGGCCCATTCTACCTCCAAAGCGAAGGAATTGTGCATTATGATGATCTATTGGGCTGCAAAGGGCTCATATATTGTACTTGCACAGGGGCACTCTTCTGTCTGTGTCCACCAGTGGCTCCAATGTAAAACTAATTTTCTGCAATGAGAAACACATCACATTAATAATTTCCAGGCAATCAAGATCAATACAATCAATCCTATCAGTACCACTATGGGCTTTAGCAAAGTTGAGAGTATATTGTTTAACCAAACTCAGATAGACCCCATCCCTCCTTGGATATATCTCTAGCTTTTTGTTGCAGCTCCTTTATCTTATCCATGTTTCTCTCAATTGAATCATGTGCATCTTCAATCTATGAGCAGCATTCCTCACCCATAACAGCACAAGTTCCACCTTCAATTGCTAACAGGTAGTCAAGAGCCATTCTGTTCTTTAGGGCAACCTTCCACATTCGGTGACATCACAAGCTAATGGGGCCGAAACCAAGAGCCAAAACATTCGGTGACATCACAAGTAGAAGCTAATGGGGGCGAAACCAAGAACCAAAACACTCAGTGACATCACAAGTAGAAGCTAATGGGGGCGAAACCAAGAACCAAAACATTCGGTGACATCACAAGTAGTAGCATATGGGGGCGGAACCAACAACCATAACATTCCGTGACATCACAAGTGGTAGCTTATGGGGCCAGAACCAACAACCATAACATTCCGTGACATCATATGAAGCATGAAAACCAGAGCAAATAGGTATAGGAGGTCCTAAACAAGTAAACAATAGCAAGAAATAAATCCTAAAATATATTCTTTATTATAATACTCGTTAAAATTTGGAAAATTTAACAACTAGTATAAACTTACAAAAACCTGAAGATATATCAAGCAGGATAACGGGTATTAAATTCTAAAGTCCCTCATAGAACCATGTGTTCACCCCTACCTATAGCGGAGGTTGGCACCCTAAACTATAAGCGATATGGCGCCCCCGCTCACTGTAGACTAACCCTATTTGTCCCTATATGACCCTATTCTTCAATTGAGCACCAACCAAATATCAAAAGACACCTTAAACACTAAAATATCCCAATAGTGCTACTACACCAGGTATGCCCATATATATGTAGGATAATACAATAAAAGATGCCTAACAAAGATATCAAACAGGGTGAGGGAGTATTAAATATATTTTCTTGAGTTTTGGATCGTTGTCATATTGGAACGTCCAACTACATCCCATGAGCAGCTTCCGGGCTGATGACTGCAAATTCGCCTCCATTTGCTGAAAATGTGCTGCATTCATATTTCCTTCAGCTTTTACCAAGTTTCCTGTGCCTTTGTAGCTCACACATTCCCAAAACATCTGCGATTCACCTCCGTGTTTTACAGAAGGAATGGTATTCCTTTCATCATAGGTCTTGTTGACCTCTCTCCAAATGTAACGTTTATGGTTGTGTCTCATCACTCCAAATTACCTTGTTCCAGAAGTTTTGAGGCTTGTCTCCGTGCTGTTTGGCGTATTTGTAGGCGAGATAATTTGTGGCATTTGCGCAGTAAATACTGGCGACTTGACCATGCAGCCCATTTTTCTGCATAGAGCCATTGACAATTCTTTGCTTACCCCATGACTCACAATCCAGAAATGTCAGTGGCTGGATGAAAGATGCAAGAGTCTGTATGGATCCCAGAAACTCACTCAGCTTTTATGCACACACACTGATTACAGGCAAACAGGTCATAGGTGAGAATGTTACATTTAGTAGCCATTTCAACCCATTTGTGTCAAATTCTGTGCATGTTATCAGGCCAAAATCCCAGGGTATGTGAACTTTTGATCAGGGTCACATAGAGCCGACTTACCTCTCTCCACGATCTGCAAGCCTCAAATGGAATGTTGGCTCTGCAGCTCCTACTATAATGTGTTTGATGTCATAATGATGTCATAATGCAATGGGGTGGAGCCAGAAACCGCAACATTCCGTGACATCATCAGCAGGAGCAGCAGCTGTTATTTAAATGGATCAGACCAGGCCATGAAATCAATTCATTACCATATAGATTAAATAGACTCTAATATACACCTTGGCCTCTGAAACCTTTTACAAAATGCCACAATGTCACTATTGCCATACAATGTAATTCCGGAGTAGTTTCTACTAATTTGAATAGTGATAAATCCACAATAATAACCCATATATCCCAGTAATACAGCAGATTAGATTATATGGATGGTTGGATGGGGAGGTGGATATACTACTGTAGATTAAATGGCCAGTAAATAGGAGAGGACACTATAGACAATGTTACTATATACCAGGGATAGGCAATTAATTTTCCCGAGGGGCTACATCGTTGTGGGGGGCTGAACCAATAGGCGGAAACAAATTATTCTCAATATTAATATTAACATATGAATTACAATTATTATTTTATATTAATAATAATTGTATCAATAAACATTAAGCAGTTTGTTGTACTGTCATCTATTACATAGGTACTGTTGTCAGGGATGCCACCAGGAATTAGTGCCGCTCTGCACAGTAACAGGATCCCCATCCTCACTGAAACCAGAATCCTCAAAAATAAAATACATAACAGCAGTAATAATATCCCTTAATTAGCCCCTACAATAATAATGTCCCACATCCTGGCCCCATGTCTCCATCCTGCCCCCATGTCTCCATTTGTCTCCATCCTGCCCCTATTGTCTCCATCCTGCCCCATTGTCTCCATCTGTCTCCATTCTGCCCCCAATGTCTCCATTCTGCCCCATGTCTCCAACTTGCCTCCAATGTCTTCATCCAGCCCCCATGCCTTTCCATCAAGCCCCCATGTCTCTCCATCCAGACCCCATGTCTCTCCGTTGATCCCTTATGTCTCTCTGTTGTGCCCCCATGCCTCTCTGTTGTGTCCCCATGTCTCTCCATTACAAAAAAAATGTTCTAAAAGAAAAAAGTTTCTCCTTACCTTGCCACGATCCAGCAGCGCCTGGCTTACCCATCATCCGAGGCACGGTCGCCGGCTTGAAGGGGGGAGGCACAGGGTCGGTAGCAACACACTGTAGGCCAGAACTGAGTTCTCTTCTGCCTGTGTCCCCTTTTCTATTAAGGACTGAGAGTGGGGTGTATTGTGTGATGGAGGATTTTCTTTACTTACTGTTACATTGTCCATGGGATTGGAACCGACTTCAAATAAGATAGGAGATCGTAGATCTGGATTAACAAACTCACTTTTACTGTGCAATTTTTCTACACACGGCTGCAGCATACAGATTAACAAAAGGTCTTTTGTTTGTGAAGTACTCTTGGTTATGTGCCTTTCCAGTGTTCGTCCCCATCCTGTCCTGAGACCCACGATCTTCCACTTCTTCTGTGACCCAGCTGAGATTCTCCCCATGAGGGATACAGAGGCCTGCTTCTCAGTACCTCTTGTAGGCTTTTAGCCCAGGACTGTGCTGGCATCCAGATCAAGCATTAAACGTGTCCTCTGTTCAGAAAACTTGCGCTGATAAAACACTTTCTCCACCGCTGTATCTGCTTGCTGGAACCTGTCTTCCTGTTTGTACAGCCTTCCTTCTGCACTCCACTCTCTTGTATAGGACCTGCACCGGTCCTGTTCTATAAGGGTTGTGGACCCAAAACTAGGGTGGCCAGCTAACTAACTGCCTGAAAATAACATAAACACATTTAACCCACTTGTTGCCATGGTGTCTTCATCAGCCCGCCACTCTTTTTCACAAGAACAATATATTGACCCTAGGGATAAATCACACAACTTATAACTACACAGCACACACATTCAACATATTATTTTAACTCTGTCAACCCACTTTTTGCCATGGTGTCTTCATCAGCCCGCCACCCTCCTTCGGGCGCATGATAGTGACGTCATATGCCAATGACATGCGTGCTGATGTCAGCTGCTGGCCTGTGATTGGCTAGCCGCTGTTAATTATTGCCATGCGGGAAGCTTCGATAGATTTCAAGCGAACTGAAACGGCAGTTACCCTGCTGGTGCCCGGGGAGAAAATGAATGGGGGCCCGACTGGGCCCCTCTGCCTGCCAGGCCCCATACGCCAGTAAGGGCAGTAATGCCCTGTTGGCGGCCCTGGAAATGTTATGATGGTCACACAATGGTTAAGAATAATTTATCATGCTACGTGGTGGGAACCAGGATATATACAGGTGCATCTAACTAAATTAGAATATCATCAAAAAGTTAATTTATTTCAGTTCTTCAATACAAAAAGTGAAACTCATATATTATATAGAGTCATTACAAACAGAGTGATCTATTTCAAGTGTTTATTTCTGTTAATAATTGTGGAGACTACTGAAACAGACTAAGGACCTTTTTAAATGCTTAAGAAGGCTTTGCAGGTGTTTGTTAATTATTTTAAATTACTGAGATAATGACTTTTGTGTTTTCATTGGCTGTAAGCCATAATCATCAACATTAACAGAAATAAACACTTGAAATAGATCACTGTTTGTAATGACTCTATATAAGTTTCACTTTTTGTATTGAAGAACTGAAATAAATTAACTTTTTGATGATATTCTAATTTATTGAGAAGCACCTGTATATGTTAATCTTTTCACTTATTCATTTATCAAATTTTTCCTGTTTTTTTAACCCTTTCTTTATTTTTTCTGTGTTTTCATTTTTTTCTTTCTCCTCCTTCTTCCCCCCTTTCTTTCTTTGGCTCCATTGTCCTTTTCTTTCCCCATGTCTCTATGTACTCAGCTTTATATTCCATGTGACCATACACCTATCATTTTATTTCTTTTGTCACACCACATCTCTTAATATGTTTGTTTTTTCCTTTGTTTTCTTTTGTCTTCAATTATACTCTTTTTTTTTTTTCTTTTTCTCGTTTTTTTCTTTTCTCTTTTACTTATATATGACTCCCCCTTTTTATGTCTTGTTTCATCATGGTATTACATTTGATTTGTTTTCATTATTCTCTCCTTTTTTTGTTTTTCTTTCTTTTTTTATTTTTCAATAAATCATGTGTGGTACACAGAGATCACTGTGAGTCTGCAGAACGGTGACATTACTAAGAAGAGGGGAAGAACAGCGCTGGACACGGGAGAGAGCAGCGCTAGGTAGGGCCGTATTTGGAGTATCTGCTGCCCTAGGCACTGTCAGTTGTCGCCCCCCCCGTCACGTCCCCCCCCACGTCGTGCCCCCCTCGCATGCAATATCTTCCCCCCCCGTCTCGGCCGTTTCCCCAAGTTTCATGTAGCTTCTCCCTCCCCATTCTATGTAGCACATATAAAAGATTGGGGTGGGGGGGGGAGCGGCCCACACAGACCACAGGACTGCAGCATTGCATATGGGGGTGGGGAGGGATGGGAGAGGCCCACACAGACCACAGGGCTGCAGCATTGTATATGGGGGTGGGGGGATGGGAGCGGCCCACACAGACCACAGGGCTGCAGCATTGCATATGGGGGTGGGGGGGATGGGAGCAGCCCACACAGACCACAGGGCTGCAGCATTGTATATGGAGGTTGGCGGGGGATGGGAGCGGCCCACACAGACCACAGGGCTGCAGCATTATATATGGAGGTGGGGGGGAAGGGAGCGGCCCACACAGACCACAGGGCTGCAGCATTGCATATGGGGGTGGGGGGGATGGGAGCGGCCCACACAGACCACAGGGCTGCAGCATTGTATATGGAGGTTGGCGGGGGATGGGAGCGGCCCACACAGACCACAGGGCTGCAGCATTATATATGGAGGTTTGGGGGAAGGGAGCGGCCCACACAGACCACAGGGCTGCAACATTGTATATGGGGGTGTGAGGGGGGTGGGAGCGGCCCACACAGACCACAGGGCTGCAGCACTGTATATGGGGGTGGGGGGGATGGGAGCGGCCCACACAGAACTGGGCTGCAGCAGGCACTGCAGCATTGCATATGGCCCATATGCAATGCTGCAGCGCCTGATGCAGCCCATGTCTGGGATTCAGACCCCACTGTGTCCCTCCCTGCTGCAGTCTGCCATCATGTCTGACCAGTGACAACAGTCACAGACTAGTCAGATTCCTCAGAGTCTGAGACTAGTCAGAGACTCAGGCAGTCTGGGCTCTGTCAGGCTGGCACTGCTGCTCGCTGGCTGTACTGTCTGTGCACAGCACAGAACACAGTACCGGCGGCAGCTGCTGACTGCGCCTAAACTATGATCCCACCGCCCGCCTCGCCGCCTGCCATCATCAATTATGCTGCAGAGCAGACTGTCTGCAGAAGCAGCAACTCCTCAGCCAGCATCATGCACCGGCACCACGGCCCGGGTGGCAGTGCCGGCGCAATGGCTCATCACAACAGGACACAATTACCGGTGCTGCCTGCTGAGATGAGCCGCCGCCAGCGATGTGCTGCCCGGGCCTCCGCGGGAACTTCAAGTGCACGGGCTCCTCCTCTTCTTTCCAGATAGCAGCAGAGCAGACTAGAGAGGTGAGGTGGGTGGGCGTGACCGGAGGGCGAGAGGGCGCGATTTTTTTTAGGCTGTGTGCCCACTATGCATTTTTTAAGCAATTCCACTGCAGAAACGCTTAAACGTTTGGTAGAAGGTCTGCCATGTTCCCCAATGATAATCCGCATGTGCTGTGCACATGCTGCAGAAATTTCCGCTGCGGATTATCATTGTGGAAAAATCCACAGCACTACCAATTATTTTGCGGAAGCTCGGCGTTTTCGCCGCCATTGACTTGCATTGGAACGCATGTAATCCGCATCACTGCCTCTGTACATGCAGAATCCATGCGTTTCAATGTGCGGATGGTACCCGGGTTTGGAGAAGAGGAGACTCTCCTCCAGACCCGGGTACCATAGTACCTGTAAGAAAAAAGAATAAAATAAAAAATAAATATCATAATTACCTTCTGATGGCCCCCGGTGTCTTTATCCGATGCGTCCTGGCTTGCTGGCAGCTCACGAAGGTCTGAAAAGGATCTGCAGCGACGTCATTTAGTCATGTGACGGGTCACGCGACCACTGACGTTGGCAGGCCATCAGAAGGTAATTATATATTTATTTTTTATTTTTTACCATTCTTTTACGGTCACACTATATAAATCCATGCCGGTTGCATAGATTTATATAGTGTGACCAGGTTGTCAAGCACTTTCCAAGTGATGCTAAAATCGCTTGTCAACCCACATGCGGAATTGCAAGTGAAGAACGCTTCACATCTGCATTTCCATGGCATGAAAAACGCATGTAAAATCCGCATGCGTTTTGTTCTGCCAGGGAGATGCAGAAACGCTCAAAAAAATTCCGAAGCATTTCTGCATCATGGGCACATAGACTTACATTAATTGTATGACTCAATATTGAGCACACATAGCCATCTATACACGGCGGGAGGCCGCACGGCGCCACCTATACACGGCAAGAGGCCGCACGGCGGCATCTATACACAGCGGGAGGCCACACGGCGCCATCTACACACAGCAGGAGGCCACATGTAGCCATTTATACACAGCAGGAAGCCGCACGGCGCCATCTACACACAGCAGGGGGCCACATGTAGCCATCTATACACAGCAGGAGGCCGCACAGCGCCATCTATACACAGCAGGAGGCCGCACAGCGCCATCTATACACAGCAGGAGGCCGCACAGCGCCATCTATACACAGCAGGAGGCCGCATGGCGCCCCCTCAGAGACAGCGGGAGGTTGCACGCAGTCACGTACACACAAACATATACAGACATATACATACATGCATACACACATTTGAAACACAAAAATACATAAAACAGACATCACACAATGATATCTGCCTGCACACACACACACACACACTCAATCACACATACACACACACTCAATCACACATACACACACTCACTCTCACACATACACACGCTCTCATACACTCACTCTCTCATACACACACACACTCTCACACACACAGACTCACCATCCCCCGGCTCGGCTCCAGTCCTCTCCGGAGCAGCACGGCAGGCAGGGCACGCACTGCGTGACGTCACAGCTAGGAGACACGGCCGCGCACAGGGCCGTGTCTCCTAGCAGTGACGCAGCCGGGCCAGCACACAGGGAAGTTAACTGCTGCAGTGCTGGCCTGGCCTGAGAAGAAGCAGCGGCCGTGCGCCGCTGCTGGGGGAGCGGTCCGGGGGCCCCCCTCCACTGTCTGCCAGTATGTGCCGCAGCGCCGCACATATAATGAGGGCAATCCGGCCATAGACACCTCGGATTGCCCTCATTACAATCCGCCTATGGGCGCAATGACCGGGGGGGGCGGAGCCACCCGGCCGGCTCGGGGCACGAACCAAAAAAAAAAAACTACAAGAAAAAAAACACACGCTCAGTCGCCTCCCTCCCCGAATTCCGGCACCCTAGGCACGTGGATACAAGTGCCTAAGGGCAAATACGGCCCTGTCTGTAGATAGTAATCAAGACCCTAATCTTTGGAAGGGGATGGCCCAACATATTTCTGAAGGTGCCCAAATGGTTATTGGGCAACAATTTACCAGTGATGTTCCTCAAAATGCAAGGAGAGGAAGGTTGCAAAAAAGTGCAGCGTGTATTACAAAAGAGGAATACGAAGGGACATCAATTGGCAGTCCCACACATGCGCCTAAAAAACTAGCCTGTGCATAAGAGACTGTTTCAAAATGCACTCAGCCATGGATTGCTAAATGTATTTCTGATTTACTTAATTTAATGGGCCACTTTATTATACCCTGATGTAGCCTTAACAACTTACATAAGCCACAACATTATAAATTCAAATATCTGTAAAACCCTTTAAAAATATTTCTCAATACAACCCTAGATCAATTCTAAAGTGGGGTCACTTTTGGGGGATTTTTCCTGTTTTGGCATGTCAGGGGCTCTACATATGTGACATGATGTTTGCTATTTTTTCCAGCCAAATTTGTGCTCCAATTTTCATTTCCTTCTCAGCCCACTCCCCATGACATAAGGTGTATCAGCATACTTGGGAGATTTTAGAGAAACAAATTATGCAGTCTTCTTTCTCATGTTATCCTTGTAAAATAGGAAAATTTGGGACTAAGCCAACATTTTTGGGAAGTAAACATAATTTTTCATTTTTACGGTCCACTGTTATAAAATTTTATGAGGCACATGTGAATTCAAGATGCTCACTACACCTCTAGATGCATTCTTTGAGTGGTGTAATTTCCAAAATAGTGGAAATTGAGGGGGGATTCTGCTGTTTTGGCACCCTGGGGGCTCTGTAGATGTGACATGACATCCACAATCTATTCTAACCAAATTTGTGATCCAAAATTAAAATAGTACTCCTTCCCTTTCAAGCCCTGCTGTGGGCCAAAACCGTAGTTTCCCATCACATATGGGGTATCGGCATACTCAGGAGAAATTTTACAACAAATTGTGGGGTCCATTTTTTCCTGCTACCCTTGTAAAAATGAAAAAATTGGGATAAAAGCAACATTTTTGTTGGAAAAATGAAAATTTTCATTTTCACTGTCTGTTATAAAATTCCATGAAATACCAAATACCAATAAGTTTAAGATACTTTCCACACATCTAAATAAATTCCTTGACTTTGGGTTTAGTTTCCAAATGGTGTGACTTGTGGGAGATTTCTGCTGTTTTGGTATAACAGGGGCTCTGCAAATGCAACATGGAGTCTCTTCCAGTCAAATTTGCACTCTAAATATCATAAAGCACTCCTTCCCTTCAGAGCCCTGCCGTGTGCCTAAACAGTAATTTCACAGTGGTTAGTGAGTATCATGTATGGTGAAACTGAAAACCTGTCATTGGAGATTTGGTCTGAATCAGGGGTGAACATATAATTGGTGTAACCCATGCAACCACACAGGAACCCAAAAGGTAAAAAGGGTAAGCGGGCCCACTTCTACCTCCAAAAAAGGTTAAATTGTGCCTTATGATGAACTATTGGGCTTGAAAGGGCCCATATATTGTTCTTGCACACGGGTCCTCTCCTGTCTCTGTCCACCAATGGTCTGATTAAGAGCATAGTATTCTCAAAGAGATGATCTTTTGAAGAGGTTTTTTGTATCTTTTCTGTGAAACTGTTACATTGTCTCAAATCTCCATTAGTGGAGATAGAAACCATATTCCGATTCCATATTGAGTGACTGTGCAATTTAGAGGGGTCTTTTCTGAAAGGTAATAAACAGATACTGCAAAGTAAAGAATATGTCAGCTGGATATAAGATCTGTATTTGCTTTGAGGCAGCATTGCTGGTGCTGAGAGCTGTGGAAAGGGTGAAGAAAATCTTGATGAAGCAAAAGTAACACTACGACAGTTGTAGCAGTAGGGTGGGAAATATTGGGTTGCATAATATTGCAGGTAGTACGTGACTTAAGATCTGACATAGTATAGTCAAGACTGACGGTTCAGCAGACAGCTGTAGATGGTGATAGCACTTTGGCAAGACTTTGGGCTAGGTAATGATAAATGGAGATACATTAGCTTAATTTTATTCAGCAGTCTGAATATGATGGCAGCGTCTGACTATTAGGTTCGATCCAATGTACCAGTTGAAGTTTTTCATTCATACATGAAATTTGTAGACAAGGACCACATTTTAGTGGAAATTGCAAAGGTTAAACAGTCATATATAAAATTCACTATCTTTGCACAAAAATCAGCTAAATTTGTCTCTATGTTCCAAAAAAGAAAGGTGAGATAAGGAGCATGATCACCCTGCAAATGTACGTTTACTCGAACATATCAAAGGCAAAAGGTTAAAAAAGGCATATATTAGTGACATAAAGGTAGGCCTGCTCTGTTCTGCTCATAGGTGGCATAAAATTAAAATTCAAACAGACAATTTTAAAGAAGCTCTCCCATATAAAAAAAAAAATATATATATATATATATTATTAAATGTGTGTATATATTCATGTAATGTAGTGTGAGTTTATTAATATACTCACCTACTGTAGATCTCTCCTGTGTCCAGCGCTGTTCTCCTTCGTTTCTAAGTGAAGTCACCGTAATTGCAACTAGCCGGTTCTTTCTATGCTCTTTGCGTGACCTGGAAGTGTCTTTTATAACAAAAGCCTATGGAGCCTTGTTCTGACATTCCATGGACTTACATTGTAAAAGCCACTTCCAGGTCACACAGAGCTCAGTAGAAATAATCAGGGCTGTCCAGGAATTTCAGGGCCCCATACTGTCAGAATTTTTGGGCCCCTTAACACTCCGCCCGGGCTCCGCCTCTACCCTTTTAACCTTCCACAGTCCCACCATCCACTCTTGGATAAACTCCACTGCACCACGTCCTCACCAATCACACATTAACAGTTCCCATCGAACACCATATCACATACATAGCCAGCAGCTTTTGTTTTGACCAAAAGATTTTTTAAGCCTGCCAACCACGACAAGGTAGACTCTTTTGGCAGGGCCCTACACTACTCTAACCTATTTAACATATCTCTTTTTAGCTATATTTTAATTTATTTTTCTTTAAGGAAATGTGTCACATACATTTTTTAAACTAATTGAAACCAGATTGTGATCATTTTTTTTATAATCTATATTTCTGATTGCAGATTATTGTATTCTGTTTCCTGTACATTTATGGAAGCTGCTCTCTTTCATGTTTTGAGATATTGACATTGGGCATATGCATGTATATATATCACAAGACATTAAGTGCCTTTTAATAATCTCACAAACGCATTGGTTAACAATAACCAGAGAGTAGTGAATGCCCTTAACATAAAAGCTTCGTAACACAATCCCACTATATATTTTGGTAACTAAATCTATTTTTCATAAGAGTCATTTAGTTAAATCCTTTGGTCAATTATGTAAACTGCAAAATTATCATCTAACTACAGTGTTGTTATGCACCTGGTGTGCGGTGGCCCTAATCTGTTTCCCCTGGGGCCTGGTGAGCAGAAGCAAAAAGGGGATGGGCCTGGACTGCCAGCGTATCAGAACTCCCCCGCTTTGCTTGTGCTCACTGGGCCCCATATACTAGTAAGGGCAATAATGCCTTGATGGCGGCCCTGTTCCTGCCTATCGTGAAATGACACTTGTTGACAGCCCATACTACATTAAGTATGCAGCTAGTCTGCATAGATCATGGGATGACAGACATCCATTGCTGGCTACCTTATAGTTGCCATTTCATGTAAGCATTCATTCAATCTTTATGAAAGCATACATACAGATATATTAATTATTGTCTATCTAATAGGATGATGACAGCTGTCCAGATATGCACTAAGTTCCTGCCTATCGTGAAATGACCTCCGTTGACAGCCCATATTTCATGAAGTATGCAGCTAGTCTGCATAGATCATGGGATGACGACAACTGTCCAGACCTGCATCCCACCACAAGAACCACCCTGGAGAATGAAATAATTTTCAGTTCTCAAACTGTTGGGGTGCAGCTGTGGGACCCTACTTTCAAAGATGATGTCCTCCACCCAAGTCTCAAAAGGCTGAAAGGGTCTTCAGGAGAAGTGGGAAGTCGAGCTAGTCTAGGCTATCAGACGGTCACCTCTGTAGCTGTACTGTCATCCTTCCTATGGTTCCAATCAGGGGCAGATGTGTTATTGGTGCAACTTGTGTGACTGCACACGGACCAAGAGGTAAGGGGGCCCATTCTACCTCCAAAGCGATGGAATTGTGCATTATGATGATCTATTGGGCTGCAAAGGGCTCATATATTGTACTTGCACAGGGGCACTCTTCTGTCTGTGTCCACCAGTGGCTCCAATGTAAAACTAATTTTCTGCAATGAGAAACACATCACATTAATAATTTCCAGGCAATCAAGATCAATACAATCAATCCTATCACTACCACTATGGGCTTTAGCAAAGTTGAGAGTATATTGTTTAACCAAACTCAGATAAACCACATCCCTCCTTGAATATATCTCTAGCTTTTTGTTGCAGCTCCTTTATCTTATCCATGTTTCTCTCAATTGAATCATGTGCATCTTCAATCTATGAGCAGCATTCCTCACCCATAACAGCACAAGTTCCACCTTCAATTGCTAACAGGTAGTCAAGAGCCATTCTGTTCTTTAGGGCAACCTTCCACATTCGGTGACATCACAAGCTAATGGGGCCGAAACCAAGAGCCAAAACATTCGGTGACATCACAAGTAGAAGCTAATGGGGGCGAAACCAAGAACCAAAACACTCGGTGACATCACAAGTAGAAGCTAATGGGGGCGAAACCAAGAACCAAAAAATTCGTTGAGATCACAAGTAGTAGCATATGGGGGCGGAACCAACAACCATAACATTCCATGACATCACAAGTGGTAGCTTATGGGGCCAGAACCAACAACCATAACATTCCGTGACATCATATGAAGCATGAAAACCAGAGCAAATAGGTATAGGAGGTCGTAAACAAGTAAACAAAAGCAAGAAATAAATCCTAAAAAATATTCTTTATTATAATACTCGTTAAAATTTGGAAAATTTAACAACTAGTATAAACTTACAAAAACCTGAAGATATATCAAGCAGGATGACGGGTATTAAATTCTAAAGTCCCTCATAGAACCATGTGTTCACCCCTACCTATAGCGGAGGTTGGCACCCTAAACTATAAGCGATATGGCGCCCCCGGTCACTGTAGACTAACCCTATTGGTCCCTATATGACCTTATTCTTCAATTGAGCACCAACCAAATATCAAAAGACACCTTAAACACTAAAATATCCCAATAGTGCTACTACACCAGGTATGCCCATATATATGTAGGATAATACAATAAAAGATGCCTAACAAAGATATCAAACAGGGTGAGGGAGTGTTAAATATATTTTCTCTCTAAAGTCCCTACTAGGACACCATTTTCACCCCTACTTAACGAGGAGGATGGCGTCCCCCGCTCTCTGTAGACTGACCCTATGACTGACCCTATTAGTCCCTATATAACCCTATTCTAAAATTGAGCACCAACCAAATATCAAAAACATCTTAAACATTGAAATACCCCAGTAATGCAGTAATGCCAAATATACACATATGTGTATCCAGATTATAAAACCATGAACAACATCTAAATATACTCCAGATACAATAATCCTAATGCATGCCCAATTTTTAAGTAAAAAACCTAGAGAATTAGACTCAATCCCTCTAATAAACAATGGTCATAACAGCTCTTCATAGGATACAATATCCCCAAAATATCACTTGATGTGCAATGACATTCATAGAAAATATCTACTTATCGGAATACTGCATATGAACCAAGTCCCGATACGTTTCCCCCTTCTCTATTTTAGGGGTTCATCAGGGGATAGTGGTAAGATGCAATGGTGCCTGCAGTAGAGGACCAAATAAAACGCTAGGGATATTGTATCCTATGAAGAGCTATTATGACCATTGTTTATTAGAGGGATTGAGTCATTCCATGACCTTACAAGTGTTGGCTGTTACTGTCGGCTTCCATTGAAGTGCATTGCCCAATATACTGGAGATCAAACAATATGAATCCAACCAATGTGGGGAATATTTGAATAGTTTCACTCTATATGGAGCTAATATGTACAGTTGTGCTCAAAAGTTTACATACCCCGGCAGAAGTTTCTTGGTCTTGTTTCAGAGAATATGAATGATAACCAAAAAAATTTCTCCACTCATGGTTATTGGTTGGGTGAAGACATTTATTGTCAAACTACTGTCTTTTCACTTTTTAAATCTTAATGACAACCAAAAACATCCAAATGACCCTGATCAAAAGTTCAAATACCCCAGTTCTTAATACCGTGCATTGCCCCGTCTAACATCAATGACAGCTTGAATTCTTTTGTGGTAGTTGTGGATGAGGTTCTCTATTTTCTCAGATGGTAAAGCTGCCCCATTCTTCTTGGTAAAAAGCCTCCAGATCCTGTAAATTCCTGGGCTGTCTAGCATGAACTGCGCGCTTGAGATCTCCCCAGAGTGGCTCAATGATGTGAGGTCAGGAGACTGAGATGGCCACTCCAGAACCTTCACTTTGTTCTGCTGTAGCCAATGACAGGTCGACTTGGCCTTGTGTTTTGGATCGTTGTCATATTGGAACGTCCAACTACATCCCATGCGCAGCTTCAGGGCTGATGACTGCAAATTCGCCTCCATTTGCTGAAAATGTGCTGCATTCATATTTCCTTCAGCTTTTACCAAGTTTCCTGTGCCTTTGTAGCTCACACATTCCCAAAACATCTGCGATTCACCTCCGTGTTTTACAGAAGGAATGGTATTCCTTTCATCATAGGCCTTGTTGACCTCTCTCCAAATGTAACGTTTATGGTTGTGTCCAAAAAGTTAAATTTTGGTCTCATCACTCCAAATTACCTTGTTCCAGAAGTTTTGAGGCTTGTCTCCGTGCTGTTTGGCGTATTTGTAGGCGAGATAATTTGTGGCATTTGCGCAGTAAATACTGGCGACTTGACCATGCAGCCCATTTTTCTGCATAGAGCCATTGACAATTCTTTTGCTTACCCCATGACTCACAATCCAGAAATGTCAGTGGCTGGATGAAAGATGCAAGAGTCTGTATGGATCCCAGAAACTCACTCAGCTTTTATGCACACACACTGATTACAGGCAAACAGGTCACAGGTGAGAATGTTACATTTAGTAGCCATTTCAACCCATTTGTGTCAAATTCTGTGCATGTTATCAGGCCAAAATCCCAGGGTATGTGAACTTTTGATCAGGGTCATTTGTTTTTGGTTGTCATTAAGATTTAAAAAGAGAAAACACAGTAGTTTGACAATAAATGGCTTCACCCAACCAATAACCATGAGTGGAAAAAAAGTTTTTTGTTATTATTCATATTCTCTGAAACAAGGCCAAGAAAGCGAAAATTCTGCTGGGGTATGTAAACTTTTGAGCACAACTGTATATACATTGGTGTGGTACAAGAATTTCCCAATATTGGTTGGATTTATAATTTTGATCTGGACTATATATTACTATATGGCTCAATAACACCTGACAATTACATAATTATCTCCAGATTACATGTGTTCTCTTTACAGGATATAACTTTAATCTCCCAGATTTGGATGATTCTAAAGCAATACATGGCCCAAAAATCGAGAAGTCGTCATGTTCCAGTTATGGCTGAGGGGATTTTCTCAATTAGAACTATTCTATGGATCTGATGAGCAAGAAAGTCAGAAAATAATAAAATGTGATGGATAATCGGTAAATCATTGTCATTTCTGTACTTGGAGATAAATCCTGTCACAGCCTATATATCCCTTTACTATTGGAAGAAGTGCTGTAAAACATGGGCATCACCTAATCTGAGGAGTTCACTATTTGTTTTGGGCTTGCTTGTATTATATAGAATAAAGACTCCTTAATGAATAAAAAATAAATGAGAAATAGATGATAGAAGAGAATGAAGGACACAACAAGTTGTGAAATAGAGCCGACTTACCTCTCTCCACGATCTGCAAGCCTCAAATGGAATGTTGGCTCTGCAGCTCCTACTATAATGTGTGTGATGTCATAATGATGTCATAATGCAAGGGGGTGGAGCCAGAAACCGCAACATTCCGTGACATCATCAGCAGGAGCAGCAGCTGTTATTTAAATGGATCAGACCAGGCCATGAAATCAATTCATTACCATATAGATTAAATAGACTCTAATATACACCTTGGCCTCTGAAACCTTTTACAAAATGCCACAATGTCACTATTGCCATACAATGTAATTCCGGAGTAGTTTCTACTAATTTGAATAGTGATAAATCCACAATAATAACCCATATATCCCAGTAATACAGCAGATTAGATTATATGGATGGTTGGATGGGGAGGTCGATATACTACTGTAGATTAAATGGCCAGTAAATAGGAGAGGACACTATAGACAATGTTACTATATACCAGGGATGGGCAATTAATTTTCCCGAGGGGCTACATCGTTGTGGGGGGCTGAACCAATAGGCGGAAACAAATTCTTCTCAATATTAATATTAACATATGAATTACAATTATTATTTTATATTAATAATAATTGTATCACTTAACATTAAGCAGTTTGTTGTACTGTCATCTATTACATAGGTACTGTTGTCAGGGATGCCACCAGGAATTAGTGCCGCTCTGCACAGTAACAGGATCCCCATCCTCACTGAAACCAGAATCCTCAAAAATAAAATACATAACAGCAGTAATAATATCCCTTAATTAGCCCCTACAATAATAATGTCCCACATCCTGGCCCCATGTCTCCATCCTGCCCCCATGTCTCCATTTGTCTCCATCCTGCCCTTATTGTCTCCATCCTGCCCCCATTGTCTCCATCTGTCTCCATTCTGCCCCCAATGTCTCCATTCTGCCCCATGTCTCCAACTTGCCTCCAATGTCTTCATCCAGCCCCCATGCCTTTCCATCAAGCCCCCATGTCTCTCCATCCAGACCCCATGTCTCTCCGTTGATCCCTTATGTCTCTTTGTTGTGCCCCCATGCCTCTCTGTTGTGTCCCCATGTCTCTCCATTACAAAAAAAATGTTTTAAAAGAAAAAATTTTCTCCTTACCTTGCCACGATCCAGCAGCGCCTGGCTTACCCATCATCCGAGGCACGGTCGCCGGCATGAAGGGGGGAGGCACAGGGTCGGTAACAACTAGTGTTGAGCCACCCCCGTAGTGTTCGAGTTCGGTTCGGTTCGTCGAACACCCGTGTGTTCGCCGAACTGTTCGTCGAACTGTTCGTCGAACACCTTCGAACACCGTTAAAACCAATGGCAGGCAAACAAAAACACATAGAAACACATAGAAAACACCTTCAAAGGTGTCCAAAAGCTGACAAACTGCTCAGAAGACACAACTAACACATGGAAAAGTGACAAGTACATATAGTCATGCGAAAAGAAAAGAGGTGGAGGAGTAAAAGGAGAGGGAGACACAAATATAGGCATGTCATGCCCTTCTAAAATCCAAAAAGTGAGAAGCCGACACGTTCAGTCCGCTCCTGCCCGTGCCACCTCCGTGTCGCCGGGTTTGTGCCAGAGCCGCGGTGAACCCTGACGGCCAGCCCCCCTCTCCCAATACTGGTGCCTGTCCGCTGGTGGGTCGAGCGAGCCCCCCTGTGGTGGAGGCAGCTCTAAGCTTTTTAATTTAAATTGTCTCTCTAATTTGAATGAATACACTTTAAATCCATTTACAAGGATCTATTGGAGGGCAAGTCTCATGCCAGCAGCCGCGGTAATTCCAGCTCCAGTAGCGTTCACTAAAGCTGCTGCAGTTAAAAAGCTTTTATAAGGATCGAGCTCGGCTGTCCACCGCAAGGCATCCTACTGCCAGTCCCAGCCCCTATGCCTTGGGGTGCCTCCTGATGCTCTTCACTGAGTATCCCATGGTCCCGAAGCATTTCCTTTGAAAAAATTAAGTGTCTAAACTACAGGTGGTGTAGCTTGCTTAACAGCCGGGATAATCCGCTGACTAGCAGACACTGCTACTAGGCACAAAGTATTTCCTGGGCTAGATGCAGTTAAAAATTTGTAATTAGATACTCTCGTTGGATGCTGAGAAAGCATTCCATAGAGTCTCCTGGTACGCCATATATGATTCTCTTAAAAAGCTTGGGGTAGGGGTCTAGGGGACCCTTTTATAGCCAAAATCACGGCCCTGTATCGCAATACGTCACCTAGGCTGAAGATAAATGGAACTGTAGCACCCTGAGGGCTCGGTTGCTACAGACGTATTGCACCTCACCCAGAGGTGTGATATCTCACTCTCAGGTAAGGATGGAGTGTGGATCAGGACCCGACACCTGCATGCATTACACCACATTGCCGTGGGGCAGGGCGACCAATATGCCCCTGAGATGGGCACGACAGTCCCTGTCCCTGGCTGGAGTGGGGGGAGGGAACACTGAGGAAGGGGAACCCTGTAGTGCAGGAGCAGGGAGGAAGCAGTTCCTGGGTGCATTGAGAAGGGAGTATAAAAGGTGGGCACCATCTTAGTTCAGTGCAGAGAAGTCTGAGCAGAAGTGGCAGGGAGCAGGGGCTCTGCATGAGCTCTGCTCCGGAGGCGGGCCTAGTAACAGAGGCCCAGGCCTGGAAGAGGGAGAAGGAAGGAAGAGGAGCGGAGAAGGCTCCAGGAACGAGGAATGAAGGGATCCCAGGGGTGCGGACGGGCGAGTCGCCACCGCACGCCCGAATCCACCTGCGTGGAGGGGTCAGGCCAAAGGGGGAGACCGGTCCCCGAACTAGTGGAGGCAGGAAACGACCCTCAGCTAGAAACCGGAGGCTCTGACATTTTATGTGGCGCAGCCCCTCGCTACACCCGCTAGGAAGGCACCACATAGGGTCAGGGAAACTGGCGCCAAGTTTACCAAGAGGAGGCCCGAGGCAGCCGGACAGAAGTGTTGGTAAGAAAGGCCAGACAAAGGACACACAAAGGGGGTCCTGTGAAGTGCTCCAAAGTTATCTGGGAGTTGTCTGAGCCCCTCACCTGGTGAGCACAGTACGACGTGGGCAGCCGTTACCTGCAGACGTGGTCTGGATAATAAGAACTGTGAGTAAAGGCCCTGGACTGCATCACTGACTCCGTGTCGTTACTGCTGCTGCCCTGCACCATCACCCCCATCCTCCGCATACACTGCCCTGAGGCTATACTCCTCCCGTGGGGAGTTATGCTACGCACCCACAACACCAGCCTCAGCGGTCTGCCCTGTAGCGGCGGTTCACTCTGACCGCAATCCACGGGTGGCGTAGTCGGACATTTAAACATCAAAACCACATAAATAGTTCCGCCACTGGTTTGACCGCCCTGAGCCACGGAACCGGGTCGCCGCCACGAAGACTACAACCACCAGCATCCACCAAAAAGGGTCCGGCTCCGGGTGTCCCAAGGCCCAGGGGGTGCGTCAGAACATTTTCATCACCTTTCACAATCACCAATGGGACAAGGCAGGGATGTCCTCTGTCCCCTCTCTTATACATCCTAGTGACGGAGCACCTGCTCTCATCAATTCGCCATAACCCCAATATTAGGTGGATTGAGGTGGGAGGCACCGAGTACAAGTGCTCTCTATTTGCTGATGATGTCCTAGTATATATCACTCAATCACATATATCCATCCCTGCTGTTATGGCTGAAATAGATCACTTTGTTACATGGTAAAATTTTAAAATCAATGCAGCGAAGTCTGAGGCCCTCGATGTCTCCCTCCCCAAATCCATATAGGATTCCATCCAGTCCAACTTTCCCTTTGCCTGGCCCTCACAGGGTATCAAATACTTAGGAATTCCTATTCATAGAGACCTCTCCCATCTATGTTATCTTAATTTTGGGCCCTTTATTGAACAATTCCATACAGACCATGGTTGGCAAGTTAGAACTGTAAGATTCACTACGTGAACCACTGGTGTTTTGTGGAAAAGCACATGTACACTGCGTTCCAAATTATTATGCAAAAAGTGTTTAGGAGTGATAAGGGAAGAATTTGTTTGTTTGTCAGTTAAACTCATTGATGGTGATGTGTGTCAGGGCTCTTTATATCACTGTAAGCAATTGCAGACACCTGTGCTAATTAGTTTGGCAGGTGTGTCCAATGAAAGGCAAGACTACTTAAGAAGGCTCTCTCACATTATTAAGCAGCCTACATTTTCTGCCAAAATGGGAAAGAAAAAGGATGTGTCGGCTGCTGAGAAGCAACAAATTGTGGAGTGTTTAGGTCAAGGCATGACTACAATCAACATTGTGCGATGATCAGGATGAAGTGTCTTGGCAATCAAGAAGTATGTAGCTGATTCACAGTACACACGTGTGCGTGCTGATAAGGGCAAATTGAGGACTCTTTCCTACAGGCAATTACGTCAGGTTGAAAGAGCAGCGGCAAAAAAGCCTTGTCATAGCAGCAGACAAGTTTTTGAAGCTGCTTGTGCCTCCAACGTCCCCCGAACAACAAGATGCAGGGTCCTTCAGAGGTTTGCAGCTGTGCATACGCCATCCTGTCGACCTCCTCTATCCACTTCACACAAGCAGAAACGGCTCCAGTGGGCCAAACATTACATGAAGACTGATTTCAAAACTGTTTTGTTCACGGATGAGTTCCGTGCAGCGCTCGATGGTCCAGATGGATGGAGTGGAGGATGGCTGGTTGATGGACACTCCACGCAAACATGGCTACAGCGCCAACAATGAGGATGTGGAGTAATGTTTTGGGCTGGAATCATGGGGAGAGAGATTGTCGGCCCCTTTAGGATCCCTGAAGGCGCTAAAGATGAACTCCATAATGTATGTGGATTTTCCCAAACAGCACTTCCTGCCATGGTTCAAGAAGAAGAACCGTGTATTTCACAGCAAGATCATTTTTCTGCATGATAATGCACCATCTCATGCTGCACATAAAACATCTGCATCTCTGGCTGATATGGGCATAAAAGGGGACAAACTTATGGTGTGACCCCCATGCTCCCCTGACCTCTACCCCATTCAGAACCTTTGGAGCATCATTAAAAGGAGTGTCTATGATGGCGGGAGGCAGTTCACATCTAAGCAACAGCTCTGGGAGGGTATTCTGTCCTCATGCAAAACAATTGAAGCAGAAACCATCCAAAACCTGACAAATTCAATGGACGAGAGAGTTCAGAAGCTCCTTTCGAACAAGTGGTCCTATGTGAAAATGTAACATCACCTAGAATAAAGTTTTGAGTTGAAAACTGTTTGATTTCAGTTTCTAACAACCTGCTAATGCTTATAATTTCAAAAATGACCATTTTTTTGGTCTTTATTAAAATGAAAAGGTTGATTGAAAAGTTTGGGGGATCTAAGAGTGTGGCAACCCAGTAGTCATGATTACTTCGAATTCTGACAATATGAGGGTCATGCTGCAGGTAGTGCAGCAAGAAGGCACTTATGTGTCTTGCGCATCTCGGAGCCCCAAAATTATTTTCCGGGCTAGATGCAGCTAAAAATTATTTTTAATTTTAAATCTGGTGGAGCTTATTATAGATGGCCTAATAGGATCAGTGCTGCACACTGCTACAAAGCCCAAATTATTTTCCAGTCAAGATACAGATAAACATGATTAGTAATTTGAAAGCTTAAAACGGTTGGTAGGGTGATTTTAACCAATCATCAAGCTTTTACTCTCCCCAGGATGACACAGGGGTAGAAAAGTCGTTTCGGATCCATGATTTGTTCATCTTTATGAACGTGAGTCTGTCTACATTATCAGTGGAGAGCCGCGTGCGCTTATCTGTCAGCACACCACCAGCAGCGCTGAACACACGTTCAGACAGAACGCTGGCTGCGGGGCATGACAAGATCTCCAAGGCGTAAGTGGCTAGCTCCGGCCATTTATCCAGATTGGAAGCCCAAAAAGAGCAAGGGTCCAGTGACACAGTCGTGGCTTCAATGTTTACTTGGAGATACTCCTGTACCATCGTCTCTAGGTGTTGACTATGTGTCAGACTTCTTGTCTCCTGTGGCCTTTAAAGGATGGGCTAAAAATGTGGTGAAATGATTCCGAAAAATTGATGTTACCAGCAGATACTGTGGTTCTGTTACGGTTTGAGTGCTGAACACTTGACGGTCCCACGGTTGGCAAGTTGGAACTGTGAGATTCACTACGTGCACCACTGGTGTTTTGTGGAAAAGCACATGTAAGATTCTGCAACAGTCTCTGCTGATACTCCTGCATGCGTGCATCCCTTTCTATGGCAGGAATAATTTCGGCAAATTTACTTTTGTACCGGGGATCTAACAGTGTGGCAACCCAGTAGTCAGGATTATTTCTAATTCTCACAATTCGAGGGTCATGTTGCAGGTAGTGCAGCAAGAAGGCACTCATGTGTGTTGCGCATCCAGGAGCACCAAGTCCCTGTTGTGTTGGTGGCGAGGTAACAATCATGCTTCCTTCCTCTGTCCTCTCCCCCCAACCTCACACAACAGAAATGTGATCAAGGTCTCCCTCATCTGATGAGTCTTCCATCAGTTCGTCCTCCACTTCTTCCTGGGCTCCTGCACCTTCCTCACTAGTTTGGCTGCTACCATGCGCCCTGGTAAAACCATCTCCCCCACCCTCACATGCCTGCTGCCTTGGTGCTGCCGACCGTCTGGACCTTGCAGATGTTAGCCCTTCCGCATACAACTCCTCCTCCTCTACTTCCTCCACCTCCTCTTGTGCCACCACCTGACTCCGAATTCTGTTTAACATGTGCTCCAGCATGTAAATCACCGGAATAGTCATGCTGATAATGGCATCATCAGCACTAAACATCTTCGTCGCCATTTCAAAACTGTGCAGAAGGGTGCATAGGTCCCTGATCTGAGACCACTCCTCCAGCGTGATTTGCCCCACCTCTGGATCTCGTTGGCCCAGGCTATACGTCAGAACGTATTGCACCAGGGCTTGTCGGTGCTGCCACAGTCGCTGCAACATGTGCAGAGTTGAATTCCACCGGGTAGGCACATCGCATTTTAGCCGGTGAAGTGGCAGGCCCAACGACTTCTGTAGAGATGTAAGTCGCTGAGCTGCGGGATGCGAACGGCGGAAGTGAGCACACAGCGACCGTGCCCTCTGCAGAAGGCCATCTAGTCTGGGATAGTGGGCTAAAAATTGCTGGACAACCAGGTTCAACACGTGAGCCATACAAGGCACGTGTGTGACATTGCCCCGGCGAAGGGCCGCACCCAGGTTTGCAGCATTGTCGCACACGGCCTTCCCTGGTTTCAGGTCCAGTGGAGACAGCCATTCATGAAATTGGTTCTACAGAGCTGACCACAACTCCTCAGCTGTGTGACTCACATTTCCCAGACATTTCAAAGTAAAAACCGCCTGATAACGTTGAGCCCTACTGCCAGCATAGTAAGGAGGTGTGCAGGATCCCTTCTGCGCAGTTAGAAAGCTTGTGGCATGACCAGACAGGCTTTGGGTGCAGGTGGAAGACCAAGAGGAGGTTGAGGAGGCAGAAGCAGTGGAGGAACTTTGACATAAAGAGGATTGACGCACAACTCGTGGGGACGGCAAGACTTGGACAGCAGCCCCTTGTCCTGCTGTCACCATAGTTACCCAGTGCCCAGTCAGCGACATGTAACGCCCCTGTCCATGCCTACTCGTCCAAGTGTCTGTGGTGAAATGCACCCTGTCACACACAGAGTTTCTCAAAGAAGCGGTGATGTTGTGTGCGACATGCTGGTGGAGCGCAGGCACACCTTTCTTTGAGAAGTAGTGCCGACTGGGCATCTGGTACTGGGGCACTGCGACGGACATAAGGTCTCGAAAATCCTCTGTGTCCACCAGGCGGAAAGGCAGCATTTCTGTAGCCAAGAGCTTGCAGATGGTGAAATTCAACCTCTTAGCTTTCTCATGGCTAGGAGGAAATGGTCTTTTACTTGTCCACATCTGAGGGACCGAGGGCTGGCTATTGTGCTTAGACGGGTTTGATAAGGGTGTTCCCGGCAAACTGCCGGTCTGTGAGGAAGATGCAGGCGGACATGTTAGGTTGCCTTGATCCAAAGGTGGTGCTATCGATGTCGGACAGCGCTCAACACCAGCTGGTGTTACCACCTCCAAAGAAAATGATGACCTGCCAATCACGCTGGCTGTTGCGGGTAAAGAGGTGGCAGGTCTGCGCCCCAAAACAGGTGTGACTGCTGTCCCCCCAGTCACAGAGGATGAAGAGGCCGCGGATGCACAAGATATGGCAGACGGTGGTTGGCCCGGCCGGCTAGGCCGCATTGTAGCACACTGAGCTTCCCACTGCAACTTATGCTTCATGTCCATGTGCCGGTTCATGCATGAAGTACTCAAACTATGTATTTTTTGGCCTCTACTTAGCTTTTGCTGACAAATGCTACAGATAACACGAGTTGGGTCATCTTTATCGATCTGAAAAAATGCCCAGGCTATGCAAGGCTTAGCACCCATGCGACCTGAAGAGCCACCACGACTTGTGGTGAGAGGCAGAGTTGTGTTTGAGGATGCAGTTGTTGACGTGCTTCCAGTACTACGTCTCTGTCCAGGAAGGCGCAACCTGACCTCGTCGTCACTAGCATCTTCCTCCACCTCCTCTGCTGACCTCATCTCTAGGCTAACTGTGGGTTGACAGTAAGTGGGATCTCCAACCTCATCATCATCACCCTGTGTGTTATCACACCCGTCGTCCTCAGAGCCAACCTGTTCCTGCCCTAACAAAAAACTAAAGTTGTAGCTCCATTCAGGTATTTGAGTCTTATCATCGTCTTCCTCATTGTCTCCACCAACAGGAGTTACAGTTTGGGAATGAGGGTCTACATTATGGTCAGAACCTTCTGCGTCTGGTCCTGGATCCGACTCATAAAGATTCTGGGCATCAGTGCAGATCATTTCCTCGTCTGGATTCACAGAAGCGCTGGAGTCGACCTCTGATTCCCAGGCTATAGTATGAGTAAACAGCTCTGCAGACTCAACCATCTGTTCTACCTCATACTCAGACGGGCAGCTGGAGATTTGGGAGCTGTGAGGAAGCAAGTGCGATTTGGGTGACACCTTTGAGGACTGGAGTATTTGTGATGTTGAAGTTGATGTGGAGGAGAGCCCACTTAAAGGAGCACTTGATATCCGTTGAAGCACCTGCTGTTTTTGTGCCTCATCTGGAATTTGTAGCGATTGGCGTGGCCGTAAGAAAGGGATCTTATCACATTGTCCGCTAAAAGAAGTAGACATTTTAGTTTGGCTGGAAGATGGTCTTTCTTCTGCAGATGTTACTGTTGCTTTAACACCTACCCCACGGACACAACCTTTTTTCCCCTTCCCAACACGCCTATTCCCCTTTCCACCAGCAGCAGGCCTTTTTCCACTCATTTTGGTGGTTAACTAATTCACAACTCTGGAGTTGTTTGCACAAAAAAACAATGGATGGTAACCGAGCAGAGCTGAGTGGCCAAACTGTGGTATTAGGCCAAAACTATTGGCTGGGTTAGATGCAGAAAAAAATTATATTCAATTTGCAACCTGATGGAAGTCAGTATAGATGGACTAATAGAGAAAGTCCGACACACTGCTAGAAGGCCAAATATTTTTTCAGAGCTAGATGCAGAAAAAAATTAGATTCAGTTTGCAACCTGATGGAGGTCAGTATAGATGGACTAATAGAGAAAGTCCCACACACTGCTAGAAGGCCAAATATTTTTTCAGAGCTAGATGCATACAAAAAATTATTTTGAATTTGCAACCTGATGGAGGTCAGTATAGGTGGACTAATAGAACAAGTCCCACACACTGCTAGAAGGCCAAATATTTTTTCAGAGCTAGATGCAGAAAAAAATTATATTCAGTTTGCAACCTGATGGAGGTCTGTATAGATGGATTAATAGAACAAGACCCACACACAGCTAGAAGCCCAATATTTTTTCAGAGGTAGATGCAGAAAAAAATATATTCAGTTTGCAACCTGATGGAGGTCAGTATAGATAGACTAATACAACAAGTCCCACACACAGCTAGAAGCCCAATATTTTTTCAGAGGTAGATGCAGAAAAAAATATATTCAGTTTGCAACCTGATGGAGGTCAGTATAGATGGACTAATACAACAAGTCCCACACACAGCTAGAAGCCCAAATATTTTTTCAGAGGTACTGTAGATGCAGATAAAAATTATTTTTAATTTGCAACCTGATGGAGGTCAGTATAGATGGATTAATAGAACAAGACCCACACACAGCTAGAAGCCAAATATTTTTTCAGAGCTAGATGCAGAAAAAAATTTGATTCAGTTTGCAACCTGATGGAGGTCAGTATAGATGGACTAATAGAATGATGCTATGCCCAAAAGATTTTACTTCACTAGGTGCAGTAAAAAAATTGGTATTCTATACACAGGTGGTATATCTTGCAACACAGATAGGCTACTCCACTGACTAACACACTCTGCAATAGGCCAAAAAGGATTAGCTTTGCTAGATTCAGCCAAATGCTGTGAAAAAATTGCACAGCACTGGCACAGACCTGCCTGGCAAAAACTGATAGGAACTGATGTAACCTAGTCCTGAAAAGGACTCCAATTACAATTAGTCTTTACTCCCACAACCTATCTATTTAAGAGCACAGACCTGCCTGATAAAAGTCGTAGGAAATGCTGTAACCTAGTCCTTAAAAGGACTGCAATCACAACTATTCCCTACTCCCAAGCTATCTGTATATTTGTGCGAAAATTGGCTTGAAATTAACAAGGTATAGCGCACACAGCAACAGCGGTGCCGTCTAACACGCAGCTGCAGCAGTGAGAAAATGGTGGCGACGGGGAAAATGGCTTGGTCTTATAGGGCAAGGACATGTGACATACACTGCCAATGACACATGCCCTTGCTTGTGTGAAAAAAAGCACTTCGCTCCGTGTGTGCGCTGCTGATAGGCTGACAGATTGCACCTCCCCACTGTAAATGCGGGAAAGAGAAAAAAAATGGAGATCTTCATTGTTCCTGCAGAGATCCATCCCCTGCCCCTCCCCCCACCCCGCTGTACACTCAAACTGCGTATTAACATTAATTTTCATCATTACTGAGAAAAAATCCAGTTATGATTTTGGTGCACGAACAGTTATCGAACATAACCTCGAACAGCCGAATTTTTCTCAAATTGTTCGTGTTCGCCGAACGGCTCGAACACCGCCTAAAACAGCTCGAATTTGAGATTGGCGAACAGTTCGAGTAGAACAACGCTCATCTCTAGTAACAACACACTGTAGGCCAGAACTGAGTTCTCTTCTGCCTGTGTCCCCTCTTCTATTAAGGACTGAGAGTGGGGTGTATTGTGTGATGGAGGATTTTCTTTACTTACTGTTACATTGTCCATGGGATTGGAACCGACTTCAAATAAGACAGAAGATCGTAGATCTGGATTAACAAACTCACTTTTACTGTGCAATTCTTCTACACACGGCTGCAGCATACAGATTAACACATGGTCTTTTGTTAGTGAAGTACTCTTGGTTATGTGCCTTTCCAGTGTTCGTCCCCATCCTGTCCTAAGACCCACGATCTTCCACTTCTTCTGCGACCCAGCTGAGATTCTCCCCATGAGGGATACAGAGGCCTGCTTCTCAGTACCTCTTGTAGGCTTTTAGCCCAGGACTGTGCTGGCATCCAGACCAAGCATTAAACGTGTCCTCTGTTCAGAAAACTTGCGCTGATAAAACACTTTCTCCACCGCTGTATATGCTTGCTGGAACCTGTCTTCCTGTCTGTACAGCCTTCCTTCTGCACTCCACTCTCTTGTATAGGACCTGCACCGGTCCTGTTCTATAAGGGTTGCGGACCCAAAACTAGGGTGGCCAGCTAACTAACTGCCTGAAAATAACATATAACATAACACATTTAACCCACTTGTTGCCATGGTGTCTTCATCAGCCCGCCACTCTTTTTCACAAGAACAATATATTGACCCTAGGGATAAATCACACAACTTATAACTACACAGCACACACATTTAACATATTATTTTAACTCTGTCAACCCACTTTTTGACATGGTGTCTTCATCAGCCCACCACCCTCCTTCGGGCGCATGATAGTGACGTCATATGCCAATGACATGCGTGCTGATGTCAGCTGCTGGCCTGTGATTGGCTGGCCGCTGTTAACTATTGCCATGCGGGAAGCTTCGATAGATTTCAAGTGAACTGAAACGGCAGTTAACCTGCTGGTGCCCGGGGAGAAAATGAATGGGGGCCCGACTGGGCCCCTCTGCCTGCCAGGCCCCATACGCCAGTAAGGGCAGTAATGCCCTGTTGGCGGCCCTGGAAATGTTATGATGGTCACACAATGGTTAAGAATAATTTATCATGCTACGTGGTGGGAACCAGGATATATACAGGTGCATCTAACTAAATTAGAATATCATCAAAAAGTTAATTTATTTCAGTTCTTCAATACAAAAAGTGAAACTCATATATTATATAGAGTCATTACAAACAGAGTGATCTATTTCAAGTGTTTATTTCTGTTAATAATTGTGGAGACTACTGAAACAGACTAAGGACCTTTTTAAATGCTTAGGAAGGCTTTGCAGGTGTTTGTTAATTATTTTAAATTACTGAGATAATGACTTTTGTGTTTTCATTGGCTGTAAGCCATAATCATCAACATTAACAGAAATAAACACTTGAAATAGATCACTGTTTGTAATGACTCTATATAAGTTTCACTTTTTGTATTGAAGAACTGAAATAAATTAACTTTTTGATGATATTCTAATTTATTGAGAAGCACATGTATATGTTAATCTTTTCACTTATTCATTTATCAAATTTTTCCTGTTTTTTTAACCCTTTCTTTATTTTTTATGTGTTTTCATTTTTTCTTTCTCCTCCTTCTTCCCCCCTTTCTTTCTTTAGCTCCATTGTCCTTTTCTTTCCCCATGTCTCTATGTACTCCGCTTTATATTCCATGTGACCATACACGTATCATTTTATTTCTTTTGTCACACCACATCTCTTAATATGTTTGTTTTTTCCTTTGTTTTCTTTTGTCTTCAATTATACTCTTTTTTTTTTTTTCTATTTCTCGTTTTTTTCTTTTCTCTTTTACTTATATATGACTCCCCCTTTTTATGTCTTGTTTCATCATGGTATTACATTTGATTTGTTTTCATTATTCTCTCCTTTTTTTGTTTTTCTTTATTTTTTATTTTTCAATAAATCATGTGTGGTACACAGAGATCACTGTGAGTCTGCAGAACGGTGACATTACTAAGAAGAGGGGAAGAACAGCGCTGGACACGGGAGAGAGCAGCGCTAGGTAGGGCCGTATTTGGAGTATCTGCTGCCCTAGGCACTGTCAGTGGTCGCCCCCCCCCGTCACGTCCCCCCCCACGTGGTGCCCCCCTCGCATCCAATATCTCCCCCCCCATCTCGGCCGTTTCCCCAAGTTTCAAGTAGCTCCCCCCCCCCATTCCATGTAGCACATATAAAAGATTGGGTTGGGGGGGGAGCAGCCCACACGGACCACAGGACTGCAGCATTGCATATGGGGGTGGGGAGGGATGGGAGAGGCCCACACAGACCACAGGGCTGCAGCATTGCATATGGGGGTGGGGGGATGGGAGTGGCCCACACAGACCACAGGGCTGCAGCATTGCATATGGGGGTGGGGGGGATGGGAGCGGCCCACACAGACCACAGTGCTGCAGCATTGTATATGGAGGTTGTGGGGGGATGGGAGCGGTCCACACAGACCACAGGGCTGCAGCATTATACATGGAGGTGGGGGGGAAGGGAGCGGCCCACACAGACCACAGGGCTGCAGCATTGTATATGGTGGGGGGTGGGAGCGGCCCACACAGAACACAGGGCTGCAGCACTGTATATAGGGGTGGGGGGGATGGGAGCGGCCCACACAGAACTGGGCTGCAGCAGGCACTGCAGCATTGCATATGGCCCATCAGCAGACAGCTGTAGATGGTGATAGCACTTTGGCAAGACTTTTGGCTAGGTAATGATAAATGGAGATACATTAGCTTAATTTTATTCAGCAGTCTGAATATGATGGCAGCGTCTGACTATTAGGTTCGATCCAATGTACCAGTTGAAGTTTTTCATTCATACATGAAATTTGTAGACAAGGACCACATTTTAGTGGAAATTGCAAAGGTTAAACAGTCATATATAAAATTCACTAACTTTGCACAAAAATCAGCTAAATTTGTCTCTATGTTCCAAAAAAGAAAGGTGAGATAAGGAGCATGATCACCCTGCAAATGTACGTTTACTCGAACATATCAAAGGCAAAAGGTTAAAAAAGGCATATATTAGTGACATAAAGGTAGGCCTGCTCTGTTCTGCTCATAGGTGGCATAAAATTAAAATTCAAACAGACAATTTTAAAGAAGCTCTCCCATATAAAAAAAAAAAATATATATATATATATATATATATATATTATTAAATGTGTGTATATATTCATGTAATGTAGTGTGAGTTTATTAATATACTCACCTACTGCAGATCTCTCCTGTGTCCAGCGCTGTTCTCCTTCGTTTCTAAGTGAAGTCACCGTAATTGCAACTAGCCGGTTCTTTCTATGCTCTTTGCGTGAACTGGAAGTATCTTTTATAACAAAAGCCTATGGAGCTTTGTTCTGACATTCCATGGACTTACATTGTAAAAGCCACTTCCAGGTCACACAGAGCTCAGTAGAAATAATCAGGGCTGTCCAGGAATTTCAGGGCCCCATACTGTCAGAATTTTTGGGCCCCTTAACACTCCGCCCGGGCTCCGCCTCTACCCTTTTAACCTTCCACAGTCCCACCATCCACTCTTGGATAAACTCCACTGCACCACGTCCTCACACATTAACAGTTCCCATCGAACACCATATCACATACATAGCCAGCAGCTTTTGTTTTGACCAAAAGATTTTTTAAGCCTGCCAACCACTAGAGATGAGCGTTGTTCTACTCGAACTGTTCGCCAATCTCAAATTCAAGCTGTTTTGGGCGGTGTTCGAGCCGTTCGGCGAACACGAACAATTTGAGAAAAATTCGGCTGTTCGAGGTTATGTTCAATAACTGTTCGTGCACCAAAATCATAACTGGATTTTTTCTCAGTAATGATGAAAATTAATGTTAATACGCAGTTTGAGTGTACAGCGGGGTGGGGGGAGGGGCAGGGGATGGATCTCTGCAGGAACAATGAAGATCTCCATTTTTTTTTCTCTTTCCCGCATTTGCAGTGGGGAGGTACAATCTGTCAGCCTATCAGCAGCGCACACACGGAGCGAAGTGCTTTTTTTCACACAAGCAAGGGCATGTGTCATTGGCAGTGTATGTCACATGTCCTTGCCCTATAAGACCAAGCCATTTTCCCCGTCGCCATCATTTTCTCACTGCTGCAGCTGCGTGTTAGACGGCACCGCTGTTGCTGTGTGCGCTATACCTTGTTAATTTCAAGCCAATTTTCGCACAAATATACAGATAGCTTGGGAGTAGGGAATAGTTGTGATTGCAGTCCTTTTAAGGACTAGGTTACAGCATTTCCTACGACTTTTTTCAGGGAGGTCTGTGCTCTTAAATAGATAGGTTGTGGGAGTAAAGACTAATTGTAATTGGAGTCCTTTTCAGGACTAGGTTACATGAGTTCCTATCAGTTTTTGCCAGGCAGGTCTGTGCCAGTGCTGTGCAAGTTTTTTTCACAGCATTTGGCTGAATCTAGCAAAGCTAATCCTTTTTGGCCTATTGCAGAGTGTGTTAGTCAGTGGAGTAGCCTATCTGTGTTGCAAGATATAACACCTGTGTATAGAATACCAATTTTTTTACTGCACCTAGTGAAGTAAAATCTTTTGGGCATAGCATCATTCTATTAGTCCATCTATACTGACCTCCATCAGGTTGCAAACTGAATATAATTTTTTTCTGCATCTAGCTCTGAAAAAATATTTGGGCTTCTAGCAGTGTGTGGGACTTGGTCTATTAGTCCATCTATACTGACCTCCATCAGGTTGCAAATTAAAAATAATTTTTTTCTTCATTTAGCTCTGAAAAAATATTTGGGCTTCTAGCAGTGTGTGGGACTTGTTCTATTAGTCCTTCTATACTGACCTCCAGCAGGTTGCAAATTGAATATAATTTTTTTCTGCATCTAGCTCTGAAAAAATAGTTGGGCTTCTAGCGGTGTGTGGGACTTGGTCTATTAGTCCATCTATACTGACCTCCATCAGGTTGCAAATTAAAAATAATTTTTTTCTGCATCTAGCTCTGAAAAAATATTTGGGCTTCTAGCAGTGTGTGGGACTTGGTCTATTAGTCCATCTATACTGACCTCCATCAGGTTGCAAATTAAAAATAATTTTTATCTGCATCTACAGTACCTCTGAAAAAATATTTGGGCTTCCAGCAGTGTGTAGGACTATTTGTATTAGTCCATCTATACTGACCTCCATCAGGTTGCAAATTCAAAATAATTTTTTTCTGCATCTAACCCAGCCAATAGTTTTGGCCTAATACCACAGTTTGGCCACTCAGCTCTGCTCGGTTACCATCCATTGTTTTTTTGTGCAAACAACTCCAGAGTTGTGAATTAGTTAACCACCAAAATGAGTGGAAAAAGGCCTGCTGCTGGTGGAAAGGGGAATAGGCGTGTTGGGAAGGGGAAAAAAGGTTGTGTCCGTGGGGTAGGTGTTAAAGCAACAGTAACATCTGCAGAAGAAAGACCATCTTCCAGCCAAACTAAAATGTCTACTTCTTTTAGCGGACAATGTGATAAGATCCCTTTCTTACGGCCACGCCAATCGCTACAAATTCCAGATGAGGCACAAAAACAGCAGGTGCTTCAACGGATATCAAGTGCTCCTTTAAGTGGGCTCTCCTCCACATCAACTTCAACATCACAAATACTCCAGTCCTCAAAGGTGTCACCCAAATCGCACTTGCTTCCTCACAGCTCCCAAATCTCCAGCTGCCCGTCTGAGTATGAGGTAGAACAGATGGTTGAGTCTGCAGAGCTGTTTACTCATACTATAGCCTGGGAATCAGAGGTCGACTCCAGCGCTTCTGTGAATCCAGACGAGGAAATGATCTGCACTGATGCCCAGAATCTTTATGAGTCGGATCCAGGACCAGACGCAGAAGGTTCTGACCATAATGTAGACCCTCATTCCCAAACTGTAACTCCTGTTGGTGGAGACAATGAGGAAGACGATGATAAGACTCAAATACCTGATTGGAGCGACAACTTTAGTTTTTTGTCAGGGCAGGAACAGGTTGGCTCTGAGGACGACGGGTGTGATAACGCACAGGGTGATGATGATGAGGTCGGAGATCCCACTTACTGTCAACCCACAGTCAGCCAAGAGATGAGGTCAGCAGAGGAGGTGGAGGAAGATGCTAGTGACGACGAGGTCAGGTTGCGCCTTCCTGGACAGAGACGTAGTACTGGAAGCACGTCAACAACTGCATCCTCAAACACAACTCTGCCTCTCACCACAAGTCGTGGTGGCTCTTCAGGTCGCATGGGTGCTAAGCCTTGCATAGCCTGGGCATTTTTTCAGATCGATAAAGATGACCCAACTCGTGTTATCTGTAACATTTGTCAGCAAAAGCTAAGTAGAGACCAAAAAATACATAGTTTGAGTACTTCATGCATGAACCGGCACATGGACATGAAGCATAAGTTGCAGTGGGAAGCTCAGTGTGCTACAATGCGGCCTAGCCGGCCGGGCCAATCACCGTCTGCCATATCTTGTGCATCCGCGGCCTCTTCATCCTCTGTGACTGGGGGGACAGCAGTCACACCTGTTTTGGGGCGCAGACCTGCCACCTCTTTACCCGCAACAGCCAGCGTGATTGGCAGGTCATCATTTTCTTTGGAGGTGGTAACACCAGCTGGTGTTGAGCGCTGTCCGACATCGATAGCACCACCTTTGGATCAAGGCAACCTAACATGTCCGCCTGCATCTTCCTCACAGACCGGCAGTTTGCCGGGGACACCCTTATCAACCCCGTCTAAGCACAATAGCCAGCCCTCGGTCCCTCAGATGTGGACAAGTAAAAGACCATTTCCTCCTAGCCATGAGAAAGCTAAAGGTTGAATTTCACCATCTGCAAGCTCTTGGCAACAAAAATGCTGCCTTTCCGCCTGGTGGACACAGAGGATTTTTGAGACCTTATGTCCGTCGCAGTGCCCCAGTACCAGATGCCCAGTCGGCACTACTTCTCAAAGAAAGGTGTGCCTGCGCTCCACCAGCATGTCGCACACAACATCACCGCTTCTTTGAGAAACTCTGTGTGTGACAGGGTGCATTTCACCACAGACACTTGGACGAGTAGGCATGGACAGGGGCGCTACATGTCGCTGACTGGGCACTGGGTAACTATGGTGACAGCAGGACAAGGGGCTGCTGTCCAAGTCTTGCCGTCCCCACGAGTTGTGCGTCAATCCTCTTTATGTCAAAGTTCCTCCACTGCTTCTGCCTCCTCAACCTCCTCTCGGTCTTCCACCTGCACCCAAAGCCTGTCTGGTCATGCCACAAGCTTTCTAACTGCGCAGAAGGGATCCTGCACACCTCCTTACTATGCTGGCAGTAGGGCTCAACGTCATCAGGCGGTTTTTACATTGAAATGTCTGGGAAATGTGAGTCACACAGCTGAGGAGTTGTGGTCAGCTCTGGAGAACCAATTTCATGAATGGTTGTCTCCACTGGACCTGAAACCAGGGAAGGCCGTGTGCGACAATGCTGCAAACCTGGGTGCGGCCCTTCGCCGGGGCAATGTCACACACGTGCCTTGTATGGCTCACGTGTTGAACCTGGTTGTCCAGCAATTTTTAGCCCACTATCCCAGACTAGATGGCCTTCTGCAGAGGGCACGGTCGCTGTGTGCTCACTTCCGCCGTTCGCATCCCGCAGCTCAGCGACTTACATCTCTACAGAAGTCGTTGGGCCTGCCACTTCACCGGCTAAAATGCGATGTGCCTACCCGGTGGAATTCAACTCTGCACATGTTGCAGCGACTGTGGCAGCACCGACAAGCCCTGGTGCAATACGTTCTGACGTATAGCCTGGGCCAACGAGATTCAGAGGTGGGGCAAATCACGCTGGAGGAGTGGTCTCAGATCAGGGACCTATGCACCCTTCTGCACAGTTTTGAAATGGCGACGAAGATGTTTAGTGCTGACGATGCCATTATCAGCATGACTATTCCGGTGATTTACATGCTGGAGCACATGTTAAACAGAATTCGGAGTCAGGTGGTGGCACAAGAGGAGGTGGAGGAAGTAGAGGAGGAGGAGTTGTATGCGGAAGGGCTAACATCTGCAAGGTCCAGACGGTCGGCAGCACCAAGGCGGCAGGCATGTGAGGGTGGGGGAGATGGTTTTACCAGGGCGCATGGTAGCAGCCAAACTAGTGAGGAAGGTGCAGGAGCCCAGGAAGAAGTGGAGGACGAACTGATGGAAGACTCATCAGATGAGGGAGACCTTGATCACATTTCTGTTGTGCGAGGTTGGGGGGAGAGAACAGAGGAAGGAAGCATGATTGTTACCTCGCCACCAACACAACAGGGACTTGGTGCTCCTGGATGCGCAACACACATGAGTGCCTTCTTGCTGCACTACCTGCAACATGACCCTCCAATTGTGAGAATTAGAAATAATCCTGACTACTGGGTTGCCACACTGTTAGATCCCCGGTACAAAAGTAAATTTGCAGAAATTATTCCTGCCATAGAAAGGGATGCACGCATGCAGGAGTATCAGCAGAGACTGTTGCAGAATCTTACATGTGCTTTTCCACAAAATACCAGTGGTGCACGTAGTGAATCTCACAGTTCCAACTTGCCAACCGTGGGACCGTCAAGTGTTCAGCACTCAAACCGTAACAGAACCACAGTATCTGCTGGTAACATCAATTTTGCGGAATCATTTCACCACTTTTTTAGCCCATCCTTTGCAAGGCCACAGGAGACAAGAAGTCTGACACATAGTCAACGCCTAGAGACGATGGTACAGGAGTATCTCCAAGTAAACATTGAAGCCACGACTGTGTCACTGGACCCTTGCTCTTTTTGGGCTTCCAATCTGGATAAATGGCCGGAGCTAGCCACTTACGCCTTGGAGATCTTGTCATGCCCCGCAGCCAGCGTTCTGTCTGAACGTGTGTTCAGCGCTGCTGGTGGTGTGCTGACAGATAAGCGCACGCGGCTCTCCACTGATAATGTAGACAGACTCACGTTCATAAAGATGAACAAATCATGGATCCGAAACGACTTTTTTACCCCTGTGTCATCCTGGGGAGAGTAAAAGCTTGATGATTGGTTAAAATCACCCTACCAACCGTTTTAAGCTTTCAAATTACTAATCATGTTTATCTGTATCTTGACTGGAATATAATTTGGGCTTTGTAGCAGTGTGCAGCACTGATCCTATTAGGCCATCTATACTAAAGCTTCACCAGATTTAAAATTAAAAATAATTTTTAGCTGCATCTAGCCCGGAAAAAAGTTTTGGGGCTCCGAGATGCGCAAGGCACATAAGTGCCTTCTTGCTGCACTACTTGCAGCATGACCCTCATATTGTCAGAATTCGAAGTAATCATGACTACTGGGTTGCCACACTCTTAGATCCCCCAAACTTTTCGATCAACCTTTTCATTTTAATAAAGACCAAAAAAATGGTCATTTTTGAAATTATAAGCATTAGCAGGTTGTTAGAAACTGAAATCAAACAGTTTTCAACTCAAAACTTTATTCTAGGTGATGTTACATTTTCACATAGGACCCCTTGTTCGAAAGGAGCTTCTGAACTCTCTCGTCCATTGAATTTGTCAGGTTTTGGATGGTTTCTGCTTCAATTGTTTTGCATGAGGACAGAATACCCTCCCAGAGCTGTTGCTTAGATGTGAACTGCCTCCCGCCATCATAGACACTCCTTTTAATGATGCTCCAAAGGTTCTGAATGGGGTAGAGGTCAGGGGAGCATGGGGGTCACACCATAAGTTTGTCCCCTTTTATGCCCATATCAGCTAGAGATGCAGATGTTTTATGTGCAGCATGAGATGGTGCATTATCATGCAGAAAAATGATCTTGCTGTGAAATACACGGTTCTTCTTCTTGAACCATGGCAGGAAGTGCTGTTTGAGAAAATCCACATACATTATGGAGTTCATCTTTAGCGCCTTCAGGGATCCTAAAGGGGCCGACAATCTCTCTCCCCATGATTACAGCCCAAAACATTACTCCACCTCCTCCTTGTTGGCGCTGTAGCCGTGTTTGCGTGGGGTGTCCATCAACCAGCCATCCTCCACTCCATCCATCTGGACCATCGAGCGCTGCACGGCACTCATCCGTGAACAAAACAGTTTTGAAATCAGTCTTCATGTAATGTTTGGCCCACTGGAGCCGTTTCTGCTTGTGTGAAGTGGATAGAGGAGGTCGACAGGATGGCGCATGCACAGCTGCAAACCTCTGAAGGACCCTGCATCTTGTTGTTCGGGGGACGTTGGAGGCACAAGCAGCTTCAAAAACTTGTCTGCTGCTATGACAAGGCTTTTTTGCCGCTGCTCTTTCAACCTGACGTAATTGCCTGTAGGAAAGAGTCCTCAATTTGCCCTTATCAGCACGCACACGTGTGTACTGTGAATCAGCTACATACTTCTTGATTGCCAAGACACTTCATCCTGATCATCGCACAATGTTGATTGTAGTCATGCCTTGACCTAAACACTCCACAATTTGTTGCTTCTCAGCAGCCGACACATCCTTTTTCTTTCCCATTTTGGCAGAAAATGTAGGCTGCTTAATAATGTGAGAGAGCCTTCTTAAGTAGTCTTGCCTTTCATTGGACACACCTGCCAAACTAATTAGCACAGGTGTCTGCAATTGCTTACAGTGATATAAAGAGCCCTGACACACATCACCATCAATGAGTTTAACTGACAAACAAACAAATTCTTCCCTTATCACTCCTAAACACTTTTTGTATAATAATTTGGAACGCAGTGTACATGTGCTTTTCCACAAAACACCAGTGGTTCACGTAGTGAATCTTACAGTTCTAACTTGCCAACCGTGGTCTGTATGGAGTTGTTCAATAAAGGGCCCAAAATTAAGATAACATAGATGGGAGAGGTCTCTATGAATAGGAATTCCTAAGTATTTGATACCCTGTGAGGGCCAGGCAAAGGGAAAGTTGGACTGGATGGAATCCTATATGGATTTGGGGAGGGAGACATCGAGGGCCTCAGACTTCGCTGCATTGATTTTAAAATTTTACCATGTAACAAAGTGATCTATTTCAGCCATAACAGCATGGATGGATATATGTGATTGAGTGATATATACTAGGACATCATCAGCAAATAGAGAGCACTTGTACTCGGTGCCTCCCACCTCAATCCACCTAATATTGGGGTTATGGCGAATTGATGAGAGCAGGTGCTCCGTCACTAGGATGTATAAGAGAGGGGACAGAGGACATCACTGCCTTGTCCCATTGGTGATTGTGAAAGGTGATGAAAATGTTCTGACGCACCCCCTGGGCCTTGGGACACCCGGAGCCGGACCCTTTTTGGTGGATGCTGGTGGTTGTAGTCTTCGTGGCGGTGACCCAGTTCCGTGGCTCAGGGCGGTCAAACCAGTGGCGGAACTATTTATGTGGTTTTCATGTTTAAATGTCCGACTACGCCACCCGTGGAATGCGGTCAGAGTGAACCGCCGCTACAGGGCAGACCACTGAGGCTGGTGTTGTGGGTGCAGCAGAGCGTAGCATAACTCCCCACGGGAGGAGTATAGCCTCAGGGCAGTGTATGCGGAGGATGGGGGTGATGGTGCAGGGCAGCAGCAGTAACGACACGGAGTCAGTGATGCAGTTCAGGGCCTTTACTCACAGTTCTTATTATCCAGACCACGTCTGCAGGTAACGCCTGCCCACGTCGTACTGTGCTCACCAGGTGAGGGGCTCAGACAACTCCCAGATAACTTTGGAGCACTTCACAGGACCCCCTTTGTGTGTCCTTTGTCTGGCCTTTCTTACCAACACTTCTGTCCGGCTGCCTCGGGCCTCCTCTTGGTAAACTTGGCGCCAGTTTCCCTGACCCTATGTGGTGCCTTCCTAGCGGGTGTAGCGAGGGGCTGCGCCACATAAAATGTCAGAGCCTCCGGTTTCTAGCTGAGGGTCGTTTCCTGCCTCCACTAGTTCGGGGACCGGTCTCCCCCTTTGGCCTGACCCCTCCACGCAGGTGGATTCGGGCGTGCGGTGGCGACTCGCCCGTCCGCACCCCTGGGATCCCTTCATTCCTCGTTCCTGGAGCCTTCTCCGCTCCTCTTCCTTCCTTCTCCCTCTTCCAGGCCTGGGCCTCTGTTACTAGGCCCGCCTCCGGAGCAGAGCTCATGCAGAGCCCCTGCTCCCTGCCACTTCTGCTCAGACTTCTCTGCACTGAACTAAGATGGTGCCCACCTTTTATACTCCCTTCTCATTGCACCCAGGAACTGCTTCCTCCCTGCTCCTGCACTACAGGGTTCCCCTTCCTCAGTGTTCCCTCCCCCCACTCCAGCCAGGGACAGGGACTGTCGTGCCCATCTCAGGGGCATATTGGTCGCCCTGCCCCACGGCAATGTGGTGTAATGCATGCAGGTGTCAGGTCCTGATCCACACTCCATCCTTACCTGAGAGTGAGATATCACACCTCTGGGTGAGGTGCAATACGTCTGTAGCAACCGAGCCCTCAGGGTGCTACAGTTCCATTTATCTTCAGCCTAGGTGACGTATTGCGATACAGGGCCGTGATTTTGGCTATAAAAGGGTCCCCTAGACCCCTACCCCAAGCTTTTTAAGAGAATCATATATGGCGTGCCAGGAGACTCTATGGAATGCTTTCTCAGCATCCAACGAGAGTATCTAATTACAAATTTTTAACTGCATCTAGCCCAGGAAATACTTTGTGCCTAGTAGCAGTGTCTGCTAGTGAGCGGATTATCCCGGCTGTTAAGCAAGCTGCACCACCTGTAGTTTAGACACTTAATTTTTTCAAAGGAAATGCTTCGGGACCATGGAATACTTAGTGAAGAGCATCAGGAGGCACCCCAAGGCATAGGGGCTGGGACTGGCAGTAGGATGCCTTGCGGTGGACAGCCGAGCTCGATCCTTATAAAAGCTTTTTAACTGCAGCAGCTTTAGTGGACGCTACTGGAGCTGGAATTACCGCGGCTGCTGGCATGAGACTTGCCCTCCAATAGATCCTTGTAAATGGATTTAAAGTGTATTCATTCAAATTAGAGAGACAATTTAAATTAAAAAGCTTAGAGCTGCCTCCACCACAGGGGGGCTCGCTCGACCCACCAGCGGACAGGCACCAGTATTGGGAGAGGGGGGCTGGCCGTCAGGGTTCACCGCGGCTCTGGCACAAACCCGGCGACACGGAGGTGGCACGGGCAGGAGCGGACTGGCCGTGTCGGCTTCTCACTTTTTGGATTTTAGAAGGGCATGACATGCCTATATCTGTGTCTCCCCCTCCTTTTACTCCTCCACCTCTTTTATTTTCGCATGACTATATGTACTTGTCACTTTTCCATGTGTTAGTTATGTCTTCTGAGCAGTTTGTCAGCTTTTGGACACCTTTGAAGGTGTTTTCTATGTGTTTCTATGTGTTTTTGTTTGCCTGCCATTGGTTTTAACGGTGTTCGAAGGTGTTCGACGAACAGTTCGACGAACAGTTCGGCGAACACACGGGTGTTCGACGAACCGAACCGAACTCGAACACTACGGGGGTGGCTCAACACTACCAACCACGACAAGGTAGACTCTTTTGGCAGGGCCCTACACTACTCTAACCTATTTAACATATCTCTTTTTAGCTATATTTTAATTTATTTTTCTTTAAGGAAATGTGTCACATACATTTTTTAAACTAATTGAAACCAGATTGTGATCATTTTTTTTTATAATCTGTATTTCTGATTGCAGATTTTTGTATTCTGTTTCCTGTACATTTATGGAAGCTGCTCTCTTTCATGTTTTGAGATATTGACATTGGGCATATGCATGTATATATATCACAAGACATTAAGTGCCTTTTAATAATCTCACAAACGCATTGTTTAACAATAACCAGAGAGTAGCGAATGCCCTTAACATAAAAGTTTCGTAACACATTCCCACTATATATTTTGGTAACTAAATCTATTTTTCATAAGAGTCATTTAGTTAAATCCTTTGGTCAATTATGTAAACTGCAAAATTATCAGCTAACTACAGTGTTTTTATGCACCTGGTGTGCGGTGGCCCTAATCTGTTGCCCCTGGGGCCCGGTGAGCAGAAGCAAAAAGGGGATGGGCCTGGACTGCCAGCGTATCAGAACTCCCCCGCTTTTCTTGTGCTCACTGGGCCCCATATACTAGTAAGGGCAATAATGCCTTGATGGCGGCCCTGTTCCTGCCTATCGTGAAAGGACACTTGTTGACAGCCCATACTACATGAAGTATGCAGCTAGTCTGCATAGATCATGGGATGACAGACATCCATTGCTGGCTACCTTATAGTTGCCATTTCATGTAAGCATTCATTCAATCTTTATGAAAGCATACATACAGATATATTAATTATTGTCTATCTAATAGGATGATGACAGCTGTCCAGATATGCACTAACTAAGTTCCTGCCTATCGTGAAATGACCTCCGTTGACAGCCCATAGTTCATGAAGTATGCAGCTAGTCTGCATAGATCATGGGATGACGACAACTGTCCAGACCTGCATCCCATCACAAGAACCACCCTGGAGAATGAAATAATTTTCAGTTCTCAAACTGTTGGGGTGCAGCTGTGGGACCCTACTTTCAAAGATGATGTCCTCCACCCAAGTCTCAAAAGGCTGAAAGGGTCTTCAGGAGAAGTGGGTAGTCGAGCTAGTCTAGGCTATCAGACGGTCACCTCTGTAGCTGTACTGTCATCCTTCCTATGGTTCCAATCAGGGGCAGACGTGTTATTGGTGCAACTTGTGTGACTGCACACGGACCAAGAGGTAAGGGGGCCCATTCTACCTCCAAAGCGATGGAATTGTGCATTATGATGATCTATTGGGCTGCAAAGGGCTCATATATTGTACTTGCACAGGGGCACTCTTCTGTCTGTGTCCACCAGTGGCTCCAATGTAAAACTAATTTTCTGCAATGAGAAACACATCACGTTAATAATTTCCAGGCAATCAAGATAAAATACAATCAATCCTATCACTACCACTATGGGCTTTAGCAAAGTTGAGAGTATATTGTTTAACCAAACTCAGATAGACCCCATCCCTCCTTGGATATATCTCTAGCTTTTTGTTGCAGCTCCTTTATCTTATCCATGTTTCTCTCAATTGAATCATGTGCATCTTCAATCTATGAGCAGCATTCCTCACCCATAACAGCACAAGTTCCACCTTCAATTGCTAACAGGTAGTCAAGAGCCATTCTGTTCTTTAGGGCAACCTTCCAAATTCGGTGACATCACAAGCTAATGGGGCCGAAACCAAGAGCCAAAACATTCGGTGACATCACAAGTAGAAGCTAATGGGGGTGAAACCAAGAACCAAAACACTCGGTGACATCACAAGTAGAAGCTAATGGGGGCGAAACCAAGAACCAAAACATTCGGTGACATCACAAGTAGTAGCATATGGGGGCGGAACCAACAACCATAACATTCCGTGACATCACAAGTGGTAGCTTATGGGGCCAGAACCAACAACCATAACATTCCGTGACATCATATGATGCATGAAAACCAGAGCAAATAGGTATAGGAGGTCCTAAACAAGTAAACAAAAGCAAGAAATAAATCCTAAAAAATATTCTTTATTATAATACTCGTTAAAATTTGGAAAATTTAACAACTAGTATAAACTTACAAAAACCTGAAGATATATCAAGCAGGATGACGGGTATTAAATTTTAAAGTCCCTCATAGAACCATGTGTTCACCCCTACCTATAGCGTAGGTTGGCACCCTAAACTATAAGCGATATGGCGCCCCCGCTCACTGTAGACTAACCCTATTGGTCCCTATATGACCTTATTCTTCAATTGAGCACCAACCAAATATCAAAAGACACCTTAAACACTAAAATATCCCAATAGTGCTACTACACCAGGTATGCCCATATATATGTAGGATAATACAATAAAAGATGCCTAACAAAGATATCAAACAGGGTGAGAGAGTATTAAATATATTTTCTCTCTAAAGTCCCTACTAGGACACCATTTTCACCCCTACTTAACGAGGAGGATGGCGTCCCCCGCTCTCTGTAGACTGACCCTATGACTGACCCTATTAGTCCCTATATAACCCTATTCTAAAATTGAGCACCAATCAAATATCAAAAACATCTTAAACATTGAAATACCCCAGTAATGCCAAATATACACATATGTGTATGCAGATTATAAAACCATGAACAACATCTAAATATACTCCAGATACAATAATCCTAATGCATGCCCAATTTTTAAGTAAAAAACCTAGAGAATTAGACTCAATCCCTCTAATAAACAATGGTCATAACAGCTCTTCATAGGATACAATATCCCCAAAATATCACTTGATGTGCAATGACATTCATAGAAAATATCTACTTATCGGAATACTGCATATGAACCAAGTCCCGATACGTTTCCCCCTTCTCTATTTTAGGGGTTCATCAGGGGATAGTGGTAAGATGCAATGGTGCCTGCAGTAGAGGACCAAATAAAACGCTAGGGATATTGTATCCTATGAAGAGCTATTATGACCATTGTTTATTAGAGGGATTGAGTCATTCCATGACCTTACAAGTGTTGGCTGTTACTGTCGGCTTCCATTGAAGTGCATTGCCCAATATACTGGAGATCAAACAATATGAATCCAACCAATGTGGGGAATATTTGAATAGTTTCACTCTATATGGAGCTAATATGTACAGTTGTGCTCAAAAGTTTACATACCCCGGCAGAAGTTTCTTGGTCTTGTTTCAGAGAATATGAATGATAACCAAAAAAATTTCTCCACTCATGGTTATTGCTTGGGTGAAGACATTTATTGTCAAACTACTGTGTTTTCACTTTTTAAATCTTAATGACAACCAAAAACATCCAAATGACCCTGATCAAAAGTTCAAATACCCCAGTTCTTAATACCGTGCATTGCCCCGTCTAACATCAATGACAGCTTGAATTCTTTTGTGGTAGTTGTGGATGAGGTTCTCTATTTTCTCAGATGGTAAAGCTGCCTCATTCTTCTTGGTAAAAAGCCTCCAGATCCTGTAAATTCCTGGGCTGTCTAGCATGAACTGTGCGCTTGAGATCTCCCCAGAGTGGCTCAATGATGTGAGGTCAGGAGACTGAGATGGCCACTCCAGAACCTTCACTTTGTTCTGCTGTAGCCAATGACAGGTCGACTTGGCCTTGAGTTTTGGATCGTTGTCATATTGGAACGTCCAACTACATCCCACGCGCAGCTTCCGGGCTGATGACTGCAAATTAGCCTCCATTTGCTGAAAATGTGCTGCATTCATATTTCCTTCAGCTTTTACCAAGTTTCCTGTGCCTCTGTAGCTCACACATTCCCAAAACATCTGCGATTCACCTCCGTGTTTTACAGAAGGAATGGTATTCCTTTCATCATCGGCCTTGTTGACCTCTCTCCAAATGTAAACGTTTATGGTTGTGTCTCATCACTCCAAATGACCTTGTTCCAGAAGTTTTGAGGCTTGTCTCCGTGCTGTTTGGCGTATTTGTAGGCGAGATAATTTGTGGCATTTGCGCAGTAAATACTGGCGACTTGACCATGCAGCCCATTTTTCTGCATAGAGCCATTGACAATTCTTTTGCTTACCCCATGACTCACAATCCAGAAATGTCAGTGGCTGGATGAAAGATGCAAGAGTCTGTATAGATCCCAGAAACTCACTCAGCTTTTATGCACACACACTGATTACAGGCAAACAGGTCACAGGTGAGAATGTTACATTTAGTAGCCATTTCAACCCATTTGTGTCAAATTCTGTGCATGTTATCAGGCCAAAATCCCAGGGTATGTGAACTTTTGATCAGGGTCATTTGTTTTTGGTTGTCATTAAGATTTAAAAAGAGAAAACACAGTAGTTTGACAATAAATGGCTTCACCCAACCAATAACCATGAGTGGAAAAAAAGTTTTTTGTTATTATTCATATTCTCTGAAACAAGGCCAAGAAAGCGAAAATTCTGCTGGGGTATGTAAACTTTTGAGCACAACTATATATACATTGGTGTGGTACAAGGATTTCCCAATATTGGTTGGATTTATAATTTTGATCTGGACTATATATTACTATATGGCTCAATAACACCTGACAATTACATAATTATCTCCAGATTACATGTGTTCTCTTTACAGGATATAACTTTAATCTCCCAGATTTGGATGATTCTAAAGCAATACATGGCCCAAAAATCGAGAAGTCGTCATGTTCCAGTTATGGCTGAGGGGATTTTCTCAATTAGAACTATTCTATGGATCTGATGAGCAAGAAAGTCAGAAAATAATAAAATGTGATGGATAATCGGTAAATCATTGTCATTTCTGTACTTGGAGATAAATCCTGTCACAGCCTATATATCCCTTTACTATTGGAAGAAGTGCTGTAAAACATGGGCATCACCTAATCTGAGGAGTTCACTATTTGTTTTGGGCTTGCTTGTATTATATAGAATAAAGACTCCTTAATGAATAAAAAATAAATGAGAAATAGATGATAGAAGAGAATGAAGGACACAACAAGGTGTGACATAGAGCCGACTTACCTCTCTCCACGATCTGCAAGCCTCAAATGGAATGTTGGCTCTGCAGCTCCTACTATAATGTGTGTGATGTCATAATGATGTCATAATGCAAGGGGGTGGAGCCAGAAACCGCAACATTCCGTGACATCATCAGCAGGAGCAGCAGCTGTTATTTAAATGGATCAGACCAGGCCATGAAATCAATTCATTACCATATAGATTAAATAGACTCTAATATACACCTTGGCCTCTGAAACCTTTTACAAAATGCCACAATGTCACTATTGCCATACAATGTAATTCCGGAGTAGTTTCTACTAATTTGAATAGTGATAAATTCACAATAATAACCCATATATCCCAGTAATACAGATTAGATTATATGGATGGTTGGATGGGGAGGTGGATATACTACTGTAGATTAAATGGCCAGTAAATAGGAGAGGACACTATAGACAATGTTACTATATACCAGGGATGGGCAATTAATTTTCCCGAGGGGCTACATCGTTGTGGGGGGCTGAACCAATAGGCGGAAACAAATTCTTCTCAATATTAATATTAACATATGAATTACAATTATTATTTTATATTAATAATAACTGTATCACTTAACATTAAGCAGTTTGTTGTACTGTCATCTATTACATAGGTACTGTTGTCAGGGATGCCACCAGGAATTAGTGCCGCTCTGCACAGTAACAGGATCCCCATCCTCACTGAAACCAGAATCCTCAAAAATAAAATACATAACAGCAGTAATAATATCCCTTAATTAGCCCCTACAATAATAATGTCCCACATCCTGGCCCCATGTCTCCATCCTGCCCCCATGTCTCCATTTGTCTCCATCCTGCCCCTATTGTCTCCATCCTGCCCCCATTGTCTCCATCTGTCTCCATTCTGCCCCCAATGTCTCCATTCTGCCCCATGTCTCCAACTTGCCTCCAATGTCTTCATCCAGCCCCCATGCCTTTCCATCAAGCCCCCATGTCTCTCCATCCAGACCCCATGTCTCTCCGTTGATCCCTTATGTCTCTCTGTTGTGCCCCCATGCCTCTCTGTTGTGTCCCCATGTCTCTCCATTAGTGTTGAGCCACCCCCGTAGTGTTCGAGTTCGGTTCGGTTCGTCGAACACCCGTGTGTTCGCCGAACTGTTCGTCGAACTGTTCGTCGAACACCTTTGAACACCGTTAAAACCAATGGCAGGCAGACAAAAACACATAGAAACACATAGAAAACACCTTCAAAGGTGTCCAAAAGCTGACAAACTGCTCAGAAGACATAACTAACACATGGAAAAGTGACAAGTACATATAGTCATGCGAAAATAAAAGAGGTGGAGGAGTAAAAGGAGGGGGAGACACAGATATAGGCATGTCATGCCCTTCTAAAATCCAAAAAGTGAGAAGCCGACACGGCCAGTCCGCTCCTGCCCGTGCCACCTCCGTGTCGCCGGGTTTGTGCCAGAGCCGCGGTGAACCCTGACGGCCAGCCCCCCTCTCCCAATACTGGTGCCTGTCCGCTGGTGGGTTGAGCGAGCCCCCCTGTGGTGGAGGCAGCTCTAAGCTTTTTAATTTAAATTGTCTCTCTAATTTGAATGAATACACTTTAAATCCATTTACAAGGATCTATTGGAGGGCAAGTCTCATGCCAGCAGCCGCGGTAATTCCAGCTCCAGTAGCGTCCACTAAAGCTGCTGCAGTTAAAAAGCTTTTATAAGGATCGAGCTCGGCTGTCCACCGCAAGGCATCCTACTGCCAGTCCCAGCCCCTATGCCTTGGGGTGCCTCCTGATGCTCTTCACTAAGTATCCCATGGTCCCGAAGCATTTCCTTTGAAAAAATTAAGTGTCTAAACTACAGGTGGTGCAGCTTGCTTAACAGCCGGGATAATCCGCTGACTAGCAGACACTGCTACTAGGCACAAAGTATTTCCTGGGCTAGATGCAGTTAAAAATTTGTAATTAGATACTCTCGTTGGATGCTGAGAAAGCATTCCATAGAGTCTCCTGGCACGCCATATATGATTCTCTTAAAAAGCTTGGGGTAGGGGTCTAGGGGACCCTTTTATAGCCAAAATCACGGCCCTGTATCGCAATACGTCATCTAGGCTGAAGATAAATGGAACTGTAGCACCCTGAGGGCTCGGTTGCTACAGACGTATTGCACCTCACCCAGAGGTGTGATATCTCACTCTCAGGTAAGGATGGAGTGTGGATCAGGACCCGACACCTGCATGCATTACACCACATTGCCGTGGGGCAGGGCGACCAATATGCCCCTGAGATGGGCACGACAGTCCCTGTCCCTGGCTGGAGTGGGGGGAGGGAACACTGAGGAAGGGGAACCCTGTAGTGCAGGAGCAGGGAGGAAGCAGTTCCTGGGTGCATTGAGAAGGGAGTATAAAAGGTGGGCACCATCTTAGTTCAGTGCAGAGAAGTCTGAGCAGAAGTGGCAGGGAGCAGGGGCTCTGCATGAGCTCTGCTCCGGAGGCGGGCCTAGTAACAGAGGCCCAGGCCTGGAAGAGGGAGAAGGAAGGAAGAGGAGCGGAGAAGGCTCCAGGAACGAGGAATGAAGGGATCCCAGGGGTGCGGACGGGCGAGTCGCCACCGCACGCCCGAATCCACCTGCGTGGAGGGGTCAGGCCAAAGGGGGAGAACGGTCCCCGAACTAGTGGAGGCAGGAAACGACCCTCAGCTAGAAACCGGAGGCTCTGACATTTTATGTGGCGCAGCCCCTCGCTACACCCGCTAGGAAGGCACCACATAGGGTCAGGGAAACTGGCGCCAAGTTTACCAAGAGGAGGCCCGAGTCAGCCGGACAGAAGTGTTGGTAAGAAAGGCCAGACAAAGGACACACAAAGGGGGTCCTGTGAAGTGCTCCAAAGTTATCTGGGAGTTGTCTGAGCCCCTCACCTGGTGAGCACAGTACGACGTGGGCAGCCGTTACCTGCAGACGTGGTCTGGATAATAAGAACTGTGAGTAAAGGCCCTGAACTGCATCACTGACTCCGTGTCGTTACTGCTGCTGCCCTGCACCATCACCCCCATCCTCCGCATACACTGCCCTGAGGCTATACTCCTCCCGTGGGGAGTTATGCTACGCTCTGCTGCACCCACAATACCAGCCTCAGCGGTCTGCCCTGTAGCGGCGGTTCACTCTGACCGCAATCCACGGGTGGCGTAGTCGGACATTTAAACATCAAAACCACATAAATAGTTCCGCCACTGGTTTGACCGCCCTGAGCCACGGAACCGGGTCGCCGCCACGAAGACTACAACCACCAGCATCCACCAAAAAGGGTCCGGCTCCGGGTGTCCCAAGGCCCAGGGGGTGCGTCAGAACATTTTCATCACCTTTCACAATCACCAATGGGACAAGGCAGTGATGTCCTCTGTCCCCTCTCTTATACATCCTAGTGACGGAGCACCTGCTCTCATCAATTCGCCATAACCCCAATATTAGGTGGATTGAGGTGGGAGGCACCGAGTACAAGTGCTCTCTATTTGCTGATGATGTCCTAGTATATATCACTCAATCACATATATCCATCCATGCTGTTATGGCTGAAATAGATCACTTTGTTACATGGTAAAATTTTAAAATCAATGCAGCGAAGTCTGAGGCCCTCGATGTCTCCCTCCCCAAATCCATATAGGATTCCATCCAGTCCAACTTTCCCTTTGCCTGGCCCTCACAGGGTATCAAATACTTAGGAATTCCTATTCATAGAGACCTCTCCCATCTATGTTATCTTAATTTTGGGCCCTTTATTGAACAACTCCATACAGACCACGGTTGGCAAGTTAGAACTGTAAGATTCACTACGTGAACCACTGGTGTTTTGTGGAAAAGCACATGTACACTGCGTTCCAAATTATTATGCAAAAAGTGTTTAGGAGTGATAAGGGAAGAATTTGTTTGTTTGTCAGTTAAACTCATTGATGGTGATGTGTGTCAGGGCTCTTTATATCACTGTAAGCAATTGCAGACACCTGTGCTAATTAGTTTGGCAGGTGTGTCCAATGAAAGGCAAGACTACTTAAGAAGGCTCTCTCACATTATTAAGCAGCCTACATTTTCTGCCAAAATGGGAAAGAAAAAGGATGTGTCGGCTGCTGAGAAGCAACAAATTGTGGAGTGTTTAGGTCAAGGCATGACTACAATCAACATTGTGCGATGATCAGGATGAAGTGTCTTGGCAATCAAGAAGTATGTAGCTGATTCACAGTACACACGTGTGCGTGCTGATAAGGGCAAATTGAGGACTCTTTCCTACAGGAAATTACGTCAGGTTGAAAGAGCAGCGGCAAAAAAGCCTTGTCATAGCAGCAGACAAGTTTTTGAAGCTGCTTGTGCCTCCAACGTCCCCCGAACAACAAGATGCAGGGTCCTTCAGAGGTTTGCAGCTGTGCATGCGCCATCCTGTCGACCTCCTCTATCCACTTCACACAAGCAGAAACGGCTCCAGTGGGCCAAACATTACATGAAGACTGATTTCAAAACTGTTTTGTTCACGGATGAGTGCCGTGCAGCGCTCGATGGTCCAGATGGATGGAGTGGAGGATGGCTGGTTGATGGACACCCCACGCAAACACGGCTACAGCGCCAACAAGGAGGAGGTGGAGTAATGTTTTGGGCTGGAATCATGGGGAGAGAGATTGTCGGCCCCTTTAGGATCCCTGAAGGCGCTAAAGATGAACTCCATAATGTATGTGGATTTTCTCAAACAGCACTTCCTGCCATGGTTCAAGAAGAAGAACCGTGTATTTCACAGCAAGATCATTTTTCTGCATGATAATGCACCATCTCATGCTGCACATAAAACATCTGCATCTCTGGCTGATATGGGCATAAAAGGGGACAAACTTATGGTGTGACCCCCATGCTCCCCTGACCTCTACCCCATTCAGAACCTTTGGAGCATCATTAAAAGGAGTGTCTATGATGGCGGGAGGCAGTTCACATCTAAGCAACAGCTCTGGGAGGGTATTCTGTCCTCATGCAAAACAATTGAAGCAGAAACCATCCAAAACCTGACAAATTCAATGGACGAGAGAGTTCAGAAGCTCCTTTCGAACAAGGGGTCCTATGTGAAAATGTAACATCACCTAGAATAAAGTTTTGAGTTGAAAACTGTTTGATTTCAGTTTCTAACAACCTGCTAATGCTTATAATTTCAAAAATGACCATTTTTTTGGTCTTTATCAAAATGAAAAGGTTGATCGAAAAGTTTGGGGGATCTAAGAGTGTGGCAACCCAGTAGTCATGATTACTTCGAATTCTGACAATATGAGGGTCATGCTGCAGGTAGTGCAGCAAGAAGGCACTTATGTGCCTTGCGCATCTCGGAGCCCCAAAATTATTTTCCGGGCTAGATGCAGCTAAAAATTATTTTTAATTTTAAATCTGGTGAAGCTTTAGTATAGATGGCCTAATAGGATCAGTGCTGCACACTGCTACAAAGCCCAAATTATTTTCCAGTCAAGATACAGATAAACATGATTAGTAATTTGAAAGCTTAAAACGGTTGGTAGGGTGATTTTAACCAATCATCAAGCTTTTACTCTCCCCAGGATGACACAGGGGTAGAAAAGTCGTTTCGGATCCATGATTTGTTCATCTTTATGAACGTGAGTCTGTCTACATTATCAGTGGAGAGCCGCGTGCGCTTATCTGTCAGCACACCACCAGCAGCGCTGAACACACGTTCAGACAGAACGCTGGCTGCGGGGCATGACAAGATCTCCAAGGCGTAAGTGGCTAGCTCCGGCCATTTATCCAGATTGGAAGCCCAAAAAGAGCAAGGGTCCAGTGACACAGTCGTGGCTTCAATGTTTACTTGGAGATACTCCTGTACCATCGTCTCTAGGCGTTGACTATGTGTCAGACTTCTTGTCTCCTGTGGCCTTGCAAAGGATGGGCTAAAAAAGTGGTGAAATGATTCCGAAAAATTGATGTTACCAGCAGATACTGTGGTTCTGTTACGGTTTGAGTGCTGAACACTTGACGGTCCCACGGTTGGCAAGTTGGAACTGTGAGATTCAGTACGTGCACCACTGGTATTTTGTGGAAAAGCACATGTAAGATTCTGCAACAGTCTCTGCTGATACTCCTGCATGCGTGCATCCCTTTCTATGGCAGGAATAATTTCTGCAAATTTACTTTTGTACCGGGGATCTAACAGTGTGGCAACCCAGTAGTCAGGATTATTTCTAATTCTCACAATTGGAGGGTCATGTTGCAGGTAGTGCAGCAAGAAGGCACTCATGTGTGTTGCGCATCCAGGAGCACCAAGTCCCTGTTGTGTTGGTGGCGAGGTAACAATCATGCTTCCTTCCTCTGTCCTCTCCCCCCAACCTCGCACAACAGAAATGTGATCAAGGTCTCCCTCATCTGATGAGTCTTCCATCAGTTCGTCCTCCACTTCTTCCTGGGCTCCTGCACCTTCCTCACTAGTTTGGCTGCTACCATGCGCCCTGGTAAAACCATCTCCCCCACCCTCACATGCCTGCCGCCTTGGTGCTGCCGACCGTCTGGACCTTGCAGATGTTAGCCCTTCCGCATACAACTCCTCCTCCTCTACTTCCTCCACCTCCTCTTGTGCCACCACCTGACTCCGAATTCTGTTTAACATGTGCTCCAGCATGTAAATCACCGGAATAGTCATGCTGATAATGGCATCGTCAGCACTAAACATCTTCGTCGCCATTTCAAAACTGTGCAGAAGGGTGCATAGGTCCCTGATCTGAGACCACTCCTCCAGCGTGATTTGCCCCACCTCTGAATCTCGTTGGCCCAGGCTATACGTCAGAACGTATTGCACCAGGGCTTGTCGGTGCTGCCACAGTCGCTGCAACATGTGCAGAGTTGAATTCCACCGGGTAGGCACATCGCATTTTAGCCGGTGAAGTGGCAGGCCCAACGACTTCTGTAGAGATGTAAGTCGCTGAGCTGCGGGATGCGAACGGCGGAAGTGAGCACACAGCGACCGTGCCCTCTGCAGAAGGCCATCTAGTCTGGGATAGTGGGCTAAAAATTGCTGGACAACCAGGTTCAACACGTGAGCCATACAAGGCACGTGTGTGACATTGCCCCGGCGAAGGGCCGCACCCAGGTTTGCAGCATTGTCGCACACGGCCTTCCCTGGTTTCAGGTCCAGTGGAGACAACCATTCATGAAATTGGTTCTCCAGAGCTGACCACAACTCCTCAGCTGTGTGACTCACATTTCCCAGACATTTCAATGTAAAAACCGCCTGATGACGTTGAGCCCTACTGCCAGCATAGTAAGGAGGTGTGCAGGATCCCTTCTGCGCAGTTAGAAAGCTTGTGGCATGACCAGACAGGCTTTGGGTGCAGGTGGAAGACCGAGAGGAGGTTGAGGAGGCAGAAGCAGTGGAGGAACTTTGACATAAAGAGGATTGACGCACAACTCGTGGGGACGGCAAGACTTGGACAGCAGCCCCTTGTCCTGCTGTCACCATAGTTACCCAGTGCCCAGTCAGCGACATGTAACGCCCCTGTCCATGCCTACTCGTCCAAGTGTCTGTGGTGAAATGCACCCTGTCACACACAGAGTTTCTCAAAGAAGCGGTGATGTTATGTGCGACATGCTGGTGGAGCGCAGGCACACCTTTCTTTGAGAAGTAGTGCCGACTGGGCATCTGGTACTGGGGCACTGCGACGGACATAAGGTCTCGAAAATCCTCTGTGTCCACCAGGCGGAAAGGCAGCATTTCTGTAGCCAAGAGCTTGCAGATGGTGAAATTCAACCTCTTAGCTTTCTCATGGCTAGGAGGAAATGGTCTTTTACTTGTCCACATCTGAGGGACCGAGGGCTGGCTATTGTGCTTAGACGGGGTTGATAAGGGTGTCCCCGGCAAACTGCCGGTCTGTGAGGAAGATGCAGGCGGACATGTTAGGTTGCCTTGATCCAAAGGTGGTGCTATCGATGTCGGACAGCGCTCAACACCAGCTGGTGTTACCACCTCCAAAGAAAATGATGACCTGCCAATCACGCTGGCTGTTGCGGGTAAAGAGGTGGCAGGTCTGCGCCCCAAAACAGGTGTGACTGCTGTCCCCCCAGTCACAGAGGATGAAGAGGCCGCGGATGCACAAGATATGGCAGACGGTGGTTGGCCCGGCCGGCTAGGCCGCATTGTAGCACACTGAGCTTCCCACTGCAACTTATGCTTCATGTCCATGTGCCGGTTCATGCATGAAGTACTCAAACTATGTATTTTTTGGCCTCTACTTAGCTTTTGCTGACAAATGTTACAGATAACACGAGTTGGGTCATCTTTATCGATCTGAAAAAATGCCCAGGCTATGCAAGGCTTAGCACCCATGTGACCTGAAGAGCCACCACGACTTGTGGTGAGAGGCAGAGTTGTGTTTGAGGATGCAGTTGTTGACGTGCTTCCAGTACTACGTCTCTGTCCAGGAAGGCGCAACCTGACCTCGTCGTCACTAGCATCTTCCTCCACCTCCTCTGCTGACCTCATCTCTTGGCTGACTGTGGGTTGACAGTAAGTGGGATCTCCGACCTCATCATCATCACCCTGTGCGTTATCACACCCGTCGTCCTCAGAGCCAACCTGTTCCTGCCCTGACAAAAAACTAAAGTTGTCGCTCCAATCAGGTATTTGAGTCTTATCATCATCTTCCTCATTGTCTCCACCAACAGGAGTTACAGTTTGGGAATGAGGGTCTACATTATGGTCAGAACCTTCTGCGTCTGGTCCTGGATCCGACTCATAAAGATTCTGGGCATCAGTGCAGATCATTTCCTCGTCTGGATTCACAGAAGCGCTGGAGTCGACCTCTGATTCCCAGGCTATAGTATGAGTAAACAGCTCTGCAGACTCAACCATCTGTTCTACCTCATACTCAGACGGGCAGCTGGAGATTTGGGAGCTGTGAGGAAGCAAGTGCGATTTGGGTGACACCTTTGAGGACTGGAGTATTTGTGATGTTGAAGTTGATGTGGAGGGGAGCCCACTTAAAGGAGCACTTGATATCCATTGAAGCACCTGCTGTTTTTGTGCCTCATCTGGAATTTGTAGCGATTGGCGTGGCCGTAAGAAAGGGATCTTATCACATTGTCCGCTAAAAGAAGTAGACATTTTAGTTTGGCTGGAAGATGGTCTTTCTTCTGAAGATGTTACTGTTGCTTTAACACCTACCCCACGGACACAACCTTTTTTCCCCTTCCCAACACGCCTATTCCCCTTTCCACCAGCAGCAGGCCTTTTTCCACTCATTTTGGTGGTTAACTAATTCACAACTCTGGAGTTGTTTGCACAAAAAAACAATGGATGGTAACCGAGCAGAGCTGAGTGGCCAAACTGTGGTATTAGGCCAAAACTATTGGCTGGGTTAGATGCAGAAAAAAATTATTTTGAATTTGCAACCTGATGGAGGTCAGTATAGATGGATTAATAGAACAAGACCCACACACAGCTAGAAGCCCAATATTTTTTCAGAGGTAGATGCAGGAAAAAAATATATTCAGTTTGCAACCTGATGGAGGTCAGTATAGATGGACTAATACAACAAGTCCCACACACAGCTAGAAGCCCAAATATTTTTTCAGAGGTACTGTAGATGCAGATAAAAATTAGTTTTAATTTGCAACCTGATGGAGGTCAGTATAGATGGACTAATAGAGAAAGTCCGACACACTACTAGAAGGCCAAATATTTTTTCAGAGCTAGATGCAGAAAAAAATTATATTCAGTTTGCAACCTGATGGAGGTCAGTATAGATGGACTAATAGAGAAAGTCCGACACACTACTAGAAGGCCAAATATTTTTTCAGAGCTAGATGCAGAAAAAAAATATATTCAGTTTGCAACCTGATGGAGGTCAGTATAGATGGATTAATAGAACAAGACCCACACACAGCTAGAAGCCCAATATTTTTTCAGAGGTAGATGCAGGAAAAAAATATATTCAGTTTGCAACCTGATGGAGGTCAGTATAGATGGACTAATACAACAAGTCCCACACACAGGTAGAAGCCCAAATATTTTTTCAGAGGTACTGTAGATGCAGATAAATATTAGTTTTAATTTGCAACCTGATGGAGGTCAGTATAGATGGACTAATAGAATGATGCTATGCCCAAAAGATTTTACTTCACTAGGTGCAGTAAAAAAATTGGTATTCTATACACAGGTGGTATATCTTGCAATACAGATAGGCTACTCCACTGACTAACACACTCTGCAATAGGCCAAAAAGGATTAGCTTTGCTAGATTCAGCCAAATGCTGTGAAAAAAACTTGCACAGCACTGGCACAGACCTGCCTGGCAAAAACTGATAGGAACTGATGTAACCTAGTCCTGAAAAGGACTCCAATTACAATTAGTCTTTACTCCCACAACCTATCTATTTAAGAGCACAGACCTCCCTGATAAAAGTCGTAGGAAATGCTGTAACCTAGTCCTTAAAAGGACTGCAATCACAACTATTCCCTACTCCCAAGCTATCTGTATATTTGTGCGAAAATTGGCTTGAAATTAACAAGGTATAGCGCACACAGCAACAGCGGTGCCGTCTAACACGCAGCTGCAGCAGTGAGAAAATGGTGGCGACGGGGAAAATGGCTTGGTCTTATAGGGCAAGGACATGTGACATGCACTGCCAATGACACATGCCCTTGCTTGTGTGAAAAAAAGCACTTCGCTCCGTGTGTGCGCTGCTGATAGACTGACAGATTGCACCTCCCCACTGCAAATGCGGGAAAGAGAAAAAAAAATGGAGATCTTCATTGTTCCTGCAGAGATCCATCCCCTGCCCCTCCCCCCACCCCGCTGTACACTCAAACTGCGTATTAACATTAATTTTCATCATTACTGAGAAAAAATCCAGTTATGATTTTGGTGCACGAACAGTTATCGAACATAACCTCGAACAGCCGAATTTTTCTCAAATTGTTCGTGTTCGCCGAACGGCTCGAACACCGCCCAAAACAGCTCGAATTTGAGATTGGCGAACAGTTCGAGTAGAACAACGCTCATCTCTACTCTCCATTACAAAAAAAATGTTTTAAAAGAAAAAAGTTTCTCCTTACCTTGCCACGATCCAGCAGCGCCTGGCTTACCCATCATCCGAGGCACGGTCGCCGGCATGAAGGGGGGAGGCACAGGGTCGGTAACAACACACTGTAGGCCAGAACTGAGTTCTCTTCTGCCTGTGTCCCCTCTTCTATTAAGGACTGAGAGTGGGGTGTATTGTGTGATGGAGGATTTTCTTTACTTACTGTTACATTGTCCATGGGATTGGAACCGACTTCAAATAAGATAGGAGATCGTAGATCTGGATTAACAAACTCACTTTTACTGTGCAATTCTTCTACACACGGCTGCAGCATACAGATTAACACATGGTCTTTTGTTAGTGAAGTACTCTTGGTTATGTGCCTTTCCAGTGTTCGTCCCCATCCTGTCCTGAGACCCACGATCTTCTACTTCTTCTGCGACCCAGCTGAGATTCTCCCCATGAGGGATACAGAGGCCTGCTTCTCAGTACCTCTTGTAGGCTTTTAGCCCAGGACTGTGCTGGCATCCAGATCAAGCATTAAACGTGTCCTCTGTTCAAAAAACTTGCGCTGATAAAACACTTTCTCCACAGCTGTATCTGTTTTGCTGGAACCTGTCTTCCTGTCTGTACAGCCTTCCTTCTGCACTCCACTCTCTTGTATAGGACCTGCACCGGTCCTGTTCTATAAGGGTTGTGGACCCAAAACTAGGGTGGAGAGCTAACTAACTGCCTGAAAATAACATATAACATAACACATTTAACCCACTTGTTGCCATGGTGTCTTCATCAGCCCACCACTCTTTTTCACAAGAACCCTAGGGATAAATCACACAACTTATAACTACACAGCACACACATTCAACATATTATTTTAACTCTGTCAACCCACTTTTTGCCATGGTGTCTTCATCAGCCCGCCACCCTCCTTCGGGCGCATGATAGTGACGTCATATGCCAATGACATGCGTGCTGATGTCAGCTGCTGGCCTGTGATTGGCTGGCCGCTGTTAACTATTGCCATGCGGGAAGCTTCGATAGATTTCAAGCGAACTGAAACGGCAGTTACCCTGCTGGTGCCCGGGGAGAAAATGAATGGGGGCCCGACTGGGCCCCTCTGCCTGCCAGGCCCCATACGCCAGTAAGGGCAGTAATGCCCTGTTGGCGGCCCTGGAAATGTTATGATGGTCACACAATGGTTAAGAATAATTTATCATGCTACGTGGTGGGAACCAGGATATATACAGGTGCATCTAACTAAATTAGAATATCATCAAAAAGTTAATTTATTTCAGTTCTTCAATACAAAAAGTGAAACTCATATATTATATAGAGTCATTACAAACAGAGTGATCTATTTCAAGTGTTTATTTCTGTTAATAATTGTGGAGACTACTGAAACAGACTAAGGACCTTTTTAAATGCTTAGGAAGGCTTTGCGGGTGTTTGTTAATTATTTTAAATTACTGAGATAATGACTTTTGTGTTTTCATTGGCTGTAAGCCATAATCATCAACATTAACAGAAATAAACACTTGAAATAGATCACTGTTTGTAATGACTCTATATAAGTTTCACTTTTTGTATTGAAGAACTGAAATAAATTAACTTTTTGATGATATTCTAATTTATTGAGAAGCACCTGTATATGTTAATCTTTTCACTTATTCATTTATCAAATTTATCCTGTTTTTTTTAACCCTTTCTTTATTTTTTCTGTGTTTTCATTTTTTTCTTTCTCCTCCTTCTTCCCCCCTTTCTTTCTTTGGCTCCATTGTCCATTTCTTTCCCCATGTCTCTATGTACTCCGCTTTATATTCCATGTGACCATACACCTATCATTTTATTTCTTTTGTCACACCACATCTCTTAATATGTTTGTTTTTTCCTTTGTTTTCTTTTGTCTTCAATTATACTCTTTTTTTTTTTTCTTTTTCTCGATTTTTACTTTTCTCTTTTACTTATATATGACTCCCCCTTTTTATGTCTTGTTTCATCATGGTATTACATTTGATTTGTTTTCATTATTCTCTCCTTTTTTTGTTTTTCTTTATTTTTTTATTTTTCAATAAATCATGTGTGGTACACAGAGATCACTGTGAGTCTGCAGAACGGTGACATTACTAAGAAGAGGGGAAGAACAGCGCTGGATACGGGACAGAGCAGCGCTAGGTAGGGCTGCATTTGGAGTATCTGCTGCCCTAGGCACTGTCAGTGGTCGCCGCCCCCGTCACGTCCCCCCCACGTCGTGCCCCCCTCACATCCAATATCTTCCCCCCCCGTCTCGGTCGTTTCCCCAAGTTTCATGTAGCTCCCCCCCCCCCATTCCATGTAGCACATATAAAAGATTGGGGTGGGGGGGGAGCAGTCCACACAGACCACAGGACTGCAGCATTGCATATGGGGGTGGGGAGGGATGGGAGAGGCCCACACAGACCACAGGGCTGCAGCATTGCATATGGGGGTGGGGGGATGGGAGCGGCCCACACACACCACAGGGCTGCAGCATTGCATATGGGGGTGAGGGGGATGGGAGCGGCCCACACAGACCACAGGGCTGCAGCATTGTATATGGAGGTTGGGGGGGGATGGGAGCGGTCCACACAGACCACAGGGCTGCAGCATTATATATGGAGGTGGGGGGGAAGGGAGCGGCCCACACAGACCACAGGGCTGCAGCATTGTTTATGGGGGGGGGTGGGAGCGGCTCACACAGACCACAGGGCTGCAGCACTGTATATGGGGGTGGGGGGGATGGGAGCGGCCCACACAGAACTGGGCTGCAGCAGGCACTGCAGCATTGCATATGGCCCATGAGCAGACAGCTGTAGATGGTGATAGCACTTTGGCAAGACTTTTGGCTAGGTAATGATAAATGGAGATACATTAGCTTAATTTTATTCAGCAGTCTGAATATGATGGCAGCGTCTGACTATTAGGTTCGATCCAATGTACCAGTTGAAGTTTTTCATTCATACATGAAATTTGTAGACAAGGACCACATTTTAGTGGAAATTGCAAAGGTTAAACAGTCATATATAAAATTCACTAACTTTGCACAAAAATCAGCTAAATTTGTCTCTATGTTACAAAAAAGAAAGGTGAGATAAGGAGCATGATCACCCTGCAAATGTACGTTTACTCGAACATATCAAAGGCAAAAGGTTAAAAAAGGCATATATTAGTGACATAAAGGTAGGCCTGCTCTGTTCTGCTCATAGGTGGCATAAAATTAAAATTCAACCAGACAATTTTAAAGAAGCTCTCCCATATAAAAATATATATATATATATATTATTATATGTGTATATATTCATGTAATGTAGCGTGAGTTTATTAATATACTCACCTACTGCAGATCTCTCCTGTGTCCAGCGCTGTTCTCCTTCGTTTCTAAGTGAAGTCACCGTAATTGCAACTAGCCGGTTCTTTCTATGCTCTTTGCGTGAGCTGGAAGTATCTTTTATAACAAAAGCCTATGGAGCCTTGTTCTGACATTCCATGGACTTACATTGTAAAAGCCACTTCCAGGTCACACAGAGCTCAGTAGAAATAATCAGGGCTGTCCAGGAATTTCAGGGCCCCATACTGTCAGAATTTTTGTGCCCCTTAACACTCCGCCCGGGCTCCGCCTCTACCCTTTTAACCTTCCACAGTCCCACCATCCACTCTTGGATAAACTCCACTGCACCACGTCCTCACCAATCACACATTAACAGTTCCCATCGAACACCATATCACATACATAGCCAGCAGCTTTTGTTTTGACCAAAAGATTTTTTAAGCCTGCCAACCACGACAAGGTAGACTCTTTTGGCAGGGCCCTACACTACTCTAACCTATTTAACATATCTCTTTTTAGCTATATTTTAATTTATTTTTCTTTAAGGAAATGTGTCACATACATTTTTTAAACTAATTGAAACCAGATTGTGATTATTTTTTTTTATAATCTGTATTTCTGATTGCAGATTATTGCATTCTGTTTCCTGTACATTTATGGAAGCTGCTCTCTTTCATGTTTTGAGATATGGACATTGAACATATGCATGTATATATATCACAAGACATTAAGTGCCTTTTAATAATCTCACAAACGCATTGGTTAACAATAACCAGAGAGTAGTGAATGCCCTTAGCATAAAAGCTTTGTAACACATTCCCACTATATATTTTGGTAACTAAATCTATTTTTCATAAGAGTCATTTAGTTAAATCCTTTGGTCAATTATGTAAACTGCAAAATTATCAGTTAACTACAGTGTTGTTATGCACCTGGTGTGCGGTGTCCCTAATATGTTGCCCCTGGGGCCCGGTGAGCAGAAGCAAAAAGGGGATGGGCCTGGACTGCCAGCGTATCAGAACTCCCCCACTTTGCTTGTGCTCACTGGGCCCCATATACTAGTAAGGGCAATAATGCCTTGATGGCGGCCCTGTTCCTGCCTCTCGTGAAATGACACTTGTTGACAGCCCATACTACATGAAGTATGCAGCTAGTCTGCATAGATCATGGGATGACAGACATCCATTGCTGGCTACCTTATAGTTGCCATTTCATGTAAGCATTCATTCAATCTTTATGAAAGCATACATACAGATATATTAATTATTGTCTATCTAATAGGATGATGACAGCTGTCCAGATATGCACTAACTAAGTTCCTGCCTATCGTGAAATGACCTCCGTTGACAGCCCATAGTTCATGAAGTATGCAGCTAGTCTGCATAGATCATGGGATGACGACAACTGTCCAGACCTGCATCCCACCACAAGAACCACCCTGGAGAATGAAATAATTTTAAGTTCTCAAACTGTTGGGGTGCAGCTGTGGGACCCTACTTTCAAAGATGATGTCCTCCACCCAAGTCTCAAAAGGCTGAAAGGGTCTTCAGGAGAAGTTGGTAGTCGAGCTAGTCTAGGCTATTAGATGGTCACCTCTGTAGCTGTACTGTCATCCTTCCTATGGTTCCAATCAGGGGCAGACGTGTTATTGGTGCAACTTGTGTGACTGCACACGGACCAAGAGGTAAGGGGGCCCATTCTACCTCCAAAGCGATGGAATTGTGCATTATGATGATCTATTGGGCTGCAAAGGGCTCATATATTGTACTTGCACAGGGGCACTCTTCTGTCTGTGTCCACCAGTGGCTCCAATGTAAAACTAATTTTCTGCAATGAGAAACACATCACATTAATAATTTCCAGGCAATCAAGATCAATACAATCAATCCTATCACTACCACTATGGGCTTTAGCAAAGTTGAGAGTATATTGTTTAACCAAACTCAGATAGACCCCATCCCTCCTTGGATATATCTCTAGCTTTTTGTTGCAGCTCCTTTATCTTATCCATGTTTCTCTCAATTGAATCATATGCATCTTCAATCTATGAGCAGCATTCCTCACCCATAACAGCACAAGTTCCACCTTCAATTGCTAACAGGTAGTCAAGAGCCATTCTGTTCTTTAGGGCAACCTTCCACATGCGGTGACATCACAAGCTAATGGGGCCGAAACCAAGAGCCAAAACATTCGGTGACATCACAAGTAGAAGCTAATGGGGGCGAAACCAAGAACCAAAACACTCGGTGACATCACAAGTAGAAGCTAATGGGGGCGAAACCAAGAACCAAAACATTCGGTGACATCACAAGTAGTAGCATATGGGGGCGGAACCAACAACCATAACATTCCGTGACATCACAAGTGGTAGCTTATGGGGCCAGAACCAACAACCATAACATTCCGTGACATCATATGAAGCATGAAAACCAGAGCAAATAGGTATAGGAGGTCCTAAACAAGTAAACAAAAGCAAGAAATAAATCCTAATAAATATTCTTTATTATAATACTCGTTAAAATTTGGAAAATTTAACAACTAGTATAAACTTACAAAAACGTGAAGATATATCAAGCAGGATGACTGGTATTAAATTCTAAAGTCCCTCATAGAACCATGTGTTCACCCCTACCTATAGCGGAGGTTGGCACCCTAAACTATAAGCGATATGGCGCCCCCGCTCACTGTAGACTAACCCTATTGGTCCCTATATGACCCTATTCTTCAATTGAGCACCAACCAAATATCAAAAGACACCTTAAACACTAAAATATCCCAATAGTGCTACTACACCAGGTATGCCCATATATATGTAGGATAATACAATAAAAGATGCCTAACAAAGATATCAAACAGGGTGAGGGAGTATTAAATATATTTTCTCTCTAAAGTCCCTACTAGGACACCATTTTCACCCCTAATTAACGAGGAGGATGGCGTCCCCCGCTCTCTGTAGACTGACCCTATGACTGACCCTATTAGTCCCTATATAACCCTATTCTAAAATTGAGCACCAACCAAATATCAAAAACATCTTAAACATTGAAATACCCCAGTAATGCAGTAATGCCAAATATACACATATGTGTATGCAGATTATAAAACCATGAACAACATCTAAATATACTCCAGATACAATAATCCTAATGCATGCCCAATTTTTAAGTAAAAAACCTAGAGAATTAGACTCAATCCCTCTAATAAACAATGGTCATAACAGCTCTTCATAGGATACAATATCCCCAAAATATCACTTGATGTGCAATGACATTCATAGAAAATATCTACTTATCGGAATACTGCATATGAACCAAGTTCCGATACGTTTCCCCCTTCTCTATTTTAGGGGTTCATCAGGTGATAGTGGTAAGATGCAATGGTGCCTGCAGTAGAGGACCAAATAAAACGCTAGGGATATTGTATCCTATGAAGAGCTATTATGACCATTGTTTATTAGAGGGATTGAGTCATTCCATGACCTTACAAGTGTTGGCTGTTACTGTCGGCTTCCATTGAAGTGCATTGCCCAATATACTGGAGATCAAACAATATGAATCCAACCAATGTGGGGAATATTTGAATAGTTTCACTCTATATGGAGCTAATATGTACAGTTGTGCTCAAAAGTTTACATTGTTATGTTCTGCTACCAGAGCTAAGGAAAGAGAGGAGATCTGTCCCTACGATAGAACTCAGCTTGATCCCTACGATGTAACAGGGAACCTGATCCTGCGATCAGACCTGCTAAAGTCCTCAGCTAGTCTGTACGGAGACCTATAGATGTGGGGAAGGAATCCCTACAAGTACTAGGGACTGGGAGCAAAATGGACACCTCCTAACAGAAATAGTAGCAGACAGACGAACAAACAATATATATAGAACACAGAGATCCGGAGACCAAGCAAACTAACAGAGTTAGATACTGAGCACAGGCTAGCTAAAGTGTAGTAATACAATGAAGTCCAGCAAAGCCAGAAGGGCGGAGCAGGACTAAATAGGCCAAACAAGGTCATGTGACCAGCAATAGAAAAAACCTAAGAGCAAGGTTCTAACAGTACCCCCTCTTCTAAGAGGATCCTCCGGATCCCCTAGGACCAGGCTTATCAGGAAATCTCCTGTGAAACGCTCTGATAAGTCTGGACGCAGAAACATCATCCGACCTCACCCATGAGTTATCCTCGGGTCCGAAACCTTTCCAGGCCACGAGATACTGCAAACTACCTCTATACCGTCTAGAATTAAGGATGCGAGAAATTTCATATTCCCCGTCCTCCACCACCGGAGGAACAGAGGCAGAGGCGTCACCATCCGACACAACAGCTTTTTTTAACAGAGAGACATGAAACACCGGATTAATTCTCCAGGAGGTAGGAACCTCCAACCTAACAGCAGATTGATTGACAACCTGAAGCACCTTAAAGGGCCCTACAAACTTGGGACCCAATTTCTTAGAAGGAATCCTCAACCCCAGATTCCTAGAGGACAACCAAACCATGTCACCAACAGCGAACAAAACCTCCTGTCGTTTCCTATCAAAGTAATCTTTAGATTTTCTGTTAGCCTGCTGAAGATTACTACGCACATCCGTCCAAACTCTCTCCAAATTGCCGGAAAAATTCTCCTCCTCAGGCACGGCAGATACCAACTTGGAGAACGACCCAAACAACGGATGTCTCCCAGAACAACAAAAAAAAGGCGAACAACCAGCAGAAGAAGATGTATGATTGTTCAGAGCAAATTCAGCAAGTGGCAGAAACTCAGACCACCCCTCTTGATTGTCTGTCACAAAACAACGCAAGAACTGCTCAACATCCTGGTTTTTCCTTTCTGTCTGGCCATTAGATTCAGGATGATATCCGGATGAGAACGACAAATGAACTCCTAACCTGTCACAAAAGGCGCGCCAAAAACGAGCCACGAACTGAGGTCCCCTATCAGAAACAATGTCAGTAGGAACGCCATGTAGTCTGACTATTTCTTTGACAAAGGCCTTAGCGAGAGTCTTAGCGCAGGGCAGTTTGACGAAGGGAACCAAGTGACACATCTTGCTAAAACGGTCCACGACCACCCAGATGACAGTGAAACCCTCAGAGGGGGGAAGGTCAGTTATAAAGTCCATAGCCAAATGTGTCCAAGGAGCACTGGGAACCTCCAGAGGGCAAAGCAACCCCGCAGCAGGAGTATGTGAGGACTTAGATCTAGCACATATAGTACATTGACGCACCCACTTAATGACTTCCTTCTGCCATCCAGGCCACCAAAAACTGCGACCCACCAGTCTCTTGGTCTCAGAGATTCCAGGATGACCTGCCAACCGAGATTCGTGACACTCAACAAACAAATCTCTCCTAAAGGTCCCAGGCACAAACAACCTCCCATGGGGAGTGTTAGATGGGGCATTCTCCTGTGCTTTAAGAATCTCATCTTCCAAAACGGAGTCCAAAGCAGCTATCACAACACCTTCTTGTAAAATGTTCTCCTCTTTCTCAGCACAGACTATGGGAGAAAAGCTGCGAGACAAGGCATCCGCCTTAACATTCTTAGTACCTGGGATGTAAGTAACGGAAAAATTAAACCGCGAGAAAAACAGTGCCCACCTAGCCTGACGGGCATTCAGGCGCTTGGCAGCATCAAGATATATCAGATTTTTATGATCCGTAAAAACCTGAACGGGAAATTCAGCACCTTCCAAGAGGTGGCGCCAGTGTTCAAATGCGAGTTTAATAGCCAATAATTCCCGATTACCCATATCGTAATTCAGTTCAGTCTCCGAATTTTTTTTTGAAAAAAAGGCACAGGGATGTACTCCATCCCCGTTATCCTGAGATAATACTGCGCCAACCCCCACAGAGGAAGCATCAACCTCAACCAAAAACGGCTTAGTCACATCAGGCTGCATAAGAATGGGAGCAGAGGTGAACCTCTCCTTGAGATACACAAAAGCTTCAATGGCCTCAGCCGTCCACTGAACCGCATCAGCACCCTTCCTGGTGAGATCGGTCAGAGGTTTGACAATAATAGAAAAATTTTTAATGAATTTTCTATCATAATTGGCGAAACCCAAAAACCTCTGTATCGATTTCAAACCAATAGGCCTAGGCCATTCCTGCACAGCTTGAACTTTCACCGGGTCCATCTCAAAACCTTCGCTGGAGATAATGTAGCCCAAAAAACTAATTCTCTGTACAGCGAACTCACATTTCTCCAGCTTAGCAAAAAGCGAATTGTCAACCAATAACTGCAATACCTCACGTACGCTCCGCCAATGAGACTCCAGATCCGGCGAATAAATCAAAATGTCATCCAAATACACAACCACATTTTTGCCGATCAAAGGTCTAAGGATGTCATTAATAAGATTCTGAAAAAATGCAGGAGCATTAGTAAGACCAAAAGGCATAACCAAATTCTCAAAATGACCCACAGGAGTGTTAAAAGCAGTCTTCCATTCGTCACCCTCCTTCATGCGCAACAGATTGTATGCCCCCCGAAGGTCAATTTTAGAGAACCACTTGGCCCCCACTAGCTGGTTAAACAGATCAGGAATCAATGGCAGTGGGTAAGGATTGCGTACAGTAATTTTGTTAATCTCACGAAAATCCAGACAAGGACGTAAACCGCCGTCCTTTTTTTTTTACAAAAAAAAATCCTACCGCCACAGGAGACTTAGAAGGCCTAATGTGACCGGCGGCCAAACTTGTCTGTATGTATTCCTCCAAAGCCTTTCTCTCAGGAATAGTAAGGTTAAATAAACGACTTTTAGGAAGAGTCGCTCCAGGGACAAATTCAATAGTACAATCATAGTCTCTATGGGGAGGCAAAACCTGCGATTCCTTCTCAGAAAAAACTCTCCAAAAATCCTGAATAGGTACAGGCAATTCTCCCCTATCCACAGCTGCAACACGCCCGTTACAACACTTGTCATAACATTTATGGCTCCAGGATTTAATTTCATTGGTAGACCAATCCAGTACAGGATTGTGCAATTTTAACCAGGGCAATCCCAACACCACCGGAGAAGGCAAGTTATTCAAAACTACCAAATCCAAATTCTCATGGTGAACACCATTAATAGTGAGGGGAAATTCACAGACCTTGAGAGTAACATTCTTCAAAGGGGAACCATCCACAGAAACCACAGCAATGGGGGATGACAAAGGTTCGGGTTTTAAATTGAGTTTTTTCAAGAATCCCCCATCAATTACATTCAGAGTAGACCCACAATCGACAAACACCCGAAATTCCATTAATTTTTCCTGAGCAATAGTGGAAGCAGCTAAAAATACACCCTTGGAATTTAAACAGGCAATACGGGCATGACTGACCATTTTTTTTTCTTTCTTCATACGAAGCACACAGTTTTTAATGAAATGACCAGAATTTCCGCAATAGAAACACAAACCTTCAGAAAATCTGCGGTCCTTTTCTTGAGAGCGAGGTGCCATCGCTCCAATTTCCATCGGCTCTCCACTGTCAGTACACACATTCACATGACTAGAAACTGACATAGCAGAGGATTTGCTCTCATTAACCCTTGCACGCAGTCTCCTATCCACCCGTATAGCTAATTGCATAGCCTGTTGCAAATCTTCAGTTGTGGGATAAGCAATTAGAAGGTCTTTAACCCTTTCACTAAGCCCTGCCAGAAACAGACTCTTCAGAGCAGAATCGTTCCACCCAATTTGAGTAGACCACCTACGGAAATGAGTACAATATTTTTCCACATTACCTGATCCCTGTCTCAAACATCTCAACTCAGTCTCAGCAGATGAGATACGGTCAGGATCATCATATAATAGCCCCAAAGCAGAAAAAAAACTATCCACTGATCTAAAGCATGTATCACTAGGTTGCAAAGAAAAGGCCCACTACTGAGGCTCTTTGCGCAAAAGTGACATTATGAACCCTATGCGCTGGGATTCATCCCCAGAGGACCTGGGTCTCAAACGAAAATACAATAAGCAAGCATTTTTAAATGAAAAAAATTCTTGGTGTTCACCAAAAAATAAATCAGGCAAACGTACCTTAGGCTCCAAGAAATGTGCTCCAGGACAGTTACTCACGTGCTGACGGAGCTCAGTCACCTCCAGAGAGAGTCCCTGCAGGCGTTTAGCCAAATCCAGAACCGACACCATGATGGAACAGAAAAATCTTTCCTTAGAGAATTTGCAGGCTGTACTTACTGTTATGTTCTGCTACCAGAGCTAAGGAAAGAGAGGAGATCTGTCCCTACGATAGAACTCAGCTTGATCCCTATGAAGTAACAGGGAACCTGATCCTGCGATCAGACCTGCTAAAGTCCTCAGCTAGTCTGTACGGAGACCTATAGATGTGGGGAAGGAATCCCTACAAGTACTAGGGACTGGGAGCAAAATGGACACCTCCTAACAGAAATAGTAGCAGACAGACGAACAAACAATATATATAGAACACAGAGATCCGGAGACCAAGCAAACTAACAGAGTTAGATACTGAGCACAGGCTAGCTAAAGTGTAGTAATACAATGAAGTCCAGCAAAGCCAGAAGGGCGGAGCAGGACTAAATAGGCCAAACAAGGTCATGTGACCAGCAATAGAAAAAACCTAAGAGCAAGGTTCTAACATACATACCCCGGCAGAAGTTTCTTGGTCTTGTTTCAGAGAATATGAATGATAACCCAAAAAATTTCTCCACTCATGGTTATTGGTTGGGTGAAGACATTTATTGTCAAACTACTGTGTTTTCACTTTTTAAATCTTAATGACAACCAAAAACATCCAAATGACCCTGATCAAAAGTTCAAATACCCCAGTTCTTAATACCGTGCATTGCCCCGTCTAACATCAATGACAGCTTGAATTCTTTTGTGGTAGTTGTGGATGAGGTTCTCTATTTTCTCAGATGGTAAAGCTGCCCCATTCTTCTTGGTAAAATGCCTCCAGGTCCTGTAAATTCCTGGGCTGTCTAGCATGAACTGCGCGCTTGAGATCTCCCCAGAGTGGCTCAATGATGTGAGGTCAGGAGACTGAGATGGCCACTCCAGAACCTTCACTTTGTTCTGCTGTAGCCAATGACAGGTCGACTTGGCCTTGAGTTTTGGATCGTTGTCATATTGGAACGTCCAACTACATCCCATGCGCAGCTTCCGGGCTGATGACTGCAAATTCGCCTCCATTTGCTGAAAATGTGCTGCATTCATATTTCCTTCAGCTTTTACCAAGTTTCCTGTGCCTTTGTAGCTCACACATTCCCAAAACATCTGCGATTCACCTCCGTGTTTTACAGAAGGAATGGTATTCCTTTCATCATAGGCCTTGTTGACCTCTCTCCAAATGTAACGTTTATGGTTGTGTCTCATCACTCCAAATTACCTTGTTCCAGAAGTTTTGAGGCTTGTCTCCGTGCTGTTTGGCGTATTTGTAAGCGAGATAATTTGTGGCATTTGCGCAGTAAATACTGGCGACTTGACCATGCAGCCCATTTTTCTGCATAAAACCATTGACAATTCTTTTGCTTACCCCATGACTCACAATCCAGAAATGTCAGTGGCTGGATGAAAGATGCAAGAGTCTGTATGGATCCCAGAAACTCACTCAGCTTTTATGCACACACACTGATTACACGCAAACAGGTCACAGGTGAGAATGTTACATTTAGTAGCCATTTCAACCCATTTGTGTCAAATTCTGTGCATGTTATCAGGCCAAAATCCCAGGGTATGTGAACTTTTGATCAGGGTCATTTGTTTTTGGTTGTCATTAAGATTTAAAAAGAGAAAACTCAGTAGTTTGACAATAAATGGCTTCACCCAACCAATAACCATGAGTGGAAAAAAAGTTTTTTGTTATTATTCATATTCTCTGAAACAAGGCCAAGAAAGCAAAAATTCTGCTGGGGTATGTAAACTTTTGAGCACAACTGTATATACATTGGTGTGGTACAAGGATTTCCCAATATTGGTTGGATTTATAATTTTGATCTGGACTATATATTACTATATGGCTCAATTACACCTGACAATTACATAATTATCTCCAGATTACATGTGTTCTCTTTACAGGATATAACTTTAATCTCCCAGATGTGGATGATTCTAAAGCAATACATGGCCCAAAAATCGAGAAGTCGTCATGTTCCAGTTATGGCTGAGGGGATTTTCTCAATTAGAACTATTCTATGGATCTGATGAGCAAGAAAGTCAGAAAATAATAAAATGTGATGGATAATCGGTAAATCATTGTCATTTCTGTACTTGGAGATAAATCCTGTCACAGCCTATATATCCCTTTACTATTGGAAGAAGTGCTGTAAAACATGGGCATCACCTAATCTGAGGAGTTCACTATTTGTTTTGGGCTTGCTTGTATTATATAGAATAAAGACTCCTTAATGAATAAAAAATAAATGAGAAATAGATGATAGAAGAGAATGAAGGACACAACAAGGTGTGACATAGAGCCGACTTACCTCTCTCCACGATCTGCAAGCCTCAAATGGAATGTTGGCTCTGCAGCTCCTACTATAATGTGTGTGATGTCATAATGATGTCATAATGCAAGGGGGTGGAGCCAGAAACCGCAACATTCCGTGACATCATCAGCAGGAGCAGCAGCTGTTATTTAAATGGATCAGACCAGGCCATGAAATCAATTCATTACCATATAGATTAAATAGACTCTAATATACACCTTGGCCTCTGAAACCTTTTACAAAATGCCACAATGTCACTATTGCCATACAATGTAATTCCGGAGTAGTTTCTACTAATTTGAATAGTGATAAATCCACAATAATAACCCATATATCCCAGTAATACAGCAGATTAGATTATATGGATGGTTGGATGGGGAGGTGGATATACTACTGTAGATTAAATGGCCAGTAAATAGGAGAGGACACTATAGACAATGTTACTATATACCAGGGATGGGCAATTAATTTTCCCGAGGGGCTACATCGTTGTGGGGGGCTGAACCAATAGGCGGAAACAAATTCTTCTCAATATTAATATTAACATATGAATTACAATTATTATTTTATATTAATAATAATTGTATCACTTAACATTAAGCAGTTTGTTGTACTGTCATCTATTACATAGGTACTGTTGTCAGGGATGCCACCAGGAATTAGTGCCGCTCTGCACAGTAACAGGATCCCCATCCTCACTGAAACCAGAATCCTCAAAAATAAAATATATAACAGCAGTAATAATATCCCTTAATTAGCCCCTACAATAATAATGTCCCACATCCTGGCCCCATGTCTCCATCCTGCCCCCATGTCTCCATTTGTCTCCATCCTGCCCCTATTGTCTCCATCCTGCCCCCATTGTCTCCATCTGTCTCCATTCTGCCCCCAATGTCTCCATTCTGCCCCATGTCTCCAACTTGCCTCCAATGTCTTCATCCAGCCCCCATGCCTTTCCATCAAGCCCCCATGTCTCTCCATCCAGACCCCATGTCTCTCCGTTGATCCCTTATGTCTCTCTGTTGTGTCCCCATGCCTCTCTGTTGTGTCCCCATGTCTCTCCATTACAAAAAAAATGTTTTAAAAGAAAAAAGTTTCTCCTTACCTTGCCACGATCCAGCAGCGCCTGGCTTACCCATCATCCGAGGCACGGTCGCCGGCATGAAGGGGGGAGGCACAGGGTCAGTAACAACACACTGTAGGCCAGAACTGAGTTCTCTTCTGCCTGTGTCCCCTCTTCTATTAAGGACTGAGAGTGGGGTGTATTGTGTGATGGAGGATTTTCTTTACTTACTGTTACATTGTTCATGGGATTGGAACCGACTTCAAATAAGATAGGAGATCGTAGATCTGGATTAACAAACTCACTTTTACTGTGCAATTCTTCTACACACGGCTGCAGCATACAGATTAACACAAGGTCTTTTGTTAGTGAAGTACTCTTGGTTATGTGCCTTTCCAGTGTTCGTCCCCATCCTGTCCTGAGACCCACGATCTTCCACTTCTTCTGCGACCCAGCTGAGATTCTCCCCATGAGGGATACAGAGGCCTGCTTCTCAGTACCTCTTGTAGGCTTTTAGCCCAGGACTGTGCTGGCATCCAGATCAAGCATTAAACGTGTCCTCTGTTCAGAAAACTTGCGCTGATAAAACACTTTCTCCACCGCTGTATTTGCTTGCTGGAACCTGTCTTCCTGTCTGTACAGCCTTCCTTCTGCACTCCACTCTCTTGTATAGGACCTGCACCGGTCCTGTTCTATAAGGGTTGTGGACCCAAAACTAGGGTGGCCAGCTAACTAACTGCCTGAAAATAACATATAACATAACACATTTAACCCACTTGTTGCCATGGTGTCTTCATCAGCCCGCCACTCTTTTTCACAAGAACAATATATTGACCCTAGGGATAAATCACACAACTTATAACTACACAGCACAAACATTCAACATATTATTTTAACTCTGTCAACCCACTTTTTGCCATGGTGTCTTCATCAGCCCGCCACCCTCCTTCGGGCGCATCATAGTGACGTCATATGCAAATGCTGATGTCAGCTGCTGGCCTGTGATTGACTGGCCGCTGTTAACTATTGCCATGCGGGAAGCTTCGATAGATTTCAAGCGAACTGAAACGGCAGTTACCCTGCTGGTGCCCGGGGAGAAAATGAATGGGGGCCCGACTGGGCCCCTCTGCCTGCCAGGCCCCATACGCCAGTAAGGGCAGTAATGCCCTGTTGGCGGCCCTGGAAATGTTATGATGGTCACACAATGGTTAAGAATAATTTATCATGCTACGTGGTGGGAACCAGGATATATACAGGTGCATCTAACTAAATTAGAATATCATCAAAAAGTTAATTTATTTCAGTTCTTCAATACAAAAAGTGAAACTCATATATTATATAGAGTCATTACAAACAGAGTGATCTATTTCAAGTGTTTATTTCTGTTAATAATTGTGGAGACTACTGAAACAGACTAAGGACCTTTTTAAATGCTTAGGAAGGCTTTGCAGGTGTTTGTTAATTATTTTAAATTACTGAGATAATGACTTTTGTGTTTTCATTGGCTGTAAGCCATAATCATCAACATTAACAGAAATAAACACTTGAAATAGATCACTGTTTGTGATGACTCTATATAAGTTTCACTTTTTGTATTGAAGAACTGAAATAAATTAACTTTTTGATGATATTCTAATTTATTGAGAAGCACCTGTATATGTTAATCTTTTCACTTATTCATTTATCAAATTTTTATTGTTTTTTTAACCCTTTCTTTATTTTTTCTGTGTTTTCATTTTTTTCTTTCTCCTCCTTCTTCCCCCCTTTCTTTCTTTGGCTCCATTGTCCTTTTCTTTCCCCATGTCTCTATGTACTCCGCTTTATATTCCATGTGACCATACACCTATCATTTTATTTCTTTTGTCACACCACATCTCTTAATATGTTTGTTTTTTCCTTTGTTTTCTTTTGTTTTCAATTATACTCTTTTTTTTTTTTTCTTTTTCTCGTTTTTTTCTTTTCTCTTTTACTTATATATGACTCCCCCTTTTTATGTCTTGTTTCATCATGGTATTACATTTGATTTGTTTTCATTATTCTCTCCTTTTTTTGTTTTTCTTTATTTTTTTATTTTTCAATAAATCATGTGTGGTACACAGAGATCACTGTGAGTCTGCAGAACGGTGACATTACTAAGAAGAGGGGAAGAACAGCGCTGGACACGGGAGAGAGCAGCGCTAGGTAGGGCCGTATTTGGAGTATCTGCTGCCCTAGGCACTGTCAGTGGTCGCCCCCCCCGTCACGTCCCCCCCCAAGTCGTGCCCCCCTCACATCCAATATCTTCTCCCCCCGTCTCGGTCGTTTCCCCAAGTTTCATGTAGCTCCCCCCCCCCATTCCATGTAGCACATATAAAAGATTGGGGTGGGGGGGGAGCGGCCCACACAGACCACAGGACTGCAGCATTGCATATGGGGGTGGGGAGGGATGGGAGAGGCCCACACAGACCACAGGGCTGCAGCATTGCATATGGGGGTGGGGGGATGGGAGCGGCCCACACAGACCACAGGGCTGCAGCATTGCATATGGGGGTGGGGGGGATGGGAGCAGCCCACACAGACCACAGGGCTGCAGCATTGTATATGGAGGTTGGGGGGGGATTGGAGCGGTCCACACAGACCACAGGGCTGCAACATTGCATATGGGGGTGGGGAGGGATGGGAGAGGCCCACACAGACCACAGGGCTGCAGCATTGCATATGGGGGTGGGGGGATGGGAGCGGCCCACACAGACCACAGGGCTGCAGCATTGCCTATGGGGGTGGGGGGGATGGGAGCGGCCCACACAGACCACAGGTATGCAGCATTGTATATGGAGGTTGGGGGGGGGATTGGAGCGGTCCACACAGACCACAGGGCTGCAGCATTATATATGGAGGTGGGGGGGAAGGGAGCGGCCCACACAGACCACACGGCTGCAGCACTGTATATGGGGGGGGTGGGAGCGGCCCACACAGACGACAGGGCTGCAGCACTGTATATGGGGGTGGGGGGGATGGGAGCGGCCCACACAGAATTGGGCTGCAGCAGGCACTGCAGCATTGCATATGGCCCATCAGCAGACAGCTGTAGATGGTGATAGCACTTTGGCAAGACTTTTGGCTAGGTAATGATAAATGGAGAAACATTAGCTTAATTTTATTCAGCAGTCTGAATATGATGGCATCGTCTGACTATTAGGTTCGATCCAATGTACCAGTTGAAGTTTTTCATTCATACATGAAATTTGTAGACAAGGACCACATTTTAGTGGAAATTGCAAAGGTTAAACAGTCATATATAAAATTCACTAACTTTGCACAAAAATCAGCTAAATTTGTCTCTATGTTCCAAAAAAGAAAGGTGAGATAAGGAGCATGATCACCCTGCAAATGTACGTTTACTCGAACATATCAAAGGCAAAAGGTTAAAAACGGCATATATTAGTGACATAAAGGTAGGCCTGCTCTGTTCTGCTCATAGGTGGCATAAAATTAAAATTCAAACAGACAATTTTAAAGAAGCTCTCCCATATAAAAATATATATATATATATATATTATTAAATGTGTGTATATATTCATGTAATGTAGTGTGTTTATTAATATACTCACCTACTGCAGATCTCTCCTGTGTCCAGCGCTGTTCTCCTTCGTTTCTAAGTGAAGTCACCGTAATTGCTACTAGCCGGTTCTTTCTATGCTCTTTGCGTGAGCTGGAAATGTCTTTTATAACAAAAGCCTATGGAGTCTTGTTCTGACATTCCATGGACTTACATTGTAAAAGCCACTTCCAGGTCACACAGAGCTCAGTAGAAATAATCAGGGCTGTCCAGGAATTTCAGGGCCCCATACTGTCAGAATTTTTGGGCCCCTTAACACTCCGCCCGGGCTCCGCCTCTACCCTTTTAACCTTCCACAGTCCCACCATCCACTCTTGGATAAACTCCACTGCACCACGTCCTCACCAATCACACATTAACAGTTCCCATCGAACACCATATCACATACATAGCCAGCAGCTTTTGTTTTGACCAAAAGATTTTTTAAGCCTGCCAACCACGACAAGGTAGACTTTTTTGGCAGGGCACTACACTACTCTAACCTATTTAACATATCTCTTTTTAGCTATATTTTAATTTATTTTTCTTTAAGGAAATGTGTCACATACATTTTTTAAACTAATTGAAACCAGATTGTGATCATTTTTTTTTTATAATCTGTATTTCTGATTGCAGATTATTGTATTCTGTTTCCTGTACATTTATGGAAGCTGCTCTCTTTCATGTTTTGAGATATGGACATTGAACATATGCATGTATATATATCACAAGACATTAAGTACCTTTTAATAATCTCACAAACGCATTGGTTAACAATAACCAGAGAGTAGTGAATGCCCTTAACATAAAAGCTTCGTAACACATTCCCACTATATATTTTGGTAACTAAATCTATTTTTCATAAGAGTCATTTAGTTAAATCCTTTGGTCAATTATGTAAACTGCAAAATTATCAATTAACTACAGTGTTGTTATGCACCTGGTGTGCGGTGGCCCTAATCTGTTGCCCCTGGGGCCCGGTGAGCAGAAGCAAAAAAGGGATGGGCCTGGACTGCCAGCATATCAGAACTCCCCCGCTTTGCTTGTGCTCACTGGGCCCCATATACTAGTAAGGGCAATAATGCCTTGATGGCGGCCCTGTTCCTGCCTATCGTGAAATGACACTTGTTGACAGCCCATACTACATGAAGTATGCAGCTAGTCTGCATAAATCATGGGATGACAGACATCCATTGCTGGCTACCTTATAGTTGCCATTTCATGTAAGCATTCATTCAATCTTTATGAAAGCATACATACAGATATATTAATTATTGTCTATCTAATAGGATGATGACAGCTGTCCAGATATGCACTAACTAAGTTCCTGCCTATCGTGAAATGACCTCCGTTGACAGCCCATAGTTCATGAAGTTTGCAGCTAGTCTGCATAGATCATGGGATGACGACAACTGTCCAGACCTGCATCCCACCACAAGAACCACCCTGGAGAATGAAATAATTTTCAGTTCTCAAACTGTTGGGGTGCAGCTGTGGGACCCTACTTTCAAAGATGATGTCCTCCACCCAAGTCTCAAAAGGCTGAAAGGGTCTTCAGGAGAAGTGGGTAGTCGAGCTAGTCTAGGCTATCAGACGGTCACCTCTGTAGCTGTACTGTCATCCTTCCTATGGTTCCAATCAGGGGCAGACGTGTTATTGGTGCAACTTGTGTGACTGCACACGGACCAAGAGGTAAGGGGGCCCATTCTACCTCCAAAGCGATGGAATTGTGCATTATGATGATCTATTGGGCTGCAAAGGGCTCATATATTGTACTTGCACAGGGGCACTCTTCTGTCTGTGTCCACCAGTGGCTCCAATGTAAAACTAATTTTCTGCAATGAGAAACACATCACATTAATAATTTCCAGGCAATCAAGATCAATACAATCAATCCTATCACTACCACTATGGGCTTTAGCAAAGTTGAGAGTATATTGTTTAACCAAACTCAGATAGACCCCATCCCTCCTTGGATATATCTCTAGCTTTTTGTTGCAGCTCCTTTATCTTATCAATGTTTCTCTCAATTGAATCATGTGCATCTTCAATCTATGAGCAGCATTCCTCACCCATAACAGCACAAGTTCCACCTTCAATTGCTAACAGGTAGTCAAGAGCCATTCTGTTCTTTAGGGCAACCTTCCACATTCGGTGACATCACAAGCTAATGGGGCCGAAACCAAGAGCCAAAACATTCGGTGACATCACAAGTAGAAGCTAATGGGGGCGAAACCAAGAACCAAAACACTCGGTGACATCACAAGTAGAAGCTAATGGGGGCGAAACCAAGAACCAAAACATTCGGTGACATCACAAGTAGTAGCATATGGGGGCGGAACCAACAACCATAACATTCCGTGACATCACAAGTGGTAGCTTATGGGGCCAGAACCAACAACCATAACATTCCGTGACATCATATGAAGCATGAAAACCAGAGCAAATAGGTATAGGAGGTCCTAAACAAGTAAACAAAAGCAAGAAAAAAATCCTAAAAAATATTCTTTATTATAATACTCGTTAAAATTTGGAAAATTTAACAACTAGTATAAACTTACAAAAACCTGAAGATATATCAAGCAGGATGACGGGTATTAAATTCTAAAGTCCCTCATAGAACCATGTGTTCACCCCTACCTATAGCGGAGGTTGGCACCCTAAACTATAAAAGATATAGCGCCCCCGCTCACTGTAGACTAACCCTATTGGTCCCTATATGACCTTATTCTTCAATTGAGCACCAACCAAATATCAAAAGACACCTTAAACACTAAAATATCCCAATAGTGCTACTACACCAGGTATGCCCATATATATGTAGGATAATACAATAAAAGATGCCTAACAAAGATATCAAACAGGGTGAGGGAGTATTAAATATATTTTCTCTCTAAAGTCCCTACTAGGACACCATTTTCACCCCTACTTAACGAGGAGGATGGAGTCCCCCGCTCTCTGTAGACTGACCCTATGACTGACCCTATTAGTCCCTATATAACCCTATTCTAAAATTGAGCACCAACCAAATATCAAAAACATCTTAAACATTGAAATACCCCAGTAATGCAGTAATGCCAAATATACACATATGTGTATGCAGATTATAAAACCATGAACAACATCTAAATATACTCCAGATACAATAATCCTAATGCATGCCCAATTTTTAAGTAAAAAACCTAGAGAATTAGACTCAATCCCTCTAATAAACAATGGTCATAACAGCTCTTCATAGGATACAATATCCCCAAAATATCACTTGATGTGCAATGACATTCATAGAAAATATCTACTTATCGGAATACTGCATATGAACCAAGTCCCGATACGTTTCCCCCTTCTCTATTTTAGGGGTTCATCAGGGGATAGTGGTAAGATGCAATGGTGCCTGCAGTAGAGGACCAAATAAAACGCTAGGGATATTGTATCCTATGAAGAGCTGTAGCATACCTGGCGGCGTTCTTGCATGGTGTTCCATCTCTCATCATGCAAGATCGCAAACTTCATCTCCCGCCCAGCTTCCTGGTCTGGCTTCTTTCCTTGTGCTCTGCTCTGCTCCACTTTGGCTGCATAGGGCGACGCCCGCTGAACTTCCTGTTTCTTGTACCTGCTGCGGACACGCCCCTGTTGCACCTTCAGCCTATTGCTGTCCATCTTTGGGTATTTATACCACCTTCTTCCTCAAGATGGCGCCTGAGCATTGTTTCTTGTCAGTTGGCTTTTTGTCTCTGACATGCCAGGTCCTATCCTGTTTTCCTGCCTGTTTTCCAGTTCTGTGTCTGAACTGTGGTCTGTTCTTGTGAACACACTTCTTGCCTGTTCTTTCGCCTTCTAGGGGCCGTATTCCTAGATCTGCCTGTCTGTGCCTTGCGGTATCTGTTCCCGTCTGAACAGAGTCCTGTTTGTGTCCCTGCCTTGCGGTATCTGTTCCCGTCTGAACAGAGTCCTGTTTGTGTTCCTGCCTTGCGGTATCTGTTCCCGTCTGAACAGAGTCCTGTTTGTGTTCCTGCCTTGCTGTCTCTATTCCCGTTCCTCTGTTCCCTGTTGTCTGTGCCTCGTTTCTACTTTAACCTTGTCTCCCTTTTCCCTCTATGTCTGTTTTCTGCGTCTTTCTGCAGAGTCTGAACCCGCTCCTAAATTCCTTCTCGTCGTCTCTGTACCTCTGTTGTGAATTTAGTGTACGCTCGCTACTTCTATGTAAGTACTGTGCGTGCTTCTGGTTCTGCCTTTCCTTCTCCGTCTGTTCTTTGTGAACAGAGTCCTATCCCCTTGCCTGGTTTACCGCTCTGCGGTGTCCGCTCTGCTCCTGCTTAGCTTGCCGCTCTTGCAGTTTCTGCTCTGCTCCTGCCTTGTTTACCGCTCTGCGGTGTCCGCTCTGCTCCTGCTTAGCTTGCCGCTCTTGCGGTTTCTGCTCTGCTCCTGCCTTGCTTACTGCTCTGCGGTGTCCGCTCTGCTCCTGCTTAGCTTGCCGCTCTTGCGGTTTCTGCTCTGCTCCTGCCTTGTTTACCGCTCTGCGGTGTCCGCTCTGCTCCTGCTTAGCTTGCCGCTCTTGCGGTTTCTACTCTGCTCCTGCCTTGTTTACCGCTCTGCGGTGTCCGCTCTGCTCCTGCTTAGCTTGCCGCTCTTGCGGTTTCTGCTCTGCTCCTGCCTTGTTTACCGCTCTGCGGTGTCCGCTCTGCTCCTGCTTAGCTTGCCGCTCTTGCGGTTTTCACTCTGCTCTTGCCTTGCTTGCCGCTCCTGCGGTTTCTGCTCTGCTCTTATCTTGCTTACTGCTTCTGCGGTTTCCGCCCTGCCCTGCTTCTGCCCGCTGCTCCGGCAGTCCTGTCCTGCCCTGCTTGTGCTCGCTGCTCCTGCAGCACCGTCCTGCTCTGTTCTTGCCCACCGCTTCGGGCGTTCCCTCTCTGCTGTGGTTGTCTACCGCATCTGCGGTTCTGTGACCCAGTCTGTACTGGGTCTTAACCTCTCTGTGCTCCAGCCCGTCCTTTCGGCCAGTACCTCCCTGCCTGCATACTCGCCTGTATCCACCCATCTGCATACCTGCCGTGTTTGCTTACATCCACCAGTCTGTGCCAGCCTAACCTGCCTGTTCCAGTAATCCCAGTGTGGGTCAACCCCCTTGTCCGGAGTTTGACCTGGAGTAGAACCTGGTCCCTCTGCCCGGTTTCTCCCTGGTGCACTGGCGTCGTATGCCGTCGTGCCACCTTGGTCGGATCGGCCAGATACTTAGTCACGCCCCTCCAGGCACTCTCCGGTCCATGGTCCAGTGGAACCACAACACCCGCACACGCCAGTCAGTCCGGGCGTGTGCATAACAGCATGCTCAGGCCATGGTTCCCGTTGAGCCCCACGGCCTTCGCTCTCTGAGACGTTTTCCAGCTAATACGTGCATTAAAAATAAATAAATAATTTTTTTTTTTTTTTTTGTCTAGCTGAGTTCCAGGCTAATTTCGCACCCGTCCAGATGGAGCTTTCTGCACCCGTTCCTGTGGATCCGCCCCAGTACTATGGGGATCCAAAACAAAGTCGTGCATTTGTGGAGCAATGCATGCTGCACTTCAAGTTCTACCCTCTTTCTTTTCCTTCTGATTGGTCTAAAGTGGCATTTATAATTGACTACCTAGCGGGGGATGCCTTGAAGTGGGTCACCCCCCTATGGGAAGCTTGGGATCCTATCGTCCTTGACCTGCAGGCCTTCCTGGTGGCCTTCCTAATGGTCTTCGATGACCCCAACCCTGGAGTCCCTGCTGAAGCTGCACCTGCTCCCGCGGATCCACCACGGTACTACGGGGATCCAAAACAATGCCGTGCGTTTGTGTGGCAATGCTTGCTGCAGTTCCGGTTCTATGCTAATGCTTATTCTTCTGATCGGGTTAAGGTGGGATTTATAATGTCCAACCTAGTGGGTGATGCCTTGGAATGGATCAACCCCCTATGGGAAGCACAGGATCCTATCGTTCTTGACCTACAGGCCTTTCTGGTGGCCTTCCTTTTGGCTTTCGATGATCCTAACCCTGAAGCCCCTGCTGAAGCTTCACTTCCCTGTATCCCGGAGCAGCCCCGACGGGTAATGTGCATAGGTAGCGCACAAGTTCTCCTGCCCGAAAAGACTGTTGCTTGCCCTGAATCCACTCAGGATGACTACACTCTCCGGAATACTGCTCCCAACCTCAAGAGGCAGTCCAGACGTGCTAGACGCAGAGGCAAGCCGTCACGCCAGGGTCTGTCCTCCCTGAGACCTCCTGACCCCAACCTTGAAGTCCCTACTGAAGCTTCATCTTCCTGTATCCCGGAGAAGCCCCAGCGGGTGATGTGCGTGGGTGGTGCACCAGTTCTCCAGCCAGAAGAGACTGCTACCCATCCAGAGTCCACACAGGAGAGCTTCCTGCACCTGGCATCAGATTCTACACCCACTTTAACCAGTGTGCATGTCCAAGGATGCTCCGAAGCTGTGTTTACCTCCGAGTCTGTACACCTCTACTACCTGGCGGAGGACCCCTTGTTGCCTCCTGAATCCTCCGGGATACCACTCGATGACAATTGGAGAGAGACTTCCCTACACCCGGTACCCGATACTTCGTCCGCTCAGTCCTGTGGGCCTGACAATGGGTGCCTCAAAGTGGTAGTTACTCCCGAGTCTCTACACCCCTCTGACCAGGCGGAGGACCTCCAGTTGTCTCCAGAACCCTTTGGGGTGCTACCTGGTAGCGAAAGGACAGAGACTCTCCTATTCTCTGTACCTGATACCTCGCCCGCTTCTTCCAGTGAGTCCGACCTAGTGTACTCCGAAGCAGAGGTTACCCCCGAGTCTCTACACCCCTCCGACCAGGCGGAGGACCTCCAGTCGTCTCCTGAACCCTCCGGGGTGCTACCTGATAGCGAATGGACAGAGACTCTCCTTTACTCGGTACCTGATACCTCGCCCGCTTCTTCCAGTGAGTCTGACCTTGTGTACTCCAAAGCAGAGGTTACCCTCGAGTCTCGGTATCCCTCCAACCTGGCGGAGGACCCCCAGTTGTTTCCTTAATCCTCCGGGGTACCACCACATAACAAAGAGGCAGTGTCTTCTCTACACCTTGTACCTGATACTTTGCCCATTTCATCCTGTGAGCTTGACAAGATGTACCCCGAAGCAGAGGCTACCCCCGAGTCTCTGCACCCCTCCAACCCGGCAGAGGACCTCCAGTTGTCTCCTGAACTTTTTGGGGTGCTGCCTAAAAATAAATGTAGAGAGACTTTTTTGTGTGCTGTTTCTGGTACTTCACCCGTTTCATCTGTTGCTGAAGATGGCTGGATGGGAAGTCGCATCCTAGCCATCCAGATTATGAGACCAGTTTTGTCTCCTCCTGTGGACAATAGAAGTAATCTCCTTGAAGAGAGGGATTGGCCCCCAAATTCCCTGCGGAAGATCCTTGCAGGCCTGAAGAAGAGGGGGCGTAAGGGGGGGGGGTACTGTAGCATACCTGGCGGCGTTCTTGCATGGTGTTCCATCTCTCATCATGCAAGATCGCAAACTTCATCTCCCGCCCAGCTTCCTGGTCTGGCTTCTTTCCTTGTGCTCTGCTCTGCTCCACTTTGGCTGCATAGGGCGACGCCCGCTGAACTTCCTGTTTCTTGTACCTGCTGCAGACACGCCCCTGTTGCACCTTCAGCCTATTGCTGTCCATCTTTGGGTATTTATACCACCTTCTTCCTCAAGATGGCGCCTGAGCATTGTTTCTTGTCAGTTGGCTTTTTGTCTCTGACATGCCAGGTCCTATCCTGTTTTCCTGCCTGTTTTCCAGTTCTGTGTCTGAACTGTGGTCTGTTCTTGTGAACACGCTTCTTGCCTGTTCTTTAGCCTTCTAGGGGCCGTATTCCTAGATCTGCCTGTCTGTGCCTTGCGGTATCTGTTCCCGTCTGAACAGAGTCCTGTTTGTGTCCCTGCCTTGCGGTATCTGTTCCCGTCTGAACAGAGTCCTGTTTGTGTTCCTGCCTTGCGGTATCTGTTCCCGTCTGAACAGAGTCCTGTTTGTGTTCCTGCCTTGCTGTCTCTATTCCCGTTCCTCTGTTCCCTGTTGTCTGTGCCTCGTTTCTACTTTAACCTTGTCTCCCTTTTCCCTCTATGTCTGTTTTCTGCGTCTTTCTGCAGAGTCTGAACCTGCTCCTAAATTCCTTCTCGTCGTCTCTGTACCTCTGTTGTGAATTTAGTGTACGCTCGCTACTTCTATGTAAGTACTGTGCGTGCTTCTGGTTCTGCCTTTCCTTCTCCATCTGTTCTTTGTGAACAGAGTCCTATCCCCTTGCCTGGTTTACCGCTCTGCGGTGTCCGCTCTGCTCCTGCTTAGCTTGCCGCTCTTGCGGTTTCTGCTCTGCTCCTGCCTTGTTTACCGCTCTGCGGTGTCCGCTCTGCTCCTGCTTAGCTTGCCGCTCTTGCGGTTTCTGCTCTGCTCCTGCCTTGTTTACTGCTCTGCGGTGTCCGCTCTGCTCCTGCTTAGCTTGCCGCTCTTGCGGTTTCTGCTCTGCTCCTGCCTTGTTTACCGCTCTGCGGTGTCCGCTCTGCTCCTGCTTAGCTTGCCGCTCTTGCGGTTTCTACTCTGCTCCTGCCTTGTTTACCGCTCTGCGGTGTCCGCTCTGCTCCTGCTTAGCTTGCCGCTCTTGCGGTTTCTGCTCTGCTCCTGCCTTGTTTACCGCTCTGCGGTGTCCGCTCTGCTCCTGCTTAGCTTGCCGCTCTTGCGGTTTTCACTCTGCTCTTGCCTTGCTTGCCGCTCCTGCGGTTTCTGCTCTGCTCTTATCTTGCTTACTGCTTCTGCGGTTTCCGCCCTGCCCTGCTTCTGCCCGCTGCTCCGGCAGTCCTGTCCTGCCCTGCTTTTGCTCGCTGCTCCTGCAGCCCCGTCCTGCTCTGTTCTTGCCCACCGCTTCGGGCGTTCCCTCTCTGCTGTGGTTGTCTACCGCATCTGCGGTTCTGTGACCCAGTCTGTACTGGGTCTTAACCTCTCTGTGCTCCAGCCCGTCCTTTCGGCCAGTACCTCCCTGCCTGCATACTCGCCTGTATCCACCCATCTGCATACCTGCCGTGTTTGCTTACATCCACCAGTCTGTGCCAGCCTAACCTGCCTGTTCCAGTAATCCCAGTGTGGGTCAACCCCCGTGTCCGGAGTTTGACCTGGAGTAGCACCTGGTCCCTCTGCCCGGTTTCTCCCTGGTGCACTGGCGTCGTATGCCGTCGTGCCACCTTGGTCGGATCGGCCAGATACTTAGTCACGCCCCTCCAGGCACTCTCCGGTCCATGGTCCAGTGGAACCACAACACCCGCACACGCCAGTCAGTCCGGGCGTGTGCATAACAAGAGCTATTATGACCATTGTTTATTAGAGGGATTGAGTCATTCCATGACCTTACAAGTGTTGGCTGTTACTGTCGGCTTCCATTGAAATGCATTGCCCAATATACTGGAGATCAAACAATATGAATCCAACCAATGTGGGGAATATTTGAATAGTTTCACTCTATATGGAGCTAATATGTACAGTTGTGCTCAAAAGTTTACATACCCCGGCAGAAGTTTCTTGGTCTTGTTTCAGAGAATATGAATGATAACCAAAAAAATTTCTCCACTCATGGTTATTGGTTGGGTGAAGACATTTATTGTCAAACTACTGTGTTTTCACTTTTTAAATCTTAATGACAACCAAAAACATCCAAATGACCCTGATCAAAAGTTCAAATACCCCAGTTCTTAATACCGTGCATTGCCCCGTCTAACATCAATGACAGCTTGAATTCTTTTGTGGTAGTTGTGGATGAGGTTCTCTATTTTCTCAGATGGTAAAGCTGCCCCATTCTTCTTGGTAAAAAGCCTCCAGATCCTGTAAATTCCTGGGCTGTCTAGCATGAACTGCGCGCTTGAGATCTCCCCAGAGTGGCTCAATGATGTGAGGTCAGGAGACTGAGATGGCCACTCCAGAACCTTCACTTTGTTCTGCTGTAGCCAATGACAGGTCGACTTGGCCTTGAGTTTTGGATCGTTGTCATATTGGAACGTCCAACTACATCCCATGCGCAGCTTCTGGGCTGATGACTGCAAATTCGCCTCCATTTACTGAAAATGTGCTGCATTCATATTTCCTTCAGCTTTTACCAAGTTTCCTGTGCCTTTGTAGCTCACACATTCCCAAAACATCTGCGATTCACCTCCGTGTTTTACAGAAGGAATGGTATTCCTTTCATCATAGGCCTTGTTGACCTCTCTCCAAATGTAACGTTTATGGTTGTGTCCAAAAAGTTACATTTTGTCTCATCACTCCAAATTACCTTGTTCCAGAAGTTTTGAGGCTTGTCTCCGTGCTGTTTGGCGTATTTGTAGGCGAGATAATTTGTGGCATTTGCGCAGTAAATACTGGCGACTTGACCATGCAGCCCATTTTTCTGCATAGAGCCATTGACAATTCTTTTGCTTACCCCATGACTCACAATCCAGAAATGTCAGTGGCTGGATGAAAGATGCAAGAGTCTGTATGGATCCCAGAAACTCACTCAGCTTTTATGCACACACACTGATTACAGGCAAACAGGTCACAGGTGAGAATGTTACATTTAGTAGCCATTTCAACCCATTTGTGTCAAATTCTGTGCATGTTATCAGGCCAAAATCCCAGGGTATGTGAACTTTTGATCAGGGTCATTTGTTTTTGGTTGTCATTAAGATTTAAAAAGAGAAAACACAGTAGTTTGACAATAAATGGCTTCACCCAACCAATAACCATGAGTGGAAAAAAAGTTTTTTGTTATTATTCATATTCTCTGAAACAAGGCCAAGAAAGCGAAAATTCTGCTGGGGTATGTAAACTTTTGAGCACAACTGTATATACATTGGTGTGGTACAAGGATTTCCCAATATTGGTTGGATTTATAATTTTGATCTGGACTATATATTACTATATGGCTCAATAACACCTGACAATTACATAATTATCTCCAGATTACATGTGTTCTCTTTACAGGATATAACTTTAATCTCCCAGATTTGGATGATTCTAAAGCAATACATGGCCCAAAAATCGAGAAGTTGTCATGTTCCAGTTATGGCTGAGGGGATTTTCTCAATTAGAACTATTCTATGGATCTGATGAGCAAGAAAGTCAGAAAATAATAAAATGTGATGGATAATCGGTAAATCATTGTCATTTCTGTACTTGGAGATAAATCCTGTCACAGCCTATATATCCCTTTACTATTGGAAGAAGTGCTGTAAAACATGGGCATCACCTAATCTGAGGAGTTCACTATTTGTTTTGGGCTTGCTTGTATTATATAGAATAAAGACTCCTTAATGAATAAAAAATAAATGAGAAATAGATGATAGAAGAGAATGAAGGACACAACAAGGTGTGACATAGAGCCGACTTACCTCTCTCCATGATCTGCAAGCCTCAAATGGAATGTTGGCTCTGCAGCTCCTACTATAATGTGTGTGATGTCATAATGATGTCATAATGCAAGGGGGTGGAGCCAGAAACCGCAACATTCCGTGACATCATCAGCAGGAGCAGCTGTTATTTAAATGGATCAGACCAGGCCATGAAATCAATTCATTACCATATAGATTAAATAGACTCTAATATACACCTTGGCCTCTGAAACCTTTTACAAAATGCCACAATGTCACTATTGCCATACAATGTAATTCCGGAGTAGTTTCTACTAATTTGAATAGTGATAAATCCACAATAATAACAAATATATCCCAGTAATACAGCAGATTAGATTATATGGATGGTTGGATGGGGAGGTGGATATACTACTGTAGATTAAATGGCCAGTAAATAGGAGAGGACACTATAGACAATGTTACTATATACCAGGGATGGGCAATTAATTTTCCCGAGGGGCTACATCGTTGTGGGGGGCTGAACCAATAGGCGGAAACAAATTCTTCTCAATATTAATATTAACATATGAATTACAATTATTATTTTATATTAATAATAATTGTATCACTTAACATTAAGCAGTTTGTTGTACTGTCATCTATTACATAGGTACTGTTGTCAGGGATGCCACCAGGAATTAGTGCCGCTCTGCACAGTAACAGGATCCCCATCCTCACTGAAACCAGAATCCTCAAAAATAAAATACATAACAGCAGTAATAATATCCCTTAATTAGCCCCTACAATAATAATGTCCCACATCCTGGCCCCATGTCTCCATCCTGCCCCCATGTCTCCATTTGTCTCCATCCTGCCCCTATTGTCTCCATCCTGCCCCCATTGTCTCCATCTGTCTCCATTCTGCCCCCAATGTCTCCATTCTGCCCCATGTCTCCAACTTGCCTCCAATGTCTTCATCCAGCCCCCATGCCTTTCCATCAAGCCCCCATGTCTCTCCATCCAGACCCCATGTCTCTCCCTTGATCCCTTATGTCTCTCTGTTGTGCCCCCATGCCTCTCTGTTGTGTCCCCATGTCTCTCCATTACAAAAAAAAATGTTTTAAAAGAAAAAAGTTTCTCCTTACCTTGCCACGATCCAGCAGCGCCTGGCTTACCCATCATCCGAGGCACGGTCGCCGGCATGAAGGGGGGAGGCACAGGTTCGGTAACAACACACTGTAGGCCAGAACTGAGTTCTCTTCTGCCTGTGTCCCCTCTTCTATTAAGGACTGAGAGTGGGGTGTATTGTGTGATGGAGGATTTTCTTTACTTACTGTTACATTGTCCATGGGATTGGAACCGACTTCAAATAAGATAGGAGATCGTAGATCTGGATTAACAAACTCACTTTTACTGTGCAATTCTTCTACACACGGCTGCAGCATACAGATTAACACATGGTCTTTTGTTAGTGAAGTACTCTTGGTTATGTGCCTTTCCAGTGTTCGTCCCCATCCTGTCCTGAGACCCACGATCTTCCACTTCTTCTGCGACCCAGCTGAGATTCTCCCCATGAGGGATACAGAGGCCTGCTTCTCAGTACCTCTTGTAGGCTTTTAGTCCAGGACTGTGCTGGCATCCAGATCAAGCATTAAACGTGTCCTCTGTTCAGAAAACTTACGCTGATAAAACACTTTCTCCACCGCTGTATCTGCTTGCTGGAACCTGTCTTCCTGTCTGTACAGCCTTCCTTCTGCACTCCACTCTCTTGTATAGGACCTGCACCGGTCCTGTTCTATAAGGGTTGTGGATCCAAAACTAGGGTGGCCAGCTAACTAACTGTCTGAAAATAACATATAACATAACACATTTAACCAACTTGTTGCCATGGTGTCTTCATCAGCCCGCCACTCTTTTTCACAAGAACAATATATTGACCCTAGGGATAAATCACACAACTTATAACTACACAGTACACACATTCAACATATTATTTTAACTCTGTCAACCCACTTTTTGCCATGGTGTCTTCATCAGCCCGCCACCCTCCTTCGGGCGCATGATAGTGACGTCATATGCAAATGCTGATGTCAGCTGCTGGCCTGTGATTGGCTGGCCGCTGTTAACTATTGCCATGCGGGAAGCTTCGATAGATTTCAAGCGAACTGAAACGGCAGTTACCCTGCTGGTGCCCGGGGAGAAAATGAATGGGGGCCCGACTGGGCCCCTCTGCCTGCCAGGCCCCATATGCCTGTAAGGGCAGTAATGCCCTGTTGGAGGCCCTGGAAATGTTATGATGGTCACACAATGGTTAAGAATAATTTATCATGCTACGTGGTGGGAACCAGGATATATACAGGTGCATCTAACTAAATTAGAATATCATCAAAAAGTTAATTTATTTCAGTTCTTCAATACAAAAAGTGAAACTCATATATTATATAGAGTCATTACAAACAGAGTGATCTATTTCAAGTGTTTATTTCTGTTAATAATTGTGGAGAATACTGAAACAGACTAAGGACCTTTTTAAATGCTTAGGAAGGCTTTGCAGGTGTTTGTTAATTATTTTAAATTACTGAGATAATGACTTTTGTGTTTTCATTGGCTGTAAGCCATAATCATCAACATTAACAGAAATAAACACTTGAAATAGATTACTGTTTGTAATGACTCTATATAAGTTTCACTTTTTGTATTGAAGAACTGAAATAAATTAACTTTTTGATGATATTCTAATTTATTGAGAAGCACCTCTATATGTTAATCTTTTCACTTTTCATTTATCAAATTTTTCCTGTTTTTTTAACCTTTTCTTTATTTTTTCTGTGTTTTCATTTTTTCTTTCTCCTCCTTCTTCCCCCCTTTCTTTCTTTGGCTCCATTGTCCTTTTCTTTCCCCATGTCTCTATGTACTCCGCTTTATATTCCATGTGACCATACACCTATCATTTTATTTCTTTTGTCACACCACATCTCTTAATATGTTTGTTTTTTCCTTTGTTTTCTTTTGTCTTCAATTATACTCTTTTTTTTTTTTTCTTTTTCTCGTTTTTTTCTTTTCTCTTTTACTTATATATGACTCCCCCTTTTTATGTCTTGTTTCATCATGGTATTACATTTGATTTGTTTTCATTATTCTCTCCTTTTTTTGTTTTTCTTTATTTTTTTATTTTTCAATAAATCATGTGTGGTACACAGAGATCACTGTGAGTCTGCAGAACGGTGACATTACTAAGAAGAGGGGAAGAACAGCGCTGGACACGGGAGAGAGCAGCGCTAGGTAGGGCCGTATTTGGAGTATCTGCTGCCCTAGGCACTGTCAGTGGTCGCCCCCCCATCACGTCCCCCCCCACGTCGTGCCCCCCTCGCATCCAATATCTCCCCCCCCCGTCTCGGTCGTTTCCCCAAGTTTCATGTAGCTTCCCCCCCCCCCATTCCATGTAGCACATATAAAAGATTGGGGGGGGGGAGCGGCCCACACAGACCACAGGACTGCAGCATTGCATATGGGGGTGGGGAGGGATGGGAGAGGCCCACACAGACCACAGGGCTGCAGCATTGCATATGGGGGTGGGGGGATGGGAGCGGCCCACACAGACCACAGGGCTGCAGCATTGCATATGGGGGTGGGGGGGATGGGAGCGGCCCACACAGACCACAGGGCTGCAGCATTGTATATGGAGGTTGGGGGGGGGTGGGAGCGGTCCACACAGACCACAGGGCTGCACCATTATATATGGAGGTGGGGGGGAAGGGAGCGGCCCACACAGACCACAGGGCTGCAGCATTGTATATGGGGGGGGTGGGAGCGGCCCACACAGACCACAGGGCTGCAGCACTGTATATGGGGGTGGGGGGATGGAAGCGGCCCACACAGAACTGGGCTGCAGCAGGCACTGCAGCATTGCATATGGCCCATCAGCAGACAGCTGTAGATGGTGATAGCACTTTGGCAAGACTTTTGGCTAGGTAATGATAAATGGAGATACATTAGCTTAATTTTATTCAGCAGTCTGAATATGATGGCAGCGTCTGACTATTAGGTTCGATCCAATGTACCAGTTGAAGTTTTTCATTCATACATGAAATTTGTAGACAAGGACCACATTTTAGTGGAAATTGCAAAGGTTAAACAGTCATATATAAAATTCACTAACTTTGCACAAAAATCAGCTAAATTTGTCTCTATGTTCCAAAAAAGAAAGGTGAGATAAGGAGCATGATCACCCTGCAAATGTACGTTTACTCGAACATATCAAAGGCAAAAGGTTAAAAAAGGCATATATTAGTGACATAAAGGTAGGCCTGCTCTGTTCTGCTCATAGGTGGCATAAAATTAAAATTCAAACAGACAATTTTAAAGAAGCTCTCCCATATAAAATATATATATATATATATATATATATATATATATATATATATATAATGTAGTGTGAGTTTATTAATATACTCACCTACTGCAGATCTCTCCTGTGTCCAGCGCTGTTCTCCTTCGTTTCTAAGTGAAGTCACCGTAATTGCAACTAGCCGGTTCTTTCTATGCTCTTTGCGTGAGCTGGAAGTATCTTTCATAACAAAAGCCTATGGAGCCTTGTTCTGACATTCCATGGACTTACATTGTAAAAGCCACTTCCAGGTCACACAGAGCTCAGTAGAAATAATCAGGGCTGTCCAGGAATTTCAGGGCCCCATACTGTCAGAATTTTTGGGCCCCTTAACACTCCGCCCGGGCTCCGCCTCTACCCTTTTAACCTTCCACAGTCCCACCATCCACTCTTGGATAAACTCCACTGCACCACGTCCTCACCAATCACACATTAACAGTTCCCATCGAACACCATATCACATACATAGCCAGCAGCTTTTGTTTTGACCAAAAGATTTTTTAAGCCTGCCAACCACGACAAGGTAGACTCTTTTGGCAGGGCCCTACACTACTCTAACCTATTTAACATATCTCTTTTTAGCTATATTTTAATTTATTTTTCTTTAAGGAAATGTGTCACATACATTTTTTAAACTAATTGAAACCAGATTGTGATCATTTTTTTTTATAATCTGTATTTCTGATTGCAGATTATTGTATTCTGTTTCCTGTACATTTATGGAAGCTGCTCTCTTTCATGTTTTGAGATATGGACATTGAACATATGCATGTATATATATCACAAGACATTAAGCGCCTTTTAATAATCTCACAAACGCATTGTTTAACAATAACCAGAGAGTAGTGAATGCCCTTAACATAAAAGCTTCGTAACACATTCCCACTATATATTTTGGTAACTAAATCTATTTTTCATAAGAGTCATTTAGTTAAATCCTTTGGTCAATTATGTAAACTGCAAAATTATCAGCTAACTACAGTGTTGTTATGCACCTGGTGTGCGGTGGCCCTAATCTGTTGCCCCTGGGGCCCGGTGAGCAGAAGCAAAAAGGGGATGGGCCTGGACTGCCAGCGTATCAGAACTCCCCCGCTTTGCTTGTGTTCACTGGGCCCCATATACTAGTAAGGGCAATAATGCCTTGATGGCGGCTCTGTTCCTGCCTATCGTGAAATGACACTTGTTGACAGCCCATACTACATGAAGTATGCAGCTAGTCTGCATAGATCATGGGATGACAGACATCGATTGCTGGCTACCTTATAGTTGCCATTTCATGTAAGCATTCATTCAATCTTTATGAAAGCATACATACAGATATATTAATTATTGTCTATCTAATAGGATGATGACGGCTGTCCAGATATGCACTAACTAAGTTCCTGCCTATCGTGAAATGACCTCCGTTGACAGCCCATAGTTCATGAAGTATGCAGCTAGTCTGCATAGATCATGGGATGACGACAACTGTCCAGACCTGCATCCCACCACAAGAACCACCCTGGAGAATGAAATAATTTTAAGTTCTCAAACTGTTGGGGTGCAGCTGTGGGACCCTACTTTCAAAGATGATGTCCTCCACCCAAGTCTCAAAAGGCTGAAAGGGTCTTCAGGAGAAGTGGGTAGTCGAGCTAGTCTAGGCTATCAGACGGTCACCTCTGTAGCTGTACTGTCATCCTTCCTATGGTTCCAATCAGGGGCAGACGTGTTATTGGTGCAACTTGTGTGACTGCACACGGACCAAGAGGTAAGGGGGCCCATTCTACCTCCAAAGCGATGGAATTGTGCATTATGATGATCTATTGGGCTGCAAAGGGCTCATATATTGTACTTGCACAGGGGCACTCTTCTGTCTGTGTCCACCAGTGGCTCCAATGTAAAACTAATTTTCTGCAATGAGAAACACATCACATTAATAATTTCCAGGCAATCAAGATCAATACAATCAATCCTATCACTACCACTATGGGCTTTAGCAAAGTTGAGAGTATATTGTTTAACCAAACTCAGATAGACCCCATCCCTCCTTGGATATATCTCTAGCTTTTTGTTGCAGCTCCTTTATCTTATCCATGTTTCTCTCAATTGAATCATGTGCATCTTCAATCTATGAGCAGCATTCCTCACCCATAACAGCACAAGTTCCACCTTCAATTGCTAACAGGTAGTCAAGAGCCATTCTGTTCTTTAGGGCAACCTTCCACATTCGGTGACATCACATGCTAATGGGGCCGAAACCAAGAGCCAAAACATTCGGTGACATCACAAGTAGAAGCTAATGGGGGCGAAACCAAGAACCAAAACACTCGGTGACATCACAAGTAGAAGCTAATGGAGGCGAAACCAAGAACCAAAACATTCGGTGACATCACAAGTAGTAGCATATGGGGGCGGAACCAACAACCATAACATTCCGTGACATCACAAGTGGTAGCGTATGGGGCCAGAACCAACAACCATAACATTCCGTGACATCATATGAAGCATGAAAACCAGAGCAAATAGGTATAGGAGGTCCTAAACAAGTAAACAAAAGCAAGAAATAAATCCTAAAAAATATTCTTTATTATAATACTCGTTAAAATTTGGAAAATTTAACAACTAGTATAAACTTACAAAAACCTGAAGATATATCAAGCAGGATGATGGGTATTAAATTCTAAAGTCCCTCATAGAACCATGTGTTCACCCCTACCTATAGCGGAGGTTGGCACCCTAAACTATAAGCGATATGGCGCCCCCGCTCACTGTAGACTAACCCTATTGGTCCCTATATGACCCTATTCTTCAATTGAGCACCAACCAAATATTAAAAGACACCTTAAACACTAAAATATCCCAATAGTGCTACTACACCAGGTATGCCCATATATATGTAGGATAATACAATAAAAGATGCCTAACAAAGATATCAAACAGGGTGAGGGAGTATTAAATATATTTTCTCTCTAAAGTCCCTACTAGGACACCATTTTCACCCCTACTTAACGAGGAGGATGGCGTCCCCCGCTCTCTGTAGACTGACCCTATGACTGACCCTATTAGTCCCTATAAAACCCTATTCTAAAATTGAGCACCAACCAAATATCAAAAACATCTTAAACATTGAAATACCCCAGTAATGCAGTAATGCCAAATATACACATATGTGTATGCAGATTATAAAACCATGAACAACATCTAAATATACTCCAGATACAATAATCCTAATGCATGCCCAATTTTTAAGTAAAAAACCTAGAGAATTAGACTCAATCCCTCTAATAAACAACGGTCATAACAGCTCTTCATAGGATACAATATCCCCAAAATATCACTTGATGTGCAATGACATTCATAGAAAATATCTACTTATCGGAATACTGCATATGAACCAAGTCCCGATACGTTTCCCCCTTCTCTATTTTAGGGGTTCATCAGGGGATAGTGGTAAGATGCAATGGTGCCTGCAGTAGAGGACCAAATAAAACGCTAGGGATATTGTATCCTATGAAGAGCTATTATGACCATTGTTTATTAGAGGGATTGAGTCATTCCATGACCTTACAAGTGTTGGCTGTTACTGTCGGCTTCCATTGAAGTGCATTGCCCAATATACTGGAGATCAAACAATATGAATCCAACCAATGTGGGGAATATTTGAATAGTTTCACTCTATATGGAGCTAATATGTACAGTTGTGCTCAAAAGTTTACATACCCCGGCAGAAGTTTCTTGGTCTTGTTTCAGAGAATATGAATGATAACCAAAAAAATTTCTCCACTCATGGTTATTGGTTGGGTGAAGACATTTATTGTCAAACTACTGTGTTTTCACTTTTTAAATCTTAATGACAACCAAAAACATCCAAATGACCCTGATCAAAAGTTCAAATACCCCAGTTCTTAATACCGTGCATTGCCCCATCTAACATCAATGACAGCTTGAATTCTTTTGTGGTAGTTGTGGATGAGGTTCTCTATTTTCTCAGATGGTAAAGCTGCCCCATTCTTCTTGGTAAAAAGCCTCCAGATCCTGTAATTTCCTGGGCTGTCTAGCATGATCTGCGCTCTTGCGATCTCCCCAGAGTGGCTCAATGATGTGAGGTCAGGAGACTGAGATGGCCACTCCAGAACCTTCACTTTGTTCTGCTGTAGCCAATGACTGGTCGACTTGGCCTTGAGTTTTGGATCGTTGTCATATTGGAACGTCCAACTACATCCCATGAGCAGCTTCCGGGCTGATGACTGCAAATTCGCCTCCATTTGCTGAAAATGTGCTGCATTCATATTTCCTTCAGCTTTTACCAAGTTTCCTGTGCCTTTGTAGCTCACACATTCCCAAAACATCTGCGATTCACCTCCGTGTTTTACAGAAGGAATGGTATTCCTTTCATCATAGGCCTTGTTGACCTCTCTCCAAATGTAACGTTTATGGTTGTGTATCATCACTCCAAATTACCTTGTCCAGAAGTTTTCAGGCTTGTCTCCGTGCTGTTTGGCGTATTTGTAGGCGAGATAATTTGTGGCATTTGCGCAGTAAATACTGGCGACTTGACCATGCAGCCCATTTTTCTGCATAGAGAAATAGACAATTCTTTTGCTTACCCCATGACTCACAATCCAGAAATGTCAGTGGCTGGATGAAAGATGCAAGAGTCTGTATGGATCCCAGAAACTCACTCAGCTTTTATGCACACACACTGATTACAGGCAAACAGGTCACAGGTGAGAATGTTACATTTAGTAGCCATTTCAACCCATTTGTGTCAAATTCTGTGCATGTTATCAGGCCAAAATCCCAGGGTATGTGAACTTTTGATCAGGGTCATTTGTTTTTGGTTGTCATTAAGATTTAAAAAGAGAAAACACAGTAGTTTGACAATAAATGGCTTCACCCAACCAATAACCATGAGTGGAAAAAAAGTTTTTTGTTATTATTCATATTCTCTGAAACAAGGCCAAGAAAGCGAAAATTCTGCTGGGGTATGTAAACTTTTGAGCACAACTGTATATACATTGGTGTGGTACAAGGATTTCCCAATATTGGTTGGATTTATAATTTTGATCTGGACTATATATTACTATATGGCTCAATAACACCTGACAATTACATAATTATCTCCAGATTACATGTGTTCTCTTTACAGGATATAACTTTAATCTCCCAGATTTGGATGATTCTAAAGCAATACATGGCCCAAAAATCGAGAAGTCGTCATGTTCCAGTTATGGCTGAGGGGATTTTCTCAATTAGAACTATTCTATGGATCTGATGAGCAAGAAAGTCAGAAAATAATAAAATGTGATGGATAATCGGTAAATCATTGTCATTTCTGTACTTGGAGATAAATCCTGTCACAGCCTATATATCCCTTTACTATTGGAAGAAGTGCTGTAAAACGTGGGCATCACCTAATCTGAGGAGTTCACTATTTGTTTTGGGCTTGCTTGTATTATATAGAATAAAGACTCCTTAATGAATAAAAAATAAATGAGAAATAGATGATAGAAGAGAATGAAGGACACAACAAGGTGTGACATAGAGCCGACTTACCTCTCTCCACGATCTGCAAGCCTCAAATGGAATGTTGGCTCTGCAGCTCCTACTATAATGTGTGTGATGTCATAATGATGTCATAATGCAAGGGGGTGGAGCCAGAAACCGCAACATTCCGTGACATCATCAGCAGGAGCAGCAGCTGTTATTTAAATGGATCAGACCAGGCCATGAAATCAATTCATTACCATATAGATTAAATAGACTCTAATATACACCTTGGCCTCTGAAACCTTTTACAAAATGCCACAATGTCACTATTGCCATACAATGTAATTCCGGAGTAGTTTCTACTAATTTGAATAGTGATAAATCCACAATAATAACCCATATATCCCAGTAATACAGATTAGATTATATGGATGGTTGGATGGGGAGGTGGATATACTACTGTAGATTAAATGGCCAGTAAATAGGAGAGGACACTATAGACAATGTTACTATATACGAGGGATGGGCAATTAATTTTCCCGAGGGGCTACATCGTTGTGGGGGGCTGAACCAATAGGCGGAAACAAATTCTTCTCAATATTAATATTAACATATGAATTACAATTATTATTTTATATTAATAATAATTGTATCACTTAACATTAAGCAGTTTGTTGTACTGTCATCTATTACATAGGTACTGTTGTCAGGGATGCCACCAGGAATTAGTGCCGCTCTGCACAGTAACAGGATCCCCATCCTCACTGAAACCAGAATCCTCAAAAATAAAATACATAACAGCAGTAATAATATCCCTTAATTAGCCCCTACAATAATAATGTCCCACATCCTGGCCCCATGTCTCCATCCTGCCCCCATGTCTCCATTTGTCTCCATCCTGCCCCTATTGTCTCCATCCTGCCCCCATTGTCTCCATCTGTCTCCATTCTGCCCCCAATGTCTCCATTCTGCCCCATGTCTCCAACTTGCCTCCAATGTCTTCATCCAGCCCCCATGCCTTTCCATCAAGCCCCCATGTCTCTCCATCCAGACCCCATGTCTCCCCGTTGATCCCTTATGTCTCTCTGTTGTGCCCCCATGCCTCTCTGTTGTGTCCCCATGTCTCTCCATTACAAAAAAAATGTTCTAAAAGAAAAAAGTTTCTCCTTACCTTGCCACGATCCAGCAGCGCCTGGCTTACCAATCATCCGAGGCACGGTCGCCGGCATGAAGGGGGGAGGCACAGGGTCGGTAGCAACACACTGTAGGCCAGAACTGAGTTCTCTTCTGCCTGTGTCCCCTTTTCTATTAAGGACTGAGAGTGGGGTGTATTGTGTGATGGAGGATTTTCTTTACTTACATTGTCCATGGGATTGGAACCGACTTCAAATAAGATAGGAGATCGTAGATCTGGATTAACAAACTCACTTTTACTGTGCAATTCTTCTACACACGGCTGCAGCATACAGATTAACACAAGGTCTTTTGTTAGTGAACTACTCTTGGTTATGTGCCTTTCCAGTGTTCGTCCCCATCCTATCCTGAGACCCACGATCTTCCACTTCTTCTGCGACCCAGCTGAGATTCTCCCCATGAGGGATACAGAGGCCTGCTTCTCAGTACCTCTTGTAGGCTTTTAGCCCAGGACTGTGCTGGCATCCAGATCAAGCATTAAACGTGTCCTCTGTTCAGAAAACTTGCGCTGATAAAACACTTTCTCCACCGCTGTATCTGCTTGCTGGAACCTGTCTTCCTGTCTGTACAGCCTTCCTTCTGCACTCCACTCTCTTGTATAGGACCTGCACCGGTCCTGTTCTATAACGGTTGTGGACCCAAAACTAGGGTGGCCAGCTAACTAACTGCCTGAAAATAACATAAACACATTTAACCCACTTGTTGCCATGGTGTTTTCATCAGCCCGCCACTCTTTTTCACAAGAACAATATATTGACCCTAGGGATAAATCACACAAGTTATAACTACACAGCACACACATTCAACATATTATTTTAACTCTGTCAACCCACTTTTTGCCATGGTGTCTTCATCAGCCCGCCACCCTCCTTCGGGCGCATGATAGTGACGTCATATGCCAATGACATGCGTGCTGATGTCAGCTGCTGGCCTGTGATTGGCTGGCCGCTGTTAACTATTGCCATGTGGGAAGCTTCGATAGATTTCAAGTGAACTGAAACGGCAGTTACCCTGCTGGTGCCCGGGGAGAAAATGAATGGGGGCCCGACTGGGCCCCTCTGCCTGCCAGGCCCCATACGCCAGTAAGGGCAGTAATGCCCTGTTGGCAGCCCTGGAAATGTTATGATGGTCACACAATGGTTAAGAATAATTTATCATGCTACGTGGTGGGAACCAGGATATATACAGGTGCATCTAACTAAATTAGAATATCATCAAAAAGTTAATTTATTTCAGTTCTTCAATACAAAAAGTGAAACTCATATATTATATAGAGTCATTACAAACAGAGTGATCTATTTCAAGTGTTTATTTCTGTTAATAATTGTGGAGACTACTGAAACAGACTAAGGACCTTATTAAATGCTTAGGAAGGCTTTGCAGGTGTTTGTTAATTATTTTAAATTACTGAGATAATGACTTTTGTGTTTTCATTGGCTGTAAGCCATAATCATCAACATTAACAGAAATAAACACTTGAAATAGATCACTGTTTGTAATGACTCTATATAAGTTTCACTTTTTGTATTGAAGAACTGAAATAAATTAACTTTTTGATGATATTCTAATTTATTGAGAAGCACCTGTATATGTTAATCTTTTCACTTATTCATTTATCAAATTTTTACTGTTTTTTTAACCCTTTCTTTATTTTTTCTGTGTTTTCATTTTTTTCTTTCTCCTCCTTCTTCCCCCCTTTCTTTCTTTGGCTCCATTGTCCTTTTCTTTCCCCATGTCTCTATGTACTCAGCTTTATATTCCATGTGACCATACACCTATCATTTTATTTCTTTTGTCACACCACATCTCTTAATATGTTTGTTTTTTCCTTTGTTTTCTTTTGTCTTCAATTATACTCTTTTTTTTTTTTTTCTTTTTCTCGTTTTTTTCTTTTCGCTTTTACTTATATATGACTCCCCCTTTTTATGTCTTGTTTCATCATGGTATTACATTTGATTTGTTTTCATTATTCTCTCCTTTTTTTGTTTTTCTTTATTTTTCAATAAATCATGTGTGGTACACAGAGATCACTGTGAGTCTGCAGAACGGTGACATTACTAAGAAGAGGGGAAGAACAGCGCTGGACATGGGAGACAGCAGCGCTAGGTAGGGCCGTATTTGGAGTATCTGCTGCCCTAGGCACTGTCAGTGGTCGCCCCCCCCGTCACGTCCCCCCCCACGTCGTGCCCCCCTCGCATCCAATATCTCCCCCCCCCCGTCTCGGCCGTTTCCCCAAGTTTCATGTAGCCCCCCCCCCCCCATTCCATGTAGCACATATAAAAGATTGGGGGGGGGGGAGCGGCCCACACAGACCACAGGACTGCAGCATTGCATATGGGGGTGGGGAGGGATGGGAGAGGCCCACACAGACCACAGGGCTGCAGCATTGCATATGGGGGTGGGGGGATGGGAGCGGCCCACACAGACCACAGGGCTGCAGCATTGCATATGGGGGTGGGGGGGATGGGAGCGGCCCACACAGACCACAGGGCTGCAGCATTGTATATGGAGGTTGGCGGGGGATGGGAGCGGCCCACACAGACCACAGGGCTGCAGCATTATATATGGAGGTTGGGGGGAAGGGAGCGGCCCACACAGACCACAGGGCTGCAGCATTGTATATGGGGGTGTGGGGGGGGTGGGAGCGGCCCACACAGACCACAGGTCTGCAGCACTGTATATGGGGGTGGGGGGGATGGGAGCGGCCCACACAGAACTGGGCTGCAGCAGGCACTGCAGCATTGCATATGGCCCATATGCAATGCTGCAGCGCCTGATGCAGCCCATGTCTGGGATTCAGACCCCACTGTGTCCCTCCCTGCTGCAGCCTGCCATCATGTCTGACCTGTGACAGCAGTCACAGACTAGTCAGATTCCTCAGAGTCTGAGACTAGTCAGAGACACAGGCAGTCTGGGCTCTGTCAGGCTGGCACTGCTGCTCGCTGGCTGTACTGTCTGTGCACAGCACAGAACACAGTACCGGCGGCAGCTGCTGACTGCGCCTAAACTATGATCCCATCGCCCGCCTCGCCGCCTGCCATCATCAATTATGCTGCAGAGCAGACTGTCTGCAGAAGCAGCAGCTCCTCAGCCAGCATCATGCACCGGCACCACGGCCCGGGTGGCAGTGCCGGCGCAATGGCTCATCACAACAGGACACAATTACCGGTGCTGCCTGCTGAGATGAGCCGCCACCAGCGATGTGCTGCCCGGGCCTCCGCGGGAACTTCAAGTGCACGGGCTCCTCCTCTTCTTTCCAGATAGCAGCAGAGCAGACTAGAGGTGAGGTGGGTGGGCGTGACCGGAGGGCGAGAGGGCGCGATTTTTTTTAGGCTGTGTGCCCACTATGCATTTTTTAAGCAATTCCACTGCAGAAACGCTTAAACGTTTGGTAGAAGGTCTGCCATGTTCCCCAATGATAATCCGCATGTGCTGTGCACATGCTGCAGAAATTTCCGCTGCGGATTATCATTGTGGAAAAATCCACAGCACTACCAATTATTTTGCGGAAGCTCGGCGTTTTCGCCGCCATTGACTTGCATTGGAACGCATGTAATCCGCATCACTGCCTCTGTACATGCAGAATCCATGCGTTTCAATGTGCGGATGGTACCCGGGTTTGGAGAAGAGGAGACTCTCCTCCAGACCCGGGTACCATAGTACCTGTAAGAAAAAAGAATAAAATAAAAAATAAATATCATAATTACCTTCTGATGGCCCCCGGTGTCTTTATCCGATGCGTCCTCGCTTGCTGGCAGCTCACGAAGGTCTGAAAAGGATCTGCAGCGACGTCATTTAGTCATGTGACGGGTCACGCGACCACTGACGTTGGCAAGCCATCAGAAGGTAATTATATATTTATTTTTTATTTTTTACCTTTCTTTTACGGTCACACTATATAAATCCATGCCGGTTGCATAGATTTATATAGTGTGACCAGGTTGTCAAGCACTTTCCAAGTGATGCTAAAATCGCTTGTCAACCCACATGCGGAATTGCAAGTGAAGAACGCTTCACATCTGCATTTCCATGGCATGAAAAACGCATGTAAAATCCGCATGCGTTTTGTTCTGCCAGGGAGATGCAGAAACGCTCAAAAAAATTCCGAAGCATTTCTGCATCGTGGGCACATAGACTTACATTAATTGTATGACTCAATATTGAGCACACGTAGCCATCTATACACGGCGGGAGGCCACACGGCGCCACCTATACACGGCGAGAGGCCGCACGGCGGCATCTATACACAGCGGGAGGCCGCACGGTGCCATCTACATACAGCAGGAGGCCACATGTAGCCATTTATACACAGCAGGAAGCCGCACGGCGCCATCTACACACAGCAGGGGGCCACATGTAGCCATCTATACACAGCAGGAGGCCGCACAGCGCCATCTATACACAGCAGGAGGCCGCACAGCGCCATCTATACACAGCAGGAGGCCGCACAGCGCCATCTATACACAGCAGGAGGCCGCATGGCGCCCCCTCAGAGACAGCGGGAGGTTGCACGCAGTCACGTACACACAAACATATACAGACATATACATACACGCATACACACATTTGAAACACAAAAATACATAAAACAGACATCACACAATGATATCTGCCTGCACACACACACACTCAATCACACATACACACACTCAAGCACACATACACACACTCACTCTCACACATACACACTCTCTCATACACTCACTCTCTCATACACACACACACTCTCACACACACAGACTCACCATCCCCCGGCTCGGCTCCAGTCCTCTCCGGAGCAGCACGGCAGGCAGGGCACGCACTGCGTGACGTCACAGCTAGGAGACACGGCCGCGCACAGGGCCGTGTCTCCTAGCAGTGACGCAGCCGGGCCAGCACACAGGGAAGTTAACTGCTGCAGTGCTGGCCTGGCCTGAGAAGAAGCAGCGGCCGTGCGCCGCTGCTGGGGGAGCGGTCCGGGGGCCCCCCTCCACTGTCTGCCAGTATGTGCCGCAGCGCCGCACATATAATGAGGGCAATCCGGCCATAGACACCTCGGATTGCCCTCATTACAATCCGCCTATGGGCGCAATGACCGGGGGGGTGGAGCCACCCGGCCGGCTCGGGGCACGAACCAAAAAAAAAAAACTACAAGAAAAAAAACACACGCTCAGGCGCCTCCCTCCCCGAATTCTGGCACCCTAGGCACGTGGATACAAGTGCCTAAGGGCAAATACGGCCCTGTCTGTAGATATTAATCAAGACCCTAATCTTTGGAAGGGGATGGCCCAACATATTTCTGAAGGTGCCCAAATGGTTATTGGGCAACAATTTACCAGTGATGTTCCTCAAAATGCAAGGAGAGGAAGGTTGCAAAAAAGTGCAGCGTGTATTACAAAAGAGGAATACGAAGGGACATCAATTGGCAGTCCCACACATGCGCCTAAAAAACTAGCCTGTGCATAAGAGACTGTTTCAAAATGCACTCAGCCATGGATTGCTAAATGTATTTCTGATTTACTTAATTTAATGGGCCACTTTATTATACCCTGATGTAGCCTTAACAACTTACATAAGCCACAACATTGTAAATTCAAATATCTGTAAAACCCTTTAAAAATATTTCTCAATACAACCCTAGATCAATTCTAAAGTGGGGTCACTTTTGGGGGATTTTTCCTGTTTTGGCATGTCAGGGGCTCTACATATGTGACATGATGTTTGCTATTTTTTCCAGCCAAATTTGTGCTCCAATTTTCATTTCCTTCTCAGCCCACTCCCCACGACATAAGGTGTATCAGCATACTTGGGAGATTTTAGAGAAACAAATTATGCAGTCTTCTTTCTCATGTTATCCTTGTAAAATAGGAAAATTTGGGACTAAGCCAACATTTTTGGGAAGTAAGCATAATTTTTCATTTTCACGGTCCACTGTTATAAAATTTTATGAGGCACATGTGAATTCAAGATGCTCACTACACCTCTAGATGCATTCTTTGAGTGGTGTAATTTCCAAAATAGTGGAAATTGAGGGGGGATTCTGCTGTTTTGGCACCCTGGGGGCTCTGTAGATGTGACATGACATCCACAATCTATTCTAACCAAATTTGTGATCCAAAATTAAAATAGTACTCCTTCCCTTTCAAGCCCTGCTGTGGGCCAAAACCGTAGTTTCCCATCACATATGGGGTATCGGCATACTCAGGAGAAATTTTACAACAAATTGTGGGGTCCATTTTTTCCTGCTACCCTTGTAAAAATGAAAAAATTGGGATAAAAGCAACATTTTTGTTGGAAAAATGAAAATTTTCATTTTCACTGTCTGTTATAAAATTCCATGAAATACCAATAAGTTTAAGATACTTTCCACACATCTAAATAAATTCCTTGACTTTGGGTTTAGTTTCCAAATGGTGTGACTTGTGGGAGATTTCTGCTGTTTTGGTATAACAGGGGCTCTGCAAATGCAACATGGAGTCTCTTCCAGTCAAATTTGCACTCTAAATATCATAAAGCACTCCTTCCCTTCAGAGCCCTGCCGTGTGCCTAAACAGTAATTTCACAGTGGTTAGTGAGTATCATGTATGGTGGAACTGAAAACCTGTCATTGGAGATTTGGTCTGAATCAGGGGTGAACATATAATTGGTGTAACCCATGCAACCACACAGGAACCCAAAAGGTAAAAAAGGTAAGCGGGCCCACTTCTACCTCCAAAAAAGGTTAAATTGTGCCTTATGATGAACTATTGGGCTTGAAAGGGCCCATATATTGTTCTTGCACACGGGTCCTCTCCTGTCTCTGTCCACCAATGGTCTGATTAAGAGCATAGTATTCTCAAAGAGATGATCTTTTGAAGAGGTTTTTTGTATCTTTTCTGTGAAACTGTTACATTGTCTCAAATCTCCATTAGTGGAGATAGAAACCATATTCTGATTCCATATTGAGTGACTGTGCAATTTAGAGGGGTCTTTTCTGAAAGGTAATAAACAGATACTGCAAAGTAAAGAATATGTCAGCTGGATATAAGATCTGTATTTGCTTTGAGGCAGCATTGCTGCTGCTGAGAGCTGTGGAAAGGGTGAAGAAAATCTTGATGAAGCAAAAGTAACAATACGACAGTTGTAGCAGTAGGGTGGGAAATATTGGGTTGCATAATATTGCAAGTAGTACGTGACTTAAGATCTGACATAGTATATTCAAGACTGACGGTTCAGCAGACAGCTGTAGATGGTGATAGCACTTTGGCAAGACTTTGGGCTAGGTAATGATAAATGGAGATACATTAGCTTAATTTTATTCAGCACTCTGAATATGATGGCAGCGTCTGACTATTAGGTTCGATCCAATGTACCAGTTGAAGTTTTTCATTCATACATGAAATTTGTAGACAAGGACCACATTTTAGTGGAAATTGCAAAGGTTAAACAGTCATATATAAAATTCACTAACTTTGCACAAAAATCAGCTAAATTTGTCTCTATGTTCCAAAAAAGAAAGGTGAGATAAGGAGCATGATCACCCTGCAAATGTACGTTTACTCGAACATATCAAAGGCAAAAGGTTAAAAAAGGCATATATTAGTGACATAAAGGTAGGCCTGCTCTGTTCTGCTCATAGGTGGCATAAAATTAAAATTCAAACAGACAATTTTAAAGAAGCTCTCCCATATAAAAAAAAAAATATATATATATATATATATATTATTAAATGTGTGTATATATTCATGTAATGTAGTGTGAGTTTATTAATATACTCACCTACTGCAGATCTCTCCTGTGTCCAGCGCTGTTCTCCTTCGTTTCTAAGTGAAGTCACCGTAATTGCAACTAGCCGGTTCTTTCTATGCTCTTTGCGTGAGCTGGAAGTATCTTTTATAACAAAAGCCTATGGAGCCTTATTCTGACATTCCATGGACTTACATTGTAAAAGCCACTTCCAGGTCACACAGAGCTCAGTAGAAATAATCAGGGCTGTCCAGGAATTTCAGGGCCCCATACTGTCAGAATTTTTGGGCCCCTTAACACTCCGCCCGGGCTCCGCCTCTACCCTTTTAACCTTCCACAGTCCCACTATCCACTCTTGGATAAACTCCACTGCACCACGTCCTCACCAATCACGCATTAACAGTTCCCATCGAACACCATATCACATACATAGCCAGCAGCTTTTGTTTTGACCAAAAGATTTTTTAAGCCTGCCAACCACGACAAGGTAGACTCTTTTGGCAGGGCCCTACACTACTCTAACCTATTTAACATATCTCTTTTTAGTTATATTTTAATTTATTTTTCTTTAAGGAAATGTGTCACATACATTTTTTAAACTAATTGAAACCAGATTGTGATCATTTTTTTTTATAATCTATATTTCTGATTGCAGATTATTGTATTCTGTTTCCTGTACATTTATGGAAGCTGCTCTCTTTCATGTTTTGAGATATTGACATTGGGCATATGCATGTATATATATCACAAGACATTAAGTGCCTTTTAATAATCTCACAAACGCATTGGTTAACAATAACCAGAGAGTAGTGAATGCCCTTAACATAAAAGCTTCGTAACATATTCCCACTATATATTTTGGTAACTAAATCTATTTTTCATAAGAGTCATTTAGTTAAATCCTTTGGTCAATTATGTAAACTGCAAAATTATCATCTAACTACAGTGTTGTTATGCACCTGGTGTGCGGTGGCCCTAATCTGTTGCCCCTGGGGCCCGGTGAGCAGAAGCAAAAAGGGGATGGGCCTGGACTGCCAGCGTATCAGAACTCCCCCGCTTTGCTTGTGCTCACTGGGCCCCATATACTAGTAAGGGCAATAATGCCTTGATGGCGGCCCTGTTCCTGCCTATCGTGAAATGACACTTGTTGACAGCCCATACTACATTAAGTATGCAGCTAGTCTGCATAGATCATGGGATGACAGACATCCATTGCTGGCTACCTTATAGTTGCCATTTCATGTAAGCATTCATTCAATCTTTATGAAAGCATACATACAGATATATTAATTATTGTCTATCTAATAGGATGATGACAGCTGTCCAGATATGCACTAACTAAGTTCCTGCCTATCGTGAAATGACCTCCGTTGACAGCCCATAGTTCATGAAGTATGCAGCTAGTCTGCATAGATCATGGTATGACGACAACTGTCCAGACCTGCATCCCACCACAAGAACCACCCTGGAGAATGAAATAATTTTCAGTTCTCAAACTGTTGGGGTGCAGCTGTGGGACCCTACTTTCAAAGATGATGTCCTCCACCCAAGTCTCAAAAGGCTGAAAGGGTCTTCAGGAGAAGTGGGTAGTCGAGCTAGTCTAGGCTATCAGACGGTCACCTCTGTAGCTGTACTGTCATCCTTCCTATGGTTCCAATCAGGGGCAGACGTGTTATTGGTGCAACTTGTGTGACTGCACACGGACCAAGAGGTAAGGGGGCCCATTCTACCTCCAAAGCGATGGAATTGTGCATTATGATGATCTATTGGGCTGCAAAGGGCTCATATATTGTACTTGCACAGGGGCACTCTTCTGTCTGTGTCCACCAGTGGCTCCAATGTAAAACTAATTTTCTGCAATGAGAAACACATCACATTAATAATTTCCAGGCAATCAAGATCAATACAATCAATCCTATCACTACCACTATGGGCTTTAGCAAAGTTGAGAGTATATTGTTTAACCAAACTCAGATAGACCCCATCTCTCCTTGGATATATCTCTAGCTTTTGGTTGCAGCTCCTTTATCTTATCCATATTTCTCTCAATTGAATCATGTGCATCTTCAATCTATGAGCAGCATTCCTCACCCATAACAGCACAAGTTCCACCTTCAATTGCTAACAGGTAGTCAAGAGCCATTCTGTTCTTTAGGGCAACCTTCCACATTCGGTGACATCACAAGCTAATGGGGCCGAAACCAAGAGCCAAAACATTCGGTGACATCACAAGTAGAAGCTAATGGGGGCGAAACCAAGAACCAAAACACTCGGTGACATCACAAGTAGAAGCTAATGGGGGCGAAACCAAGAACCAAAACATTCGTTGACATCACAAGTAGTAGCATATGGGGGCGGAACCAACAACCATAACATTCCGTGACATCACAAGTGGTAGCTTATGGGGCCAGAACCAACAACCATAACATTCCGTGACATCATATGAAGCATGAAAACCAGAGCAAATAGGTATTGGAGGTCCTAAACAAGTAAACAAAAGCAAGAAATAAATCCTAAAAAATATTCTTTATTATAATACTCGTTAAAATTTGGAAAATTTAACAACTAGTATAAACTTACAAAAACCTGAAGATATATCAAGCAGGATGACGGGTATTAAATTCTAAAGTCCCTCATAGAACCATGTGTTCACCCCTACCTATAGCGGAGGTTGGCACCCTAAACTATAAGCGATATGGCGCCCCCGCTCACTGTAGACTAACCCTATTGGTCCCTATATGACCTTATTCTTCAATTGAGCACCAACCAAATATCAAAAGACACCTTAAACACTAAAATATCCCAATAGTGCTACTACACCAGGTATGCCCATATATATGTAGGATAATACAATAAAAGATGCCTAACAAAGATATCAAACAGGGTGAGGGAGTATTAAATATATTTTCTCTCTAAAGTCCCTACTAGGACACCATTTTCACCCCTACTTAACGAGGAGGATGGCGTCCCCCGCTCTCTGTAGACTGACCCTATGACTGACCCTATTAGTCCCTATATAACCCTATTCTAAAATTGAGCACCAACCAAATATCAAAAACATCTTAAACATTGAAATACCCCAGTAATGCAGTAATGCCAAATATACACATATGTGTATGCAGATTATAAAACCATGAACAACATCTAAATATACTCCAGATACAATAATCCTAATGCATGCCCAATTTTTAAGTAAAAAACCTAGAGAATTAGACTCAATCCCTCTAATAAACAATGGTCATAACAGCTCTTCATAGGATACAATATCCCCAAAATATCACTTGATGTGCAATGACATTCATAGAAAATATCTACTTATCGGAATACTGCATATGAACCAAGTCCCGATACGTTTCCCCCTTCTCTATTTTAGGGGTTCATCAGGGGATAGTGGTAAGATGCAATGGTGCCTGCAGTAGAGGACCAAATAAAACGCTAGGGATATTGTATCCTATGAAGAGCTATTATGACCATTGTTTATTAGAGGGATTGAGTCATTCCATGACCTTACAAGTGTTGGCTGTTACTGTCGGCTTCCATTGAAGTGCATTGCCCAATATACTGGAGATCAAACAATATGAATCCAACCAATGTGGGGAATATTTGAATAGCTTCACTCTATATGGAGCTAATATGTACAGTTGTGCTCAAAAGTTTACATACCCCGGCAGAAGATTCTTGGTCTTGTTTCAGAGAATATGAATGATAACCAAAAAAAATTCTCCACTCATGGTTATTGGTTGGGTGAAGACATTTATTGTCAAACTACTGTGTTTTCACTTTTTAAATCTTAATGACAACCAAAAACATCCAAATGACCCTGATCAAAAGTTCAAATACCCCAGTTCTTAATACCGTGCATTGCCCCATCTAACATCAATGACAGCTTGAATTCTTTTGTGGTAGTTGTGGATGAGGTTCTCTATTTTCTCAGATGGTAAAGCTGCCCCATTCTTCTTGGTAAAAAGCCTCCAGATCCTGTAAATTCCTGGGCTGTCTAGCATGAACTGCGCGCTTGAGATCTCCCCAGAATGGCTCAATGATGTGAGGTCAGGAGACTGAGATGGCCACTCCAGAACCTTCACTTTGTTCTGCTGTAGCCAATGACAGGTCAACTTGGCCTTGAGTTTTGGATCGTTGTCATATTGGAACGTCCAACTACATCCCATGCGCAGCTTCCGGGCTGATGACTGCAAATTCGCCTCCATTTGCTGAAAATGTGCTGCATTCATATTTCCTTCAGCTTTTACCAAGTTTAATGTGCCTTTGTAGCTCACACATTCCCAAAACATCTGCGATTCACCTCCGTGTTTTACAGAAGGAATGGTATTCCTTTCATCATAGGCCTTGTTGACCTCTCTCCAAATGTAACGTTTATGGTTGTGTCCAAAAAGTTAAATTTTGGTCTCATCACTCCAAATTACCTTGTTCCAGAAGTTTTGAGGCTTGTCTCCGTGCTGTTTGGCGTATTTGTAGGCGAGATAATTTGTGGCATTTGCGCAGTAAATACTGGCGACTTGATCATGCAGCCCATTTTTCTGCATAGAGCCATTGACAATTCTTTTGCTTACCCCATGACTCACAATCCAGAAATCTCAGTGGCTGGATGAAAGATGCAATAGTCTGTATGGATCCCAGAAACTCACTCAGCTTTTATGCACACACACTGATTACAGGCAAACAGGTCACAGGTGAGAATGTTACATTTAGTAGCCATTTCAACCCATTTGTGTCAAATTCTGTGCATGTTATCAGGCCAAAATCCCAGGGTATGTGAACTTTTGATCAGGGTCATTTGTTTTTGGTTGTCATTAAGATTTAAAAAGAGAAAACACAGTAGTTTGACAATAAATGGCTTCACCCAACCAATAACCATGAGTGGAAAAAAAGTTTTTTGTTATTATTCATATTCTCTGAAACAAGGCCAAGAAAGCGAAAATTCTGCTGGGGTATGTAAACTTTTGAGATCAACTGTATATACATTGGTGTGGTACAAGGATTTCCCAATATTGGTTGGATTTATAATTTTGATCTGGACTATATATTACTATATGGCTCAATAACACCTGACAATTACATAATTATCTCCAGATTACATGTGTTCTCTTTACAGGATATAACTTTAATCTCCCAGATTTGGATGATTCTAAAGCAATACATGGCCCAAAAATCGAGAAGGCGTCATGTTCCAGTTATGGCTGAGGGGATTTTCTCAATTAGAACTATTCTATGGATCTGATGAGCAAGAAAGTCAGAAAATAATAAAATGTGATGGATAATCGGTAAATCATTGTCATTTCTGTACTTGGAGATAAATCCTGTCACAGCCTATATATCCCTTTACTATTGGAAGAAGTGCTGTAAAACATGGGCATCACCTAATCTGAGGAGTTCACTATTTGTTTTGGGCTTGCTTGTATTATATAGAATAAACACTCCTTAATGAATAAAAAATAAATGAGAAATAGAAGATATAAGAGAATGAAGGAAACAACAAGGTGTGACATAGAGCCGACTTACCTCTCTCCACGATCTGCAAGCCTCAAATGGAATGTTGGCTCTGCAGCTCCTACTATAATGTGTGTGATGTCATAATGATGTCATAATGCAAGGGGGTGGAGCCAGAAACCGCAACATTCCGTGACATCATCAGCAGGAGCAGCAGCTGTTATTTAAATGGATCAGACCAGGCCATGAAATCAATTCATTACCATATAGATTAAATAGACTCTAATATACACCTTGGCCTCTGAAACCTTTTACAAAATGCCACAATGTCACTATTGCCATACAATGTAATTCCGGAGTAGTTTCTACTAATTTGAATAGTGATAAATCCACAATAATAACCCATATATCCCAGTAATACAGCAGATTAGATTATATGGATGGTTGGATGGGGAGGTGGATATACTACTGTAGATTAAATGGCCAGTAAATAGGAGAGGACACTATAGACAATGTTACTATATACCAGGGATGGGCAGTTAATTTTCCCGAGGGGCTACATCGTTGTGGGGGGCTGAACCAATAGGCGGAAACAAATTCTTCTCAATATTAATATTAACATATGAATTACAATTATTATTTTATATTAATAATAATTGTATCACTTAACATTAAGCAGTTTGTTGTACTGTCATCTATTACATAGGTACTGTTGTCAGGGATGCCACCAGGAATTAGTGCCGCTCTCTGCACAGTAACAGGATCCCCATCCTCACTGAAACCAGAATCCTCAAAAATAAAATACATAACAGCAGTAATAATATCCCTTAATTAGCCCCTACAATAATAATGTCCCACATCCTGGCCCCATGTCTCCATCCTGCCCCCATGTCTCCATTTGTCTCCATCCTGCCCCTATTGTCTCCATCCTGCCCCCATTGTCTCCATCTGTCTCCATTCTGCCCCCAATGTCTCCATTCTGCCCCATGTCTCCAACTTGCCTCCAATGTCTTCATCCAGCCCCCATGCCTTTCCATCAAACCCCCATGTCTCTCCATCCAGACCCCATGTCTCTCCGTTGATCCCTTATGTCTCTCTGTTGTGCCCCCATGCCTCTCTGTTGTGTCCCCATGTCTCTCCATTACAAAAAAAATGTTTTAAAAGAAAAAAGTTTCTCCTTACCTTGCCACGATCCAGCAGCGCCTGGCTTACCCATCATCCGAGGCACGGTCGCCGGCATGAAGGGGGGAGGCACAGGGTCGGTAACAACACACTGTAGCCCAGAACTGAGTTCTCTTCTGCCTGTGTCCCCTCTTCTATTAAGGACTGAGAGTGGGGTGTATTGTGTGATGGAGGATTTTCTTTACTTACTGTTACATTGTCCATGGGATTGGAACCGACTTCAAATAAGATAGGAGATCGTAGATCTGGATTAACAAACTCACTTTTACTGTGCAATTCTTCTACACACGGCTGCAGCATACAGATTAACACATGGTCTTTTCTTAGTGAAGTACTCTTGGTTATGTGCCTTTCCAGTGTTCGTCCCCATCCTGTCCTGAGACCCACGATCTTCCACTTCTTCTGCGACCCAGCTGAGATTCTCCCCATGAGGGATACAGAGGCCTGCTTCTCAGTACCTATTGTAGGCTTTTAGCCCAGGACTGTGCTGGCATCCAGATCAAGCATTAAACGTGTCCTCTGTTCAGAAAACTTGCGCTGATAAAACACTTTCTCCACCGCTGTATCTGCTTGCTGGAACCTGTCTTCCTGTCTGAACAGCCTTCCTTCTGCACTCCACTCTCTTGTATAGGACCTGCACCGGTCCTGTTCTATAAGGGTTGTGGACCCAAAACTAGGGTGGCCAGCTAACTAACTGCCTGAAAATAACATATAACATAACACATTTAACCCACTTGTTGCCATGGTGTCTTCATCAGCCCGCCACTCTTTTTCACAAGAACAATATATTGACCCTAGGGATAAATCACACAACTTATAACTACACAGCACACACATTCAACATATTATTTTAACTCTGTCAACCCACTTTTTGCCATGGTGTCTTCATCAGCCCGCCACCCTCCTTCGGGCGCATGATAGTGACGTCATATGCCAATGACATGCGTGCTGATGTCAGCTGCTGGCCTGTGATTGGCTGGCCGCTGTTAACTATTGCCATGCGGGAAGCTTCGATAGATTTCAAGCGAACTGAAACGGCAGTTACCCTGCTGGTGCCCGGGGAGAAAATGAATGGGGGCCCGACTGGGCCCCTCTGCCTGCCAGGCCCCATACGCCAGTAAGGGCAGTAATGCCCTGTTGGCGGCCCTGGAAATGTTATGATGGTCACACAATGGTTAAGAATAATTTATCATGCTACGTGGTGGGAACCAGGATTTATACAGGTGCATCTAACTAAATTAGAATATCATCAAAAAGTTAATTTATTTCAGTTCTTCAATACAAAAAGTGAAACTCATATATTATATAGAGTCAATACAAACAGAGTGATCTATTTCAAGTGTTTATTTCTGTTAATAATTGTGGAGACTACTGAAACAGACTAAGGACCTTTTTAAATGCTTAGGAAGGCTTTGCAGGTGTTTGTTAATTATTTTAAATTACTGAGATAATGACTTTTGTGTTTTCATTGGCTGTAAGCCATAATCATCAACATTAACAGAAATAAACACTTGAAATAGATCACTGTTTGTAATGACTCTATATAAGTTTAACTTTTTGTATTGAAGAACTGAAATAAATTAACTTTTTGATGATATTCTAATTTATTGAGAAGCACCTGTATATGTTAATCTTTTCACTTATTCATTTATCAAATTTTTCCTGTTTTTTTAACCCTTTCTTTATTTTTTCTGTGTTTTCATTTTTTTCTTTCTCCTCATTCTTCCCCCCTTTCTTTCTTTGGCTCCATTGTCCTTTTCTTTCCCCATGTCTCTATGTACTCCGCTTTATATTCCATGTGACCATACACCTATCATTTTATTTCTTTTGTCACACCACATCTCTTAATATGTTTGTTTTTTCCTTTGTTTTCTTTTGTCTTCAATTATACTCTTTTTTTTTTTTTCTATTTCTCGTTTTTTTCTTTTCTCTTTTACTTATATATGACTCCCCCTTTTTATGTCTTGTTTCATCATGGTATTACATTTGATTTGTTTTCATTATTCTCTCCTTTTTTTGTTTTTCTTTATTTTTTTATTTTTCAATAAATCATGTGTGGTACACAGAGATCACTGTGAGTCTGCAGAACGGTGACATTACTAAGAAGAGGGGAAGAACAGCGCTGGACACGGGAGAGAGCAGCGCTAGGTAGGGCCGTGTTTGGAGTATCTGCTGCCCTAGGCACTGTCAGTGGTCGCCCCCCCCCCGTCATGTCCCCCCCCACGTGGTGCCCCCCTCGCATCCAATATCTCCCCCCCCCCATCTCGGCCGTTTCCCCAAGTTTCAAGTAGCTCCCCCCCCCCCATTCCATGTAGCACATATAAAAGATTGGGTTGGGGGGGGAGCAGCCCACACAGACCACAGGACTGCAGCATTGCATATGGGGGTGGGGAGGGATGGGAGAGGCCCACACAGACCACAGGGCTGCAGCATTGCATATGGGGATGGGGGGATGGGAGCGGCCCACACAGACCACAGGGCTGCAGCATTGTATATGGAGGTTGGGGGGGGATGGGAGCGGTCCACACAGACCACAGGGCTGCAGCATTATACATGGAGGTGGGGGGGAAGGGAGCGGCCCACACAGACCACAGGGCTGCAGCATTGCATATGGGGGTGGGGGGATGGGAGCGGCCTACACAGACCACAGGGCTGCAGCATTGCATATGGGGGTGGGGGGGATGGGAGCGGTCCACACAGACCACAGGGCTGCAGCATTGTATATGGAGGTGGGGGGGAAGGGAGCGGCCCACACAGACCACAGGGCTGCAGCATTGTATATGGGGGGGGGTGGGAGCGGCCCACACAGAACACAGGGCTGCAGCACTGTATATAGGGGTGGGGGGGATGGGAGCGGCCCACACAGAACTGGGCTGCAGCAGGCACTGCAGCATTGCATATGGCCCATCAGCAGACAGCTGTAGATGGTGATAGCACTTTGGCAAGACTTTTGGCTAGGTAATGATAAATGGAGATACATTAGCTTAATTTTATTCAGCAGTCTGAATATGATGGCAGCGTCTGACTATTAGGTTCGATCCAATGTACCAGTTGAAGTTTTTCATTCATACATGAAATTTGTAGACAAGGACCACATTTTAGTGGAAATTGCAAAGGTTAAACAGTCATATATAAAATTCACTAACTGCACAGAAATCAGCTAAATTTGTCTCTATGTTCCAAAAAAGAAAGGTGAGATAAGGAGCATGATCACCCTGCAAATGTACGTTTACTCGAACATATCAAAGGCAAAAGGTTAAAAAAGGCATATATTAGTGACATAAAGGTAGGCCTGCTCTGTTCTGCTCATAGGTGGCATAAAATTAAAATTCAAACAGACAATTTTAAAGAAGCTCTCCCATATAAAATATATATATATATATATATATATTATTAAATGTGTGTATATATTCATGTAATGTAGTGTGAGTTTATTAATATACTCACCTACTGCAGATCTCTCCTGTGTCCAGCGCTGTTCTCCTTCGTTTCTAAGTGAAGTCACCGTAATTGCAACTAGCCGGTTCTTTCTATGCTCTTTGCGTGAGCTGGAAGTATCTTTTATAACAAAAGCCTATGGAGCCTTGTTCTGACATTCCATGGACTTACATTGTAAAAGCCACTTCCAGGTCACACAGAGCTCAGTAGAAATAATCAGGGCTGTCCAGGAATTTCAGGGCCCCATACTATCAGAATTTTTGGGCCCCTTAACACTCCGCCCGGGCTCCGCCTCTACCCTTTTAACCTTCCACAGTCCCACCATCCACTCTTGGATAAACTCCACTGCACCACGTCCTCACCAATCACACATTAACAGTTCCCATCGAACACCATATCACATACATAGCCAGCAGCTTTTGTTTTGACCAAAAGATTTTTTAAGCCTGCCAACCACGACAAGGTAGACTCTTTTGGCAGGGCCCTACACTACTCTAACCTATTTAACATATCTCTTTTTAGCTATATTTTAATTTATTTTTCTTTAAGGAAATGTGTCACATACATTTTTTAAACTAATTGAAACCAGATTGTGATCATTTTTTTTTATAATCTGTATTTCTAATTGCAGATTATTGTATTCTGTTTCCTGTACATTTATGGAAGCTGCTCTCTTTCATGTTTTGAGATATTGACATTGGGCATATGCATGTATATATATCACAAGACATTAAGTGCCTTTTAATAATCTCACAAACGCATTGGTTAACAATAACCAGAGAGTAGTGAATGCCCTTAACATAAAAGCTTCGTAACACATTCCCGCTATATATTTTGGTAACTAAATCTATTTTTCATAAGAGTCATTTAGTTAAATCCTTTGGTCAATTATGTAAACTGCAAAATTATCAGCTAACTACAGTGTTGTTATGCACCTGGTGTGCGGTGGCCCTAATCTGTTGCCCCTGGGGCCCGGTGAGCAGAAGCAAAAAGGGGATGGGCCTGGACTGCCAGCGTATCAGAACTAGTGTTGAGCCACCCCCGTAGTGTTCGAGTTCGGTTCGGTTTGTCGAACACCCGTGTGTTCGCCGAACTGTTCGTCGAACTGTTCGTCGAACACCTTCGAACACCGTTAAAACCAATGGCAGGCAAACAAAAACACATAGAAACACATAGAAAACACCTTCAAAGGTGTCCAAAAGCTGACAAACTGCTCAGAAGACACAACTAACACATGGAAAAGTGACAAGTACATATAGTCATGCGAAAAGAAAAGAGGTGGAGGAGTAAAAGGAGGGGGAGACACAGATATAGGCATGTCATGCCCTTCTAAAATCCAAAAAGTGAGAAGCCGAGACGGCCAGTCCGCTCCTGCCCGTGCCACCTCCGTGTCGCCGGGTTTGTGCCAGAGCCGCGGTGAACCCTGACGGCCAGCCCCCCTCTCCCAATACTGGTGCCTGTCCGCTGGTGGGTCGAGAGAGCCCCCCTGTGGTGGAGGCAGCTCTAAGCTTTTTAATTTAAATTGTCCCTCTAATTTGAATGAATACACTTTAAATCCATTTACAAGGATCTATTGGAGGGCAAGTCTCATGCCAGCAGCCGCGTAATTCCAGCTCCAGTAGCGTCCACTAAAGCTGCTGCAGTTAAAAAGCTTTTATAAGGATCGAGCTCGGCTGTCCACCGCAAGGCATCCTAGTGCCAGTCCCAGCCCCTATGCCTTGGGGTGCCTCCTGATGCTCTTCACTAAGTATCCCGTGGTCCCGAAGCATTTCCTTTGAAAAAATTAAGTGTCCAAACTACAGGTGGTGTAGCTTGCTTAACAGCCGGGATAATCCGCTGACTAGCAGACACTGCTACTAGGCACAAAGTATTTCCTGGGCTAGATGCAGTTAAAAATTTGTAAGTAGATACTCTCGTTGGATGCTGAGAAAGCATTCCATAGAGTCTCCTGGCACGCCATATATGATTCTCTTAAAAAGCTTGGGGTAGGGGTCTAGGGGACCCTTTTATAGCCAAAATCACGGCCCTGTATCACAATACGTCACCTAGGCTGAAGATAAATGGAACTGTAGCACCGAGGGCTCGGTTGCTACAGACGTATTGCACCTCACCCAGAGGTGTGATATCTCACTCTCAGATAAGGATGGAGTGTGGATCAGGACCCGACACCTGCATGCATTACACCACATTGCCGTGGGGAAGGGCGACCAATATGCCCCTGAGATGGGCACGACAGTCCCTGTCCCTGGCTGGAGTGGGGGGAGGGAACACTGAGGAAGGGGAACCCTGCAGTGCAGGAGCAGGGAAGAAGCAGTTCCTGGGTGCAATGAGAAGGGAGTATAAAAGGTGGGCACCATCTTAGTTCAGTGCAGAGAAGTCTGAGCAGAAGTGGCAGGGAGCAGGGGCTCTGCATGAGCTCTGCTCCGGAGGCGGGCCTAGTAACAGAGGCCCAGGCCTGCAAGAGGGAAAAGGAAGGAAGAGGAGCGGAGAAGGCTCCAGGAACGAGGAATGAAGGGATCCCAGGGGTGCGGACGGGCGAGTCGCCACCGCACGCCCGAATCCACCTGCGTGGAGGGGTCAGGCCAAAGGGGGAGACCGGTCCCCGAACTAGTGGAGGCAGGAAACAACCCTCAGCTAGAAACCGGAGGCTCTGACATTTTATGTGGCGCAGCCCCTTGCTCCACCCGCTAGGAAGGCACCACATAGGGTCAGGGAAACTGGCGCCAAGTTTACCAAGAGGAGGCCCGAGGCAGCCGGACAGAAGTGTTGGTAAGAAAGGCCAGACAAAGGACACACAAAGGGGGTCCTGTGAAGCGCTCCAAAGTTATCTGGGAGTTGTCTGAGCCCCTCACCTGGTGAGCACAGTACGACGTGGGCAGCCGTTACCTGCAGACGTGGTCTGGATAATAAGAACTGTGAGTAAAGGCCCTGAACTGCATCACTGACTCCGTGTCGTTACTGCTGCTGCCCTGCACCATCACCCCCATCCTCCGCATACACTGCCCTGAGGCTATACTCCTCCCGTGGGGAGTTATGCTACGCTCTGCTGCACCCACAACACCAGCCTTAGCGGTCTGCCCTGTAGCGGCGGTTCACTCTGACCGCAATCCACGGGTGGCGTAGTCGGACATTTAAACATCAAAACCACATAAATAGTTCCGCCACTGGTTTGACCGCCCTGAGCCACGGAACCGGATCGCCGCCACGAAGACTACAACCAACAGCATCCACCAAAAAGGGTCCGGCTCCGGGTGTCCCAAGGCCCAGGGGGTGCGTCAGAACATTTTCATCACCTTTCACAATCACCAATGGGACAAGGCAGGGATGTCCTCTGTCCCCTCTCTTATACATCCTAGTGACGGAGCACCTGCTCTCATCAATTCGCCATAACCCCAATATTAGGTGGATTGAGGTGGGAGGCACCGAGTACAAGTGCTCTCTATTTGCTGATGATGTCCTAGTATATATCACTCAATCACATATATCCATCCCTGCTGTTATGGCTGAAATAGATCACTTTGTTACATGGTAAAATTTTAAAATCAATGCAGCGAAGTCTGAGGCCCTCGATGTCTCCCTCCCTAAATCCATATAGGATTCCATCCAGTCCAACTTTCCCTTTGCCTGGCCCTCACAGGGTATCAAATACTTAGGAATTCCTATTCATAGAGACCTCTCCCATCTATGTTATCTTAATTTTGGGCCCTTTATTGAACAATTCCATACAGACCACGGTTGGCAAGTTAGAACTGTAAGATTCACTACGTGAACCACTGGTGTTTTGTGGAAAAGCACATGTACACCGCGTTCCAAATTATTATGCAAAAAGTGTTTAGGAGTGATAAGGGAAGAATTTGTTTGTTTGTCAGTTAAACTCATTGATGGTGATGTGTGTCAGGGCTCTTTATATCACTGTAAGCAATTGCAGACACCTGTGCTAATTAGTTTGGCAGGTGTGTCCAATGAAAGGCAAGACTACTTAAGAAGGTTCTCTCACATTATTAAGCAGCCTACATTTTCTGCCAAAATGGGAAAGAAAAAGGATGTGTCGGCTGCTGAGAAGCAACAAATTGTGGAGTGTTTAGGTCTAGGCATGACTACAATCAACATTGTGCGATGATCAGGATGAAGTGTCTTGGCAATCAAGAAGTATGTAGCTGATTCACAGTACACACATGTGCGTGCTGATAAGGGCAAATTGAGGACTCTTTCCTACAGGCAATTACGTCAGGTTGAAAGAGCAGCGGCAAAAAAGCCTTGTCATAGCAGCAGACAAGTTTTTGAAGCTGCTTGTGCCTCCAACGTCCCCCGAACAACAAGATGCAGGGTCCTTCAGAGGTTTGCAGCTGTGCATACGCCATCCTGTCGACCTCCTCTATCCACTTCACACAAGCAGAAACGGCTCCAGTGGGCCAAACATTACATGAAGACTGATTTCAAAACTGTTTTGTTCACGGATGAGTGCCGTGCAGCGCTCGATGGTCCAGATGAATGGAGTGGAGGATGGCTGGTTGATGGACACCCCACGCAAACACAGCTACAGCGCCAACAAGGAGGAGGTGGAGTAATGTTTTGGGCTGGAATCATGGGGAGAGAGATTGTCGGCCCCTTTAGGATCCCTGAAGGCGCTAAAGATGAACTCCATAATGCATGTGGATTTTCTCAAACAGCACTTCCTGCCATGGTTCAAGAAGAAGAACCGTGTATTTCACAGCAAGATCATTTTTCTGCATGATAATGCACCATCTCATGCTGCACATAAAACATCTGCATCTCTGGCTGATATGGGCATAAAAGGGGACAAACTTATGGTGTGACCCCCATGCTCCCCTGACCTCTACCCCATTCAGAACCTTTGGAGCATCATTAAAAGGAGTGTCTATGATGGCGGGAGGCAGTTCACATCTAAGCAACAGCTCTGGGAGGGTATTCTGTCCTCATGCAAAACAATTGAAGCAGAAACCATCCAAAACCTGACAAATTCAATGGACGAGAGAGTTCAGAAGCTCCTTTAGAACAAGGGGTCCTATGTGAAAATGTAACATCACCTAGAATAAAGTTTTGAGTTGAAAACTGTTTGATTTCAGTTTCTAACAACCTGCTAATGCTTATAATTTCAAAAATGACCATTTTTTTGGTCTTTATTAAAATGAAAAGGTTGATCGAAAAGTTTGGGGGATCTAAGAGTGTGGCAACCCAGTAGTCATGATTACTTCGAATTCTGACAATATGAGGGTCATGCTGCAGGTAGTGCAGCAAGAAGGCACTTATGTGTCTTGCGCATCTCGGAGCCCCAAAATTATTTTCCGGGCTAGATGCAGCTAAAAATTATTTTTAATTTTAAATCTGGTGAAGCTTATTATAGATGGCCTAATAGGATCAGTGCTGCACACTGCTACAAAGCCCAAATTATTTTCCAGTCAAGATACAGATAAACATGATTAGTAATTTGAAAGCTTAAAACGGTTGGTAGGGTGATTTTAACCAATCATCAAGCTTTTACTCTCCCCAGGATGACACAGGGGTAGAAAAGTCGTTTCGGATCCATGATTTGTTCATCTTAATGAACGTGAGTCTGTCTACATTATCAGTGGAGAGCCACGTGCGCTTATCTGTCAACACACCACCAGCAGCGCTGAACACACGTTCAGACAGAACGCTGGCTGCGGGGCATGACAAGATCTCCAAGGCGTAAGTGGCTAGCTCCGGCCATTTATCCAGATTGGAAGCCCAAAAAGAGCAAGGGTCCAGTGACACAGTCGTGGCTTCAATGTTTACTTGGAGATACTCCTGTACCATCGTCTCTAGGCGTTGACTATGTGTCAGACTTCTTGTCTCCTGTGGCCTTGCAAAGGATGGGCTAAAAAAGTGGTGAAATGATTGCGCAAAATTGATGTTACCAGCAGATACTGTGGTTCTGTTACGGTTTGAGTGCTGAACACTTGACGGTCCCACGGTTGGCAAGTTGGAACTGTGAGATTCACTACGTGCACCACTGGTATTTTGTGGAAAAGCACATGTAAGATTCTGCAACAGTCTCTGCTGATACTCCTGCATGCGTGCATCCCTTTCTATGGCAGGAATAATTTCTGCAAATTTACTTTTGTACCGGGGATCTAACAGTGTGGCAACCCAGTAGTCAGGATTATTTCTAATTCTCACAATTCGAGGGTCATGTTGCAGGTAGTGCAGCAAGAAGGCACTCATGTGTGTTGCGCATCCAGGAGCACCAAGTCCCTGTTGTGTTGGTGGCGAGGTAACAATCATGCTTCCTTCCTCTGTCCTCTCCCCCCAACCTCGCACAACAGAAATGTGATCAAGGTCTCCCTCATCTGATGAGTCTTCCATCAGTTCGTCCTCCACTTCTTCCTGGGCTCCTGCACCTTCCTCACTAGTTTGGCTGCTACCATGCGCCCTGGTAAAATCATCTCCCCCACCCTCACATGCCTGCCGCCCTGGTGCTGCCGACCGTCTGGACCTTGCAGATGTTAGCCCTTCCGCATACAACTCCTCCTCCTCTACTTCCTCCACCTCCTCTTGTGCCACCACCTGACTCCGAATTCTGTTTAACATGTGCTCCAGCATGTAAATCACCGGAATAGTCATGCTGATAATGGCATCGTCAGCACTAAACATCTTCGTCGCCATTTCAAAACTGTGCAGAAGGGTGCATAGGTCCCTGATCTGAGACCACTCCTCCAGCGTGATTTGCCCCACCTCTGAATCTCGTTGGCCCAGGCTATACGTCAGAACGTATTGCACCAGGGCTTGTCGGTGCTGCCACAGTCGCTGCAACATGTGCAGAGTTGAATTCCACCGGGTAGGCACATCGCATTTTAGCCGGTGAAGTGGCAGGCCCAACGACTTCTGTAGAGATGTAAGTCGCTGAGCTGCGGGATGCGAACGGCGGAAGTGAGCACACAGCGACCGTGCCCTCTGCAGAAGGCCATCTAGTCTGGGATAGTGGGCTAAAAATTGCTGGACAACCAGGTTCAACACGTGAGCCATACAAGGCACGTGTGTGACATTGCCCCGGCGAAGGGCCGCACCCAGGTTTGCAGCATTGTCGCACACGGCCTTCCCTGGTTTCAGGTCCAGTGGAGACAACCATTCATGAAATTGGTTCTCCAGAGCTGACCACAACTCCTCAGCTGTGTGACTCACATTTCCCAGACATTTCAATGTAAAAACCGCCTGATGACGTTGAGCCCTACTGCCAGCATAGTAAGGAGGTGTGCAGGATCCCTTCTGCGCAGTTAGAAAGCTTGTGGCATGACCAGACAGGCTTTGGGTGCAGGTGGAAGTCCGAGAGGAGGTTGAGGAGGCAGAAGCAGTGGAGGAAAAATGACATAAAGAGGATTGACGCACAACTCGTGGGGACGGCAAGACTTGGACAGCAGCCCCTTGTCCTGCTGTCACCATAGTTACCCAGTGCCCAGTCAGCGACATATAACGCCCCTGTCCATGCCTACTCGTCCAAGTGTCTGTGGTGAAATGCACCCTGTCACACACAGAGTTTCTCAAAGAAGCGGTGATGTTGTGTGCGACATGCTGGTGGAGCGCAGGCACACCTTTCTTTGAGAAGTAGTGCCGACTGGGCATCTGGTACTGGGGCACTGCGACGGACATAAGGTCTCGAAAATCCTCTGTGTCCACCAGGCGGAAAGGCAGCATTTCTGTAGCCAAGAGCTTGCAGATGGTGAAATTCAACCTCTTAGCTTTCTCATGGCTAGGAGGAAATGGTCTTTTACTTGTCCACATCTGAGGGACCGAGGGCTGGCTATTGTGCTTAGACGGGGTTGATAAGGGTGTCCCCGGCAAACTGCCGGTCTGTGAGGAAGATGCAGGCGGACATGTTAGGTTGCCTTGATCCAAAGGTGGTGCTATCGATGTCGGACAGCGCTCAAGACCAGCTGGTGTTACCACCTCCAAAGAAAATGATGACCTGCCAATCACGCTGGCTGTTGCGGGTAAAGAGGTGGCAGGTCTGCGCCCCAAAACAGGTGTGACTGCTGTCCCCCCAGTCACAGAGGATGAAGAGGCCGCGGATGCACAAGATATGGCAGACGGTGGTTGGCCCGGCCGGCTAGACCGCATTGTAGCACACTGAGCTTCCCACTGCAATTTATGCTTCATGTCCATGTGCCGGTTCATGCATGAAGTACTCAAACTATGTATTTTTTGGCCTCTACTTAGCTTTTGCTGACAAATGTTACAGATAACACGAGTTGGGTCATCTTTATCGATCTGAAAAAATGCCCAGGCTATGCAAGGCTTAGCACCCATGCGACCTGAAGAGCCACCACGACTTGTGGTGAGAGGCAGAGTTGTGTTTGAGGATGCAGTTGTTGACGTGCTTCCAGTACTACGTCTCTGTCCAGGAAGGCGCAACCTGACCTCGTCGTCACTAGCATCTTCCTCCACCTCCTCTGCTGACCTCATCTCTTGGCTGACTGTGGGTTGACAGTAAGTGGGATCACCGACCTCATCATCATCACCCTGTGCGTTATCACACCCGTCGTCCTCAGAGCCAACCTGTTCCTGCCCTGACAAAAAACTAAAGTTGTCGCTCCAATCAGGTATTTGAGTCTTATCATCGTCTTCCTCATTGTCTCCACCAACAGGAGTTACAGTTTGGGAATGAGGGTCTACATTATGGTCAGAACCTTCTGCGTCTGGTCCTGGATCCGACTCATAAAGATTCTGGGCATCAGTGCAGATCATTTCCTCGTCTGGATTCACAGAAGCGCTGGAGTCGACCTCTGATTCCCAGGCTATAGTATGAGTAAACAGCTCTGCAGACTCAACCATCTGTTCTACCTCATACTCAGACGGGCAGCTGGAGATTTGGGAGCTGTGAGGAAGCAAGTGCGATTTGGGTGACACCTTTGAGGACTGGAGTATTTGTGATGTTGAAGTTGATGTGGAGGAGAGCCCACTTAAAGAAGCACTTGATATCCGTTGAAGCACCTGCTGTTTTTGTGCCTCATCTGGAATTTGTAGCGATTGGCGTGGCCGTAAGAAAGGGATCTTATCACATTGTCCGCTAAAAGAAGTAGACATTTTAGTTTGGCTGGAAGATGGTCTTTCTTCTGCACCTACCCCACGGACACAACCTTTTTTCCCCTTCCCAACACGCCTATTCCCCTTTCCACCAGCAGCAGGCCTTTTTCCACTCATTTTGGTGGTTAACTAATTCACAACTCTGGAGTTGTTTGCACAAAAAAACAATGGATGGTAACCGAGCAGAGCTGAGTGGCCAAACTGTGGTATTAGGCCAAAACTATTGGCTGGGTTAGATGCAGAAAAAAATTATTTTTAATTTGCAACCTGATGGAGGTCAGTATAGATGGACTAATAGACCAAGTCCCACACACCGCTAGAAGCCCAAATATTTTTTCAGAGCTAGATGCAGAAAATTTTTTTATTCAATTTGCAACCTGATGGAGGTCAGTATAGATGGACTAATAGACCAAGTCCCACACACTGCTAGAAGCCCAAATATTTTTTCAGAGCTAGATGCAGAAAAAAATTATTTTTAATTTGCAACCTGATGGAGGTCAGTATAGATGGACTAATAGACCAAGTCCCACACACTGCTAGAAGCCCAAATATTTTTTCAGAGCTAGATGCAGAAAAAAATTATTTTTAATTTGCAACCTGATGGAGGTCAGTATAGATGGACTAATAGAACAAGTCCCACACGCTGCTAGAAGCCCAAATATTTTTTCAGAGATAAATGAAGAAAAAAATTATTTTTAATTTGCAACCTGATGGAGGTCAGTATAGATGGACTAATAGACCAAGTCCCACACACTGCTAGAAGCCCAAATATTTTTTCAGAGCTAGATGCAGAAAAAAATTATTTTTAATTTGCAACCTGATGGAGGTCAGTATAGATGGACTAATAGACCAAGTCCCACACACCGCTAGAAGCCCAAATATTTTTTCAGAGCTAGATGCAGAAAAAAATTATATTCAATTTGCAACCTGCTGGAGGTCAGTATAGAAGGACTAATAGAACAAGTCCCACACACTGCTAGAAGCCCAAATATTTTTTCAGAGCTAAATGAAGAAAAAAATTATTTTTAATTTGCAACCTGATGGAGGTCAGTATAGATGGACTAATAGACCAAGTCCCACACACTGCTAGAAGCCCAAATATTTTTTCAGAGCTAGATGCAGAAAAAAATTATATTCAGTTTGCAACCTGATGGAGGTCAGTATAGATGGACTAATAGAATGATGCTATGCCCAAAAGATTTTACTTCACTAGGTGCAGTAAAAAAATTGGTATTCTATACACAGGTGGTATATCTTGCAACACAGATAGGCTACTCCACTGACTAACACACTCTGCAATAGGCCAAAAAGGATTAGCTTTGCTAGATTCAGCCAAATGCTGTGAAAAAAACTTGCACAGCACTGGCACAGACCTGCCTGGCAATAACTGATAGGAACTGATGTAACCTAGTCCTGAAAAGGACTCCAATTACAATTAGTCTTTACTCCCACAATCTATCTATTTAAGAGCACAGACCTGCCTGATAAAAGTCGTAGGAAATGCTGTAACCTAGTCCTTAAAAGGACTGCAATCACAACTATTCCATACTCCCAAGCTATCTGTATATTTGTGCGAAAATTGGCTGGAAATTAACAAGGTATAGCGCACACAGCAACAGCGGTGCCGTCTAACACGCAGCTGCAGCAGTGAGAAAATGGTGGCGACGGGGAAAATGGCTTGGTCTTATAGGGCAAGGACATGTGACATACACTGCCAATCACACATGCCCTTGCTTGTGTGAAAAAAAGCACTTCGCTCCGTGTGTGCGCTGCTGATAGGCTGACAGATTGCACCTCCCCACTGCAAATGCGGGAAAGAGAAAAAAAAATGGAGATCTTCATTATTCCTGCAGAGATCCATCCCCTGCCCCTCCCCCCGCCCCGCTGTACACTCAAACTGCGTATTAACATTAATTTTCATCATTACTGAGAAAAAATCCAGTTATGATTTTGGTGCACGAACAGTTATCGAACATAACCTCGAACAGCCGAATTTTTCTCAAATTGTTCGTGTTCGCCGACCGGCTCGAACACCGCCCAAAACAGCTCGAATTTGAGATTGGCGAACAGTTCGAGTAGAACAACGCTCATCTCTAATCAGAACTCCCCCGCTTTGCTTGTGCTCACTGGGCCCCATATACTAGTAAGGGCAATAATGCCTTGATGGCGGCCCTGTTCCTGCCTATCGTGAAATGACACTTGTTGACAGCCCATACTACATGAAGTATGCAGCTAGTCTGCATAGATCATGGGATGACAGACATCCATTGCTGGCTACCTTATACTTGCCATTTCATGTAAGCATTCATTCAATCTTTATGAAAGCATACATACAGATATATTAATTATTGTCTATCTAATAGGATGATGACAGCTGTCCAGATATGCACTAACTAAGTTCCTGCCTGTCGTGAAATGACCTCCGTTGACAGCCCATAGTTCATGAAGTATGCAGCTAGTTTGCATAGATCATGGGATGAAGACAACTGTCCAGACCTGCATCCCACCACAAGAACCACCCTGGAGAATGAAATAATTTTCAGTTCTCAAACTGTTGGGGTGCAACTGTGGGACCCTACTTTCAAAGATGATGTCCTCCACCCAAGTCTCAAAAGGCTGAAAGGGTCTTCAGGAGAAGTGGGTAGTCGAGCTAGTCTAGGCTATCAGACGGTCACCTCTGTAGCTGTACTGTCATCCTTCCTATGGTTCCAATCAGGGGCAGACGTGTTATTGGTGCAACTTGTGTGACTGCACACGGACCAAGAGGTAAGGGGGCCCATTCTACCTCCAAATCGATGGAATTGTGCATTATGATGATCTATTTGGCTGCAAAGGGCTCATATATTGTACTTGCACAGGGGCACTCTTCTGTCTGTGTCCACCAGTGGCTCCAATGTAAAACTAATTTTCTGCAATGAGAAACACATCACATTAATAATTTCCAGGCAATCAAGATCAATACAATCAATCCTATCACTACCACTATGGGCTTTAGCAAAGTTGAGAGTATATTGTTTAACCAAACTCAGATAGACCCCATCCCTCCTTGGATATATCTCTAGCTTTTTGTTGCAGCTCCTTTATCTTATCCATGTTTCTCTCAATTGAATCATGTGCATCTTCAATCTATGAGCAGCATTCCTCACCCATAACAGCACAAGTTCCACCTTCAATTGCTAACAGGTAGTCAAGAGCCATTCTGTTCTTTAGGGCAACCTTCCACATTCGGTGACATCACAAGCTAATGGGGCCGAAACCAAGAGCAAAAAGATTCGGTGACATCACAAGTAGAAGCTAATGGGGGCGAAACCAAGAACCAAAACACTCGGTGACATCACAAGTAGAAGCTAATGGGGGCGAAACCAAGAACCAAAACATTCGGTGACATCACAAGTAGTAGCATATGGGGGCGGAACCAACAACCATAACATTCCGTGACATCACAAGTGGTAGCTTATGGGGCCAGAACCAACAACCATAACATTCCGTGACATCATATGAAGCATGAAAACCAGAGCAAATAGGTATAGGAGGTCCTAAACAAGTAAACAAAAGCAAGAAATAAATCCTAAAAAATATTCTTTATTATAATACTCGTTAAAATTTGGAAAATTTAACAACTAGTATAAACTTACAAAAACCTGAAGATATATCAAGCAGGATGACGGGTATTAAATTCTAAAGTCCCTCATAGAACCATGTGTTCACCCCTACCTATAGCGGAAGTTGGCACCCTAAACTATAAGCGATATGGCGCCCCCGCTCACTGTAGACTAACCCTATTGGTCCCTATATGACCCTATTCTTCAATTGAGCACCAACCAAATATCAAAAGACACCTTAAACACTAAAATATCCCAATAGTGCTACTACACCAGGTATGCCCATATATATGTAGGATAATACAATAAAAGATGCCTAACAAAGATATCAAACAGGGTGAGGGAGTATTAAATATATTTTCTCTCTAAAGTCCCTACTAGGACACCATTTTCACCCCTACTTAACGAGGAGGATGGCGTCCCCCGCTCTCTGTAGACTGACCCTATGACTGACCCTATTAGTACCTATATAACCCTATTCTAAAATTGAGCACCAACCAAATATCAAAAACATCTTAAACATTGAAATACCCCAGTAATGCAGTAATGCCAAATATACACATATGTGTATGCAGATTATAAAACCATGAACAACATCTAAATATACTCCAGATACAATAATCCTAATGCATGCCCAATTTTTAAGTAAAAAACCTAGAGAATTAGACTCAATCCCTCTAATAAACAATGGTCATTACAGCTCTTCATAGGATACAATATCCCCAAAATATCACTTGATGTGCAATGACATTCATAGAAAATATCTACTTATCGGAATACTGCATATGAACCAAGTCCCGATACGTTTCCCCCTTCTCTATTTTAGGGGTTCATCAGGGGATAGTGGTAAGATGCAATGGTGCCTGCAGTAGAGGACCAAATAAAACGCTAGGGATATTGTATCCTATGAAGAGCTATTATGACCATTGTTTATTAGAGGGATTGAGTCATTCCATGACCTTACAAGTGTTGGCTGTTACTGTCGGCTTCCATTGAAGTGCATTGCCCAATATACTGGAGATCAAACAATATGAATCCAACCAATGTGGGGAATATTTGAATAGTTTCACTCTATATGGAGCTAATATGTACAGTTGTGCTCAAAAGTTTACATACCCCGGCAGAAGTTTCTTGGTCTTGTTTCAGAGAATATGAATGATAACCAAAAAAATTTCTCCACTCATGGTTATTGGTTGGGTGAAGACATTTATTGTCAAACTACTGTGTTTTCACTTTTTAAATCTTAATGACAACCAAAAACATCCAAATGACCCTGATCAAAAGTTCAAATACCCCAGTTCTTAATACCGTGCATTGCCCCATCTAACATCAATGACAGCTTGAATTCTTTTGTGGTAGTTGTGGATGAGGTTCTCTATTTTCTCAGATGGTAAAGCTGCCCCATTCTTCTTGGTAAAAAGCCTCCAGATCCTGTAAATTCCTGGGCTGTCTAGCATGAACTGCGCGCTTGAGATCTCCCCAGAGTGGCTCAATGATGTGAGGTCAGGAGACTGAGATGGCCACTCCAGAACCTTCACTTTGTTCTGCTGTAGCCAATGACAGGTCGACTTGGCCTTGAGTTTTGGATCGTTGTCATATTGGAACGTCCAACTACATCCCATGCGCAGCTTCCGGGCTGATGTCTGCAAATTCGCCTCCATTTGCTGAAAATGTGCTGCATTCATATTTCCTTCAGCTTTTACCAAGTTTCCTGTGCCTTTGTAGCTCACACATTCCCAAAACATCTGCGATTCACCTCCGTGTTTTACAGAAGGAATTGTATTCCTTTCATCATAGGCCTTGTTGACCTCTCTCCAAATGTAACGTTTATGGTTGTTTCTCATCACTCCAAATTACCTTGTTCCAGAAGTTTTGAGGCTTGTCTCCGTGCTGTTTGGCGTATTTGTAGGCGAGATAATTTGTGGCATTTGCGCAGTAAATACTGGCGACTTGACCATGCAGCCCATTTTTCTGCATAGAGCCATTGACAATTCTTTTGCTTACCCCATGACTCACAATCCAGAAATGTCAGTGGCTGGATGAAAGATGCAAGAGTCTGTATGGATCCCAGAAACTCACTCAGCTTTTATGCACACACACTGATTACAGGCAAACAGGTCACAGGTGAGAATGTTACATTTAGTAGCCATTTCAACCCATTTGTGTCAAATTCTGTGCATGTTATCAGGCCAAAATCCCAGGGTATGTGAACTTTTGATCAGGGTCATTTGTTTTTGGTTGTCATTAAGATTTAAAAAGAGAAAACACAGTAGTTTGACAATAAATGGCTTCACCCAACCAATAACCATGAGTGGAAAAAAAGTTTTTTGTTATTATTCATATTCTCTGAAACAAGGCCAAGAAAGCGAAAATTCTGCTGGGGTATGTAAACTTTTGAGCACAACTGTATATACATTGGTGTGGTACAAGGATTTCCCAATATTGGTTGGATTTATAATTTTGATCTGGACTATATATTACTATATGGCTCAATAACACCTGACAATTACATAATTATCTCCAGATTACATGTGTTCTCTTTACAGGATATAACTTTAATCTCCCAGATTTGGATGATTCTAAAGCAATACATGGCCCAAAAATCGAGAAGTCGTCATGTTCCAGTTATGGCTGAGGGGATTTTCTCAATTAGAACTATTCTATGGATCTGATGAGCAAGAAAGTCAGAAAATAATAAAATGTGATGGATAATCGGTAAATCATTGTCATTTCTGTACTTGGAGATAAATCCTGTCACAGCCTATATATCCCTTTACTATTGGAAGAAGTGCTGTAAAACATGGGCATCACCTAATCTGAGGAGTTCACTATTTGTTTTGGGCTTGCTTGTATTATATAGAATAAAGACTCCTTAATGAATAAAAAATAAATGACAAATAGATGATAGAAGAGAATGAAGGGCACAACAAGGTGTGACATAGAGACGACTTACCTCTCTCCACGATCTGCAAGCCTCAAATGGAATGTTGGCTCTGCAGCTCCTACTTTAATGTGTGTGATGTCATAATGATGTCATAATGCAAGGGGGTGGAGCCAGAAACCGCAACATTCCGTGACATCATCAGCAGGAGCAGCAGCTGTTATTTAAATGGATCAGACCAGGCCATGAAATCAATTCATTACCATATAGATTAAATAGACTCTAATATACACCTTGGCCTCTGAAACCTTTTACAAAATGCCACAATGTCACTATTGCCATACAATGTAATTCCGGAGTAGTTTCTACTAATTTGAATAGTGATAAATCCACAATAATAACCCATATATCCCAGTAATACAGATTAGATTATATGGATGGTTGGATGGGGAGGTGGATATACTACTGTAGATTAAATGGCCAGTAAATAGGAGAGGACACTATAGACAATGTTACTATATACCAGGGATGGGCAATTAATTTTCCCGAGGGGCTACATCGTTGTGGGGGGCTGAACCAATAGGCGGAAACAAATTCTTCACAATATTAATATTAACACATGAATTACAATTATTATTTTATATTAATAATAATTGTATCACTTAACATTAAGCAGTTTGTTGTACTGTCATCTATTACACAGGTACTGTTGTCAGGGATGCCACCAGGAATTAGTGCCGCTCTGCACAGTAACAGGATCCCCATCCTCACTGAAACCAGAATCCTCAAAAATAAAATACATAACAGCAGTAATAATATCCCTTAATTAGCCCCTACAATAATAATGTCCCACATCCTGGCCCCATGTCTCCATCCTGCCCCCATGTCTCCATTTGTCTCCATCCTGCCCCTATTGTCTCCATCCTGCCCCCATTGTCTCCATCTGTCTCCATTCTGCCCCCAATGTCTCCATTCTGCCCCATGTCTCCAACTTGCCTCCAATGTCTTCATCCAGCCCCCATGCCTTTCCATCAAGCCCCCATGTCTCTCCATCCAGACCCCATGTCTCTCCGTTGATCCCTTATGTCTCTCTGTTGTGCCCCCATGCCTCTCTGTTGTGTCCCCATGTCTCTCCATTACAAAAAAAATGTTTTAAAAGAAAAAAGTTTCTCCTTACCTTGCCACGATCCAGCAGCGCCTGGCTTACCAATCATCCGAGGCACGGTCGCCGGCATGAAGGGGGGAGGCACAGGGTCGGTAACAACACACTGTAGGCCAGAACTGAGTTCTCTTCTGCCTGTGTCCCCTCTTCTATTAAGGACTGAGAGTGGGGTGTATTGTGTGATGGAGGATTTTTTTACTTACTGTTACATTGTCCATGGGATTGGAACCGACTTCAAATAAGATAGGAGATCGTAGATCTGGATTAACAAACTCACTTTTACTGTGCAATTCTTCTACACACGGCTGCAGCATACAGATTAACACATGGTCTTTTGTTAGTGAAGTACTCTTGGTTATGTGCCTTTCCAGTGTTCGTCCCCATCCTGTCCTGAGACCCACGATCTTCCACTTCTTCTGCGACCCAGCTGAGATTCTCCCCATGAGGGATACAGAGGCCTGCTTCTCAGTACCTCTTGTAGGCTTTTAGCCCAGGACTGTGCTGGCATCCAGATCAAGCATTAAACGTGTCCTCTGTTCAGAAAACTTGCGCTGATAAAACACTTTCTCCACCGCTGTATCTGCTTGCTGGAACCTGTCTTCCTGTCTGTACAGCCTTCCTTCTGCACTCCACTCTCTTGTATAGGACCTGCACCGGTCCTGTTCTATAAGGGTTGTGGACCCAAAACTAGGGTGGCCAGCTAACTAACTGCCTGAAAATAACATATAACATAACACATTTAACCCACTTGTTGCCATGGTGTCTTCATCAGCCCACCACTCTTTTTCACAAGAACAATATATTCAACCTAGGGATAAATCACACAACTTATAACTACACAGCACACACATTCAACATATTATTTTAACTCTGTCAACCCACTTTTTGCCATGGTGTCTTCATCAGCCCGCCACCCTCCTTCGGGCGCATGATAGTGACGTCATATGCCAATGACATGCGTGCTGATGTCAGCTGCTGGCCTGTGATTGGCTGGCCGCTGTTAACTATTGCCATGCGGGAAGCTTCGATAGATTTCAAGCGAACTGAAACGGCAGTTACCCTGCTGGTGCCCGGGGAGAAAATGAATGGGGGCCCGACTGGGCCCCTCTGCCTGCCAGGCCCCATACGCCAGTAAGGGCAGTAATGCCCTGTTGGCGGCCCTGGAAATGTTATGATGGTCACACAATGGTTAAGAATAATTTATCATGCTACGTGGTGGGAACCAGGATATATACAGGTGCATCTAACTAAATTAGTATATCATCAAAAAGTTAATTTATTTCAGTTCTTCAATACAAAAAGTGAAACTCATATATTATATAGAGTCATTACAAACAGAGTGATCTATTTCAAGTGTTTATTTCTGTTAATAATTGTGGAGACTACTGAAACAGACTAAGGACCTTTTTAAATGCTTAGGAAGGCTTTGCAGGTGTTTGTTAATTATTTTAAATTACTGAGATAATGACTTTTGTGTTTTCATTGGCTGTAAGCCATAATCATCAACATTAACAGAAATAAACACTTGAAATAGATCACTGTTTGTAATGACTCTATATAAGTTTCACTTTTTGTATTGAAGAACTGAATTAAATTAACTTTTTGATGATATTCTAATTTATTGAGAAGCACCTCTATATGTTAATCTTTTCACTTATTCATTTATCAAATTTTTCCTGTTTTTTTAACCCTTTCTTTATTTTTTCTGTGTTTTCATTTTTTTCTTTCTCCTCCTTCTTCCCCCCTTTCTTTCTTTGGCTCCATTGTCCTTTTCTTTCCCCATGTCTCTATGTACTCCGCTTTATATTCCATGTGACCATACACCTATCATTTTATTTCTTTTGTTACACCACATCTCTTAATATGTTTGTTTTTTCCTTTGTTTTCTTTTGTCTTCAATTATACTCTTTTTTTTTTTTTCCTTTTCTCTTTTACTTATATATGACTCCCCCTTTTTATGTCTTGTTTCATCATGGTATTACATTTGATTTGTTTTCATTATTCTCTCCTTTTTTTGTTTTTCTTTATTTTTTTATTTTTCAATAAATCATGTGTGGTACACAGAGATCACTGTGAGTCTGCAGAACGGTGACATTACTAAGAAGAGGGGAAGAACAGCGCTGGACATGGGAGAGAGCAGCGCTAGGTAGGGCCGTATTTGGAGTATCTGCTGCCCTAGGCACTGTAAGTGGTCGCCCCCCCCGTCACGTCCCCCCCACGTCGTGCCCCCCTCACATCCAATATCTCCCCCCCCGTCTCGGCCGTTTCCCCAAGTTTCATGTAGCTTCTCCCCCCCCATTCCATGTAGCACATATAAAAGATTGGGGGGGGGAGCGGCCCACACAGACCACAGGACTGCAGCATTGCATATGGGGGTGGGGAGGGATGGGAGAGGCCCACACAGACCACAGGGCTGCAGCATTGCATATGGGGGTGGGGGGATGGGAGCGGCCCACACAGACCACAGGGCTGCAGCATTGCATATGGGGGTGGGGGGGATGGGAGCGGCCCACACAGACCACAGGGCTGCAGCATTGTATATGGAGGTTGGCGGGGGATGGGAGCGGCCCACACAGACCACAGGGCTGCAGCATTATACATGGAGGTGGGGGGGAAGGGAGCGGCCCACACAGACCACAGGGCTGCAGCATTGTATGTGGGGGTGGGGGGGTGGGAGCGGCCCACAAAGACCACAGGGCTGCAGCACTGTATATGGGGGTGGGGGGGATGGGAGCGGCCCACACAGAACTGGGCTGCAGCAGGCGCTGCAGCATTGCATATGGCCCATATGCAATGCTGCAGCGCCTGATGCAGCCCATGTCTGGGATTCAGACCCCACTGTGTCCCTCCCTGCTGCAGCCTGCCATCATGTCTGACCAGTGACAACAGTCACAGACTAGTCAGATTCCTCAGAGTCTGAGACTAGTCAGAGACTCAGGCAGTCTGGGCTCTGTCAGGCTGTCACTGCTGCTCGCTGGCTGTACTGTCTGTGCACAGCACAGAACACAGTACCGGCGGCAGCTGCTGACTGCGCCTAAACTATGATCCCACCGCCCGCCTCGCCGCCTGCCATGATCAATTATGCTGCAGAGCAGACTGTCTGCAGAAGCAGCAGCTCCTCAGCCAGCATCATGCACCGGCACCACGGCCCGGGTGGCAGTGCCGGCGCAATGGCTCATCACAACAGGACACAATTACCGGTGCTGCCTGCTGAGATGAGCCGCCGCCAGCGATGTGCTGCCCGGGCCTCCGCAGGAACTTCAAGTGCACGGGCTCCTCCTCTTCTTTCCAGATAGCAGCAGAGCAGACTAGAGAGGTGAGGTGGGTGGGCGTGACCGGAGGGCGAGAGGGCGCGATATTTTTTAGGCTGTGTGCCCACTATGCATTTTTTAAGCAATTCCACTGCAG